>NC_047039.1:110868608-111511108 GCF_011762595.2 Tursiops truncatus | reverse complement strand
ATGAGTTTTGCCACAGGACGAAAGCCCCTGCGGTCACAATTACAGCCGTCCAACCTGCAGCTTTCTTTGGAGGAGCTGGAGGGGGTCCAATCAGAAGATCTGAATTATTTATCCTCGCTAAATTAGATGGGAAAAGTGGGAGTGGGGAGGCCGAAGCCCAGAGAGGTCAAATGGCTGGCCCAGGGTCACACAGCACACTCAGTGGCCCAGCCTGGACGCCCCCCCACCCCTCAGGCTACGCTATCTGCGGCCAAAGGAATGTGAATCCATTTCCAAAAGGGCTCAAGGGGCTGCCAGCTAACCAACTCAGACAGAGGCCAAACCCGGGGGCCTGGCTACTCTCATGTAGGACCCCAGACCTTCCCAGACACTGTCCTCCCTCACCAGACCCTCCTCTCCACATAGGAACTGAGGCTTTTTCAACGGTGCCAATCCGATGCTGTCTTCCTCAACGCCCACTGGTGGCTTCTCCTTGCCCCTGGGGTGCCAGCACAGTTTTCAAAGGCCCTGGCCTTGGGGTGCCGTCTTTGCACCCGTGTCCTCCCGGGAGCTCCTTCACCTTCCCCGGTCACTCCGTCCCATACTTCGGGTGTTGGCCTAAAGGAGAAGCCCCCTCCCCATCTCGTGGTCCCGCCCAGAGACCTCCCTTAGCTCTGTCGTGGTCCCGCCCAGAGACCTCCCTTAGCTCTGTCGACTACACTTGGGAAGGTATTTTTTTTTAATATTTACAGTGATCAACTGATCAATTCAGTGTCTGCCTTTCCCATTAGGCTCTGAGCTCCATGAGACAGGGATTGTGGCTGGACTGTTCACTGTGCAGCCCGGCTTAGACAGTCTGCACTTTGCAAAAATGCTGAGTGGCCCCGGAAACCTTTAAAGACCCCTTTCCTGAGGACACTGGCCTCCTCAACTGCAATGCCCAAGAGGGGGTCTTTGGCAGAAACGAGCTTTTCCTTGCGGAGCCCAGTGATGGGACAGGGGTGGCCCTGAGTCCTGCAGAAAGGTCCAGGCACTGAGGCCAAGCCATGGACCCCTGATTCCTCTCTCCATCATGGGGGCTCAGTTATTGAAGCAGGTGTGTCAGAGAGGATCCTGGATCCTGAAAGGGGCAACAGTGGCAATTCCTCACCCCCCAACCCACCCCCCCGGAAACAGAGGGCACAGTCAGGACAGGTGATGCAGGGGCAGTGGCCCCTTCCCAAAGATGAATTAGAGGAGTTGTGCAGCAGAGAAGAAGGCTAGACAGGAGTTCTTCAATGGATACCCAGGTGTATAAATTTGTCAAGACTCATCAAATTTTACATGGACCGGGACTTCCCTGGTGGCTCAGTGGTTAAGAATCCGCCTGCCAATTCAGGGGACACAGGTTCGAGCCCTAGTGTGGGAACATCCCACATGCCGTGGAAAAACTAAGCCCGTGCGCCACAACTACTGAGCCCAGACGCCACAACTACTGAAGCCCATGTGCCTGGAGCCTGTGCTCTGCAACAAGAGAAGCCACCGCAATGAGAAGCCCGCGCACCGCGACGAAGAGTAGCCCCTGCTGGCTGCAACTAGAGAAAGCCCACGCACAGCAACGAAGACCCAATGCAGCCAAAAATAAATAAATAAAATAAATACATTTATGAAAAAATTTTTTTTACATGGACCATTTCATTATCTATAAATTATACCTCAGTAAAGTCGTTTTTTAAAAAAAAGAACTAAGGAGACAGATTGAGGTCAAAATAGCCCAGGCAGGAGTCATCACAGAGGAAGGTCTTCACGAAGGTACTAGGGAGCCATGGATGGTTTCTGAGCGAGGGAGGAGGGAGGGCGTGATGACGGCCACACTTTGGAACTGTTGCTGGGGTGGTAGCGTAAATTAGTGGAAAGGAAGGGAACAGGATGTGAGGATACAAGGCCATTCCAGAGGGAGGAAAGACACAGCAGATGAGCTACACATCTTGTGAATGGGATCTCAACTCTGTGCTCACTTACTCATCTGTCCGTCCATCCATCTGGCCCACCCAGGAGCAATAACCAGCTTGCTGTGATGGGCCAGGTTTTATGAGGTGTGGGGACATGCTCATGGGGACGTGCTGTCTGCACCCTGGGGTCACAGGGCACGCAGCAGAAACACCGATAATCATCACAGCTCACACTTCTTCCTGCTACTTGTATCCTTAGGACACTAACCTAGAGACAGATACTAATACCCTCTTTTCACAGATGAAAAATCTGAGGCCCAGAAAAGTTCACTGTCTTGCCCAAGACCACACAGCCCGTGGGTGACATATTGCATTTGCCTGGGAAGCCCTTGAGCATATCCATCCTGCAGCCCTGCCCCCCTGCAGAGCAGAGGGCTAATTGTCAGTGTAGACGCGGCCATTGGAACTCAGAGGAGAGAGCCAGTGAATTGAGCAAAGGCGTGGAACAAACAAAGTCCCCTCTGAGCCTTTTGATGGGTCTTTGGGGATGAGCAGAAGGGGACTGAGCTGAGAAATGAAGCAAGGGGAACCCAGTCAGAAGGTGGGGCGTGAACAAAGATGGGAATCAGGCCTAGCGGTCACCACGCCTCACAGCCCTAGACCCGCCTGAGGGCCATTGGAGAATAAGAGCCATTCAAAAATGCCTCCCAATGTTTAAATGAGCACTTACTACACCAAGCCCGCTGGCAGCACTCCGACTGCCATCTCCCTGATGCTTCCATAACCTTGAAAGTGAGGGTGAACAACTCTGCCTTCAGATGTGGAAACTGACGACGCAGAGAAATCAAGCACCTGGCCCGCAGTTTGCTCACGGATCATGGAGCGGGCCAGGCGACAGAGCCAGGGTCCCCATCCAGCTTCCCCGGCTCTAAAGATGCCAGGTCCCGACAGTTAGGCTGTGCACTCAGTGACCCCCCACGGCAGCTCTGAGTGACCTGGGCTGGCGAGGCCACCGCCGAGGGCTTCGACAAATTATTTGCTGATAACTCGGCAGGAACCTGTCGGAAAAGTTCTTCACCGCCCTCATGTTCCCACTGACAACGAAACCGTGTCAGAACTCAGTCTGAGGGCTTCCCTGGTGGCGCAGTGGTTGAGAGTCCGCCTGCCCATGCAGGGGACACGGGTTCGTGCCCCGGTCCGGGAAGATCCCACGTGCCACGGAGCGGCTAGGCCCGTGAGCCATGGCCGCTGAACCTGCGTGTCCGGAGCCTGTGCTCCGCAACGGGAGAGGCCACAACAGTGAGGGGCCCGCGTACCGCAAAAAAAAAAAAAAAAAAAAAAAAACCTCAGTCTGATAGAGCGGAAAATGGGGAATAAAATGAAATGCGAACGGCTCCTACTCGGGGTTGGCCTGCAAGAAACTTCAAATTAGTTCCATCCAATCCATCTTCTGCTGCTTCGTGATTGATAACCCCAGACCAGGGGTTGATCTCCGATGAAGGTAGCTGGGGACAAGCAAGGGAAATGGAAATTATCATTTGCAAACATTAGGCTGACACTTTGCGCGTGCAGGGGGCGGCGAGGGCTGACAGCTCTGATTTGCAGAATCGGTTCCTCTCTGCCAAGGAGGGCTCTGTGGATTAGAGGGGCCCCTTTCATGGCAAACCCACCTTCATCTTGGCTGCTCATTAAAACTTTGTGGAGCTGGAGAACTTGGCGGAAGAGAGGAAGCTGGAGGAAGCTTCTGAGGGACATTAGGTACACATTTGTTGAAAGGTGTTTGAGAAGGGAGCCTTGGGTCTGACAAACCGGATTTTAGTGCGGCTCTCCGTTCACAGCGGGCTAAAATAATTGGTCATCAGTGACTACTAATTCGGTTTAGTAGCCAGAGGCAATTTTTTTCTTCCTGGAAAATCAATGACAGCACCGAGGTCTGTTCAACGTGATTCCGCTCAAGACGGGTCCTTACTTGGCGCTTGATGCTTCTTCCAGTGGAGACAGCTATTTTGTTAAAATAAAATTAAAATCCATCTCTAATGTGCCAGCGGTCTGCTGCTCCCGGGGGGTGGAAGAGGCCCTGGTCCCAACGCCAGCACAGCCTTGAGGACTCAGGAGTGGATGGTGGCCTCCGGGACGGGCCGCACGTCCTCGGCTGGGTGTGAAGTTCAGAACACGCCGTAGACTGTTGCGGGGTCTGGTTTTGGAGGAGGGGAGAGGCTGGAGGGCTGGGCTTCTCTGGGCTGCCCTAAAGCAGAACCCAACCCACAAGGGACACCCGACAGTGGCACCATCTAAGGAGACCCAGCTTCTCTCCCATCTGCTGGAGGTGTTTCTCCAAGTCAGACGCGTGCTCAGACGGCACCGAGCAGTGAGCCCCAGGGCTCCAGGAGCCTCCCTTCTCCGCTCCACCTGAGGCTTCCCGAACAGGCCCATCTGTGGGCAGGTAACCTGAGTGACCGTGACCGAGCACTTTGCTTGTGCCTAGGGCTTCCCTGGTGGCGCAGTGGTTGAGAGTCCGCCTGCCCATGCAGGGGACACGGGTTCATGCCCCGGTCCGGGAAGATCCCACATGCCGCGGAGCGGCTGGGCCCGTGAGCCATGGCCGCTGAGCCTGCACGTGCGGAGCCTGTGCTCCGCAATGAGAGAGGCCACAACAGTGAGAGGCCCACGTACCGCAAAAAAAAAAAAAAAAACTTTGCTTGTGCCTAAATTAGCACCACTGTTTCTAGTAATAAGTGATTGTGGCTAACATTGCCCACAGGCTACCAAAGACTTATTTCCTTCTTTCTTTTTGCAATTGAAATTTTTATTGAGGTCACTGGAGATTCACATGCAGTTGTAAGGAATAATACAGAGAGAGGGAGGGGGGGAAAAAAAGAAATACAGAGAGACCCCCGTGTACCCCTTACCCCGTTTCCCCCAGTGGTGACATCTGGTAAGACTAAAGAACAAAATCAAAGCCAGGATATTGATATTGAATAATCCACCCATTTTTAGATGCCACCGAAGTGACTCATACTCACTGGTGTATTTGCTTTTATGCAATTTCATCCCACGTGTAGGTCTGAAGACCCACCACCACAGTCAAGAGACAAAACAGCTCCGGCACCTCAAGGATGCTTCCTAACCTCACCTACCTCCCTCCTACTCTGCACCCATGGGCCTGGGACGCTTTGTTTTCATCCTTAAAATAACTCTACCAGAGAGGAACTATTATTATGTCATCCCCCATCTTATTGATAAAGAAACTGATTGATAAAGAACAACTGACATTGCTATTGAACTACTGATAAAGAGTTCAATGAGACAAAATAACTTGCTCAGGGTCCATATCTGGCAATACTGCACTAATGGGGTTGCAAGTAGAAGACATGCTTAGTTTGGTCTGTAGCATTTAAAAATTCTTGTACACAATATATACATTTTTAAATCAGAAGAACTCACATAAAAATCCCAGTGGCTGGCTTTCCTTAATGAGGCCTTAGATCATCTGGTAACACTGGGCCCGCATTCCCAACTGTCAATAACTGGCTGGAGCTGCCACCCTTCAACCTTGAGTTTGATGCAGTCCCCACTGCTCCCTATTGCCTCACACAGGGCTGGCTTCGCCCTTTGACCTGCCAGGCCTCTGCAGACATGTGATGGTGTAACCCCAGCTCCACAGCACTTAAATAACAAAATGCTTGGTATCTCTCTTCCTTCCCAAAGCCTCAAAGAACTCCCTACTGACCATTTTTTTCTGACATAGCAGGAGATAGTATTGGTCCCACTACAGATGGAGAAATGGAGGCCCACGGAGACGGTATGTATGAGCTCAAGGTCAACACAGGAGAAGGAGAGCGCTATGTTGAGTCTGGAGTCTTCAGGCTTCAAGGCCAGGTGTTCGTCTGCTCTCGGCCTTCATCTATGCTCCCCCCAGAAAGGGGGCGTTGGGAGGGGCGGGGAGGGGTGGGAGAAGAGAGGAGACTCCCTTGGAGGAGGGAAGGGGTGATAAGGCCTGAAGGGGAAAACTAGAGGTCACTTGCCCATTGGGCCCAGGAGGCTTGTGCCTGGGCCCCAGGACCCTCCTAGGGACCCATGAAAATGCTCTAATTCCTTTTAAAATCAGAAAAAAAAAATTAATCCAGCCTGGATTATATTCATCTTTATACCAGCACAGCCATAAAATATTTTAAATTATTATTTTTTTTTATGGAGGAAAGGGCTCATGAAGGAAAGAGTGCCCAGGACCCACGGAAGTCCTGCCCTAGAGCCAGAAGACACAGGCCTCAGCCCAGATCGGAAGTTGCAGTTCATACTGTCTCTCCTCCCCTCATCCTGTTGAGGCCAGAGATTCTCAATCTTGTGGGTGAATAAGAATCACCCAGAAACCTTATTGAAAGTAGAGCTGCCTGGGTCCCACTATCAGACCGTCTGACTCGCCAGGCCTGGGCTGGGTTCCAGGCATCTGCCCTGTTCTGAGGGTGCATGCGCCGCCCCCTAGGGGATCCTGGCCACGTGGTCCCTGGCACCCTTTGGGGGTTACAGCTCTGAGCCTCTTCCTTGCAGAGGCCCCTCCAGCCTGGCGGCCACCAGCACCTCTTTATGGAGTGGGCTGACCATCAGCTCTGGTCCCTAGGGACCCTTGCAGCCACCACCCCCCCTTCGTCCTCTCTCACCCCCACCGCCTTTTTCTTAATTGTCCCCCCTTGGCCTGAGAGCTTGTCTTTTCTAACTAGCCTGGAGGAAGGGACAGTAATTGAGGTGCAGCCGCTCTCCCTGGCAGGACTCTTAGAGCTAATTAGAGGAGAGGACCTCTGGGCTGGTGGTTATTTTTTAATTGTTTGTGGATCCAACATAAAAGCTAATGACAGAGGAGGGAGGCTTAGTTAGCGCACTCCTGACTTCTAAATTTGTCTAAGAGGTCATTTGCAATTTGTTAACATTTTTCACAAGGGTGAATTCAATTAGCAGTCCCCGCACTGGCGCCCAGTGGAGAGAGACAGGATGGGCAGTGGGGCTGGACGGGCTTCCAGGGAGCTTCTCCCAACCTCGAGTGCCTGAGCCCGAAACTTGGGGGCTCTCCCTGCACCTGCCTGGTGCATGCCCTGCTCCCAGCACAGCGGGCTGTGACTTGAGCCCCTCTGGAGAGAAAAGGCTCCACTGAGCTGAATGGATGTGACTCAGGAGGAACTATCCTCCAGACCCCTTGGGAATCTGTGTGCAGGGGGGTCCTGGCATCTGGGGAAACAGGTGAGTACCAGATGGGGCATCCCCGCCAGGGCGTATGAGGGTGGTAGCAAGAGCGTTGGGAGAAAGATCCAGGTCCATCGGGCACCAGCATAAACTGAGGAGGTCCCTCTTGAGCCCGGAAACTCTGCGTGTGGACCATGACCCCAAGGAACCCCGCACACGTGTGTGAGGTGTGCCGGGCGCCTCGTCATCATGGGGGAAACGAGAAGCAAGGTGGGTGTTCGGTGATGGGAGATGGATGTCCCCAAGGCGGGTGATTCGGACAGCGGACCCAGTGACTTTTGCAAACATGCAGAGTGAAAAAGCAAGCCACCACACAAAGTGACTTAAATGGTATGAAACCACACTAAATAATATGCATTATTTAAGGACGTCTCAGGGTAGAGCAAAAATGTGAACATGTGGGTGGAAAGCATGCCCGTTCCAACCTTCGGATGGTCCTTAGGGAACAGAGGGAAGGGTGTGGGGTTAGGGAGAGGTGAGAAGGGGCTTCAACCTGTGTTTGCTACATTTTATTTCTTTAATAATAATAATAATAAAAGGGTCAGAAGCAGAAATGGCCGAGTGGGGACATTTGTGAACTTTGAGTGGCGGGTTCGTGGCGGTTAGTCATGTAGCTTCTGAACTTTTCTTTTTCTTTTTTTTTTTTTTTTGGAGAGGTTCCTCATAAACACAAAAGAAAGGGTTGGCAGAAACATCTGCTTCTCAGGAAAGCATTTACGCCCATCACATTCCGGCTGATCACAATTCTTCACTGATTACAAAGCACTTTTATATTTTTCATAGAAACGTAATGTGTAACAAGACTCCAGGGGCAGCCATTATAAATAATAATGCTAAAGGTGGTTTTCTCAAAAGCCAGTATCTAGAATGCAGGACTTTCTGTTAAGACGCTTTGGTGACTGTAGTGGGGTGAGTGGTGGATGAACGCCCCCCAAAAGATAGGTCCTGGTTCTAAGCCCCAGAACCCAGGAGTGTGAACTTACTTGGAAAAGGAGTCTTTGCAGAGGTCATTAAGTTAAGGACCTTGAGATCAGATCATCCTGCATTCCTTGGGTGAAGCCTAACTTCAATGACAAGTGTCTCTATTTGAGACAAAAGAGAAGAAGACACAGACACACAGAGAAGGAGGCCACATGACCACGAGGCGGAGAACGGTGTGATGTGACCACAGGCCAAGGAACCCCGGGGGCCACCAGAAGCTGGAAGAGGTGAGGAAGGATTCTACTCTAAAGCCGTTGGAGGGGGTATGGCCCTGTGACACCTCGATTTTGGACTTCTGGGCTCCACGTTATAGAGAATAAATTTCTGCTGTTAGAAGCCACCACGTTTGTGGTCATTTGTTACAGAAGCCCGGGAATAACGATAGCTGGAGCTCAGCGCCTGGTAATTCTGTGCTCAGACACTGGTGCTCTTCAGCCTTAGAATACTGGCCGTTCCCAACATCGGGGACGGATCGTGATCAAGCTGTCTATTCTTTCTTATGCAGTCAGTCAACAAGCATTTATCGAGCACCTCCTACATTCCATGTACTGGAGACAGCAGTGAGCAAAACCAGGTGTGACCCACGGTCTCCCCGGGCCTCTGTCCCACCCTCGTCTGCCCACCGGGATATGACGTACACCGACTGTGGTGCTATTTACCCCTTTGTGGCCTGCTTTATTTTGTGTCTTACTTCCTCTCTGTATCCCAAACACCCAGCGTAATGCCCAGCACGGGTGGGCACTAAATGAACGCACAGCATAGGATGGAGGTAACGATGTGGCCTTTGAGATCAAACCCCAGCATAACCACCTTCTGGCCACGTGATCGTGGGCAAGCATGTCTGGGCCTCGGTTTCCCCAGCTGTAAAATGGGGATAAGAGAGTCACTACCTGGGAATTCCCCGGAGGTCCAGTGGTTAGGACCTGGTGTGCTCACTGTCAGGGCCCGGGTTCGATCCCTGGTCGGGGAACTAAGATCCTGCAAGCTGTGCGGCGCGTCCAAGGAAAGAAGAAAGTCGCTACCTAAAGTGTCGCTCCGAGGGTCACGTGAGAGGCTGTGTCTGGGCCCATAGGAGCTGGAGAAACAGACGCTGGTATTACTGTTCATCAGAATTAGTGCAGGGCACCGGGGATTTCGGCTGGCTTTTTAGCTGGCTGCTTCCGTGTGGTTTCCAAAGGGGACAGGACCGAGCCAGGCCCTGAACTGGTCCTCAGCACGACCCGCACGTCCTATGAATTCTTTGGTTTGCAGCTCCTGCAAGGACAGGAATGATGTGCTGGGCTCGAGGCCTGGCTCTTCACGCGGCCCCAGGGGTGCTGCTGGCTCCCCGCAGTGCCAGCTTCTCCATGCCTGCGTCACGGGGACACCGTGTCACGGGGACACCGTGTCACGGGAGGGGCAGACCAGCTGCACCCCAGCAACCCCTCTAATTGTGTCGAGGCTGGAAGCTGCGGAAGTGAGGACAAGGGGCCCTCAGCCGGGCCGGGCACCACGCCCCCTCCCCATGCGTCGCCCACAGACATAAGAGGGTGAGCCCAGCTCTGGAAAAATCAAAGGCGGGAGCCAGAGCCTGTGAGATGCAACCGGGGAGGCCCCGAGGGGGAGTGGCCCGGCCTCGTTAGCGCTGACCCTGGCACTGAGCTGCTCCTGATGGATGGGGTTCGGGCGGGACAGGCCCCGGGGGAGCGGCGGCCCTATCCATTATGGGCCCATCAGCTCCTCTCTGCTCCAAATGCCACGAGCCTCGGGCTGGGAATAAATCTCTGTCTGGGCCGCAGGAGAGGCGAGAAGGAAAAAGGCAAAGCATGAAAAATGCCTCCTTCCGGGGCTCTGGCAACAAAGCTGCCTTGCAGGAGTTTGGGGAGATGCGAGGGGGTGCAGCAGGCAGTCGGGCAGGGGCCCTGAGAGGCTGGGCTTCCAGGAAGGTAGGAGGGAGAGGGTAGCGCCCTCAGATCACCACCTTCCTCAGCTACACCTGCCCGCCTGGGCCCCTCGTAACAGAACTCCGTCCAGGTCAGGCCCATGGAAGGCTGGCTCTGAGGCGGAGGAACCCCTGTCCCCTGTCAGGTCCATTGTGGGGTGTCCCAGGCCCCAGCCGGCTGTAATGTGCCAGCCAACACCTCCACCTCCTGCAAGAATCTTTTCCTGTCCTGGAGTAAACACGCTTCCACTCGGCACCCGCTAAGGGACACGACCTCTCTCTCCATGCCTCAGCTCCTAGTGGCTGAATGGAGGTGCCGGGCTTTGGCGAGGGTTAACTGAGTTATTCTGTGGAAAGCCGGCCCCCAGTGAGCGGCTGCTGTTCACAGATGCCATCCTGCTGTGAGGACTCCCCTCCGCTCCAGGCATCCTGCCTCTGCCTCCTGGAAGAGCGCAGGCTATGGATAGGGACACCGGCTCTGGAAGGAAACGTGGCTCAAATCCTGCTGCAGCCACTGACTGGCCGTGTGGTCTTGGACAAGTGAGTCTCTGAGCCTCAGTTTCTCCATCTATAAAACGGGGGTAACCATCCCTACTTGGCAAAATCGTGAGGATTTAATGAGATGATGCGTCCAAAGTGCTCAGCGTTACATCCATCGGCCGCTTAGTGAGGGCTCTGCAAACGTTAGCCACTGGGACTGCCCCCCAAACACACATACGCTGGTCCTTGTTTTGTTTTCTGAAGCCTCTGAGAGCAAAGCTCCTCCACTGTCCTCATAGCAGGGCCTCAGAGAGTTGAGAACCGTCTGCATCTTCTCTCATCCAGCAGGGAAAACCTCATGTCTTGCCAAGTTCTTTGTACACGGTGATCTCCCTCCCCTTGTCCCACCCACCAACCTGATGTCTCCCCTCTGGACACTCTCCTGCTTATGGGCCTTCCCCTGAATCTATGATGACCCACATTTTTAAATGATGCTACAAGTGTGACCGGAGTGGCAGAATAGAATAGGTAGGTCACCTCCCTCATCTGGACTTGCTACCACCCTCTATTAATGTGGCCAAGGAACACTTTCAGTCTTTGAGGCAGCATCCCTGCAAGGCTGATTCATAACGTCAATCCTAGGGGAGCACAGGAGAGTCTGCTGAATGACACAGGAATCTCTGGCTTTTCCATCTCATCTCTGGGTGTCAGATCAACTTTCTCTTCCCTTTCAATAACGTCTCAAAGCCTTAAAAGGCCCTGGACCACATTTCTCCAACAAATATTTATTGAGTGCCTACTGTGTTCCAGGCTCTGATGATGTAGCGGTGGGCAAAACTGACAGTGTCCGTGCCCTCCAGGACCTGCGTACCCGGTGAAGCAGCAGAGAACTGTTAAACTACAGTTGCAGTCAGCGCTGGGGAGCAGATCGGTGGGGCTGGGCGTCTGGTTGCCTGGCAGGATGTACCTCGCAGGCCAGCACGCAGGCCCAGGGGTCTATGCGAGACCCACATGCTCCCCCTTGTGGGCAGCCCGGTTTCACTCAGCTGAGTTTCAGGCCAGCAATACACCCGGAACTGGTCTCCCCATTCAGAAACTGTCTTGGATACCTGGGGCAGGTGTCTGGGAAGGGGTGTATTGTTATTTTATAGGAGTTTGGGTGGGTGGCTTGGATTTTGGCCGTCGGCTCCAGGAGGAACAAAATAACCCAGAGTGATTGATGGGCCCTTTGTAAATTTGTAAAATAAATCAGCTTGGCAGAGAGATTCAGAAAGCCTGTCAGGCAGCAAACATTTTTTTAACAGCCTGTAAAATTCCCTCCATCCTTCACATTTGTCAGTGTCAGGCTGATGATGCATCTGATAGCTGGGCGAGCAGCAGTAGGGAGGGTGGGCTGGCAGCGTTCCCTAGCTTTCTTGTGTTTCTTATTTTCCCGTGGTCAGAACGCTTTCAGTACCAGGACTGGAGGGGGTCTGGACTAGGCTAATTGGTGGATGAGTTCAGTGTTCTACCCGAGTTGCTACTGGCTTCCTATTCAGACTTCAACGTGGCCATTTGCTCATGCATTCATGCAGCGGATAGTTACTGAGGCCTCTTTCAGCAAAGGCACTATGGTCGGCACCAGGGATACTGGGGTTGAGCCGAAGCAGGCCTGGAGCATCCAGTGTAGTGAAAGTTCCGGAAGCCCCGTCAAAGAGCTTGTTCATCGGGAGGTAGGTGAAGGTGAAGGGAAGCGACATATCAAAAGGGAAGTTCAGGGCTTCCCTGGTGGCGCAGTGGTTGAGAGTCCGCCTGCCGATACAGGGGACACGGGTTCGTGCCCCGGTCCGGGGGGATCCCACGTGCCACGGAGCGGCTGGGCCCGTGAGCCATGGCCGCTGAGCCTGCGCATCGGAGCCTGTGCTCCGCAACAGGAGAGGCCACAACAGTGAGAGGCCCACGTACCGCAAAAAAAAAAAAAAAAGAAAGGGAAGTTAATTGGGCTCTTTTGATGCGTTCAGGTTAAGTTTAAAGCTTTAAGAAAAATCCAGACAGGATGGCCTTCACCATATATGTTCTGTCTCAGCCCCCATCTAGTGCAGGAATAATTTGGGTAGTATCTCTACCTGTGTCACCTCCATCCTTGTGTTTGTTAGGAAGGCAGCTCAGTGCCAAGGTCACCATCACAGGTGGTTGGGCCAGACTAATCCCCATCCCGCTATAGAGCAGCCAGGGGCAAATGACTTCCCCTCTCTGACCCTCTGTCTCTTCTTCTGTAAGATGGGGACGTAAGCGTTGTACTCACTGAGCTGTTCAGTTATTTAAGGAGAGGATGCTTCTGAGGTGCTTGGCACAATGTCTGATGACATGTAATAATAACAATAATAATAGTTGCCGTTATTAGTTCAAAACGGGGTCTACCCATCTTCCATCTGGCCCATGTCAGATACTGACATGCAGGGAGCTGTTTGCTCATTGACTGAATGATGAATCCCCCTACTATCATCCTTGCCCTGCTTGTGGCCTGATGCTCCCAGGCAGCGTGGAGGTAGAGCCCTGGACGCCCAGAATCTGCCAGGAGCGCCAGCTACTGCCCAGCTCCCCCGTCCCCCGCTGTCCCTGTCTCATCATCTTCGACAATGTTGGACCTATTAGGAGCAGTAACAATTAAGATGTGCCGAGGGCATGTGAACATTTGCAAACACTTATTTAAATGTATCAATAATTAAGCCCTTCTTTAATAGTTACATTTCTGGCCCCCAGACATATCTGTTTACGGACCGGGGGTCACGGCACGCTTTGAGATCTGTGTTATGGTCTTACACGCTGGTAATGAGAACTTAAAATTCTTCCCTGACTTGGATTCTGAGATTTGACAGTGAAACGGCAGAGTGGGAATGTGCCAGCTCTTTCCAGCTACCTGATCCTAGAGGTTCGGTCTTCAAAGCCGGCCAGCTAGCCAGGGTACAAATCCAGGCTCTGCCATCGCGCAGCCTCGGGGAATGCACGCACCCTCCCTTTCCTGGCCTGCGAAGTGATTAGAATGGTACCTGCCTCATAGGATTCATTAGCAATTATATGTGCAAATGCCTGCCACGTGTAAGTTCAATTCACAGCAGCTTCTGTTAGTGGTGGGCCCTACCATCATCAGAGGACATAAAAAGAGGCGGCAGGTAGCTGAAGGGTCAGGATGACCAGTCTACACCAGCAGCTGCAAACTCAGTGCCTACTGGGACCGGACGGGTCAAGAAAATGAGAGAAGCCAGGCTGGGTGGAGACTGGGATAGACAGAAGGGCACGCGTGGAATCTGTCCAAAGCGGACCCTGCTCAGCCCCATCCCCTGGTGCCAGGTAGGAGTGCAGACCCGGGTTGCCTGGGCTTGTGACGTTTTAAGAGAAGCAGGAAATCTGGGGTTTTATATGAGATCTCCTGATTTTTTTTTTTTTTTAATGTGGCAACTCATTCAAACTTTTGATTTTTTTTTTTTTTTTTTTTTTTTTTTGCGGTACGCAGGCCTCTCACTGCTATGGCCTCTCCCGTTGCGGAGCACAGGCTCCGGACGCGCAGGCCCAGCGGCCATGGCTCACGGGCCTAGCCGCTCCGCGGCATGTGGGATCTTCCCGGACCGGGGCACGAACCCGTGTCCCCTGCATCGGCAGGCGGACTCTCAACCACTGCGCCACCAGGGAAGCCCTGATTTTTTTAATTACTGCCTGGGCCAAACAAACATCTCTGTGGGTTGACTTGGCCTCAGCCCCTACTTGTGATCACATGTCTACACGGGCATCCTTTTCCAGATAATTGCTTAGGTGTCCACTTCCTTTTAGCCAGAGGCTCGTGGATCGAAATGTACCTTTCTGATTTAGTGATAATCTGTAACAAATTGGTGTGGGTTGGAAAGCAAATCAGCTAACTGGAAAGGAAGTAACTGAATAATCCCAAATTCAGGTTTTGACCCTACCTGGCGTTGAGGGCTTGCGTGGGCAGGCAGATGGATGCGTGCGCTGCCCCTCACATCTAGCTATTTTGTCCATCGTACAATATATAAAGGGCAAGGGGATTTGATGGTGGGGGGCCGGGGGAAGAGCTGTAGCCAGAATGTTCTCTCATACAGCAGTTACAGCCCCTCACTCAGCATCCCTAGCTTAGAGTAAGCTTCTTGTGTACTTAGTCTGAAGTGGAACTTTATGTTTTAACATATCTTCTGTAGTTGTGAGTAAATGGTAGTCATTGGTTTCTTGGCTTCTTTAGTTATTGGACCAAATCACCCCAACAAGTCCTCGGGTAGTCAGGTGTAATCGGGTTTGGTTTTTAACATGCTTTTAAAGTAAGGAAATAAATACAATCGAGGCTTGTAGAAGGTGATCATTAGAGAATGGGCCTTGGTCCCATAACTTTAAAGTAATAGCCCCATTATGGAGAGGGGGGGGGGCGATGATTTTTTAACTGTTCCTTGCATTGATGTTGTAAGGTAGAGGGGATTCGCGGGCAGGTTGGGCATTTCAGTAAAAGCTTTTCCAGCAGCCATTTAACCTCCATTTATGAAGAAATAAAGCGAAATTGATGCTGATTTGGGCCTGCTTTGGGGGATATTTTTGTTCCATAAAAGCCCTTTTGCTTGCAATTTGCTGAGCTGCCCTGTCACATCAGAAAGGGCTGCTGTTGATAAAGATAAAGCTTTATGGCCACGATATTTGCTGCTAACAGCAACCTAATGCAGCATTTTCATTTTTGTGCAATTAATGTTAACGTCTGCTACGAAAATTGTCATTAAATACCATTTTAAAATCCATTCAATTTGCATATGCAAAGCCCATTTACCATCACAGAAGATATAGCTGGTACTTCATCACGTCCTTTCCCTGAAATTGCAGCCACCCGGTTTTATAGCAATTTAAGATTTTTTTTTTTTTAGAGTTTTTTTTTTTTTAAACTCCATGATCTGTATATTGACACATGCTCATTCACAACTCAAGAATTTCATTTTATTTTATTTTTTTTGCGGTACTCGGGCCTCTCACTGTTGTGGCCTCTCCCGTTGCGGAGCACAGGCTCTGGACGCGCAGGCTCAGCGGCCACGGCCCACGGGCCCAGCCGCTCCGCGGCATGTGGGATCCTCCCAAACCGGGGCACGAACCCCGTGTCCCCTGCATCGGCAGGCGGGCTCCCAACCACTGCGCCACCAGGGAAGCCCCTGGAATTTGATTTTTTTTATTATATATTTTAAAATTATTTATTTATTTTTGGCTGTGTTGGGTCTTCGTTGCTGTGCAGGGGCTTTTCTCTAGTTGTGGAGAGCGGGGTCCATTCTTCATTGCGGTGCGCGGGCTTCTTATTGCAGTGGCTTCTCTTGTTGCAGAGCACAGGCTCTAGGCACGCAGGCTTCAGTAACTGTGGCTCACGGGCTTAGCTGCTCCATGGCATGTGGGATCTTCCCAGACCAGGGATCGAACCCGTGTTCCCTGCATTGGCAGGCAGATTCTTAACCACTGCGCCACAAGGGAAGCCCGCAATTTAAGATTTTATATTGAAAGCTAGATGATAATGGATGTCCTTTCTGAGCCCAGCTGACTTAAGCTTTTCCATTGTATGTAGAATAATGCAGCCCCAGGACCAGAAACTCTGGGGGATCACGCTGTACCTCAAGCCCCAAGGAGGCGAGATATGGAAGAAAGAGCATGGGACAGGGAGTCCACCAGCCTAGCTTGAGATCTGGCTTTTGTCTGGCCACAACTTGCTGTGTGACCTTGTGAAAATCTCTGCACCTCTCTGAGCTTCTATTTTCCTGTTTTAAAGAGGGGCTTCAAACCAAGTGATTCCTAATGTGCTATGTGTTCTAATATCTCATATTTTTAAATCTAAGTACACTAGATTAAAAATCCAGGCCAAGCTGTGCTGTGAAAAATTTGTGTGAACTTGTGGACGTCAATTAATCTCTCCATGACTCAGTTGGATAAGTAACCCTGCCTACTTCCCGCACAGGTTTTTTTTTTTAATTAAAAAAAATCTTTTTAACTTTTTTTTTTTTTCTGGTACGCGGGCCTCTCACTGTTGTGGCCTCTCCCGTTGCAGAGCACAGGCTCCGGACGCGCAGGCTCAGTGGCCATGGCTCACGGACCCAGCCGCTCCGCGGCATGCGGGATCTTCCCGGACCGGGGCACAAACTCATGTCCCCTGCATGGGCAGGCGGACTCTCAACCACTGCGCCACCAGGGAAGCCCCTTTTTAATTTTTTTATTGAAGTATAGTTGATTTACAATGTTGTGTTAGTTTCTGGTTCATGGCAAAGTGATTCAGTTGTACATATATACATATGTATATTCTTTTTCATATTCTTTTCCATTATGGTTCATTACAGGATATTGAATATAGTTCTCTGTATACAGTAGGACCTTGTTGTTTATCTATTTTATATATAGTAGCTTGTATCTGCTAATCCCAACCTCCTAATTTATCCCTCCTCTACCCCCTTTCCCCTTTGGTAACCATAAATTTGTTTTCTATGTCTGTGAGTCTGTTTCTGTCTTGTAAATAAGTTCATTTGTATCCCATTTTAGATTCCACATATAAGCGATGTCATGTGATATTTGTCTTTCTCTGTCTGACTTGCTTCACTCAGTATTATCATCTCTAGTTTCATGCATGTCGCTGCATTTGCATATTTCATTCTTTTTGATGGCTGAATAGTACTGTATTCCTTTGTATACATATACATCTTTTTATTTTCTGAATTTCTTTCTTTTTTGTGAATTTTATATTATTTATTGATACAGCACGTTCTTATTAGTTATCTATTTTATACATATTAGTGTATATATGTCAATCCCAATCTCCTAATTCATCCCACCCCGCCAAGCACCGCTTTCCCCCCTTGGTGTCCATACATTTGTTCTCTAAATCTGTGTCTCTATTTCTACCTTGCAAACCAGTTCATCTGTACCGTATTTCTAGATTCCACATATATGCATTAATATACGATATTTGTTTTTCTCTTTCTGACTCACTTCACTCTGTATGACAGTCTCTAGATCCATCCACATCTCTACAAATGACCAAATTGCGTTCCTTTTTATGGCTGAGTAATATTCCATTGTATATATGTACCACATTTTCTTTATCCATTCGTCTGTCTATGGACAATTAGGTTGATTCCATGTCTTGGTTATTGCAGACAGTGCTGCTGTGAACATGGGGCTGCACGGGGTTTTAGTGACAATGAAATGAAATTGACGTAGAGACAGGACATACCCTGAGAATCCCAGAATGGCAGTGACTGCCTTAATATCCTATTTACAGATGAGGAAACAGAAGCCCTGGAGGGAAAGAGAGTTGGGAACAAAGGTGGGACGAAAAGCCCGGGCGACTCCTCCTGGACACCATGCTGTCTTCAAGACACTGGTGACCAGTATGGACCAGTCTAGTGGTCACACAGCTGGGGCTCTGTCCCTCTGCACTCCAGGCAGTCCTGGAGAACCTTGCCTTGCCTCGAGGGATCAACTTGGGCATTATTTCAAAGGTGGGAGAAGGACAGTATACAGATGATTAGTTAATCTGGCCCAGAAGTGACTTTCCAATGTGTCTCTAGTGCCACCTTTCAGGTTTTGAGGGCTGATGAACAGCGATGAACAAACAGCCTTTCTGCTGAGAGAGATGTGCGTAGAGTTTGAGGCCAGGGAGGTGGGAAAGCTTACCAAAGAGAGGAAGCTGAGCTGAGCTTTGATGAGCAAGTAGATTCTACCGGGTAGGATGCTGAGAAAGGCAGAGGGAAAAGCATACACAGGTATGGTGGCAAACACTGCGGGAAACACCGTGGCAGTTCCTCAAATAAATAAACAGAATTCCCACGCAATCCAGCCATTACCCTTGTGGGCATATACCCAAAAGAATTGAAAGCAGGGACTCAGGCAGATAGCGTACACCCATGTTCATAGCAGCGTTATTCACAACAGCCAAAAAGTGGAAATAATCCAAGTGTGCATCAAGGGATGAGTGGATAAACAAACTGTGATATATACACACCATGGACTGTTATTCAGCCTTAAAAAGGAAGGGAATTCTGATCCATACTGTCAGGACAACATGAAGGTACCTTGAGCACCTTATGCTAAGTGAAATAAGCCAGATATAAAAGGACAAATACTATATAATTCCACTTATATGAGGTCCCTAGAGTAGTCGAATTAATACAGAAAGAAAGTAGAGGGTGGTTACCAAGAGCTGAGGGGGTGTGAAATAGAGCGTTACTGTTTAATGGGTACACGGTTTCAGTTTAGGATGAAGAAAAAGTTCTAGCGATGGACGGTGGTGAAGGTCGTGCAGCACTCTGGATGTACTTAATGCCCTTGAACCGTACACCTAAAAATGGTAAATCTTGTGTATATTTAACCACAGCAAAAGATGATTAGAAGAAATAAAATAAGAAATAAAGGAAGCCTCACCTCCCCCCAAAAAGTTGAGTAGCACAGCCAAAGGAAGGCACCGGTCCCGGAACAGTGGGTTGGGATGGGAAAGGACTGGAGATAGACTGTCAATGGCCTTGCATGTGGGCAGGGCAGGGCAGTGCCACACAGATGGACACCAAGATACAGGCTTAGTCTCAGGTGTCACAGATGGGACTTGGGGCAGCTGGAGGCCCCAGGCCGTTCACTGCTGGCTGACAGCACTGCTATTTATCTGTACAATGTAATGTACAAATATCAGTGATTTTTGTAATGCTTGTGTTGTGACGTAATATGGGTTGGGAAGCCCTGTTGTACTGGACATTTGCTGGTTTTGCCTGCTAGCGTGTTCTGTTCTTCTCCTTCTGGATCAGAACCTCTATTTCTGCATCTTTTCCACCATCAGCCCCTGTAGATCGTGGGGACTGATCCCAACCACGCCCCCTCCAAGGAGGGGCAAGGGATCAGCCCTGGCCAATCAGAGCACCAGAATCCCCCGGCCTCAGTAATTGGTGCAGAGGCAAAAGTGTGACCCAGGCCTGGCCAATCAGTGTAGGTCACAATTTCTACTCACTCCTTTGGTTGGTTCAGGGATAAGCACGCTACTGAAGTTGGACCAAAGAATCTTAATCTCAAGGCTTTTGTAGTTCCTTCACCACCCCCACTGGGGTCGCTAAAAGTGTAGGACGTAAGAATGGAACTGATTCTGGCCATTTTGCCACACGAGGGAGAAGCCTGTCGGAGAACGGAGCCCAAACTGGGAAGCACAGCCAGGTCATGGAGAGACATACCGGACGCTGGTGACATTGCCTGAGTGCCTAGATCCAGCTATGCCTGAAGCACTACCTTTTCAATCATGTGAGCCAACAAATTCCCCTTAAAAAGAATCAAAGTCGTTTGAGTTGAGACTTGATTACACGCAACCACATTCTACTTTTATAGAATGTCATGCATTCCAGAGCTGGGACATGGGTCACATGTCTGCCTCTGAACCAATCACTTTGGCCGTGGTTTGTGAGCTATGCTGATTGGCCAGGCCCGGATCATTCGCCCCTCCCTGGAGTCCAGAGTCATGCTCCCACATTGTTCCCTAATTCAGTCACCACTGAGCAGCCCCCTCACCATCACGGGTGCCAGCCGTCTGGCACGGGTGCCAACCATCTTACCGTGCCCGGATCCCGAACGTCATATTCGGAGGGAGAGAGGGCGGTTCCTTCTTGAGGCGCCGGTCATCCTGGTCACTGATGCGGATGTCATTGAGCTGACGGTAATGGAAATTCTCCCGGGCAGTTACCAGGCCAGCTTTTACCGCCCCACGGTTCATGGCGATATAATTCCGGTTCAGCTCATGGGGGCAGGTAGGCTGCTGTTTAAATACATTCCAGTGTCCAATGGCTGAGGGCAGGGAGAGACAGAGCCATGGCATGGAGATGAGTCTGGGAAGTAAAGCAATCCGTGGCCTCTGACAGAGAAGAAATTGGGGCACGAATACCTTCTCATTAACCTGCAGCCTGTTGGGTGACAGCCCTGCTTGGCCCCCTGAAAGGGTGGGGTCAGGATTCCCAGAGATTCTAGGCGACGCCTGAGCCTCCTTCATGGAGCTGGGTTTGCCTGGCCTTGACCTCGTTTGGGAGATCAGAGGGCTGGTCACGAGCCTGTCTATGCTTGCAGCTCAAAAGTTGCACAGCACAGCCAGTCTTGCCTGGGGACAAGGTTCCACGCTGTCTGGGGCCCTTGCTATTTCCCTGACACCTTAGACCTGGACCCTTCGTGGTCCTGTCCTTCTCGGCTAAGCAAACTGTGGTTTCCACCAGAATCGTGCTGCAGGGCAGGCCCCTCGACTCTTTTCCTGGAGGAAGTAGCCTAGGTAGAGCGTTCAAGTCCCTTTGGGCTCCAGAGGAAGCTTGCTCACCTTCAGGGACCCCTCCATCCTGCCCCCGGATGTAGAGTCCGTAATTAAAATTAATTCCAGGCAGACTGCAGCTTCTTTCCCGGGGCTTCCCAAGTTCAGCCTGTTGGGGGAAGGACAGAGAGCCAAGGTGAGCAGTGGAACCTCAGACCAACAGTATTACACTAAATTCAGTGACAGGGAGTCATCGGGTGCTGCTTTACCCCAGGCCCTGTGGGCGACCTCGGGGCTACTAGGGTGTGGAACGCGAGCCCTCCCTGAGATGAGCGCTAACTGTTGTTGGGCGTTGAGACACCTTGGGGAAGCCTGCCTGCTGTGCTACTGCTCAGGGGCGGGTGAGGAGAGCAGAGTCAGGAGGACCCTCGTGGCGGGGGGCGGTCGGGACCGAGGCCTTGAGGGAGGACGTGCATTTGTGCAGCAGGAGAGAGGGGCGGCACGGACCCCGCACTAAACAGCCGTATTTGGGGGTCCAGCCCAGATCTGGCAACCTAGAGCTGGAAATGATGTATCTTGCAGATGGACGGAAAGACCTGGTTCACGGAGACTCACCTGGGGCCACCCTTGAGGGAGGGGGCATCTTTCCTCCCTAACCCTTCATTCCTACTGGGGATGGCTCAAATCATCGTCACTGGAGCTGCCTCCTTGGATGTCACCTGAGGGTGTGGGGATACGGTGGCAAGGTCCACTGTCACCCTCCTGGCGGCTGGACTGCCATTCTCACTCTTTGGGTCTCTGGTCAACTCCTTAACCCTCCAGAAGGGGTTTGTAGGGATGAAATTGCTCTATGATCAACCACATCATTTCCCCCATTGTACAGGTGGGGAAGCTGAGACCCAGAGTGGCGGGGTCACGATCCATGGCTCCTAAAGGCTGGGGCTGGATGTCAAATGCAGCTGTGTTTGGCTTCGGGGTGAAGCTCTTAAGCATGATGCTGCACTGCCTCTCTTTAGACTAGCAGCTCCCTGAGCTCAGAGGTCCTGTCCTGTACGGTGCTTAGATCGTTGCTCTTCATCAACGGACACCCGCTGAGGTCTGTGCTCCAGACACAACACTGGGTTCTTCATATGCCTCTCCTCCTTAGTCCTCACAGCTGCCCTTTGAGGCAGCCCATCACTGCCCCCATGTCTCAGATGGGGAAGCTGAGGCACAGAGAGGTCAAGACAGGTTGCACGAGGCCACATGGGACAAGAAGTGGCAGAGCTGAGATTTCAACCCAGGCTGTGTCTCCAGCCCACATTCAAATCCGCCTGCTAAAGAGATACCAGCCAGGTGTGTGACGCTCCCGGTACCATCAGGCCCCTGGGGACCATGGACCTTACTGAGCTGGGTGGGTGCAGCTGCTCCTCCCACCCGCATGGGCCCCAGGCAGTGGGCTCCCAGTTGCAGGGTGTTACATCTCCCAGGACATTCCTGGCTCTGGCCTCACCAAAGCCTGTCCAGAGAGTCTGGTGGCTCCGGGCGCACCCTTTCTCCTTTTCCCATCAATCTCTCTCCCCTTTTCTCTGGCTCCCGGAGACCTGGGCGTATAGAGCTGGACGATGCGGGACCACCCATAATGGCTCATCACTGTCTTGGGGGAAACCCCTCCCTTGGGCTGGCAGTCTGGGCCCCGCACCCTCCAACCCCATCCACCTCTGCAGCTTTGCCTTCCTGGGTATCCACGTGGTCCTGAGAGTTAGGCACAATAGAGCACTCCCCACCCCTGAAGGGTCTGCCGGAGTCCCGGCCTCTTTTGCTCCTGGCCTGCCCTCCCCTTTTTGGTTCTTTTTTTTTTTTTAAGATGTTGGGGGTAGGAGTTTATTAATTAATTAATTTATTTATTTATGGCTGTGTTGGGTCTTCGTTTCTGTGCGAGGGCTTTCTGTAGTTGTGGCAAGCGGGGGCCACTCTTCATCGCGGTGCACAGGCTTCTCACTATCACGGCCTCTCTTGTTGCGGAGCGCAGGCTCCAGACGCGCAGGCTCAGTAGTTGTGGCTCACGGGCCTAGTTGCTCCGCGGCATGTGGGATCTTCCCGGACCAGGGCTTGAACCCGTGTCCCCTGCATCAGCAGGCGGACTCTCAACCATTGTGCCACCAGGGAAGCCCCCCTTTCTGGTTCTTTTTCTTCAAGCTGTCTGGACCCCTGGGGCTCACTGTGGCCTCTCCCTCATCTGGGTCTGGTAACACTTACTATCCATTCTATTCATTTGGGGCTTAGAACTGAAATGACCTTCTCAGTTTCCAGGAATGCACATGCCGGGCCAGCCTGCCTGGAATATAATATCCTACACAGCCTTCTAATGGCTTCTATTGACTTCTTTTTCCTGGTGGCACATAACAGGTGTTCTATACATGCCTGAGATTAAAAACCACTTCCTTTGGGAAGCCCTCCCGGGTTGCCCTCAGTACAGGCAAACTTCCTTGTCTATGGCACCGTAGGGCCCTGAGCTCCCCCTTTAGGGCACTTTCAAAATTACGCAGTAGAACCTGCTTCAGCATGGACTGGCCGTTACAAAATGGTGCTCAGTGAAGAAGCCAGTCACAGAGGACCACATATTGTATGATTTCATTTACAAGAAATGTCCCGAATGGCAAATCCGTAGAAACAGAAAGTGGATTAGTGGTTGCCCGTGGCCGAGATGGAGAGGGGAATGGAATGACTGAGGCGTGATGGTTGAGGGGTATAAGGCTTCTTTGGGGGTAACGAAAATGTTCTAAAATTGCTTGTGGTGCTGGTTCCACAGTCCTGTGTATATGCTGAAAGCCACTGGATCCTATACTTTAAATGGGTGAATTGTATAGTATGTGAATTACATCTCAGTAAAGCCATTAAAGATTACAAGGTAGTGTGATTAAGTCATTAATTGTGTGATGATCAGTTTAATGTCTGTATCCCTCGGTAGACTGTCTGCTAAGTCTTTCTTTCCTTCTTCCTTCCTTCCATCCTTCCTTTCCTTCCTTCTTTCCTCTCTTTCTTTCTTTCTTTCTTTCTCCCTTCCTTCCTTCCTTTTTCCCTTCCTTCCTTTTAAGGTTAATTATTTTTAAAATAGACTTTAGGGCTTCCCTGGTGGCGCAGTGGTTGAGAGTCTGCCTGCCGACGCAGGGGACGCGGGTTCGAGCCCTGGTCTGGGAGGATCCTGCATGCCACGGAGCAACTGGGCCCGGGAGCCACAACTACTGAGCCTGCGTGTCTGGAGCCTGTGCTCCGCAACAAGAGAGGCCACGACAGTGAGAGGCCCGCGCACCGCAATGAGGAGTGGCCCCCGCTCGCCACAACTAGAGAAAGCCCTCGCACAGAAACAAAGACCCAACATAGCCAAAAATATAAATAAATATATAAATAAAATAGACTTTATTTTTAGAGCAATGTAAAGTTCACTGCAAAATTGAGCAGAAGGTACAGAGATTCCCCACATGCCACATAGTTTTTATTCTCACCCCTCTTTTCCAAAGAGATCAGCAGAGAACAGATGCTAGTGAAGAGGGGCTGAATGAGTGAATGAATGAATGAACTGCCTCCTTGGAGACTCTGGCAGCTCTTTCCTACACACTGCCTCATCCTTTTTCTCCCTCTTCCTTCTCATCCCAGATCCCAGGCCTTCACCTCCCTCGAGAGCTGAGAGTTCTGGGGTTCAGGTGGGGGCCCTGGCTGGGTGCTTTGTTTGCATTTCCTTCCGTGTGATTCACTCTGAGCTGCAGACAAAGCCCTGGCTCCTCATTTGTTCATGAAAATGATCTGGCCTCTCCGGTGAGGTGACGGCAAGGGAAGCTAATTAAAATGTGACTTCTCCGGGAGAGGCCCCGCCTCCCTCTGGCAGGTGCAGGTGGGCAGAAGTCCAGCTCGCAGAGGAACGACAGACTCAGCGGCTGCCACTGGGCGGGGCCTGGCGGTGAAGGAGGCACGGAAGCAGGCGGGTGCCTCAATCGCCACGCTTTTTAGTGAGGGTTGCCTAGGAAGCAGCGACGGCCAGAAATACTGAAGCCTTGGGCTGCAAAGGTCATCCCAATGGGAAAGTCGCTCATTCGTTCGCTGCACAAATATTTATTTTGTATCTCCTCTGCACCAAGCTCTGTGCCAGGAGTTCTAAGGTGAACAAAGCAGACACATACTGCCCCCTGCCCTTATGAAATTCCTTATCTTGCTAAAAGGACAAACTGAACAAGTAATGACAACCAAGGCCACCAGAGGGTTTGATAGGAGAGCACAGACTGCCTCTAGCTCTAAAAATGTGTGAGTCTATAGAATGAGAGAAGGTATTTGCAATACATATATCTGACAAAGGGCTGTTATTCATCATATATAAAGAGCTGCTACAAATCAATAAGAAAAAGGCAGACGATCCTATAGAAAGACGAGCAAAAGACTTGAATAGGTGCTTTATTAAGGGGATGTCCAAGTGGCCAGGACCCATATGTCAAGGTGCTCAACCTCTGAGAAGTACAAAATAAAAAACTCGATGATATTGGTAAAGCCATGAACCGGAACACTCATGCTCTTGGTGGGAATGTAAATTGGTACAACCACTGCGGAAAACCGTTTGGCAGTATCTATGAAAGCTAAACATATGCTTACTGATAACCCAACAATTCCCTCCTGGACACCCAGCAGAAATGAGTGCCCATGTCCACCCAAAGAGATGTCTGAGAATGCTCGTAGCAGCTCAGTTTGTGATAGCCAAGCACCGGAAACTACCCAAATGGCCATCCCACGTGGATTAAAAAAAAAAATGGTGACATATTCATTCAATAGAACACTCTATAGGGGTGGTTCTCAACTGGGGGCAATTGTGCCCCCCCCCCCCCGCCCCCACCGAGGACATTTGCCCGTGTCTGGAGACGTTTCTGGTTGTCACAGCTAGGAGGCAGTACTACCCTCCCTCCAGTGGGTGGAGGCCAGGGATGCTGCGAAACATCCCACAATGCACAAGACAGGCCCCACTGCCAACAACAAAGAGTCATCTGGCCCCAAATGCCAATAGGTTAGGAACTGCTCAATGGCACCGGGAGTGAGAGAACAGCTCTACACAACCACCTGGGTGGTTCTCACACAAACGTGGGACAGAAGGAGCTGGACACACCAGGCAGGCACTGCTCCATGCCAGTGACGTTCAAACACAGCATGACTAATGTCTGGTTTCGGAAGTCGGGAGGGTGGGTACCATGGGGGTGGGGACGGTGGCTGCAAGCAGCACAAGGAGTCTTCGGGGGCACTGGTCCTGTTTCCCAACCTGATGTGGGTGCCCCTCACACCCCGCGGTCCTGCCCCCCTCGCCCTCCCTCAGAGCGCATCCGTCTGCAAGGCGGCCACGTGTCACAAGAGCAGTGGGGTCCTGATATTACCATCATGCTTGAAATTCCACCCTTGGTAGTTTGATCCTTTAGGTTCGGGCCGTGTATCTCAGAGTCCCTGCGTTAACATGTGAACGCCCTAGAGGAGCAGTGTATTCACCCATTACCAGCTCAGCTGCCCAACGAGATAAGCCGACTGATCCCGCCCTGGTGCCACCACCACCGACCACAGCAACACCGTAATCATGGCGACCGTGGGCCAGGCTCCACAGGGGCGCTTCACTGCCCCCCAGGGTACCACTAACGCGTAAAGCAGCCCTGGAAACTACACGGGTTTTCGGGTGGGAAAGGGAGGTCCAGACAGCTGTAGGGGCTTGTTTGCCCAAAGCCTCCCAGCTAATGAGTGGCCAAGGGTGGACTTGAACCCACATCTGACTCCAAGCAGTTTTCGCTGCCTCTTGGCGCTTAGCCGCAACTGCCCGGGACTCTCCATTGTTTTGTCCTGTGCGCGGACTTTAGCTCTGCAGACTGGATTTTGCTCACGCAGAACAGGTGCATCTGACCTGTTCGCACGGTGCCCTCCACACCCACAGAGGACATAAGTAGCCTTCTGCCCAGGAGAGCCCCAGCGACAGGAGGCCGTTTGATGTACAGACTGTGCGTTATGGGAAGAGCTGTCATTTCAGTGACCTGGACACGGGACAGCTGAGTCATGCCTGGGTCAGGGCTGGAAAGGAGAGAAGATCCAGATCTTGGATTGGCATTTTGGGGAGAGAGCCAACCTGAGGAAGATCCCAGGGGGACAGCCAGTGAGAACAGGAGTGCTGAGGGTTCTCCCAGGGGCTCCCTGGAAGCAGCAGAGAGGATCCAGCCAGAGGTGGGAGGGCCCGGCACCGACCCTGGGCTTCCCTCCCCAGCTTGTCCAGAGGGGCTTTCCAGAAGCCTACAGAGGAAACTACACGTCTCTGGGCAACACAGGGACCAGCTAAGGACTGATAAACAGGTGCTCAGAGGAGCTTCTGACCCTGAACTTCTAGATGCAAGCAAACTGGCTGTGAAACTGATGAGATGTGGCCACAAATCTCAGCTTTGATTGGCCACCTGAGTCCCACAGGTAGCCTGCCCCTCCAGCCCACAATAGGATGAGAGGTGGCTCTCAGCTGGAATGTCCAAAGTTCCTGGGCAGATGGCACAGTTGTGGGGTCATGTGAAGGCTGAGAGCACCCTCCCTGCCCAGGGATCCCTGGGAACCACCTTGTTCTCTTTACTACAGAAGTAAAGAAAGAAACGAGGAAGAGAGTGAACATTAATTGGGCACCTCCTACGTGCAAGGCTGCTACGCCCCGTGACCTCATTTAGCAAACACTTTTATCAAGCACTTACTATGTCCTGAGAGCTTTTCTTGCTTCACCCCGAACTCTGCCAACCTCACTGGGAGGTTGTTTTCCCATTTGACGGTTGGGAAAATTGAAACTTAAAGAGGTTCACACTTGCCCAAAGGCACCCAGGTAGTAAATGGAAGAGCTGGCGTTAAACCCAGCCCTCTGACCTCATAGCTCTGTGCTCACCTACAGTGGCCCCTCACAACATCTCTATAACGGAGGTCACGTGGTCACCACGAGACAGAGGGGGAAATTGAGTCTCAGAAAGGGATGGGATGGTGGATCCCTTTCAGCCCCCAAATGCAAGCCCTCCCTGTTTCTTATGGCTGAATTCTAAGACACCTCGTGCACATCCTCAAGGTCTTTTCAGAGGCATACCTGAGCTTTGCACAAAGGGGAATTGTGAGATATTGGAAGCTATTCAAATCTGGCCTACTAGCTGGAGTCCCTTGTTGTTGAGGTGTTAGAATCAAGAGGCCAACGCAGGAGAAAAACCCCAGCTCTGAGTCTGGCCACCCCGCCCTTCTCAGCTGCTTTCAGATTGTGCCTTTTTCTGAGTTTCCTCTGTCACAAAGTGGCTTGGCTAGCATACAGCTCTGGGTGACAGCTGTCCCCATCAGCAGACAGCTTCATTAAACCTCATTAAGATGTCATCCCTCGCTGCCTTATTTCCCGTCTCTCAGCTCTAATTAAAACCATCTCGCTCCCTGTCCCAGGGGGTCCTGGGATTCTCTGGGCTCCTTCTGCACGGCAGCTCCCTCCACTACCCAACATCGAGGAACAAGCCTTGGAAACCTGCAGTGGGAACTGGGTCGGGCAGGCAGCCCCTGGCCCGGAAGTCCTCTTGGAGCAGCCTGTCACCAGCATCAGGACCGCTGGGGCTTTCCAGAGGCAAGTACCAGTGGCGTTTCCCACTAAAGTCACCTGAGACCCAGGAAGGAGGACCCCTATCCCCAGAGCCGCGCCAGAGCCCATTTTCCTGGGACAACTTCAGAACAAGTGACCCAACCCTGCAACTCCGATCTAATGATTTCCCACCTCATATACTTTTAAAAAGTCTTAACTTGCCCCCATTTCCCACCAAAGAGGTGAAAATGGGTGAAATTAACTGGCTTGGTTTCTTGGACGGTCTGAACTGGATCTCACTCTGGACAAACGAGCTGGTGGTCATTTCCAAGATGGGTTTTAGATCTGTCTGGGAGCGTGATGCCTGGGCTCTAGACCAATCTTAGGTGTTCACGTATGAGGACGAAACCCCATAAAGGAAGCACTCCCACCTCCTGGCAGCCACAGAAGAGTGCAGCTCACTTAACCCTCTCGTCCAGAGTCTAAACTAAATGTATGTTTGCTCGACAGTTGAGAAGCCTCCGCTCCCTTTCCCACATCCTATTAAAGCGTAGTTCCATGAAATCCCACAGTTATTGCCTGGTGGTTATTAAATAAATATCTGTATACGGCTCTGCCCACGCACGCACATGCACACATGTCCCATCTCGCTCATGGAGGGGGAGTTCATTATTATAAAACAACTTAAGACCCTCGAATGAAAAGCACAATATAAATGCAAATTGTGATCACGATTAGCATAGAGGATATTTATTTATTTCCATAATGAGAACGTCAGATAAACAATCATGTGAAATAAGGTGCATTATGCATCAAAGGACTCCGGCGTTGTCTCAGAAGCCGGATTCTTTGAACGATGTGCATTGTGTGAGTGGCAGTTGAACATCGCATAATGATACTGAAAAGCCATACACCGGAAGACCACATCCATATATGATCAAAGGCATATAAAATAACGTTAAGTGAAAAAAAAATCAGCAGCATTCAAAAATTTACATACACTATTGTTACAACCATGTAGAAAAAATTCATTGAAAAACTACCGGAAGGAAACATAACAACGTAAGTGACTGTGTGAGGATGTGTCCTTAGAGGTGCAGCCTTTGGGCAGGGGCAGGGTGTGGGGGGGGGGGGGGCGGGTGACGGGTACTGAGATTTTACTTTTCTAATTAAAAAAGTCAAAAGGCAGAGTTAAAGCCAAAGTTTCTATTTCCTATACTCCTGCCAAGGGCCAAAGTTAAGGTTCTTCTTCTACGTCATCAAGTTTATAATGGGGGCTGAGCTGGCTGCCGCTGGGTCAGGGGAGGAAAGGGAGGGGAGGGGAGAGCCGCAGGTCCAGCAGGAGGATACCAGAAACTAGCCTGTTAATGTCTCAGAGCTGAGACCTCGCTCTGCCACTTCCTGTGTGACCTTGGGCAAGTCACTTGAATCGTCTGGTCCCCTTTCCTCACCTGTAAATCCTCCCCAGGCCAAGGATTGGAGCCCAGTATCCAGTGGCCTCCGTTACTGCTGTCACTGTCGGTATTACTAGACCAGCTCACCAGCTCAGGACAAGGGGAGCCCCAGGCAGTGCAGACACTTCTCCGGGCCCCACTGCGCCTGCCCGGCACACCACTCGGCCGGCCCCTGCCTGGTCCCCACGACCCAGGGCTGCCTGTGTTTTGCCACCTGCCTGGCTTTTCCGTCCTCCCCGGGGCAGCCCTGGCTCCCTCGGTGCTGCCAGACCGCTACTGCAGCTGATGCATGGCCCTTGCCGCGTGAGGCAGTCACGGTGACAGGGCCCCGGCGTTCTCTCCCCTCCCCCTCGACAGCTTGAAACCCGCTCCTTCATTTGCATTTACATGATCTCGCTGTGCAGCTTATGAGATCGAGAGATTTATTTGCTACTTAGCTTGATGTTTGATTACACTCCGAGAAGGCAGCGGGCAGCAAAGTGCGCGGATGCCTCGCTCTGAGCCCGCGGCCTCAGGGGGCCAGTAACTCAACCGCAGGTTTAGGTGAATGAGGGGAAACGCACAGCCTTTCGAAAAAGGCAAACATGAGAGGTTGGAAGGAACAAACACCATGATCTGGATTTTTTTTTCTTTTAAAAAAGCAATGGGGGCTTCCCTGGTGGCGCAGTGGTTGGGAGTCCGCCTGCCGATGCAGGGGACGCGGGTTCGTGCCCCGGTCCGGGAAGATCCCACATGCCGCGGAGCGGCTGGGCCCGTGAGCCATGGCCGCTGAGCCTGCGCGTCTGGAGCCTGTGCTCCACAACGGGAGAGGCCACAACAGTGAGAGGCTCGCGTACCGCAAAAAAAAAGAAAGCAATGAAAAGTGGCTAGGGCTCACCTGATTATGAACAGACCCAAGCCACTCTCAAGAGGTAGCTCACTGTCCTGGGAAAGGAACTCCCAGAAACTTCCTCCTGGGTAACAGCAGAAGCCCCTAAAAGAGATGGTACCTCCGCTGTTGGGAGGTGATGAGGATGGACTCCTTCTTACAAGTATGGCTCTCGAATTGGGACGTCAGGATCCACATGGGCTCTGTCAATTACACCTGCGTGATCTTGAAACAGTCACTCAACCTATCTGGGCCCCAAGTTCCTGATCTGTAAAACGGGGGAAACAGCACAACATCTTAGGTCTGTGGCTGAGATGAGTAAACAAGATGATCTCGGCACCAGAGTGGATCCGGAGAGGATGCCCAGTAAATGGAGCTGTTATGGGCAAGACTGGCCATTTTCTGAACACACAAGGGATAAAGCTAAACGCCCTGATGGAGAGAAATCACCGGGGTAATGCTTTGCTCAGTGTCACTCGCCTGTTTCGTGCGTTACCCACTGTGTGGGGTTTAATCCCAGTCCCCAGCCCCCAGCTCTGGGAACGCACAGCTGGGGCGTGCTTAAAGAAGGTAGACTCAGTTTCCTAACAGTCTGAGCCGGGCATAATTAGCAGCTTTATTGGCTAATTGCAGATTGGCTGCTGCCTGCCTACGGTTCATCCCACTCCAGCTCCAAACAGAAATCATTTGGCAACTTACCGGGACTTTACAGTTTGATGTGTACAAACACAAGTTTGGGGCCAAATGCCCAGGTTGGAATTCTGGCTTCTCAACTCTGTGTGACCTTGAACAAGCTGCTGAACCTCTGATCCCCAGTTTCCTCACCTATAAAATAGGTAGAATGGGGGTACCCAGCTCGGAGGGTTGTTGGAGCATTTCGTGATGCAGGGGGAGTTCTCAGCAGAGGGCCTGGGAAGTTCTCAATGAGAAACAGTCATACTAGCCGGTGGATGTCATTAGCCTGTCCACTGGGGGGAACTATCAGCGACTCTGTCTCCATTTGTGTGAACAGAGAACTAGCTATAAAATTGATGGCTCCTCAAAAACTTAAACGTCAAATTACCGTGTGACCCAGAAATTCTGCTCCTAGATATACACCCAAAGGAACTGAAAACTGGTGTTCAAACTAATATGTGTACATGCATGTGTACAGCTGCATTTTTCACAAGGGCCGAAAGATGGAAACCACCCAGATGTCCAGCAGCTGGTTAATGGAAAAAATGTGGTCTTTCCATATACGGTAGAATATTAGTCAGCCATAAAAAGCAGTGAAGTCCTCACACATGCATGAACCTTGAAAACATACGCTAAGGGAGAGAAGCCAGATGACAGAGGCCACGTAATGTGTGATTCCACTTGCATGAAATGTCCAGAATAGGTAAACCCACAGAGACAGAAAGCAGATAGTGATTGCCAAGGAATGGGGGGAGGGGAGAATGGCAGCGACTGCTTAGTGGCTGCGAGATTTCCTTCTGGGGTGATGAGCATGTCTTGGAATGAAATAGAGAGGGTGAGCGCACAGCATTGTAGAGGTGCTAAATGCCACCGAAACATACATTGAAAAAATGGTTAACAGTTGAGGGCTTCCCTGGTGGCGCAGTGGTTGAGGGTCCTCCTGCCGATGCGGGGGACGCGGGTTCGTGCCCTGGTCTGGGAAGATCCCACATGCCGCGGAGCGGCTGGGCCCGTGAGCCATGGCCGCTGAGCCGGCGCGTCCGGAGCCTGTGCTCCGCAACGGGAGAGGCCACAACGGTGAGAGGCCCGCGTACCGCAAAAAAAAAAAAAAAAAAAGTTTAATAGTTAATTTTATGTAAATTTTGCCTCAATAAAAAGAAAAATGAATACGTCCACAGGAGAGGTATGCCATGCCTCCCATCCGGGCAATTTAGGAAACTCCTCTCTCTCTCTTCGGGATGGGAGAGGAAAGAAATGCAAATGAAGTGGCTGCTGTCTCGCTGTGGGACAACGTGGTTGGAAGACGTTGCTCAGCTTCAAGGAGATGAGACCGGGTGGAGGTGGATTGCGGGGCTGCGGGACCATTTCCTGCCCCGATCGTGTTGCTCTGATGGTCCGTACGGCAGAAGCTGGTGCAGGTGTCTTTTAGAGGCGTCTTAGAGCTTCACGAATATTTGTTTGAAACCCGAGGACCAGTGAAACCGGATGGACTCCGTTTCCCATTCTGTCCCTCCTTTGTGTGGTGTGGCCTCACTTCTGGAAGGCTGCTGTTGGGGGAAGGGGGAGAAGAAGCCCTGGTCTGCGGGTCCAGAGACCTGGATGCTCATGGCCGGTTTCTCCTCTCCTCCCTAGGCCCTGCGTTTTCTGTCCCCGGGACCATGGAGGAGATCAGAGTGGAGCTCAGAGAACCTCAGGTGGATGCAAAGGACAGCCTCCCGGAACACAAAGCCCGCATCCTGAGTCGGCCAGACGGCCGCTGGGAGACACCCTTTATTTATGGGGGTCTCCGTGTCAGACTTCTTTGGAAGAAAGCGTTCTTCGATTTTAAGAAAACTATGAAATCACTCAAGTAGGCCGTCTCAGAGGTCCTCTCCGCTTCCACCCGGTGTAGACAGATGGGAACGGAATCCAGGCTCTGATCCTTCCTCACCTCTCTGAGTCTCAGTTCCTCTTCATTCGTGAAATGACGATAACCAACCCCACCCCAGGGTGTAATGACAAGATTTAGAAGAGATGACCGAGGTGAGGTGTCGGGCACACAGCAGGTGCCCACCAGCTGGGAAGGGCTCCTCCTTTGCCCTCCTTCTCGAGAACCGTGTGGCACCAACAAGGGAAGGGGTACGTTTCCAGACCGTGGAGAAGGAATAGAATAAGAGGTCCCCGCTACAGAGGTAGGGCTGATGGCATAAGAAATAAATGGCGTATTCATTTGGTCATTTGGTCAGTTCAGCTACCAAGGCTCAAAGCCAGTGGGCCATAGAGGAATCAGATTTAAGAAAGAGGCTCCCTACCAAAAAGAAAAAAAAAAAAAAAAAAAAAAAGAAAGAAAGAAAAAGAAAGAGAAAAATCAGAGAATGATCTATGTACATTTCAAAACTTAAAACAGAAATCAAAGGAAAATGGAACTGTTTTAAGTTTTGACAGCTGCAGGGTTCATTCTGTTTGGTTACTCTATTTATGTTTTCATTTTCTTTATAGATTCATTGAAAATCGCATCATGTAATAGGGAAGAAAAATGTTCAGTGTTTTTTCACCCCGATAAACCCTTGTTCCTTCCCGAGAACAGATGAAAACGCCAGCTCTAGTGACTTCTGTTTTGATGTATATTTCATAATATCTCATTGATTGTAAGTTTTATTTCCATGTCAATAAAAAACTGGTATTGTAATAAGTGAGAAGGAGTTTAACACAAAGTGGCAGCTGACCTGTTAGCACAGCAGATCGCAGGAGGGGAGGAAGGGGCTCTCAAATGAAGCCGGTTGATAAGGACGGCTGCGGATTCCAGCACAAAGCTGGGCCGCTGCAGAACAGGGTCCTACCTCTCCCCTGTCTCTGCAGCCTCGGGGTTGTCTCCTGGTGGGTTCTGGGTTGCCGTTTTATAGGACAGTGAGGCCGGGCCTTAAGCAATGCTTCTTTTATATGGCAGAGGTGGCGGCAGCCACGTACGGGGCAAAGTACACTGTGCTTGGTACCTTGGAGCTTTCAGAGACGGATGATAATCTAGCTGCGGAGGGAGGAAAAAGACATGACCGTGGGAGGCATTAACCACGAGCTCTGTTGGTGGCACTTGGACAGGAGTGTAAGAGGGAAGAGGGCTTGTGAGACTGTCCGGGGGCTTATGGGCAAGGGGGCCACCATCCAGAAGGGGAGGAGGGCAGGGGAACTCTGGGGAGAGGGGGACCAGAGAGGGGCTCAGGCACCCAGGTGATGCTGCTCAAAGCAGGCCAGAGAGTCTCTGCATCTGAGATCTCAAAGGTCAGCAGTGGCTTGGGGGTCTTATGACCACGGGGCTGTATCTTATCAATGGCCAGATGCCAGTGTAATATTAAGGGGTATGCAAAATGGGCTGAAAATCTGCTTGTTTGGGCTAAACTCTCCGGGAAGTTGAGCTACGAGGGCAAAAAGTGGAAAAGGCCAGCCTGGTCTGCTCTGAGCCCACAGGAAGGTAGGAGTTTCTGGACTCAGTGGGAGCAGCAGAACTGACAGTTTCCTGCCTTGTGACTATGACAGGTGGGCAGCAACCAGGAGGGTTGGGAGATGGGAGGCTAAAGGGGAGGATCAATCCAGGAGGGCAGCCTGGAGGAGGCTCCCTCTCCTCTTCTCTGGCCTCGGTGTTCCCGTCTGTAAAATGAGGGAGCAGAGCTAGTTGATCTCTGGGCCCCTCCGGCTCTGCCATTCTTTTTCTGGAGCATGTCTGGATCCACGTGAGTTGGATCCAGGTCATCCGAGTCTTTGGTTCAAGGACGCAGAGCAGCACAGTGGGAAAGCTTTAGGGTCATGGTCGGCCTGGTCTGGGTGTCAGTGTCAACTCTCCCATTTGTCAGCTCATCCGTCAAACACCACCCAATTCACAGGCCTGGTGAGAGGAGAGACCATTCAGTGTCCCGCGCATAATAGGCCTCACGAAATATCTGTGGTAGGATTGGGTGGTGATTATTATTAGAGAGAGTTGATGCTACCTGTGCCACCTCCATCAGCAGCATCTGAGCCTGGTGACCTGCCCACCTGCACTCAACCAGAATGACCAAAGCAAAGCCAACTGTGCTGCCCTGGGATGGAACTCCTTCCATGGCTTCTCCGGCACAACCCCCCAGCCACTTTGAGGCCTCTTCCCGGGTTTGGAGGAGATCCTCTAGATGCTGAGCTGCACCGTGTACAACGGATGGAAAGGATTTGGAGAATGGGATGATGAAGACCTTGGATCGGCCAAACCAAGCCCTGTCCTCCAAGGCCCTCCTGTACACCCACCCACCCTTGTCTACATACAACTGAAAACGGGAAATACCAAGGCTCCGTGGTTGGCAGGGGGGAATGAACCATGGGAGAGAAGGTCTGAGCTCCCCCAGAGACGTTCGGTGCAAAAGACAGCTGAGCAATACTAAGGGCTCGGGACGAGGGGCTGTGCTATGCATGATTTCACGGGCGGCTTCTCAGATGGAATAGGGCTGCATAACTCAGGTAAAGATTTTAAATATACGGCGTAATTGCTACATGTGAAGTCTGTTTGTACTTAGCTTTTAGTCTTGGAAATTAACAAGCTCTGTGCTGCTCCTCCAATTAATCATTAAAGAATTAAGAGTGAGAATATCCACTATTGTAAAAGACTCCAGTGATGATGGTCTATTCAACTTATAAAATAGACACATTTGGTGCAACTGAACAATCTTCCTCTTCTCTGCACAACATCAGGAATACTAGTCATACTCAACGGCTGGAGTGAATGCTTACAAACTGGTATAGACTAGCCCATAATTACCAAAATGGAAAAGAACAGCATTTTGTAATGAATGACAGGCTGCTGACCGGAAATCTAATTTGGTCTAATTAAGCAGCCTTTTGTGAGGATTTGTCTTTAGATGGAACGAGGGAACCGAGGAGATCTAAATGCAAATGAACTCCAGCACTTTGGTCTGAAAGGGCCCAGCCCTCTTCTTCATTAGATTATTAGTCCTCTCGTTGTCACCTCGACCCCTCGCCCGGCCCCACCTGCCTTGGAGGAGCCTCCCATTTCTTGTCCCTTGCCTCTCATATCTTTTCAAATAGGACACCTCGCATCGACAGAGCTGTCAGGGAGCTCTTGCTTATTCAGGAGCAAATTTTACTTTGCTCTAAGTGATAAAGGCCAGTGGGGTTTTGCTTATAGAGGAATCCACTGCTGTTCTCTGAGGGTGCACCTTCTGAAGTCTGGAGGGTTGAACACACACCCAGTGCCATCAGCACTGACAGAGCAACTGGGGGAAAACTGACCCTGAGGCGCAACCTGTGAGGTAGACCAGATATCCGCCTGCATTTCCCTGGCTGCTGTCTGTCTGAAGGCTTGAGGCTGGAGTGCTCACCTCTTCAGCCGATCACAGGCTCAATCATCTGACCGGGTGGGTTCTCTTTGGCCCACAGAGGATTGCAACACACATCTTGCCCCCCACACGGAGATGCTGGCACAAGCCCCTCAGTCTCATATAGAGACTTCAGGGATAAGCAGAGGCCAAATGCTTGGGTGGCGTTCATGGGTTCACAAGGTCATCTTCAGGTTCAACAGTTCACCAGAAGGACCCACAGAACTCATAAAAGCCACTATACTCATGGCTGTGGTGTATTACAGCAGAAGGATCTAGACTAAAATCAGTAAGGGGAAGAGGGGCCTGAGTCAGGGTCCAGGAGAGACCAGCTGTCCTCTCCCAGTGGAGAGGGTTTACTTCTGATGTCAGTGACGTGTGACAATATGCACAGGATATTGCCAACCCAGGAAGCTCACCCGAGCCTGGTGTCCCTGGTTTTACTGGGAGTTGGTCGCATAGATGTGGCTGATCCCTCATGTGGTCAACCTCATGTGGTTGACCTTAGTCTCCAGCCCCTCCAGAGGCTGAGCTGATACTATGTGGCCCAACCCACACCTGCTCCCCCGCATCCCCGCCATCAATCGCATTGTTAGTATGGGCCAACTGGCATGGCCTAGACCCCCAGGGAAACTAGACACTCTAATCAGGCAGGACATTCCCAAGGCTTAGATGTCAGAGGTTTACCTCCCAGAAGCCAAGGCCAGTCCTTTTTCAGAATGTGCAGCGTGTGGACAATGCAGACCTGCTGAGTTAACCCTTTACTGTACATTGGCTGATACCCATCTTCCCAGCTGCCCCAGTGGAAGCAGCGAAGCTGTGAGACTGGTTAGGTTGGGTAGATGAAAAGGGAGAAAACAAATCCCCTTTCCTCACACTAACTCTATGGGCCTCCCCGCTTAGCTCTCTTTGTTTTCAAAGAAATTGCAAATTTTGGGGCTTTTTCATATTCCCAGCGGGAACAACTGGATGCATGAAGGAGCAGGTGGCTGTGGCAGCTCCCCCACCCCCCCACCCCCCCACCCGTGGCTCAGCCATCACAGCGACCCCTCCTTTACGCCCACTGGCTCTGACCCAGCGTGCCCGCTCCCAGGCTGCCCGTCTGAGTCTGCAGCCTGGTGAGTTCAGCCGTCCTCTCCTCACTCCACCCCATGCCTGCCTTGGCCTTCAGAATGCCCAAGAGAGGGAGCCAGGAGGAGGGTCCTGAAATGACTGAGGGGCAGAAGGATGCACAGAGCATCCTGCAGCTAGAAATAGCAAAGGGAGAGCAGGAACTCCTTCCGGTCCTGGTCCTGAGTATCATTATGGGCTGAATATTTATGTTCTCTCCCACAAATCCGTTAAGTTGAAACTTAATCCCCAGTGTGATGGCGTTAGGAGGTGGGGCCTTTGGAAGGTGATGAAGTCATGAGGGTGGAGCCCTCACGAATGGGATTAGTGCCCTTATAAGAAGAGGCCAGAGAGTTGGCTGTCTGTAAACCAAGAACCCAACCCTGCAGGGCCCCAGAACTGCAAGAAATAAATGTTGTTTAAGCCTCCCAGTCTGCGACAATTTGTTATAGCAGCCTGAGCTGATAGGACAAGTACAAACAGCTACTATGTGTTGAGCAATTCCTATGTGCCTGCTGTCTTAGTTAGGGCTCAGTGTTTGACACCCATTGACCCCTTGACTCTTCCTGACCTGACCTTTTATTTAAACTGCACCCAGCCTCTCCTCATCCCCTCGCTTGCTTTGTGCTTCTCCAAAGCACTTATCACCACCTCTGTGTTTTTCTGCTGAATTTTGATCATCATCTTTCTCTCTTCCCTAACATGTGAGCTTCATGGGGCAGGGATTGTTTTTTTGTTATTGTTGTTCACTGCTCTGTCTCCAGTGCCTAGAATAATTCTTGGCACATAGTAGGTATTCAATAAATCTTTGTTGAATGGTGAATGAATGAATGAATTCTCATCGTAACCTATGAAGCAGGGCTCCTCTTATCCCAGTTTTACAGATTAATGCTCAGCAAGGCTACCTGCATGTCCAGGGTCACCCAGCTAATTGCCAGAGGCAGGACTGGGAGACCAGGGGTACCTGACTCTGGGCCCCCCGGCTAGTGCCTGTATGATCTCCTACAGCCTTTTTACTATCCTGGAGCACAGAGAAAACCATCAGCTTGATAGGAGGCACCGAGGTAAATGGAAGAGCCTGTTCATGGCTCCAGCTGCCCGAGGCCTGAGGAAGTCAGTGTCACAGCACAGACAGGTCAGGAAGTACTCTCTCTTGCGCTGAACATCTCCTCTGTATTAGTTTCCTGTGGCTGCCACAACAAATAGCTACGAACTTGGTGACTTAAAAACAGCAAAAGTTTGCTTTTTCTCAGTCCTGGAAGCCAGAAGTCCAAAATCAAGATGTCAGCAGGGTTGGTTCCTTCTGGAGGCTCTCAGGGAGGATGTGTTCCATGCCTCTCTCCCAGCTCTAGGGGGCTGTTGGCAAGCCTTGCATTCCTTGGCTTGTGGGTGTATCACTCTAATCTCTGCATCCATTTTCACCTGGCCTCTTACCCCATGTCTGTGTCTCAAATCTCTCTTTTCTTTTTCTTATAAGGACACCAGTTATTGGATTTGGGGTTCACCCTAAATCCACTAGGGTATCATCTTGAGATCCTTAAATTAATTACATCTGCAAAAACCCTATTTCCAAATAAGGTCACATTCACCCGCACACCGGGGGTTAGGACTTGGACATATCGTTTGCGGACATATCCTGTTAACGACATGACACAGCAACGCCATCCAGCCATCCACGCTGACTAGCACAGTGGGGACACTATCATTGCCCAGCCTTGAGCAAACTGCATGTCATGGGAATCACCTCGGTGTCAAGATGAGCCAGACCCAATGCAAATCAAAACTATTGATACAATGAGGTACCACCTCATACCGGTCAGAATGGCCATCATTAAAAAGTCTACAAATAACAAATGCTGGAGAGGGTGTGGAGAAAAAGGAACCTTCCTACACTGTTGGTGGGAATGTAAGTTGGTGCAGCCACTATGGAGAATGGTATGGAGGTTCCTCAGAAAACTAAAAATAAAATTACCATATGATCCAGCAATCCCACTCCTGGGCATATATCCAGACAAAACTATAATTTGAAAAGATACATGCACCCCAGTGTTCATAGCAGCACTATTCACAATAGCCAAGACATAGAAACAACCTAAATGTTCATCAACAGATGAATAGATAAAGAAGATGTGGTACATATATACAATGGAATATTACTCAGCCATAAAAAAGAATGAAATAATGCCATTTGCAGCAACATGAATGGACCTAGAGATTATCATACTAAGTGAAGTAAGTCAGAAAGAGAAAGACAAATGCCATATGACATCAGTTATATGTGGAATCTAAAATATGACACAAATGAACCAATCTACAAAACAGAAACAGACTCACAGACATAGAGAACAGACTTGTGGTTGCCAAGAGAGGGGGTTTGGGGGGGTTTGGGGAGGGATGGAGTGGGAGGTTGGGGTCAGCAGATGAAGGCTTTTTATATATAGAATGGATAAACAACAAGGTCTTACTGTAGAGCATAAGGAACTATATTCAATATCTTATAATAAACCATAATGGAAAAGAATATTAAAAATATATATATATATATGAATCAATTTGCTGTACAGCAGAAATTAACACAACATTGTAAATCAACTATACTTCAATTAAAAAAATAAAAAAAGATGAGCCAGATCCCATCTCATGGAACTGACCTCATGTATGAGTCCCTGACTACAGCTCATGAGGAGACAGGAGATCAGACACCAGCGCTTGACCAGATAGATAAGCCAAGTTCTGGGGGCCCAGAAGCTGAAAGAAGCTCACCACTCTCTCCCCCAGGGGAGGTCGTTTGGGGAAGATTTCTCAGATCACTTGGTCTGTGACGTAGCAGGTGAGGGGTGAGTTGGATTTTTCTGGCAGTGACACGTGAGTGGCGTTCCTGGCGACCCCTGGGACCAAGCAGAGGAAAAGACACATGCAGAATCCCTGGGCACAGAGGAGATTGGCAGGAGTGTCATAAGGGAAGTGTAACAGCCACGGGGATTCCCAGGAGGGAGCAGGCTCCTCTGACCGCCAGGCTCGGGGCAGACCTCTTGGAAAAGGCAGCGTTGGAGAAGGACTTGGAACGTTGGACTGAGAGATACGGGGCAGCTTTTCACAACGTGTGCCAAGACGGCACAAAAGCATGAACAGAAACAAGAGCACATATAAGCGATATATGATATTTGCCTTTGTCTGACTTACTTCACTCAGTAATCACTTATATGTGGAACCTAAAAAAAAATGGTACAAATGAACTTATTTACAAAACAGAAATAGAGTCACAGATGTAGAAAACAAACATGGTTACCAGGGGGGAAGGGGAGGGGGAGGGATAAATTGGGAGATTGGGATGACATGTACACACTGTTATATATAAAATAGATAACTAATAAGGACTTGCTGTATAGCACAGGGAACTCTACTCAATACTCTGTAACGACCTATACGGGAAAAGAATCTAAAAAAGAGTGGGTATATGTATATGTATAACTGATTCACATTGCTGTACACCTGAAACTAACACAACATTGGAAATCAACTATACTCCAATAAAAATTAATTGAAAAAAATAAAAGAAACAAGGTCAGCAGGAAATGGTCCAGCCACCCAGGGGAAAGATGAGTATGGGGGCCAGGCTGTCTTCTTTAGGGAGTAATGGATGGTTGTGAGTCAAGGGCGGGTGGGGTGATCAGTACCGCGGTTTGGGAAAGTCCGACAGGTGGTGAGTACAGCTGAGACCGCAAGGGAGGGCAGCTGGTGGGGGTCCCCAGGAGTCTGGCTCTGCACTCCGGGTGGAAGTGACAAGATCTAAACCAACAGGGCAGCTGTCAGGACCCTCCTGACTCAGTGCCAAGGTGAGACGTTTGAGCTCTTCCCTCGCAAGTATCTCCGAAGATGAGTCAATGTAGAGAGAGCTGCCAGCCGAATCTCACATGGTTTCTGCATTTTTCCTGCTCCTAAACTATCCTTTCTCCTTTTGCCCAACTCCCCTGAATTTCCCCCGTGACCGGCCAGTACTGAGGAAGTTCAGAGGATTATCTGCTCAGCCCCAACGTGGGCCTCGTCCACCCCCGCCAGCATCCCCTCAGCAGGGAGACTGAAACCAGCCTGGGGGCCCGTGATGTTCCCACTGTAGACCAACCTTAGAGCAAAAATTAACTGTACGCCCTGGCCTAGAATTTTCTATTCCCCGCGACACATGACAGCCAGGCTGGGCTCTCCCAGATACCTGGAGAATCTGACTTTCCTTTTCAGAATATCAGAAAAGTCTGATTTTTTTTTTTGTGGCCATGCCATGAGGCTTTCTAGTGATCTTAGTTCCCTGACCAGGGATTGAACCTGGGCCTCCCGCAGTGCAAGCATGGAGTCCCAGCCACTGGACCACCAGGGAATTCCCAGAAAACTCTGATTTTTAAAGGCCAGGGAACAAACTGCAAAGGAGGATCCCAATATTTTCTCGAAAGCTCAAAATGCAATTCCTTCCCCTGCTGAAGACCTCAAGCTCACTTAATGCGGCCAGCCAGTGGCAAAAGTCTTCTTGTACTGAATCGCCCCCTTTCCAACAATAAAATAGTTAAAAGTTTTTGTCTAAAATGATGTGCTTTCTAAATGTAAAACCATCTGAGAAGGATGAAGCATCTTTACCGTTCCACACCCCAGAATTCCCCTTAGAAATCAAACATAATCCCCTTTAAGAAGCTTTAAATAATTTTGAGCTTTCTTATTGACTTATTAAAATGCAGCTTAAAACATGTCTTCAATGCAATCCTTTTACAAGGGTCAGGGATATAAAATTTGAAGAAATATGATTAGCAGATCGGTTGGAAAGGCTTAAGTAGTCAGATGTAATTTTGACTATTTCAGACAAAACTTCCCTGGGCATTTCGAATACCCCTACCAACCTGCCCTGGGATGGGGATGCATTTTGTCTGCTTCCATCCTTTATCCCTGCACGCCCATGCTTCACTAACCTGGTGATTCCCTACAGGCTCTCTGCACAGAAAGCTGCTGCCACAACCCTACTCGTGTTTCCCCTGATACGCATCCCTGGCAGTTTCCTCTGTGGGCTTCCCTCTGGTCCTAATGGCTGAACTTTCTCAGAAGCCCCTTTGTTAAGAGCTTCGAAGGGCTTAGAACATTCCAGGGGTGGTCTTTGATCCCTGGCATCCTTGAGTGATAGGAACCAGCAGTGTCCTCATGCACTGTGAACCCCACACTTATCCCATGTCACTGGAGTCATGCTTCATCCTGGGATGAATGGAGTCAGAGTCACAGTTCAGTAATTTTCATGTCTAAGTGAATGGAAGAATGGGTGAATGAATGAATGAATGAATGCACAAGGCCTTCCTAAGTGTCTGACTGTCCAACAGGGACCAGGAAAAGCACAGTCGTCCAGGGGAAAGCTTCCACTGGACCACACGTACCCACTACTTAAATAAAAGATACCAATCTTAAAATGCACGTTAAACTGTTTGGAAGCAAGCAAGATTTTTATAAATGCAGTTCCTTACAAGAGACAAATCCCAATTCTACAACAGAGTTTTTGACACACGCAGGGCACCCCGGCCATGTCTCCAGAGCAGGAGATAGAGACTAGGGTTTGTCAGAGAAGGAGTGGATGTGATCAATAGGATGTCCAGATCCAGAGATCCGAGAGGGTCAGTGCCAGCTCCCGTCACGACTAGGACCCGTGCACCAGCGCCAGGGAAGGCTCCTGGGACACGTCCATGGATTGTTTGGTTTTCACACGTCTAGTTTAGCCTGCAGTAGCCCTCTCTGGATACAGGAAGTTATCCCCGTGGGCGTACAGTTTGGTGGTTCAATGGGCAGGTTTGGGAGCCGTGATTAGCTACCTGGGCTGAAACCCAAGCTCTGTTACCAGCGGAACGACCTTGAACAAGTGACTTCACCCCCGTCTGCCTCAGTCTCCCCACGTGTAAAAGGGAGATGCCAAGTCGTAACTGCCTCCAAGGGTTGTTATGAGAATCAGAGAAGATGATGCCCATCAAGGAAGAACCCCCAAATGGCTGGCTTTGTGGGTCCAAACCGGAAGAACACTGGCATTTTGATGTGGTTCCATCCAGTACTTTGCCCAGCGCCTGTGATTCCCAAACACTCAGTAAAAGGGGCCATTTTTGTTACATACCTAACAGGTGTAGGGACGCCCAGAGCTGGTCACATTGGTGCCCAGGGCTGGTCACTTTGGTACCCACGCTGCAGCTTGGTGGTTTCATTCTACAGTAAAGAGTATTGCAGGGGCTTCCCTGGTGGCGTAGTGGTTGAGAGTCCGCCTGCTGACACAGGGGACACGAGTTCATGCCCCGGTCCGGGAAGATCCCACATGCCACGGAGCGGCTGGGCCCGTGAGCCATGGCCGCTGAGCCTGTGCGTCTGGAGTCTGTGCTCCGCAACGGGAGAGGCCACAACAGTGAGAGGCCCGCGTACCACAAAAAAAAAAAAAAAAAAAAGAGTATTGCAAATAACTTTCTAAGTAACTGGTCCATCTCATCACAGAAACCTCCCTGGGTGAGTGTTACCACTCAACATATATTTGCAGACAGTATGTAGTGCCAGGCGAGTGCCAGGCATATTGCTCAATGCAGGTGATGCTAAATAAGACACAAAATTCTTGCCCTCACCCCACCACAAAGAAAACTTGTAATTTCCTGGGGGACAGAAAGAAGGGAACAGGTGGTCTGGGACAGGTCATAGGAGCCATGAAAGGGGTCTGCTCAGGTGCTGGGCTCCACTACCAGATTCAGCAAATAAAAAACACAGGATACCCAGCTAAATTCAAATTTCAGATAAACAATGAGTAACTTTTTTGGTATACGTATGTCCCAAATATTTCATGGGGCATACTTATTATTGCACAGGGCATTCTTATTATTCATTGGTTACCTGAAATTCAAACTTAACTGGACATCCTAGATTCTAATCTGGTGGCCCTAGCCAGGTAGGAATTCCAGTTCATCCTCAGAGGAGGGCCAAAGGCTGTTGTCATCCTCATCAGAAATCATTCTGACTTGAGCAATGACCCCCTGGCACATTATCAAGTGACTGGGGTCCACATATGTCATAGTCCGTTTGGGCTGCTATGACAGAATGCCATCGCTTGCGTGGCTTAAACAACAGACATCTATTTCTCACAGTTCTGGAGGCTGGGAAGTCCAAGATCAAGGCACTGGCAGATTCCATGTCTGGTGAGAACACGTTTCTTGTTTCAGAAGGCCAACTTCTTTCTGTGTCCTCATATGACGGAAGGGACGAGGGAGCTCTCTGGGGTCCCTTGTACAAGGGCACTAATCCCACTCGTGAGGGCTCCTCCCTCATGATCTAATCACCTCCCAAAGGCCCCACCTCCTAATACTATCATCTTGGGGATTAGGTTTCAACATATGAGTTGGGGAGGGGGGCATAAACATTCAGTCCATGCAACATATCTTTCAAGTAAAAATGATACTCCCTTAAAACAGAATGCTCCTGCAAAAAAAAAAAAAAAAAAAAAAAAAGCCCGTTATAGCTGTGTTAGCTCTAATCTGGGGCTGGCTGGGTCTCCCATCACCAACCTTCCTGATTATGTTTATAGCACAATGTAAAAATATCCCAAAGTGGAAGAAACATGAGACTCCAAGAAGTGACTTTAGAAGTCTGTGCAGGCAGGGAGATCAGCTCGGTGCTTTGTGACCACCTAGAGGGGTGGAATAGGGATGGTGGGAGGGAGACGCAAGAGGGAGGAGATATGGGGATATATGTATATGTATAGCTGATTCACTTTGTTATAAAGCAGAAACTAACACACCATTGTAAAGCAATTATACCCCAATAAAGATGTTAAAAAAATAAGATATGGTCAAATAATAAAGAGTTAAAAAACAAAGCAAAAAAAAATAAAAAAGAAGTCTATGCAGGACTTGGGAATTCCCTGGGGGTCCAGTGGTTATGACTCTGTGCTTTCACTGCCGAGGGCCTGGGTTCAATCCCTGGTTGGGGAACTAAGATCCTGCAAGCTTCGCAGTGCAGCCAAAAAAATAAAAAATCTGTGCAGGACTTGAGGGCGTGGTCGTTGACTTGGGCCATAAAATGATAGAAAGAAGAGAGCGGGCCTCACTTCAGGGGGCAGAGAACACTTTGGGCAGGCATAACACTCCCAATGACCCTGCAGTTTCTGCTCTGGGGCTCTGTTACCTGCCCCAGAGTTCCAGGGAGCTGGGTTTGTAGCCATACCTCCAGATTATTTCATGGGACTTCCCCAACTTCTGCCTGTTGTCCAGCATTATTTCCTGGTGGGTTTTGGGTGACAGTCAGCAAGGCCAAATCCTTCAAGGCCCATGACTTTCCTAACCCATGAAGGTGCTGTTAACTGCTTCCTGGAAACTCTGAGTCTTACATGCAAGGCTGACTCACCCATCAGGTCCTGGGGCACGGCGATCAGGGCTCATGGGACTTTGATTTCTTTTCCAAGCAGAAGAAAAAAGTAAACGTACCTATTTGTAAAATATAATTTTTGATTTTTAAAAAATGGGCTTATGAAGCCAAAAGTGCCCAGAGCCCATGACCATTAGACCACCTACGACCCTACTTGTATGTCCACGGTCATTCACCAAACACTCAAAGCATTTGAGTTCCTTGGGAAATGGCCCAAGTTTCTTTCTTAAGAAGGAATAAGCAGCCAGATGTCAGGGTTTTGCTTTCCGGGAGGCAGCACACATCAAGCAGAGAGAACACGGAGGTGGAAGGAACTGGGCTCCACTCCCTCCCATCACCGTGGCCGCCACCCAGGTGCCAAGGGAGGGTCGGCATTTGGGCTCTGCGATCATTTTGACCTGGGTTCTAATCCCACCTCCATTGCTAACCAGCTTGGGGCCGGGAATAAGGGGCATCCTCACTGAACCTCAGCTCCCTCATCTGTAAAATGGGGATAACAAAAGACCTTACCTCCTAGGGCCGCTGTAATGACTGGGTAAGATACTGACTGCAAAGCCTCAGAATTAGGCTTAGCACTTAGCAAGTGCTCGCCAAAGGATAGCGGTTATCACCGTAAGGACTGCACATTGAGCTGTCTTTGAAATGCCCGCTTTTAAAAAAAATGATGGCTGGGTCTTGGCGGTCCAATGGTTAAGACTCTGCACTTCCAGTGCTTCCACTGCAGGGGGCACAAGTTCAATCCCTGGTTGGGAAACTAAGATCCCACATGCTGTACAGCGCGGCCAAAAAAAAAAAAAAAAAGATGGAGCAACTGGTGGAATTTGAATAAGGCCTGTGGATGGAACCAGCGTCAATTTCCTGGTGGTGATATTTCATTAGTTATTTAAGATGTCACCACTGGGGGAAGCTGGGTGAAGGGCACTAGGGACATCTCTGTACTGTTTTTGCAACTTCGTATGAGTCTACAATTATTTCAAAATCAAAAGTTTTAAAAAAAGGATGGAGCCAATGAAATACCCTCATAAAAGAGAATGTCGACGCCGGCGACGGGTAAACGGACTTTGCAAATAACTCTCATTTTCTGGGAAACACGGATACGCCTATATGTCCTTTCACGTCCTCCCCCTGCCCCTACTCAGCCACCATGGTATTTTCCTTCATTATGCCAGCGCCTCAGAAGTAAACCTCTCTAATTTTCTACACCACAGCTATTTATTTAAATGCTAACTCGCATTATGAAGTGATAATCCACACGCGCAGGAGATAATTTATGAAGCATTTAAATTAAGAAGAGCAGCTAATTGGGAGCATGTGTCTTATAAGCCTTGCTAACACCAGAAAACTACAAATTAGGGGAGAAATGGAAGCTATTTTTATCTTGTTTTTGTCTTCTTTGGGGAGGCACTTGGAGGAAAAATACCTCCGTGATTGCACACGCTGGTCCCCCAGCCCCTCTTGTGGCTGGTGTCCCTGCCCTAGCGTGCGCTCAGGCTGCTTACAGAGACCTCCTTCTACCCAGGCAAGTGGTGGATTTTCCCCACCACCCTTTTTCTAACAAGGGAGTGGTTTTTTTTTTTCCTTCGAAAGCTTCTCAGCTCCATTACAGAGATGCAAGTGGCACGGACTGGTACTTATTAGGCATTATACCTGATTGGAGAAAGAGAGGAAATTTGGGGAAGGGGAAAATTAAAATAAAATAGGATGCTTTTCATAATTATTTCAGTTCTTCCATTTTGAAAAGGGCTGCCTGGGTTGGTGCACATTGGCTGAGAGTTCAACTGGAACAGAGGGGCACAGTCAGCCAGAGAAAGACAAACACCATATGATATCACTTACATGGGGAATCTTTAAAATGATACAAATGAACTTATTTACAAAACAGTTATAGTCTCGCAGACATAGAAAACAAACTTATGGTTACCAAAGGGGAAAGTGGTGGGGAGGGATAAATTGGGAATCTGGGCTTAGCAGATACACACTACTATATATAAAATAATCAAGGACCTACGTATAGCATAGGGAACTATATTCAATATCTTATGATAACCTATAATGGAAAATAATCTGAAAAATAATATGTATATGTATGTATGTATAACTGAATCACTTTGCTGTACACCTGAAACACTGTAAAGCAACTGTAAATCAACTATACTTCAATTAAAAAATGCAAACATTTGGGTCCCACCCCTAGATATTCTGAAATCAAGAACCCTTTGTAAACTAAGTTACAACCCCCTTACTTGTGGGCTTTGCAAATTCAAACGGCGTTCACATCAGATGTCCACAGATCAAGCCAGATGGGAATGTTCTTTTTATTTTTTTACATAAAAGTCGATTCTACGGTTTTTTTATTGAAGTATAGTTGATTTACAATGTTGTGTTAATTATTGCTGTACAGCAAAGTGATTCAGTTATACATATATATACATTCTTTTATATATATTTTTTTCCATTATGGTTTATCATAGGATATTGAATATAGTTCTCTGCGCTGTACAGTAGGACCTTGTTGTTTATCCATTCTATACATAATAGATAGCTTACATCTGCTGACCCCCACCTCTCACTCCCTCCCTCCCTCAACCCCCTCTCCCTTGGCAACCGCCAGTCTGTCCTCTGTGTCCGTGATTCTGTTTCTGTTTCATAGATAGGTTCATTTGTCAGACGGGAATGTTCTGAAGTTTCTGGTGAGGGTTCTTCCTCCTGCCCAGTCCATTTGATGCCTCATTTTGAACCGACGTTTTTTATCTTTTGTTTTGTCGCCTTGTGCCCTCACCCAGTTTACCCTGTTTCTAAAAACTAACAGCTCCCATGAAGTGCCGGGAATAGTGGTAGAGAAGTTGCCTGTTCTGCCCTAGGACCCAGGGGCAGGGTTTGACAAAATAGGGGGATTTTTTAGAAAACATTATGGGTAGTCTATAAAGTAATTCTTGCTTGTTCTAGGAATCAAACAACCAGATGTGTATAAAGACAAAGTAAACAATCTCCTTTTTCCTATTCCACCCACTCAAGACTCCAGGGTTAACAGCTGGGTGTGTCCTTCTAAGCCTTTCTCACTTAAACATATGCACACATATCAACATTTATACAAATAGAGGGATTTTGCCCTACATCAGTGGGATCCTCTCTCCCTCAAGCACAGTATCTAGGTCTAACCGGTGCTTTTTCATGGCTGTATAATATTTCACACGGTGGCTATGCCATTCCCCCTCACGTCACCCCCATGACTAGTCAGGGTGTTTCCGGTTTTGGTTTTTGCTATTGCAAATAAAGCTGTAGCAAACATCCTTGTACATATATCCATGCCTAATAGATATCTGTAAAAGAGATTCCCCAAAGTTGGAGAACTAAGCAATTTGCTTTTTTTATATCTTTATTGGAGTATAATTGCTTTACAATGTTGTGTTCATTTCTGTTGTACAACAAAGTGAATCAGCTATAACTATACATATATCCCCATATCTCCTCCCTCCCATCCTCCCTATCCCACCCGTCTAGGTCGTCACAAAGCATTGAGCTGATCTCCCTGTGCTATGCAGCAGCTTCCCACTAACCAACCATTTTACATTTGGTAGTGTATATATGTCAATGCTACTCTCTCACTTTGTCCCAGCTTCCCCTTAGCAATATGATATTTAATAGACCCCTTGAGACAACTTTCCACAAAAGCCCAGCTTCCACCCTAAGTCAAGGGAATTATCTGACCAGCATCTTCACATCAGTTAAATAGTCACTATTCTTTCTCTTGAGCTGTGATGTTTACTGCAGCCGCTAGCCCACGTGTGGCCATGAAGCACTTGAAATGTGGCAGACCCAAACCAAGATGCGCAGTAAGCGTAAAACACAGACTAGATTTCAAAGACATAGTACCAAAAAAAAGGAATGTAAAATAGCTCGTCAATAATTTTTATACTGATTACATACTGAAGCGATGCTACTTGGAATATGTTGGCTTAAATTACACAGTACTAAAATTAATTTCTTTTTTTTTTTTTTTTTTTTGCGGTACGCGGGCCTCTCACTGCTGTGGCCTCTCCCGTTGCGGAGCACAGGCTCCGGACGCGCAGGCTCAGCGGCCATGGTTCACGGGCCCAGCCGCCCTGCGGCATGTGGGATCCTCCCGGATTGGGGCATGAACCCGCGTCCCCTGCAACGGCAGGCGGACTCTCAACCACTGCGCCACCAGGGAAGCCCCCCTAAAATTAATTTCACTTGTTTCTTTTTACTTATTCAATATAGGTACTAGAACGTTTCAAACAGCATAGGTTGCTCGTGTAATTTTTCTATGGGTCAGTGCTGCTCCAGACCCTACGCTCTGCAGCCACATGGCATCCTGAAAATGGTCTTTGTAGACAGGAGCATCTCAGCTGAAACCCCAGCTCTGCCTCTTCCTGGGTACTTAGCCCGTGTAAGCAATTCAACCTTTCCAAGCCTCAGTTTCCTCATCTGTAAAATGGGGGACGTCAAGGGGGCTGATGGGAAAATATCTGCAGAGGCCGAGGCTGGGGTCTGGCCCAGGGCACACATTCAATTAGTGGCAGCCTGATCAATGTGCTATCTGATGATTGGAAAAGTAGCACATTTCCTTTAAACGTGAAATTTTTAAATGTTTGTGAAGGTTTTAGGTACCATTTCCCGACAAACACCTGAAAGTTTTTCTTGTTAGTAAATAAGAAAGTCATCTTCCATATGGAGACATTCCCTGTAAGCAGGCTGTTATTTGGAATTAGGTCAACCTACCTCTTTCCATGACTCCCATCCCACCCCTCTGCCTGCAACCCCCCTCCCCACCCCTCCAAGATTAGGAAGTCCCACCATTAGGGATTCCTAGCTCAGGGCCCCCTTGGAGTAGCATTTACTCATGCCTGTGCATCCAAGGCTGAGTTCACGGCCCTTCGAGGCCAAACCAGGTGAGTTTTTGCCTCTTCCCATTGGCAGCCCCATTGGCAGATGGCAGGGACCCACATCCATCCTCAGGCCTGATTTCAAGGGTCCCTCCAGAGATCACACATTTCCCCCCAGGCCTGTGGGATGAGACTCTTCCGGAAGGCCCGGGCTGGGTGTGCTGACTAGAAGAAAGCATCACTTCAGTTTGTCTGCCACCAGCTATGGCAACCCCTCCCTCCCTCCCTCCCTCCCTCTCTCCCTCTTCGTGTCATTAGGCTGGTGCCCCCTTTGCTCCTGTGTCACTAGGGTTCTCCTATTGAGGCAAGGCCCGCTCTCCTCCTGTGAGTAACCTCTGGCGTGTGGCAGGTGCCTGGGAAAGCCCGCCTTCTTTGGGTTATCCAGGTGGGTGGCCCCAGGGGACACTGAGCCTCCAACCTCATCCAGCAACCCATTCCAGCTTCCAGCCATGAAGATGGGCCTTGGCCCTTTGTTGCAGCACCAGAAACAACGCCTGGCACCTAATGGGTGCTCAGAAACTCACAGTGTGTTCCGTACTTTTGAGTACCTGTCCTGTGTCTACTGGTCTGGCAGAGGGCTGCCTAGTAGGTTGAGGGAAGGGTGGTGAAGTAGGGAAATACACAAGAAGCATATAAGGAGCCTATGCACGGAAAAGGCAGCTGCGTGGGGGAGGGGATGGAAGGTGACGCTCAGATGCTGTGTGTCCAAGTGCAAGTTGGCCAATCCTTGAAAAGGGCAATTTTCAGCACCTGTGACCTTTCTAAACGTGAGTACCCTTTGGTCCAGCAACTGCCCAGCTAAGATTTAAGCTACAGAAATACTTGCACATATATACAAGTATGCTCCTGCGGTGTAACTTTATAGGGTCGAAAACCTCAGTAGGACAGCCGGGGGATCGGGGAGTGGGACCTGCAGATTTGATGGTCCAACCATGTGAAACAGAGCAGGACCCTGTGGTCCTTCCCCCCCGCACCACGGCCTCCGCCGGCCTTTTGTCTGTGGAAAAAGTTTAGTCAAAGAATAAGTTTAATCAGAGAAGTGAGAAAATGCCAAATAATCATAGTTTAGTCATTAAGCAAAGTCAAGGACCTTTAGCTCCTCCTCAGGGGCTACGGATAATATTCTGAGCCACATCCTGTGAGCTGTCTCGTAGATACTGAAAGCCCCCCCAGATGGAAGAAGTTTACTACATGATGACCAGGCTGTAGCCATGACATAAGCTGCCACAATTCTAAGAACTGGCCTCAAGGAAATGGGAACAAACCGACCCTGGAACTGAAGACTAACTGTACCTAAAACAGTCAAGATGACGCTGGTCAGACCACCGCAGGACCAGTTTCAAGGTGAGTGTCAGAGCTGACTGTGCTGTTGCTACATGTAGCGCCCTCCCTCCGTCTATAAAAGCTCTTGGCCCCTGACTGTCAGTAGCGGGGAGTCAGCCTTTGGACAGGAGTCCCCACTCCCCTCGCCACCCCATTGCCGGCATCCGCAATAAAGCATCTTTCCTTTGCACCAACCTCGCCTCTTTACTGCCTTTTGAGCAGCGAGCGGCTGGACCCCACTTTCAGTTACACGTGGAATGAGACGCAGCTTTGAAAAAGGAGGAAGTGGTATACCTACTGCTACGCAAAGACGTCCCGATCCTGACACGGATGAAAAGAAAAACCCATTTGTGGAAAAACAAAACAGACCAACAGAAAGGGTAGGAACACTTGCGCGCGCTTACATTTTTCTGGAGTAACTCACAAGGAATACCCCACAGAGAGCATTCCCAGGAAACCAGGTTGGGTTTCTTCTCTCCGTCCCAGGGGAACCCATTCCCTTCCTGCTGCTCCAGGACTCAGGTTTCTAAACAAGGCCACACACTAAAGCAGTCAGCTCCCTCCACGAACTGGGAACACTGGCTGTGTGACAGTGACTAATCGCTACCTCTCTGGGCCTCTTTCTTCTCTCCCACAAAGCGAAGGAGCGGAGATGTTCAATAAATAGATGTCAGGTGCCTCCCGTGGGCCAGGGGCCACAGAGTCCTCTCTGGGTTTCCCTGATTCCTTCTCCTTGACACTTGCAGAGAAAACCGGAAAGGACCCTTGTGGCTTTTAAAAAATGCTTACTGCTTTCTCAAGGACGTCGGCTCTAGAGCAGAGGTGGGCAGAAATCACAGGCGCTCTGTGACTGGGGTGAAGCGATACCACTGGGCCTACGCAGGAAGCCTGCCTCTTTTAACAAAGTGTGGCCTCCACCACCAGTAATTGCCTCGTTATGGCCATTGGTGTTATCGTTCATCGGCCGGTCCCGGAAGGGCCCCGGTGAGCAGTTCCACCTTTGCTAAACCAATATCCCCCGCGACAACCCCCTGCAGGTCTTCCCTTTGCTGTCCCGGCAGAATAAATCCTCTGTTGCTCTCTGCTGAATGATCACGAAGACGTGATTAAAGCTCTAGACTTATAGCTTCCTTGGGCTTGAGAAATCAAGACGCTCGCGCTGCTAGGGCCTGCCCCCTTGGCTGCTGGGGACAGGGGAGCAGGGAGATGGAAGTGGTCCCCGAGCCAGAGGGAAGGCCACCGAGGCAGATGCAATTAACATGTTAGCCAAATGGCGGCGGCCCCACTGGGATAGACGACGTTAAGGAGGGACGCAGGTAAAAGTGCGCCCTGAACCAGGGCACGTCCTGGGCCACACACCTCCCCCGCCGTCTGGGTGTCGTCTGACCCAGAAACAGCTGGCCCTTCACCCATGTCCCTGTTCACATGTGCTATCTGTAAGCATCCTCCTTGCACAGTTACTTTTTAAGCATCAACCGCGTGTGGGTGGCCTGTACGTCCTGAAAGAACATGTATGGTCAGAAGTGAAGATTTCTACAGTGATCCAAGTACGTGTGTTGGGTTATCACTGCTACTAACGACCCAGGCTTCATTCAGCACTTTTACGGGCCAGGCACAGGGTTGAGGGCTTGATGTCAAAGAACTTTCATACTTTTTTTTTTTCCTATTTTTTTTAAAAATTTTTATTGGAGTGTAGTTGATTTCCAATGTTGTGTTAGCTTCAAGTGTACAGCAAAGTGAATCAGTTATACATATACACGTACCCACTCTTCTTTAGATCCTTTTCCCATACAGGCCTTTACAGAGTACTGAGTAGAGTTCCCTGTGCTATACAGTAGGTCCTTATTAGTTATCTATTTTATATATAGTAGTGTGTATGTGTCCATCTCATACATTTTTTAATTGAATTTTTTTACTGAAAATTACATAATATAAAATTGACCATTTTAAAGTGTACAGTTGGTGGCATTTAGTACGTTCACAGAGGTCTACGACCACTGCCTCTGTGGAGTGCCAAACCTTTTTTCATCACCTCAAAAGAAAAAACTGGTACCATTAAGCATTCTCTCCCCCTTCCCCCATCTTCCCAGCCCCAGGCAGCCACTAATCTACTCTTAGTCTCTATGGATTTATCTATTCTAGAGAGTTCATACCAATGGACTCAGACAATACGTGGCCTTATGTGTCTGGTTTCTCACTCAGCATAGCGTTTTCGAGGTTCCTCCACCTCATGTGTCAGGATTTCATCATTTGTATGTCTGTATAATATTCCATTGTCTGGATAGACTACATTCTGTGTATCCATTCATGCGCTGATGGATGTTTGTATGTTTTTAAAGTGGGCGCTCTTGTCATTTCCATTCTACAGAGGAGGAAATGGGGGCTTTGAAAGGTCAGGTCGCTTACCTAGGGTCCCAAAACTCATAAAGTGAAGGAGCCCAGGTGTGACCAGGGAGTCTGACCACTGAGCTGCCCAGGAACTAGGAGAGGAGCTGGGGCAATAGCAATGGCAGGGGGAGCAACGGAGGAAATGGGATGTGGTGACTCTTCTGCAGCAGCATCCCGTCTGGCACATCCAGAAAAGCTCTTCAATTGACTTAAAGGGGTTGGTCAGGGACCCTACGGCTTATGAAGCCCTACAGTGTATGCTGTGCCCTGCACTCAATGATATTTTAAGACCTGGATGATCAGGAATAGTTTCTTAATGTCCCCAACAAGCGCGCGCACGCGCACACACACACACGCACGCACACACACACACACACACCATCCATCCATCCATCCATCCATCCATCCAAGCTGGATTAGATATTAGATGCACGGAGATAAATCAGACGATTCCAGGGTTGTAAATTGAGCTGCTAAGCGAGAACACAAGTCACTGTTTATCTCATTTTTTCCTTTTTACCCCCAAGGGAAGTTTTCTTCCACGATCTGGTCTGGTGATCAAATATGTCAGTGTCTTCACCCCTGGTTGTGCTTAGGGGAAAGAGTGTGACTTCAAAAGGGTTCAATCATTCCATGATTGTCCCCCACACTTTTATCTCCTTGTACACACCTCCATTCTTCTTTCGTGCTACCTTACTTGGAAAAGCAGCTGCTACGTATATCCCGAAAGACATAACCCAGAGAAGACTTCCTCTCTGAATTTTCCACAGGGTCTGTCTACATCTGTGCCGCCGAAGACGGCAGCCACTAGCCACAAGTGCTATTTAGACTTTTTAAATAATTGAAAATTTAGTCTTCTGCTGCACCAGCCAGCTCTCAAGTGCTCAATGTGTCCCCGTGGCGGTGGTGATGCCGTGGACGGAGCAGAGACAGGCTGCTTCCAGCACCGAAGAAAGTCCTATGGGGCAGCGCCGGCCTACACGGTGCCAAATCACCCGGGAATGGTCTCCATTTCACTCTGACCTGTGTAGACCTGACCTTCGAAGGAAATACACATTTTCTTTAGCTGAGTCAAGATCACTGATACGATAATACCTTGCCTTCAAAGGTAAGACGAAGTGGATAGATAGCGCAGTGATGGGAAGATTCAACCCAGATGCCTGATATGGAGGAAGGAGGGTGGGTGAGTCAGGATCAGCTGAGCCATCCACGCACCCCACCAGGTAAAAGAAGGTGGAGAAGCCTGTTGATGAGGAAGATATCAGAGTCCCCGAGAATGCGGCTGTAGCTACAAACACGCACTTGGCCTGATGCAGGCCAGCCGAGGGCCCGGCTGGTGCGAACGTGCCTGGCTCCAGGGTGATGGGATCCTTCTTGATGTTCTGATTTAAGGCCTGGCAGGACTTTCATTGCTACGCCCTGGATCTCACACGCGTAGCAAGGCCCCTCTGACTTGGAGGGAAACGCACACCTCAAGCCCAGTGCCTCTCCACTGCTCTGAGCTGTAGAGAAAATGGGCCCATAAAACAAGACAAGGGAGGCCCCAGGCCTCGGGAAGGAAGGGATGGGAGCTGTTAGACTTCTAAGCGTGCGGGGGAGGGCTGGGCCCGGCAACCCGGGATGCCAGGTTCATTACCTCGCACGCGAAGACTGCTTTAAGGAAATGAAGAGAAGGATGGGGTTGGAGGTGGTTTTACCCGAGGTGGATTCCAAAGAAAAACAGGCCCCCTTCTTTATGTGCCTCCCCTGTGTTTGCGTTTCCCTTCCCTTCCTCTCTCTGCTTCCCTGGGAGCAAGCAGGAGCAGCTTGTTTTCAACTGCCAGAGGAGGCTTGAAATATTACAAAGGTGGCGTGTGGAACGCTCCCCACGGCCCTGCCCCGATGGCACGTGCACAGACATAAAAAGCAAATACCATCAGTAACCCGTCGCCAGCAGCCCAGCAACAAGCCGAGAGTTTTTCTCCCTGCCGGGGCTGTTAGCGGCAATGTATTTCTCCCTGCACTAAGCATCATCTTTCCCAAGGCTGCATTACAATGATTTATAAACCCCATTTCTGGGGAAAACGAATAGATCAAAGCGAGAAGAGAGAAAAGGAGACACGAGCAGCTGGAGGAAGATATTGAAGCATGAAACAAAAACACAAATGAAAAACTAGGCAGTGACACCATTGAGCTATTCCTCGCTGCACTCGTATCAGAGAAAAATAATAGGAAAATCTCGATTTTAATCCTCTTTTTTTTTTTTCCTCTATAAGATGTGGCCTCCTGTCAGTTACCGGGGTTCTGAGCCGTCGGGGGGCATGTGTGGGGAACAGGCTGCCCGGGATCACACAGGGCGGACAGCTCTGCCTAGGGGACGCTCAGACCTCAACGGCATCCTCCCCTTCCTCACCTTCGGGGGAGACTCGTGCTAGGGGCTCGGCTGGTTCCTGAGTAAATAAGAGGGCTGCCCTTCATTACCTCCACAGTGGGGGGCGCCCAAGGGTGCGATGTGGTCCAGGCCTGACCTTTTTAAAACCTCCAGTTGGCTCAGGAGCCTCTTCCCATTGTCTCCCAGTTGGCTGTCACCCAGACTGAACAGTTTCTTTGACCTGCTGTTGTCCCATGAAGACCAGAGAGAGTGGAAACAAACCCGAGGCCCCGTGTGCCAACAGGGCCACTGTGTTGGATGCCCTTCTGGAAATCTCAGTTAAACTTTGCTCCTGCGCTCCAGGCCATCGAAGTGCACACAGAGACGTGGAGCTGGCCGAGGACGGGGAATGGCTGGGAACAGGCACACGTGCTGGGCTGAGGGAAGGAGACATCAGGACAGGGGTGAGGCCAGGCTGCCTGGAGGAGGTGCCCTTTGAAATGGGACTTGAAGGAAGGACAGCAGCTGCTGTAGACGGGTCCCCTCATCAGTCGTCTTCTCAGAGCAGCCTTCCCTGCCCCTGCCCAGCTGTTTCTAACGAGAAACACAGTTTTTTAGTTAGCCTTTTATTGTCTATTTCTCCTCCATTAGAATGTTAGCGTGAATGAAGCACCTCATCCTGTCTCACCCACCATCATCTCCCCAGAGCCTAGGCTGGTTCCTGACGCATAGTAGGTGCTTCATAAAAAGGCAGTGAATGGGGAATCCCCTGGTGGTCCAGTGGTTAGGACTCAGAGCTTTCGCTGCCAGGGTCCAGGTTCCATCCCTGGTCAGGGAACTAAGATCCTGCAAGCTTTGTGGTGTGGCCAAAACTAAAAATTAAAAATTAAAAAATCTTAAAAGGCAGTGAGTGAATGAATGTACGATGAATGAATGAAGGCTAGGCACGGCACTCACACTTTCTCATTCAATCCCCACAGCAAGGCTCCCGGGCATGTGTGATTATCCCCATTTTACAGATGGGAAAACCAAGAGTGGTTATGTAATTTGCTCAAGGTTACACAGCTAGGTAGGCGGCTGAGGCAGGTTGAGAGCTGGGTTCTGTGGACCCCAAGCCCACGTGCTGGCCGCCACATTCTCTGGCCTCCCCAAACCCTCAAGTTAGGACTTAATGCCTTACATTGACAATCCTGTCTTGTTGGGAGCTGAGTGGAAAAAGATTGTGGAGGGTTTGTTCTTGTTTTTAAGGTGAGAACCCCATGCAAAGTACTAACGGGCTCTGCTGCAGTGACATAGGACATTGCGAGGAGTCAGATTACAACCATCCTTAACGAGGCCTAAGAAAGGTCCAGATAAGGTCTGCAAGTGGATTAAGAAGGCCACCCACTCCTGCACGAGGTGTGGCCAAACTGTGCCCCAGCCTGGAGCTCTTCCTTCAGCCTAATTTATTGACTTCTCTTTTAAAGGCCAACCCAATAAAACCGAATCTATATGGGGCCGTAACCAGAGGATAATTTGCATGGAGTGTCACGACATTTCGTGTCCTCACTCTGGGTGGCCCTCCTTCGGACGCTCTAAGTGATCCAGCACTTCTAATTTAAGGGGACTTTGAAAGAAGGGCCTTGCTATGTGACTTGGGTGGGGAGAACGGCCTCCAGTCAGGGGTTGATTGAGATCAACAGACTGGCCTTGGTTCCTGGAGTACCTGGCCAGTCTACCTGCAGCCTGGACCTCTTGATGGCTCGCCCGGCCTTGTCTGTGCAATGGCGAGGGTAGCGCTGGCCCTGGCTACACCTGTGGGCATGTCCACTTTCTTAAAAGCCAGTGTGCCAGTCACATAATTAAGAATGCTTATTTGCTTTCGAGAAGGACTCTTCACTTCTAGAAAAGGATTCACCACCCCGTTCCTTTCAAAAGGGTATTGTATCACATCATCACCCAGTTGGTTAAAAAAAAAAAAATGGTGATTTGTGGTCAGCTTCTCCAGAACATACCTGCCAGGAGGGTATGTGGAGCTGCTGATTCTAGCATCTGTTCCCTTCCGCTGCAGGCAGAAAAAAACCCAGTAACATCTGAATACTTCTGATGGAAAAAGAAGCTTAATTCCACTTTATTTGTGCTGGTTAGAAAAACCAAATTTTCACCCTCAAAGTTGAAAGAAAGCAAACTGTCTCACACCAGTTGTTTAATATTTTAGAAAACACTCAGGTTCCTGGGATGACAAGACACTGTGTTTTCTGCCTGATCTGATATTTAAATAGATGAGTTACAAACCTCCTGAAAATTGGAGTTTATGATTGAAATATTGATAAACTCTTTCCCATAAAGAAGCTACTAGACACTGCAGTAATAACTAGGAAATAGGCAAAAAGTAATAAGAATGCTTTTCTCTGCTTAGCCAAGAAATACAGTGGCAGAGTTTATTGCTTACAAAACACAGCTGCCTTTCCTCAAATTGGATAGAAAAATGAACCCTGATAAATTATGATGGCCCTAAATTCCAAAGATTGTACATCAATTATTGGGGGTACCACCATCATCCTTCTGGGCAGCCTACTTATTAGGACCATAATTTATTATTATTATGCTTTGGTGCAAATACACAGGCTGATAAAATTCAAATCTATTAAAACAAACGTCCTCCTTTCTCTGAATCAGTGAGAGACAACATTCCAAAAGGAAGTACTGTAAATTAGAAAAGCAAATGGTTCTTATGTACTTAGAAGTGAGAGACCAAAAGATAATTGAAGGGGGAAACATCCACTGTTATCCAGACTTTCTGGATCTTAGCCCAGAATTCAGGAATTGTTACCACAATGGGCAACAAGATACAGGATTGAGGACCATTGCCTGGTGCTTCTGGCCCCAACCTCCGGACTGAAGCCCTTTTTATGAAATGTTTCTATGTTGTTTTTTTAAAAAATGAATCTTTCAGGTTCAATTTTAACCAACATGAGACACATTTCTTTCTTTAAGAGATATGGATTACATTGGCTTTTTTAAAAAGCTGAGTGTTTGACTTGGGAAGGATTTTGGAAATCACTGAGTTACTCCCTTCCTCTCACTGAGGAGCAGCTGAGACTCACCGAGGGCACACAGGAGAGAGTCTAAGCTAAGTGTCACGCCAGGCCCTGGTGCGACCAGCCTCCCCTCCATGATGCTTGGCTTAAAAAAAGCCAAGTAGGGGCTTCCCTGGTGGTGCAGTGGTTGGGAGTCCGCCTGCCGATGCAGGGGACACGAGTTCGTGCCCCGGTCCGGGAGGATCCCACATGTCGCGGAGCAGCTGGGCCCGTGAGCCATGGCCACTGAGCCTGTGCGTCCGGAGCCTGTGCTCCGCAACGGGAGGGGCCACGACAGTGAGAGGCCCACGTACCGCAAAAAAAAAAAAAAAACCACAAAAAAACAAACAAACAAAAAAAAGCCAAGTAGTTTGTGTCAGCTGAGCACATACTGTGAATCCAACATGGCGCCACTAAGTGCTTTTCAGGCATCGTTTTATCAGAAACAGAACTGCCTCTTGGAGTGAAAGGATTCGAGAGAAAGAGCCACAAGGGCATCTGGTCTACCCTGCCACTCAGGCCCAATAAATATTCCTTGTGAAGTCCATGGCTCTCCAAGCTGGTGTTTAGTTCCCGTGACGGGGCACCCCTGGTGCATTAGGCAGCCCATCCCACTGTGTCTTAGTTGCTTGGCCCAGACCTGACACCTGGTGGGGATCCAGTGATGGTGACAGTTAAATAGTTCTTCCCTCTGGAGCAAATCAGAAAAGCTGTCTCCATTTCTATGGAACACTTCTTCAAAGACTTGAAAATCATTATCGAATATAACACTGGCCCTTTCTTCTCTTTTGACTGGTCCTCCCATGGCTTCTGGATGGCTCACCACCTTCCTCCCTCTTCTTCATGCCCACCATACCCCAGGTGGCCAGAACGGAGCCCAGGCCCTCTCCGCAACAGAGGAGGGTGCTGAACAGGTATTGCCTATTCATAACATCAATGTCCAAACCAACACCACTTGGCCGCTGTAGGACTGTTCTGGGGAACAAGCTTGATTTTTCCCTTAGGCTCCCAAAAAAGCAATGTCAAGCTCTCGTCAAGACATGAACTGCAGAAGCACTCTCTCTGCCATGACCCCTTCCCTGCAAGCTCACACCAACCTGGAGGAGGGGACACACGCATGGTGACCAGCCCTGCAGATAGCAGGGGGAGCCCTAAGATTCTTGAAGCAGGGGAGCGATAGGAATTGGTATATTTTTCAGAAGATCCCCATGACTCCACGTGGGGAACAGGGTGGATGGGGCTAAAGCAGGTAGGGAGAGGCCAGATAGGAGGCAACTGCAAGTAGCCTGAGGAGTAGTCAGTGGTGACCCTGAACTTGGGGATAAAGACAGAGGGATAAAGGGTCTTCACGAGTGTCATGCGATGAGGAAGAGAGAATTAGAGAGTGGGGTTGCAGTGTGGATGTCGGGTGGCTGACCAGGCACACTCACTAGTTTAAATGACTCCTAAACACACACACACACACGCATGCACACGTGCACCTCGCGGGTCAGGGTATACACATTCATACCTCCAGAAAAATATAAATCACCAAGTATCACAGGACGCCTCGCCCCTCACGTGAGCAAAAAAACCACCAGCACCAAAAGACCATAGTATGTAGCAGACCCACGGTCCACATCCACGAGCCCAAACCGAATTCACGACCTTTCTGCGGACCTGCTGCCATTCTGGAATTTTCTATCTTGGTTAGAGCTACCATCGTTGACTTGGGTGTCCAAGCCAAAACTAATATCCACCCTCAACTTGTTTCCCTTGCCCTTCACCCTCAATCAGGTACCTCCTAAATAACTCTCCAATGCATCCCTTGGTTTCTTCCCCACTGCTGCTGACTTACCCAAGGCCTACCTTCACTTCTCACCTGCACAACTGTGGCAGCTTCCCCTGAGTCTCCCTGCTTCCAATCCATTAACATTCTGCAGCCAGGTGACCTTGGAAAAAATTAGTTCCTTTCATTTCACTTCTCTATTTAAAACTTTTAAAAGCATCTGTCTGTAGGACCAGAACCAAGATCTCCAGGTAGGCAGTGTGGTGTAATGGTTTAGCACAAGGCCTGGACAGCCAGAGTTAGCTATGTGGATGCAGGATATTGATGAATCATGCCTCCATTTCCTCATCTGTAGAAGGGATAATATGAGGACCTAACTCATAGAAGCTTAGGATTTAATGGGAGTTAGTGTTGTCATTGCTCTCATTATTAACAATCTTGGCCCACATCCAGCCTATGCCCACCTTTTGAAGTCATCTCCTGCTCTCCCGAATTCCACACTCCCAGGCTCCACCCTTTTTGCCCCAGCAACACTGACCTGTGACAGTTCTCACACATGGCATCTTTCTTGTTTCCCTGCTTCTCCAGGTGCTACTTCCTTTACCTGGAATATCCTCCCCACCTCATTTGCCTACCAAACTCTTCGTCATCCTCCAAAACTCAGGCATCAAAGTTAAAAATACTGACAATAGGGCTTCCCTGGTGGCGCAGTGGTTGAGAGTCCGCCTGCCGATGCAGGGCACACGGGTTCGTGCCCCGGTCCGGGAAGATCCCACATGCTGTGGAGCGGCTGGGCCCGTGAGCCATGGCCGCTGAGCCTGCGCGTCCGGAGCCTGTGCTCCGCAACGGAAGAGGCCACAACGGTGAGAGGCCCGCGTACCGCAAAAAAAAAAACAAAAAAATCTGACAATAGCAAGTGTGAGTGAGAATATGGAGCAACTGGAACTCTCATACACTGCTGGTGAGAATGCAAAATGGTATGGCTACTTTGTGAAACAATATGGTAGACATTTATAAAGGTTGCACTTATTATGCAACCCAGATCCCACTCCTACCTATTTACCCAAGGGAAATAAAAATATACACCTACACAGAAACATGTATGTAGATGTTTATAACAGAATTAATCATAGTAGCCCCAAACTGGCAGCAACACAAATGTCCATCAGCTGGTAAAGGGATAAACAAACTGTGGTACAGCCATCCAATGGAACACCACTCGGCAATAAAAAAAAAGAGTGAAGCACAGATGCATGCTACAACTTGGATGAATCACAAACGCATTATGCTAATGAAAGACGTCAAACATAAAGGATTATGGGGGAACTTCCCTGGCGATCCAATGGTTAGGACTCCACGCTGCCACTGCAGGGGGCGTGGGTTCGATCCCTGGTCGGGGAACTAAGATCCCTCATGCCACGCAGCACAGCCAAAAAAAAAAAAAGTCTATGAACTGTATGGTTCCTTTTATACAAGATTTTAGGAAAGACAAAACTGCATTGACAGAAAGCAATCCGAGGTTGCCTGGGGCCAGGAAGAGGAAAGGAGGTGCGGTGTGAAGGGGCGCAAGGGAGTTTTAAGGGTGAGGAAACTATTCTACATCTTGACAGTGACGGAGGTTATGAGATTGTACACAGTTACCAGAATTCACCAAACTGCATGCTTAAAATGGGTGAATTTTATCGATGAAAATAATACCTTAATACACAATAAAGAGAGAAAAAAATTAAAAGCAAGCTCCAGACTGCCCCCCCAATAAAAGCCTTGTCTGATTCCCCTCCTCCACCTGCCCTGTCCTTGTTCGTGTCCCGGTTGTTGGACTTTTCCCACGACCTTGGTGTTATTCGGATGGGTCTACCTCCTGATCAGCTGAGAGGTGAGGCCTGAGGTCCTCCATTCACCTCTGTCCCCCACTGCGCCTCGTAATCAGGAGACACCATGGTGCTCCAGGAATTCTGCCACTTGCTGCCTGTCTTACATGCCCTCAAGGCAGCCTTACAGCCACCCCAGTTGGTAGGTACTCCTGTCCCAGTTTTACAAAAAGATGGAGGCTCGGAGAGGTTGAATAAATACCTGCCTGAAGTCAGGCAGCTAGAAGAGCTGGGGCTGGACTTCAAAACCACTTCTGTCTGTCTGTCTGTCTGTCTGAGTCAAGGCTATGCCTTAAACACTACGTTATACTGCCCGACGCAGCGCATGCGAGAGAGAAAGCCCTCAGGAATAATGTGGGGGTTTTTTGCTTTGTTTTTGTATAATTTTTATTTATTTATTTATTTGGTTGCGCTGGCTCCTTAGTTGCGGCACGTGGGCTCCTTAGTTGAGGCACGTGAATTCTTAGTTGCGGCATGCACGTGGGCTCTAGTTCCCTGACTCGGGAGCGAACCTCGGCCCCCTGCACTGGGAGCTCGGAGTCTTACCCACCGTGCCACCAGGGAAGTCCCGGGAATAATACGTTTTATTGAATCTAATTGAATGCGGGGCCCTTCCATTCCTCTCCTACTCTGTCTTCCCAGCGTCATGCAGACAAAGTTGTGTGATGCACGTGTACTGTGTGTTCTTGATTCACTAAAATCTGAGCTTTTTCCTCTTTCCTCATTTCTGAACTAAACGGAAAAACTAAATTAGCCCTCCGCCCAGGAGACCAGTATTACCTTGCAAACAGCTAGCACCTCCAAGTTGTCATCTAATTAAGCCACACTCCCAAACAAAGCACATAACAGTGTCACCACATTAACAATGGATACCTCCCCGGGCAGCCCCTCACTGCATAATACAGCTTCTGGCTATAAAACAAATAGCCCCACGGCCTCGAAAACTGTCCCCTTAAGTAGTTCTTTTCCTTCAGCAGAGATCCTTTGAACGCTGAGCGATTTCATGAAGAAATATTATTCCAGGGCCGGGTACAGAATGGAAGCAGCAGGTGGATTCATCAGCCCCATTTCCTGGTGTGTGCCACCTTTTAGCATTCTAGAAATCCGCTCTTTCGACATGTACGTTGCACAGGGTGTTTGAAGTCCTCGTGTTCGCCACTGTCAGCAGCTTAGCGCGCATTTGAGGGGAGTGTGAGTTTGGAACACACAGAGGGAGGGTGCGCTGGGTGCAGCGGGCGTGCTGTCCTGAGCAGACCAGAGCCTCATCTGCACCCTGCTTTCTGGGGGTGGGGGGAGGCAGGGGAGAGGCTGCATGCTCTGGGGAGCAGGAGAGAGGATCCCATCTGCGTGTGGGGGGTGACGGGCAGGGGGGACAAAGTCCTCTGCAGCTTTGCAGGGTGAGCTGCTTTACGCTGCTCTGGGGCCTGCTCTCATTTATTTATTAGGCTCGAAATGAAACTGGAGTGAGAATACTATGGCTTTTTTTTTTCCTTGGTCCCCTGAAATATAAAAGGATCAACTAATTTGACCTAGTTCACTCTCTGCATCCCCCCCAAAGAGGCAGGTGCCACCTCCAGCCACATTCCGCATCAGGTTTCACTCGTTAGTTGATTTTAAGGGGGAAAAACACAAATTGCAGAATCAGCGGCAGAGTGTGGATTCTGGAGAGTCAGGCTCAGGTTTGAATCCTGGCTCCCCTACTCTGCCGGCTCTGAGACTTTGGGGGCCGGTCATCTACACTGCTCGAGCCTCAGTTTTCTCCTCTGTAAAATGGGAGAAATAATTCCTCTCTCACGAGGCTGCTGGGAGGATTAGCTTGAATGAGATGATGCCCATACGTCATTCAGCACGCTTTCTGACACAGAGCAGAGCCCTCAGTCAACTGCAGAATAATCTTTATCGTACAATTCCATGTCTAATTGCAAAAGAAATGAGTGAATCAGCTGCTCACGTGGCCACTGCGTAGCATGTAAGGTCAAGTTCACGTGTGCTCACGGTGTCAGGGGACAAACCTAGATCTTGAGGAAAGTCCCCAGTATGATCATTTATAGGACAATTAAGTCAGAATGGTCCTTTGTGATCAGCATAATTGTGTAAGGGCTGTTGACAGTATTTGCCTGTCACTGTAGGCTGTAATCTAGTAGTGGAAAGTGGTACCCAAGACCCCCAGCCCCGTCTGAAGTCCCCCTCCCCAGAAGAGCACTCAGAGAACACAAGGGTAAGATGCTAGGCAAATGCTCTTACCCATTTTGTTGTTTAAAAGTCAATAACTTAGGCACTCTTGTTCTTAGCAGCATTATTCACAAGAGAAAAGGTAGAAGCAACCCAGGTGTCCACTGATCAATGAATGGATAAACAAAATGTATCCTATCTATACACTGGAATATTATTCAGCCGTAAAAAGGAAGGAATTTCTGATGCCTGCTACAACGTGCGTGAACCTCGAAAACATTATGCTAAGTGAAATAAGCCTGATACAAAAGGACAAATACTGTATGATTCCATCTATATAGAGGCCTAGAGCAATCAAATCCAGAGAGACAGAAAGTAGGATGGTCATTGCCAGAGGCAGGGGGCAGGGAGGGATGGAGAGCTCTTGTTACTGGGGACAGAGTTTCAGTTTGGGAAGATGAAAAAGTTCTGGAAATGGATGGTGAAGGTGATGGCAGTGGTTATACAACAGTGCGAATGTATCGCACATACGTAAAAATGGTTAAGACGGTAAATGTTGTGTGTATCTCACCACAATTTTTTAAGGACCAAAAAGGCAATGACTCGCAAAAGTCAGTATTTTACCAGTAGCCACAAATGATTTGCATCACACCTCCTAGTGGATCCAAACCGCGCAGCTTTTCAGGAGACTGCAGGCAGGACAGCCTTCCTGGGGGCAGGGGCGGGGGTGGGGAGGTGGGGGTGAGGGGTCGGGGCAGAGCCTGACCCCAGAGGACGGCAGGACGGGCTGGGGCGTGGACGTGTCGAGTGTGTGCGCTGCCGCTTTATTTCTCTCTCGTTCCTCTTTCCTGGCACGTAACCAACCCATAATTAGGAAGATTCTCAAAGGAGAGAGAATACTTCCTGCCCAAATGACAAGCTGTGGATTATGCCGATATCTTTCCAGATGTGGCATTTGTCTCCCTGGCAATGCTGCAGGTGGCTCTACGTTTGCAGGGCCGGAAAGCCCCATCTGAGCGCCTTATCCTCACAAACACCTTCTTCCGTTGCTTGCGCTTACAGCCAGGGCTTTCATTATCAAGCCGATTTCCCTCAGAGCTGCAAGGCCCCCCTCTGTCGGGAACAGAATGCGGAAGGGGCCAGGGTGTCTCCAGAACCCGGTGAGGGGCCCGGGAGAGCCCTTCACCCAGGTGGCTTCCCAGCTCTCATCACCGGGCTGTCCAAGCATTTTACAGGTAAACCCTGGAGGGCCATTGTCATCTACCCAGGGCCCAGCGCAGAGCTGACACTCCATAAAAGCCTGCTGATTCAATGGTTGATTGAATAAAATGGGGAAATGGCCCAGAACTGCCACTGATTTCATGCAGTGTTATGGGTGCAAAATTCATGCTTTGCAGACCTAAATGAGTGATTTTCAAGTGTCAGTATCTACCACTGAACCATGCTGAGGAGCTCCACGCACGTAACCTGCCGTCCTATTCTCAAGGTAATGAGATAATGCTCTGATTTGAGCCCTACAGGCCCATATAAGTGACAACAACTGTCATTTTGATAATATAATAATTCAAAATGAGCATCATTGCCTCATGAAGTTCACCAAGATGATCTGTTTCACATAAGATAGACATGGGCCTATTGTAAATAGAAAGATTTCTTTTTAATGAACATGAACGTCCATCAAAAATTCAGCCTTCATTTCAGGCCCCTGTCGATGGGGGGAGTTGCGATTGCTGGCTCAGTGGCTTCCCCCTCTCCCCGCTGTAGGGAAGTCAATGCCCTCATGCTGTCCTTGAGAGTGAGAAGGGCCTCTCAGTCACGACCACTCAAAAGCAGGATTCTATCACTCCACAAATATTAGCGCCTACTGTACGCTAGACACCATTATAGTTGAGGGGATCAAGCAGATGTCGAATCTTTAGACAAACGCTTTGGCTCTCCTGGAGTGGCTTTGCCATTTACCAGCTGTCAGACCTTGAGCAAATAACCTCCTTTTTTCCATCTTCAAAATGGAGAGAACAAGAGTGTATCGTTGGGACTTCCCTGGTGGCGCTGTGGTTAAGAATCCGCCTGCTGGGCTTCCCTGGTGGCGCAGTGGTTGAGAATCTGCCTGCCAATGCAGGGGACACAGGTTCGAGCCCTGGTCTGGGAAGATCCCACATGCCACGGAGCAACTAGGCCCGTGAGCCACAACTACTGAGCCTGCGCATCTGGAGCCTGTGCTCCGCAACAAGAGAGGCCGCGATAGTGAGAGGCCTGTGCACCGCGATGAAGAGTGGCCCCCGCTTGCTACAACTAGAGAAAGCCCTCACACAGAAACGAAGACCCAACACAGCCCCAAATAAATAAACAAACAAATAAATAAATAAATAAAAGAATCCGCCTGCCAATGCAGGGGACACGGGTTCGATCCCTGGTCCCGAAAGATCCCACATGCCTTGGAGCAGCTAAGTCCGTGCGCCACAAGAGAAGCCCCCACCCACCGCAACTAGAGAGAGCCCGTGCGCAGCAACAAAGACCCAACACAGCCACAAATAAATTAAAAAAAAAAAAGTGAACAGGTAAATTGTGGTACATACATACAATGGAATAGTATTCAGCCATAAAAGGAAGCAAAGTACTGATATATGCTATGATGTAAACAGTATGCTAAGCAAAAGAAGCCAGACACAACAGGCCACATATTATGTGATTCCTTCTGTATGAAATACTCAGAATAGGCAAATCCACAGAGACAGAAAGCAGATGTGTGGTTACCAGGAGATGGGGGGAGAGGGCAATGGAGAGTGACTACTTAATGGGTACAGGGTGTTATTCTGGGACGACGAAGAGTTTTGAAACTAGAGGGAGGTGGTGGTTGAAAAACATGTGAATTGTGTCCTTTAAATCAGCGGTCCCCAACCCTTTTGGCACCAGGGACTGGTTTCGTGGAAGACGGTTTTTCCACGGACTGGAGCTGGGGAATGGTTCAGGCAGCACCGCGAGTAATGGGGCGTGGCAGAGGAAGCTTCGCTCGCTCGCCCGCCGCTCACCTCCCACTGCGCAGCCCGGTTCCTAACAGGCCTCCGACCGGTACCTGTCCACGGCCTGGGGGTTGGGGACCCCTGTTTAAATGGTTAATTATATGTATGTGGATTTCACGTCAATGAAAAAATCCAAGTACCAAATAACCGAAGGTAAGGTTTATTATGCAAAATGATGCAACACAAGCTGTAACACAGATTTCTTTTCTCGTTTGGATAAATTTTGCCAGTTGCGATCCCAACAAGATGCAAATACCATGCTGTCTGCGTGAGGATGGCTTCATGATCCATTCCATTTGTGATTTCTTGCTCCACATCTGGCTTCTTGGCTGGCTTGCAAGCTCCCCAAGAAAGGTCGGGGGCCTTTTCCGTCTTATTCCCTGTATTCCTAGCACCTAAGTTGACTCCTGGCATGTAGTAAATGGCAACTACAGGTGTGCTGAACAAGTGAGTGACCCCAGCAACTGAGCTTCACTTAGCCTGGGGGAAGGGTGGAGGGGACTCTGGGCCATCTCTTCTCAACCTGGAATGGCCACGCCCATCGTCTGGGACCTTGTTAAAAATGCAGATTCCGATTCATCAGCCTGGGGTGGGGGCTGGGATTCCGCACTGCCAACAAGTGCGCAGGGATATGGATGCTCTGGTCTTCCAGCCACACTTGGGGGAACAAGAGTCCAGGCAAGCCAGACTCCAAGCCTTGTCACTGAAGAAAAAGTGCAGATTTCCGTGTCAGATACCCAGGTGGTTTGTCTCCCCAGACCCCACAGCTCACTCGGCCTCCCAGCTCAGAGGCACCTGAGCACTTCCTGGTCACCCCTGGGGAGGATGATTAAGGCAACTGGCAACACTTTCCCATGATTCCATGGTAGGTAGGCTGTCATTTCAAGGAAAATACGTACACCTCAATTCGGAACACTCGGTGTTCGATGTCTTCTTATGTGTGGCGGGGGGAGGGGGGAGGAGAGTCTGTGTCCACCCCCCCACCCCCGCCTCCGCAAAGAAACATACTGTTCTTCTGCCTTTATGTTGCTGAGCATGTAAACTCAGTTGGAATCACAGCTAATAAACAGGTCATCTTGTACTTCCAAAATAAAAACATGCCGTATTTCAGTGGAATAGCAACTGTACATTAAAAAGCTGTCAACTTCACTACAATTTCCCTGAAACTTGCACTGCAGAAAGATACCTTGTCACTCAGAGTTGAGTGCAGTTTTACTGAAATATCTCCTTGTCTGTGTAAATAATGAGTAGAATTGCATGAGAATATCTGGCCTCCAGCCTCCTTTCCCCCTGCTCCCAAAGAAACATGCAAATAGCAGATTTATGGGGTGAGATGGTCAACACTTCACTTTGAAAACAAAGGCAGGTGGTCCCACCAACCCCAGTGTTGTGTATTTAGGATGCAGAGGAGGCAGTGGGGGGTTAAGGGGCAAGGAGAGAAAGGTGATGGTGATGCAAACCGTGGTCTTTGCCAGCTTCCAATCAAGGAGGCTGGACTGTCACTCAACAGCTATTTTGAGAACACACACAGGTTGCATCCGAAAGTGCCAGATTTGGGAGATATTTGCTGAAGAAGAATGACCCAGACCCCAGAAAATGGCAGCCCACACAGTCTGCAGGCTTCAAGACCTAGGTTCAAGAACCACTCTACCGCCTGCCAATTGTGGGATTTTAAAGTCCCTTCACCTCTCTAAGCCTCAGGTGTCAGACTCTCAAATGACAACAATAATAACGATGGCTCATGGGGTGGAAGCAAATGAGATGATGAATACAAAGGTACTTTAAATCCTCAAGTGCAATCTAGTTGCTAATCATTATTGTCAGTATTTAGTGGATAGAAATCAAGGCATGGGCTTTAGCGTCAGCCCAACTGAGGTTCGAATCTTGGCTCCACCACTCACCAGCAGTGTGACTTCAGGCAAGTTTCTATACCTCTCTGAGCCTCGGTTTCCTCATCTGTAAAGTGGAGATAACAGTAGTACCTACACTTGTGGGGTTATTGTGAGGATTTGATGCAAGAATGCACATTAAAACTACTACCTGGCCCATAGACAGAACCCAGGAAAAATGAGCTGTCGTTATTGTTATTGCTGCTGCTGATGTTGATAGTGATCGTTCCCACTGATGATAATGATGGTGATGACAATGAGGATGATGTTGTTGCTGTTGATAATGATGATGATGATGATGGTGTTGATGATGACGTTGATGATGATGGTGTTGATGGTGTTGATGATGATGTTGACGATGATGATGATGTTGATGATGGTGTTGATGGTGTTGATGATGTTGATGAGGAGGAGGATGATGATGATAGTGATATTCCCCATTCCTCCTGAGTGGTGATCTAGATCACTGCATCATAGGATCAAGGAACAAGAGAGATGCAAGCCCTGGACATGTAGATTAGGGCATATTACCCAGAGTGAGAGTTGGAACTGTACCAAAGCTGATTGACATGAGGATGAATCAGAGAGACTGAATCAAACCACAAAGAGTGGAATCTCTCAGCCCAGAGCTCAGAGGTGGAGGGAGAAAGAAGATGCTTCAGCTGCCTGGGTTGGCTTAATCAGGGGGCGTCCTGGAGGATGGAAGCCAAAGCCAGTGATTTAAGCAGGTGAAGGAACAGGGAACATTGATCCTTTATGCCCCCACCGGAAGTCCCTTAGCATCCTCCTGGTCTTTGGGACCTAGGGCTGGACCCAGTGCAGATTGATCCATCATATTCAGCTTTTTTCCTAAGCCTTTATTTAAGATTATTGACCACATCTCCCCGACCCTGCAAAACAGAGGGGAACTTGGAGATCCTCTTTGCCCTGAGGTTCTACGGTGCAGTGGCAACTACATTCTCCTAAAATAAACACATTTGTATACCAAATGGTGTTCAGAGCCACTTTGCTCCAGCTCACCAGAGCTGACTGTTAAACATTCAGGAATTTTGCAAGCCACTTGTTAAACACAGTCATTAATAAAATTAAAGTACATAGGCTTACAACTAAAGAAGGTATATTAAAAACAAAGGCAATAAATACTTAAAACTCATCACTTATTATTATTATTATTATTTTACTACATTTTACTATTACCTATACTCTTGAGATTTATTTACATCTATTACATCTGTATGGTGAAAATACTGTATACTCATTTCCCACTCTCAGGGTGATCTTTCTAAAAGGAAGTGTGATCGTATCCCTTTCAATGGCTTCCCACTGCCCTCAGACAAAATCCAGACTCATACCATGGCATTCAAGATTCCTCCCTCCAGACCCACCTTTCGCCACGTCCTGCCTTGAATTTCAACCTGCAAATGCTGACTGTCTTTCTGTTCCTGGAATATATCATACCGTCTCTTTGCAAAGAGGTGTGATAAACACAAGAGTAGTACGTAAACAGCTAAGGGAGTGCTCAGACAGCCGGTCCAGCTCCTGGGGAGACGCTGATCAGAGAAGTTTTCATGATGACAGGATTTTTCATCCTTTTTTTAATGTATTGGGTGTTTTAAATAAGTATTACAGGCACATAGCACAAAATTCAGAAGATACAAAGGGTGTAAAATGAAGAGCAAGTCTTCCTCCCATTCCCGTCTCCCAAGAATCTCCCTCTCCCTGCCCCACCCCCCCAAGAGGCCACCTCTACAGGGAAACCTCATTTTATTGCACTGCACAGATAGTGGGCTTTTTATAAATTGAAGGTTTGTTGCAAACTTGCGTCAAGCAAGTCTATCGGTGCCATTTTTCCAACAGTGTTTGCTTACTTTGTGTCTCTGTGTCACATTTTGGTAATTCCCGCAAATTTTCAAACTTTTCCATTATTATTACATTTGTTACAGTGATCTGTGATCAGTGATCTTTGATGTTACTATTGCAAAAAGATTATGACCCGCTGAAGGCTCAGATGACGCTTAGCATTTTTTTTTTGCAATAAAGTATTTTTAAATTAAGGTATGTACATTTTTTGCAGCGACATGGATGGACCTAGCGATTACGATACTAATAAAGGAAGCCAGACAGAGAAAGACAAATATCATATGATATCACTTATATGTGGAATCTTAAAAAAAAATACAAGTGAACATATTTACAAAACAGAAATAGACCCACAGACATAGAAAACAAATTTATGGTTACCAAGGGGGAAAGGAGAGTGGGGAGGGATAAATTAGGAGTTTGGGATTAACATATATACACTACTATATATAAAATAGACAACCAACAAGGTCCTACTATATAGCACAGAGAACTATACTCAATATTTTGTAATAACCTATAAGGGAAAAGAATCTGAAAAAGGATGTATATACATGTATAACTGAATCACTTTGCTATACACCCTGAAACTAACACACCATTGTTAATCAACTATACTTCAATTAAAAAATATATATAGTAAAAAGAAGGTATGTATATTTTTTAGACATAATGCTATTGCACACTTAATAGACTACAATATAGTGTAAACATAACTTTAATATGCACCGGAAAACCAAAAACTTCATGGGACTCCATTTGTTGTGATAGTCCTTTTATTGCCATAGTTTAGAACCAAACCTGCAATATCTCCAAGGTATGCCTGTAGTATAATTATTGGATTACCCTCATAACATGAATTTTAAAATAGGGGTGGGGAGAACCATCTAGAATATCCATTCCCTACGTATAATTGTTACCACTTTTCATTTTTCAGAGTTCCCTTCCAGGCCCTCTTCACGGACAAGGACAATTTTTGCAAAACTGTAACCAAACCAGAGGTATAATTTTGTGTCCTGCTTCTCCCCCAGCTTTTCATTATATCATGAGCATTTTCCCCACTGCTTGACCTCTTCATAATTATCACTTTTACTTGACATAGCATTAAAGTCTCCAACTTGAAATATAGAATGATGGAAATAAGGAGATGGGGACCAATACCTTTAAAAAGTTGTATTCTTTTCTGAATGTTCTCTCTATAAAAATCACTCTGCATATATCTTCATGCCATGAAAAAAGAAATGGAGGCACAAATGCTTTCTTGCAGCAAGAGTGGGAAATGCTCGTTTAATTGACTCGGATCAACGGACCAACTCAACTGTATTTGGCCCAACCCTACTATAGTGCATTGAATGGCGGCCCCCCCAGAAAGATATGTCCCCAGAACTTGTGACTGTGACCTTATTTGGAAAATGAGTCTTTGCAGATGTAGTTAAATGAAGGCTCTTGAGATGAGATTTAGGACGCAGACCCTAAATCCGATGAAAAGTGTCCTTACAAGAAAGAACAGGAAAAGACAGACACAGAGGAGAAGGTCATGTGACCACAGAGGCAGAGACTGGAGTGATTGGGTCACAAGCCAAGGAACACCTGAGCCACCAGAAGCTGGAAGATTCGAGGAAGGATTCTCAAGGCAACACCGTAATTTCCGACTTCTGGTCTCCAGAACCATGAGAGAATCTATTTCTGTTGTTTAAAGCCATCCAGTGTGTGATGTAGCTCATTATGGTGGCCAGAGGAAATGAACACACCTCCCAAATCCATAACCAGACTGTCCTCTCTTCATTCCCTGGATTCCCTCTGGGAATGATCGACTGCTGCTGAGGGATGGTGAACCCAAGCCTCACAGTCTGCCTGTTGTGCAAATACCCTCCAGTAACAAAAAACTCAGGTCCCCCAGCATAAAAATCCCACTTGATGGAATCTATATCAAGGTGAACGCCTTCTTCCTTTTTTTCACTAGTCTAGTGGACAGTGGGTGCTGATGAAGTCATTAGCCGAAATCACCAAGCAAGGGGTTGAAATGAAGGAGGAGGGCCCTGGGGTGCCCTCAAAGTATTGATGGGTCAGGTCATGCTGGGCTCCATTAAATACCACATTAATTGAATTCCTGCCATCTTGGCGGAACCAAGTGATTGATGGGATCAACGTTAAATCAGTTCCAGCGCAGTGAACTTGTCTCTCTAAACGCCCCTCAGTGTCCCTGGGGCTCCTCTAACTTCACTGGCCACCCACCCCAGGGGGTCGAGGCTTTCATAAGCAAACTGGCCTCTTGGATTTGGGGGGAGATATGCTGAAAAAGGATTCAGATTCCTTTCATTTTCGTTCGGTTCAAAGTGCACACGGGCAAACCCCTCTTCCTAGCATAGTGCCATTTCTTGACAACGGGAGGCAAAATTTCAGACCACTAAGGACGTGCCTGGTGATATAGCTCACGTCGTGCAGAGCGGTGATGCATCAGAAAGGGTCTTCTAGCGAATAATTTGAAAAATCTCTCTCTCTCAGGACCCCAGAATGGGAGTTATGGCATTAAGTTAATAAATGAAGTAAGTGGGCAATCTTGTGGTGACATTTTCATTAGCCCACTCTCTTTCTGTCTCATTAGCCTTCATGGGGAGAGGAAGGATTGTTTTAATTAGCAGGGTTGTGAAGTCTTACTCGGGTTGCCTCCCCTCCTGCTGCCCCCAGGATTACCCTGTCAGCTTATAAATACAATACAAATCATTACAGCCCACAATACCACCTCAGAAGGCGACATAAGAAAGGGGATCCACCCCAGTCCGTGTTAAGTGCCTTGGAACAATGTTCTTTCACTAAAGCATTCAAGTATAATTCAAGCGTAATATTGGGCTTTATCAAACAGCTCAATATCCTCTCACAAAAAAGCTCTTTCTAGTTGGGGACCAGCCATGTGTTCCTCTTTTTCCCTTTTGTGCGCCAGGCTGCCCAGACAGAGGGCACATCTGACACAATGGCCATGCTAGATGGGATCATGGTTCCAAAGTCCCCGACTGGATTTACTTGTTAGATGCGCAAATCAAAAGGCTGACCAGAAACAGCCCCCCAAACCCCCATCAGGCTCATATATGCGTTCCCACTGCTCTTACGCACTTGGGGGCTTGATAACACACATGTTGATATTAATTGTGCTTCGACGACACAAAGTGCTACACTGGTTTTCTTCTCCTCGAGGTCACAGATTCCTAGCTTTCAGCCACCTGTGCACATAGCTATGCGTCTCTTCGTGGAGAACACTCTGTCTTTAAATCTTAAAATGAAAGTGTCTTAAGATCGAATTGAAAAATAAATCTAGACGCGCATAGAAATGCCAAGGTTACTATTTACTAGGAGACAGTCTCCCAGGTACTCATTAAACTGTTTATTTATTCACTCACACGACAAACATTCATTGAGCACCTACTTTATACTGAGCACTGCAGGCACTGGGGATAAAAAGATGAATGAGACCTGGTTCCTGCCCACAAGGAACAAACCCACAAAAACAGACATTTTAAATATATATGCTGGACTTCTCTGGTGGTGCAGTGGTTAAGAATCCGCCTGCCAATGCAGGGGACACGGGTTCGATCCCTGGTCTGGGAAGATCCCACATGCCGTGGAGCAACTGAGCCCGTGCACCACAACTACTGAAGCCGGTGCGCCTAGAGCCCGTGCTCCGCAACAAGAGAAGCCACCGCAATGAGAAGCCCGTGCACCGCAACGAAGAGCAGCCCCCGCTCGCTGCAACTAGAGAAAGCCTGCGTGCAGCAACAAAGACCCAACGCAGCCAAAAATAAATAAATTTTTTAAAAATTCATAAAAAGTAAATAAACAAATAAATAAATATATGCTAAGAGCAAGGACAGAAATACACACAGGATAGTATGGAGGCAAGGGCGGGGGAAGCAGACAAAGCATCTCCCAATGGGGATAGGGTCACGAAAGGCTTCCAGAGGGAGGGGACTCAGAGCAGAGTGAGGAAGAGCCACGTGAGAACTGGACGCATCTCAGGCAGGGGGAACAGTGTGCCCACAGGCAGGCAACTAGGCACACCAACTAGTTCATGGCATCTCGGGGTGGCCATCCCCATGGAGGTAATAAGGCAAGTCCCATGCATCAAGATAACACCTCACAGAGGGTGATGATTGATGAAGGTCTGTTGAGCACTTGAAGTGCCTGCAAATGGGGGCTGCTGACACAGAGAATAATAATGACAATCATAGCAGTTGCCATTGACTGGGCCCTTACCATTTACCAAGCCCTACACTTAGCTCTTTATCTATGTCTATCTCATTTAATCTTCGCAACAACCCCGTGAGGCAGGTACAATGATCACCCCTCTTATACAGACAGGGAACTGAGGATTGAGGAGGTAGAGTGAGTAGCCTGAGTCTATGCAGAAGGAGGGTCAGGAAGCAGATTTGTTCAAGTCCAAAGCCCATGGCCGGGTCCATGGATAGGACTGGCTCCCAGTAAGATCGTGAAGCTGATGGTGTTTCTCAAATGTGGGTTCAGAGCCGTTCACCTCTTCACATCTCTCAGGCTCTCTAGTCACCTGTCGCTTAGGGATTCCACTCCACCTTGTCCCTCGAGCCACACTTTTCTTCCTTCCATCACCCTTCCTCCCTCCCACATCCAGATCCAGACTCACTTATCAATATATGCTTCTTGATGTTCTTTTAAAGAACTGGAAACACTGATAAATAAATCCGTGCTAAGGCCTCTGTTAGTGGACTCTTCCTTTCTGATAAGAAGTCAGTGACTATTTGAATTGTTATTCTCTTGTATGCAATGTGTTGTTTTTCTCTATCTGATTTCAAGATTTTCTTTTTGGTTCTTAGCAATTTGACTATGACATGCATAGATGTGGTTTTGTTATGATTATTTCCTTAATCTTGCTTGGAGGTCACTGAGCTTATGTAATCTCTATGTCTTTAAGTAAATATGAAGGATTTGGGGGCATTCTTTCTTCAATTACACATACATTAGACCTTTTGATATTGTCTTGCAGGTCCCTGAGGATCTATCTGCTTTTTTCAATCGGTTTTCTCTGTTCCTCAACTGGATAATTTCCATTGATATATCTGCAAGTTCACTGGCTCTTCTGCTATCAAGATTCTGGTGTTGAGCCCATTCAGTGAGTTTTTATTTCAGATGTTGTATTTTCACTTCTAGAATTTCCATTTGGTTCTGCTTGCTTCTTTTTCCTATCTTTACGTTCATTATGAACATATTTTCTTTTACATCTTGAACATAGTTATGATAGCCATTTTAAATTTTTGATTGTTAATTCCAAATATGGGCAATCTATGAGGTTTGTCTCAAATGTCTTTTCATTTGAGAATGAGTCACATTTTTCTATTTCTTTGTGTATCAAGAAATTTTGACCTGTATCCCGGACATGGTGACTGATACATTGTGGAGACTCTGGATTCTGTTATAGTCCTCCTAAGCGTTATTTTGTTTTGTTTGCAAGCAGTTTACTTGGTTGAACTCAAAGTTTAAACTGTCTCTTCTGCAACAGGCAGCAGCTCAAATCTAAGTTCACCTATTTTAGCCTTAGTTGGACTTTTTTGAGTCTGCCCCACTTCCAAGTGGTTCAGGGATCATCCTGGGACTTGGGCAGAGTTTATACACTAAATTTGGACTTCTCCTCTCTGGCTCTCTCCTTTCCTGAGTTCTTCCCTAATTTTCCATTGACTGTCATTTCCTCGAACTCTGTCTTCTGGTTCTTTGGCCACAGGTTGGATAGAACCACAGGTTACTAACCAAATTCTAAGCATCTTGTGCAGCACTGCCTATAGCCTGGCATTTGACTGAGTCATTTTTCAAATGAGAAAATCATTCTCCGCTCTTCGCTTCTTCATGCGTCAACACCCTCATCCGCCTGCTGTATCTGTCTGTGTTCATTCCCTTTCCAGAGCCTTAGGTAGTTTTCTTTTAAAATAATTTTATCCAGAGTTTATAGATGTTACGTCTAGGAGGGTTGGTCTGATAGGAGCTTGCCTGGTCATGACCGGGAGAGGAGCAAGCCTTCTGCTACTAGATTAAAATGACTTGATATGCTGCCCCCTCCTTCTGACACATTCACTGAGATCCCAGATGCCTCAAATGAGAGAAGGGATTCTGCTGAGATTTTCTAGGATCTTGGAAGTCTGGTAGGAAGGATTGGGACAGAAGGGTTTTTCTTCAGATCACAACAAGGAAGTGGCTTGTAAGTTCAAAGGGTAGATCTGATCATTGATGAAAAATGGGAACATTCTTTGTTGTGTCTGACTTATGGGTAGATGCTAAGGTAGTTTCTAAAGCTCTTTTTTCCGAGATAAACACAACTGTCTTTAGGATACGATTTGGAGTACTCCTTCATAACATATGAGATGTAATGCCTGCAAAACCTTAGGAGGGAGAAGTGAGGAGATTGGTCCCAGATGGTGGACTGAGCATATATATCTGCCTTCCCACTCTTCCAAAATACCGTGAAAGGAGAAAGAAAGTATTTTTCAAAAGGAAAAATCTAAAATAGTGTAGGGAAACAAGAAAGAACTCTACCAGTGGGCCAGACATTTTGGGAAATTTCCAAATAATCAAAATCAGACAGGATCAGAAATACAGAAAAGCAAAACCAGGGGAAACTATCACCAGAAATACGTGTAGGAGATGATCACCAAGGAGTCGGGGAGTGTTGAGGAGAAGGTCAAGTCCAGATCAAACATACAGGAAAGGAGTGGCTCTGGAGCAGTAGGGACTATCTGAGGAGCTGTTTTTGGAGCAGTCAGGTTGGCTCAGCCTCTCTCCTTCCAAGGTTTCACTAGGCAGAGAGCAACAGCGGCATTTGCTTCCAGACTAAAGCAGTGAGTGTGGGAAGGAGAGAAAAAAAAGACTCGTGTAGCTCGTTCTTCCCCAAAGTGTGTTCTCAACCAGAAGGAAATCTGCCAGTTCATCCCACCTCCCTATATATCCCACTCCTCCCCCAGCAATCACTAGAGACAGGCCACCATAAAGAGACAAGACATCCCCATACAAGTATTTAGGGAATATGGTGGCAAATATAAATATTCTGCACAACCAAGAGTAGCCAAACATTTGAGAAAAAAATCATTGCCAAGAAAGAGTGACAAAGGGAAAAACTCACACCTGAGGAAATAGGGTTAATAAGGCAAATAGAAGAAGGCTTTTAAAAAACTATAATTCATTCCCTAAGAGATATCAGAGGACGTGACAACAATCTTTTTCTAAAACAAAAACAAAAAGAAAAAAACCCACCACTATTATGGCCAAAGAATAAATGTGAAATCTTGGAAATGAGAGGGGAAGAGAAATAATACACACAAGGTCACACAGCTAGTCATTCGTTCATCCCTTCAACTAACAGCCACGTATTGAGCACCTATTATATGCCAGGCCCTGTATAAGGTTCTTAGAATAGAAAGATAAAAAGAAACAACCCCCGCCCCCAAGGATTTCAATACATAAAGGTGACTGCCACCATGAAATTGTGTACAAAGAACACAAAGCAAGTATTCGCATGGTAGAGGGAATTGGGGTAAGTGGCACAGAAGAGGTAGTATTTGGACTGGCACTTTGGGGATGAGACTGCCTTTTTTTCCATGAGAGGATATGGTATAGTTGAGAAACAACATATAGTTAAATATTATTGGAGCATAAAAGTGGAGAATAATTTATGAGTTAGGCAAAGAAAGACCAGACCATGAAAAATTTTGCCACCTACAGGTGATGGAGGGTCATTACACATATTGGGCTAATGATGCCGCAAAACAAAACAAAAACAAAAACGGGGCCACCAGTTCATGTAACTCTTGTTTACTGCAGTGCCTCCCATAGCCTGTTACCAAAGAAATCTCTAAACCACCAATATATTCATTCATTCATTCTCTCATATATTCACTCATTCATTTATTCAAGAGACATTGTAGAGTGCCCCTGATGTGCCAAATACTGGCTAAGAACTTGAAATAAGGAAATGAAAAAGACACCGTCCCTGCCCTAGATTCACTCACAAGTCACTGCAGATAGAGAGACATAAAAAGGGACAATTTCGGTAAAGGGATAGAGGCACACACAAAGTGCTGGCAGATAAAGAAGCACTTTCCAGGAGAAACTTCTTAAACTAAGTCTTAAAGAATGTGTAGGAACAAGCCAGGTGTACAGTGAACAGGCAGAGCATAGAAATGTAAGGTGGTATGAGAACGCATGCAGATGGGGACATGCGGGGAACTGTGGATAGGGATAATCAAAGACAAGTCCAGATGGTACGCAGAAACTTACCAAATCATCGGACACTTACCAAAAGACAGACCTTTGCCCACAAGAAGCAAACCCATGCCCTTTCCCCCACACTCCTCACACCTCCTTCTCTCTCATCCCCATATACTCATATGTCCCCGCATCACCAAGTCCTGCCAAATCCGCCTCCCAAATTTCCCTCCAATTTGCTCATTTGTCTCCATCTCCTCCATCCTCATTCGAGGGTTTTCCCTCACCTGCATTACTTCACAAGCCCCTTAATGGATCTCCCTGTGGCCATCCTGGTGCTCTGCAATCCACTCTCCACTCTGTAGCCAGAAGGGTCTTTCCAATGCCAATCTGACATGTCCCTCTACCTCCAGTCCCGATCCCTGCTTCACAGCCTTCACTGGCTCCCCATGACTCGGGCTAAAAGTCAAACTCTTTAACTGGCCTCCAACAAGGCCCTGCGTGATCCAGTCTCAGACAGACCCACTTCTTTGCCTCTTACCTTTCTCTCCTATCCCCATGCTCCAGCTGTGCCAGCCTTCTTTCAGTGCCTGAACCCCCAAACTCCCTCCCACCACAGGCTCTATGCACATGCTCTTCTCAGTGCCTGGAATGCCTTTGTCCTTCCCCTCCATTTCCCCCCACCAGACACACACACACACACACACACACACACACACACACACACAGGTATTCCTTCCCCGGTTAATTAAAATCTCAGCTCAATTTTCACTTCCTCCAAGAAGTCTTCCCTGACCCTCTCCAGTCACGTGAAGTCTCCCAGTTAGATGCACCATGACCTTTGTCTTCGTTCTTATCGCAGTTGCAATCTTAACATTTATTTGTGATTCTTGGATTAACGCTCATCTCCCGATTAGACTGTAACATTCCACAAGAGCGATGACCATGTCAAATTTTGCTCATCAATGTCTCTCTAATGTCTAATCCAGTGCCTGGCACATGGAGTGGAAATTCAGTAAAGTATCTGTTGACTAAAACAATGGAGAGATGGATGGATGGATGGAAGGACGGATGGAAGGATGGATGAATATCTCTGCAGAAGATAAAAAGAAGTGTGTTGTAGAGTCTGCCTTGTAAGGAGTTTCTTACAGATGGGTAGTGATCCACATTAGTTGTGCCTGAGGGTTAGATACCAATAACAAGGCAAAAGTGCCATAGATGGCACAAGATTTTATGTGAGCGTCTGTCCTATGAGTGGCCCACACCACACCAGAGAGGAGACCACAGAGCTCTAAGTGCTCGCCATGCCCACAGCCTTCACCAAGATGGCAGCCTCAAGTTCAGCACAAAGGACGCCGCTCTACTGATGGCCTTATTAGCCTTAGCACAACTGATGGACCAGAGACTAGAACCCAAGCCCAAAGCGGTCACGTGTTGAAGTCCTACCCCCAGGACCTCAGAATGTGACTGGATTTGACCACAGGGTCATTGCAAAGGTAATTTGTTAAGATGAGGTCATAATGAACCTACAGTGGGCCCCTAATCCAAAATGACTGATGCCCTTATAAAAAGGGGAAATTTGGGGACTTCCCTGGTGGTCTAGTGGTTCGGACTCGGCACTTTCATTGCCATGGGCCTGGGTTCGATCCCTGGTTGGGGAACTAAGATCCCACAAGCCACGGGGTGTGGCCAAAAAAAAGGGGGTGGGAATTTGGACGTAGACACATATCCAGGGAGAATGCCATGTGGACATAGAGATGGCCTCCTTCAAGCCAAAGGGAGAGGCCTGCAACAGATCCTTCTCTCAGGCCCTCAGAAGGAACCAGCCTTGCCAACACCTTGATCTTGGACTTCCAGCCTCCCAACTGTGAGGCAATAAACTTCTGCTTTTAAGCCACCCAGGTAGCGGTCATTTTTTACCCTATCGGCCGTGGCCAAGCAAAGTAGAGGGCAAGATCACTAGACCCAAGAATGACCAGAGAGGGCTTCCCTGGTGGCGCAGTGGTTGAGAGTCCGCCTGCCGATGCAGGGGACGCGGGTTCGTGCCCCGGTCCGGGAAGATCCCACATGCCGCGGAGCGGCTGGGCCTGTGAGCCATGGCCGCTGAGCCTGCGCGTCCGGAGCCTGTGCTCCGCAACGGGAGAGGCCACAACTGTGAGAGGCCCGCGTACCGCAAAAAAAAAAAAAAAGAATGACCACAGCAGTAGCGATAGGGCAGGTGGAGTTGGGCTGGGCACCACAGCAAAGGGCAAAGGGGTCAGAAAAGCAGAGCTTCACTTTGGGAGGGAAGCAGTGAATACGTTGGAAGGGGAATCTCATCTCATCTCAGGAAAGAAAAACGTCTTACACCCACATGGAAGAATCAGGGCTTCTTGTGCTGTGAGGAAGTCAGTCCTGAGTTGCCCAGACCTGGCTGAGGCTGGCCCACGTGTGTCTTAAAACGAACTCTCCCCAGCTTGGCAGTAACTCCACTGCAGGCTTTTTGTATTGATAAACTCATGATATTGCTAGGCAGTGTCTTCCTCATACTTAGCTTAATAACCACGTAATGATACCCTGGCTGATTTAGATGATGTCATTTTATGAAATCATGGCTTAGATCCATCCTCTCTTGCCCCTTTCCCTCTGCCCTCCCTGAATTATTCCTGAGGAAGAAACCAATTAATAGTAGCTTGACTCCTGTAATGCAGCCTGCTGTACAATACAGCAATGCCTAATGGAGTTTTAATTTCCCCACGGTGAGTCAATATTTGTTTTAAGAAAGAAAAATGTCACCATAAACCACTGTCCCAAATGAATTTGGTAGCACAGAGGGTGAGAGAGACTTCTTTAGGTAAACAGTGAAGGAGACTGGATTTGGGGTTGCAGGGGCTTGTCTTCACAAACAGGGTTGCTTATGGTTTCTGCTTCCTCCTTCAGACAAGGGTGCTTATTAAAGATTTTGCTTTGCAAATGCAGATAACTGTCAGAGGCTCACCCACTGTTTAAAGGGTCTGAAACAAAGTCATTATAATGTAGAAGAGGAACGATTTATTCCGGCCTATTAATAACTTGTGGGGAGCAGGGAGGGAAACATACCACGAGGCATCCCTGTGTGAAGACATCATGGGTGTTCCTTATTTCCCCCAACTAGGGTTGCATGTGGAAACCAGATCCTACTTTTTAAACAACGGATTAGACTCTTCGGGACCGTGCGAGGAAATAGAGCTCTGCAATGCCCTCTCTCATAATAAGTCTGGCCAAAAATGATGTCGCTCATCCTGTTGAAAGATAGTTTCATTTCCTCCTCAAAATTGGTATGAAAAATTTGCCTTGCCAAATGAACACTGTATACTGAACTTGTCAAATCCTTTCTCCTGACACAAATAAAAGATAACATTGGGTGGCAGCATGTAAAACAGCTCTGACAAGATAGCAAAGGGAGACAAAGAAATATACATATTTTGATTCTCTCTGTTTTAGAAGCTGGTAGCGGGGGGGAGGCGGCCAGCAGCCGAATGGCTGGCCAGCTTTGGATGCTTCAGGTAACAACTGAACAAGTCACTTTCATGTCGATTTTCAATGGTATAATGACCCTGTTTCCAATTAGCCAAAACATGACAAAAACCTCAACTTTTGTGGTGGCACAGACTGCCAGGGAGAAGACGAACTGAGTGACAACGCTCCTCATTCAAAAGTTCACGGGGGAACCTCGCGGCTGTAATTACGAGTTCTAACGCAGTGGGATATTTATTCCTGGTGTGTTTAAAAATAAATAAGGTAAATGATCACCCTTTCATTAGATCTGTACTCATATCACATAAGTGTCTTTTTTTTCCTATTAAAATTGTTGATTGAAGGCCGTTAGCTGTTTATCAGCTCGAAATTACATTTCTGCTCTCTTAGGGGCTGCCGCCATTCAAAATCACAGTCAGCGCCTAGTTAGTAACAAGAAAAGACTCCTAAAACTGCAATTTCAGGGGAAAAAAAAAACACGAGCAAGAAACCCAGATTGCACCTTCATGTCCCCAAAGGCATCACGCTTCTTTGTTCTGCTAAGAAAAATTAACCTCAATCTCAGCTCCGGGTCCCTAGATTGATTATCATAGTCATTTAAATACTGTAATCTCATTTTCAGCATTGGGATAAGGGGAGGGGGTGAAAGAAGCCCTGGGAGGGGGGGAGGGGTGCGAGGCTGGAGACAGAAAGAGAGCGAGCTGGGGAGGAGAGGGGAAAACAGAATAAATTATCTGACAAAGGGAAGCGGGCCTTTCTGCTCACAGAGTCTGTTTTGGATCCTTCCACTTGATTGGAAAAGTTGATGAAGTTTAAATGAAGCAGAATTAGAACCTCAGGCCACTGAGTATTGACGGGGGCGGGGGGGACGGGAGAATGTGCAATTCAATAGCCCCGGTTTCAGCAGAAAACAAGGGAAAGGCCTAAATGGCATAATCTTCAATCGAATCTAACATCCACACGGACAAGGCAGGGTAATGAGTTAGGCCAGATCAGGCCTGTTGGTTAAAGAAATTAATCCCTCCTGCCGCCTGCCCAAGCCAGGCTTTGATGCCCATTGTGTGGGCCCCTGTCCCAGTCTATCTAAATGCTAACGAACTGCGGGGGTAAGCAGGACTGTGCTTTTCTTTGCTGGCGCTAATCTGATAACAATTTGCTCCCTCTGATTAGGGGGGCGGGGAGGGGACGGGCGATGGGTGGGAGAGGAGGAGGGGACACCTTCCCTTTGAAAGGGGGAGGCCATTCTGGTCAGCCTGGTTGGAGGTTTCGCCCCTCACCCCCAGCCAGCCAGCCTGGCTCCTGGCCGGCCAGCAGACACACATGTACGGCATAACCTAAACTCCAGGATTCTGTAGGAAGCCAAGTGTCCACGCTCCTTTTCTCTGTATGCCTTGTCTCTTCTTGAGACAGTATGTGGTGACACAAAAGTGCAAGCCTTACCTTAAGCCACGCTGACCCGCTGCCAGCATCCCTCCCTACCGCACTTCTTCGCCTTCAGCCTGTCCCTCCAAACACACCCAAGTTCTCAGCATCCAGTTTCTCACCTTGTCTGGTCATTTTCTACATCTAAAATGACCTGCTTCCTCCTCTCAGGCCCCCCGAGTCCTGCTTGGTCGTCCAGCAACTCCACCAGGCTTTTTTGGACCTCTCCAGGCCACGGACCCTCTTCCTGTTTTGTATGTCTTGTATGTTATAGTCTTAGAGAAACAGCAACGTCTAGGGGTGTGTGTGTGTGTGTGTGTGTGTGTGTGTGTGCACTCCTGGTGTGGCATATGTGCCCAACTGTGTAATCTCCTTGAGAACAGAAAGTACACCTCTGGATGAAGTTAACTCTTTAGATAGATGGAGATGGAGATGGACCAGACTCTCCTCTCCCATCAGGACAAAGGAGTCTCTGGGGTGATGGACAGTGTGGCATAACGTGTAAGGACCATGACAAGCTGTGGACTCATACCAGCCACAGTCCAAGCCCCCACTCTGCTATTTGCCCTCTGTGTGACCTTGCGCATGTTACGAGTCTTTCTGAGCTCCGACCTTGCCTAGTTGAGATCATATTTGTAAAAGTCTGGCAGTTAGCAGGTATTCAGCAATGGGAACTGTTGGTGTCACCAAGTTATTTTGATTTGCACAGTGGTTAGGACGTCAGGCTGCAGAGTCCCAGACCTGGCTTGAAGCCTGGCTCCTCCACACACATGCTGGACGACTGTGGGCAAGTTGTGTAGCTTCTCTAAGCCTCAGTTTCCCCATCTGTAAAATGGGAATGACAGCAATCCTGCCTTTTAGGATTGCGGCAGAGGTTTAAAGGAGGTGATGCCTAAGAAGGGCCAGCACAGTGCCTGGCACATAGTGGGCTCCACGAAGGGCAGCTGCTGTTGGCTGGCACAGAGAGGGTGTCAGCTGGCCAAATGGGTCACCAGCCAGGAGCTTCCTGGAAACCCAGACTCCAGGCCTCAGCCTCCAGGCACCCTCCCACTCCGGGAGAAGTCAGGCCCGCGAGCATCCTGCCAGGAGATCCTGGGAGGATCTGCCGCCAGGAGCACGCGGCTGCCTAAGGAAAGATGGGGCTTTCAGAAGCCCCAGGCAGATGCTTTTAGAAGGGAAGTTTCTGAAAGACTTGCTTAAACCTCCGAATTTATGCCCACTGGGTGCCTAGAGAGAGAGCAAAATCTTGAGTGACAATTTATAAAGGTTTTGAAGGCAGACACGAAGCCCGGCACCCGGTCCTAAGGGATCCTTCGGAATCACCTCAGCAGGCTCCCTCAAACGACTTGGGGAAAATTCAGAGCATGACAGACCAGGGGCTTGTTTAACTTGCGGAAAGTAAACACATCACAGCCACTAACCCTAAAGCATAGCGCTGCTCGTCCCGCCCACGGGGCTCCAAACACGCAGCCTGGTGGGAGACCAGGATGCAGCGAACGTGTCTGTCCCAGCACGGCAGGGCTCTTGGTGATTCCTTCAGTCAACCCGCAGCACCCTGCAGCCAGGAGTGGGTACCTTGGTCCCCATCAACGCTGGGAGGGAGGGGCTGGCACTTAGACCTACTGTTGATTTCTGGACTTGTCTCTCAGCCCTCTGTTCTCTGTCTTGTTTATCCTACTTGCTCTGGCCCCTGCAGCTCTCAGATCCAACTGGGAGCCCCTCCGGACCTGGCTTCACTCTCTGCCCAGCCTCCTCTCAGCATCTGCCTCCCCTGATGCTTCACCGCAGCCTCCTGAATTCCAAGTTCCTCCTTGCCTTGGAGGCACAAAACCTTTTATTTTGCCTAGAACAGTCTCTATCTACCGCCCATCCAAACACAGACACACACACGTTCCCACCACCATGCCATAACTGACCACTCTATTCATCCCAGGAGGTTGGGCTGAGCTGTCACATCCTTGGACTTGAACTTGCATAGCCTCCTGGCACCGCAGCCGCCTCCACAGTGCTTAACCCTAGGGAAGAGGTGGTTGCCCTATTGTCTGTCTTCACCAGGGCTTTGAGCTGCCTGCAGGCAGGAACTCAGGCTCTCTTGCCCACAGAGGTCTCCCCAGGCCCAGCACGCTGCCTGGCACCTAATAGCCCCTCGAAAAACATTTTGCAAAGGGTCGAATAAGCAAATGAAGGGGAGGCTCCCAGCAGTTCTCAGGGAGAAAGCCATTCAGATGCGCAGAAATCAAGGCTTTGGGACATTCCAGGGACTCACTCAAGGTTTCAGAGCCAATAAGAGTGTGCAGGAGACTGGGAGCTCATGACTGTGGTCATGGGGCCTGGAGCGTCTGGTCCAGGGGAAGTGTGCAGTGCTGAATGCATGAATGAATGAATGCATGAATAGATGATGGAAGGATGGATGGATGGATGACACACAGCCTAGAGAGGAACTGAGGCCTCTCAAATCTGGCGATCCAGTGCATTTTCCCCCTCCCACCTCCCCCTGAATATCCTTTTTCCTAGAAAGCTTTTTCTCCCTAAGCTAATGAAGCTTAGGCTTCAGGGCCCCTCTTTGTACCGGGCCCCTTCCAAGGCCTTGGACTTCATTTCCAACATCATTTTAAATTTTATACTCTGTTTCTTTTTTATTTGTTTGTTTGTTTGTTTGTTTTTGGCCGCATCATGCGGCTTGCAGGATCTTAGTTCCCTAACCAGAGATTGAACCAGGGCCCCAGCAGTAGCAGTGAGAGCCCTAACCACTGGTCCACCAGGGAGTTCCCTGTACTCTGTTTCTTAAAAAGAGATCCCTGAATTGATAAGCTACAGGCCACACAATACCTGCCTCCACCTCTGCTCCCACCTCACCTGACTCACCTTGGTGTCAAGATTCAGCTCTAGCCATCCAGTCTAGGAGACCTTCCCTCGCCTCCCCTCATCCAGGCACAGCTGCCCTCAAGCGCTGAGCACGAATCCCATCCAGACGGCCGTCACCACATCTGTACCACTTTGCTGTTTGTTTCGATGCCTGTTTCTGTCTACGAGATTGTAAGCTCTTTGAGGGCAAAGCCTATACCCAGATTGGTCTACCCCCGTATCCTTGGTGCCAAGCTCTGTGTCTCGTACACAAGCAGTTAATTCTGTCAATTCAAGCAGTGAGTGAATGCGTCTGCCACTGCTTTCCTCACAGAATCCTAGAGTTGTCTGTTCTTGTCCATTTCAGACCTTTGCTCAGGCCAGCCCCTCCCCTGGAGCCCCTCCTCTCCTTTCCAGCCACTGGAATCCAACCCACCCTGCAGCCCCAGCCCAGGTGCACAAGCTGCCCTGGGTGCTCCAACGCTGCTCCCACCTTCACTCCCAAACAGGCCTCTCAGCACCTCTCCTTCTGCCTTTGATAACTTTTATTAGTGGTTTTAATGTGCAAAGTCTGGTTCTTCCATAAACTCCTTGGAAACAAATTCTTAAACCTCTTGCGTTTCCACCAGCGCCTTGTGCATTACAGGTGTGTGATAAATATTTGCTCATTGACTGAGGGGCTCATTAATAGTTTCAAATGCCTATCATACAAGAATTTTAAGTCAGTGTCTCTGTTCTTAAAGATCTCTGGGAGACAGTGGGAAAATGTGAATGGAATTCATAACGGGAACATTAAAATGGCATTTTAGTGTGGCAATATGGCCAGACTGACGAGTGTCCAGCAAAATTGACCCAAAAAGTTGCCAGAAAATTTTCCAGTTCCCTCAACTGCAATGCTATGGCCACAAGGTCGCCTCTCTCCATGTCTTTTGGGGCACCCCCATCTTTGCAGGAGGCCGCGGCCTCCGAGCTTCGGCTAGCTGGGGCTTTTTCTCTGCTGTGGCGAGGCAGCTTGGATGCTGTGCCATTGGTCCCAAATGGCCAGCCACCTGGCAGTGATGTGGCCTTTCACTAATGTTGTACCTTGAAATCAAAGCGCTTCTGATTCTCCACTTTCATTCCTCTGGACAAAACACAAAAGATTTTGATCCACACAAAGAAATTTATCTTGTTCGCTTCTGTGTTCATTGGTCCCCCCAATATGTATTGTTTGGTTCATATAAAAGATCAAAAAACCCCTCTTTCTAGCTCATTATGTGTTCTCTACAATGCTCTTGGTGAGCTATTCTCCCCCTGTGTGCCCTTCATGTTGACCTTTCTGCTCATTGACCCACATCAGTCAGTTTCTTGACCGAACCCTGATGTGCCTTTAAATTATTGGGTGGAAAAATACAGCTGTTTTCTTTATAAAGCACATTGACTTGCTTCTCTGAAATGCTGTACTTCGTTCCACAACGAGAGTGTAAGGGCTAGGCTGGGACTCTGGTCCACCGTGAGCTTAATTTTTGCTGGACCAAATCAATTCCGTTTTAAATCCTAAATGAGTTCATGCTGAGAAAAACACAACCAAAGCAAGCCCTTGGAAGGTAATGCGCCAGGGAAACCAAGCTTGTGCGGTGGTCAGTGATTACTCAACAAACCAGCCCCTACGCTAATCAGTTTATCTCTTGAATTATAGAGCCTCACTCTGTGGATTGCTAGAAATGCTTTCTATTTTTTTAAACTCCAACGTGGGTGAGGCTGGAGACAGATAAGCCCTGACAGAAACCAGCAAATGTATGGAACCTGGAACTAAGGAAAAGGAAACGGATTCAAAAGGGGGAACTTAAGATGGCCATAAAAGGTCCAGTGGTTAGGACTCCATGCTTCCACTGTGGGGGGCCTGGGTTCAATCCCTGGTCGAAGAACTAAGATCCCGCAAGACGCATGGCACGCCAATAAATAAATAAAATTTTTTTAATTAAAAAAATAAAATGGCCATAAAACGAATGGAGTCAAGGGACGGAAGCAAACAATGGATAGAGAAGCAATTAAGCTAAACCATCTCATTTCTATAATCTCTGTATTACATTCAAGAGATCCTGGACCGTGGATGAACTAATAATGAATTCTCCACATGTTGATGTTTTTCTGGTCCAGCATTTCTCAGCCTCAGCACTATTGGCATTTGGGGAGATGATTCTCTTTTGCGGGGGGGTGCAGGCATCCTGTGCATTGTTGGATGGCATCCTTGGCTTCTACCCACTAGGTGCTGGTAGCAGCCCCCTTCCCGGTTGTGATAACCAAAAGCATCTCCTGACATGGCCAGATGTTCCCTGGGGAGCAAAACTGCTCCCCTGCCCCAGTTGAGGACCACTGGTCTACTTCCAGAATGTCATAATCTCTTCCATAAGATACTGTCTCATTTAAATCAGTCTTCATTACATCCTTGAGAAGTAAACAAGGTAGTTATTAGCACCCATACTTCACAAATGAGGAAACAGGCTTGGACATTAAGCCACTTGACCAAGAACCCTCAAGAGAGCTAGAAACCGAATTGTTTTCACCCTTAGCCAGGGCGAGCCCACCTGCTTCAGGGCACACAGTTTCAGGAAGCATGAGATGGGGTGGGCAACAGTAATTTTCAACAAGAGCACAAAGTGGAAAAAGATAAGCCCTTGAGTGGATTCGTCTCGTGATACATTTATAAGTTCAGATTTAAGACATTTACCTAAAGTCGATTGATGAGAATAAGGTTGTCTTGGGGAATGGAAGTGTTAGAAGCAGGATAATGGAAAAAAACAAAAGTGCCCATGTATTAAGTGCCCTCCTGGGCCTGGCACACCTGTGTCATCTCATGGAACCCTCACAACTCCCCCATGGCTGGTGCCAACTGTAACAGCCCATTTTACAGAGAGGAAACTGAGGCTCAAAGATAAATAACCTCACGCGTGGCACAGCAAGAAAGCGGCTGAGACAGAACGTGCCCTGGGATCTGCCTGGCTCCATGGCCTGACATCTACACCGCCTTTGTCTCCAGTCTGGTGGCTGCAGTTTTATATCTGCCTGGGCTACCAACTTATTTTTTTTAATTAATTCTTATTGGAGTATAGTTGCTTTACAATGTTGTGTTAGTTCCTACTGTACAGCAAAATAAATCAGCTACACATATACATATATCCCCTCTGTTTCGGATTTCCTTCCCATTTAGGTCACCGCAGTGCATTAAGCAGAGTTCCCTGTGCTATCCAACTGATTGCTGTATCCTTTGTGATGGTATGAAAACACCAGCTGCAGCCTGGAATTGTTTTCACAGTCCTCCTTTACACGGATTCAGGAGCTTGAAAGGAGAGTCAAGGGGCGATTTCATTTAAAGCTGAATGGTATCAACAACCAACAAATGCTCACATCCTGTTTTTGTTTTTGTTTTTTTAACAAATACGAAAGTCAGACAAGAAGCACCCAACACTTACAGTATATGCTAAAACCAACCAAAATGTAGTACGATTGTGACTGTGCCTTTGTTTCTCTTTGCCCAGCCAGCCAGAGGGTCCTGGAGCGATGGCCCAGCAGATGTGTCTGAGGTTTAACAGAGCCCGGTTCCCAGGGCCACAGCAATCACTCTGCACACTGGCCTCCAGAAACGGATTTACCCAGCCTAGAAGTCCAGCAGGGTCTGAGCTTGGTTCCAATCCTCCTGGTCTGTGACACATTCACTGCAGGACCAGCACAAACACAGAACCAACGCCCCAAAATGAACCAATTCAAATCATTGCTAACAAGCTGGTGGTCTCCACCGTTAGCATTTCATATAGAACACTTTTAATTGTGTTTCCTTCCCATTATACTTTTTAAACAGTTAAAGATGCATTTTCTTAACAAGCAGTTTGAATCAGACACTTTACGAGAACTCTGATGCTTCTAGAGACAGGTGAATGACTTGAAAACCACTGAAATTAGAAATAGGGGTTTGGGGCTTCCCTGGTGGTGCAGTAGTTAAGAATCCGCCTGCCAACACAGGGGACACAGATTTGAGTCCTGTTCCGGGAAGATCCCACATGCCTCAAAGCAACTAAGCCCGTGCACCACAACTACCGAGCCCGTATGCCACAACTACTGAAGCCCACGCACCTAGAGCCCGTGCTCTGCAACAAGAGAAGCCACCGCAATGAGAAGCCTGTGCACTGCAACGAAGAGTAGCCCCGGCTTGCCGCAACTAGAGAAAGCCCGCGTGCGGCAACAAAGACCCAACGCAGCCAAAAATAAATAGATAAATAAAATTAAAAAAAAAAAAAGAAATAGGGGGTTGAAATTTTGTCCACAGGACCAGTCGTAAATCAAGAAAACTTTGTCTTTCAAATACAGGAAAAGTGGCCTAAATTCTACTATGAGCAGCCCTTGAGCCTGGAAGATTCTGGAAGGTGCTGGAAGCCACTGCTGACTTATTCATCCAGGACTCAGAATCCTTCCTGGAGGAATGGCCTTCCCACCACTGATCTGAGAGGAGTGTTCAGAAGGGGGCTGAGCTCATCCCCCAGGAACCCGCATTCTGAGGTCTTCATTAACGTTTCAAAGCCAAAGCCCTCCTTTTTTAGAGGGACAAAGAGGAAGGCGGGCCCCTCCTCCAGCAGATCTGTCCCACCCATCCACTCCAGGTAGCGGTAAAAAGCCTGGGCGGGAGCAGGTCTCCTTTCTGAACCGACCACAGGGCTGGGCACTGCTGCAGCCCCTGCTTGCTCGCCCTTGCTCACCGGAGGATGTGCCTGGGTGCCAGGAAGCTGGAAGCTTTGATTTAAAAAGAAGAAAAAACAAAAAAAGGACAGAGAGAGAAAGAGTTGCAGGGATCGACAACCCCGTAGCTTTCCCTAGAAAAATGAAAGCTGCCCACCAGCCTGCCGAGACTGGGTCCTTAAGATGGGCAGCTCAGTTTCAGCCCCCCTTCCTTGTGTTTTACTTTCTCCAGTTACATTGTAAATTGAACGAAAAAGGATCTGAGCAATCAAAGGCATATTCTCTGCAATACATAGCGGAATATAACATTTTCCCATTTCACTCAAACATGATAAAAATACTGACCTACGCTGGGCTGTGTGCCCGACGGTGTGTTTGTCTGCCCGCCTTCTTTGCATTGTGTCTACCTGTGTGCCGATGTTCACCAGCATCAATGTTTATTAGAGATGTTAGGCTCTTAGTGTGGCTGAGTGTGGTTGCCTAATTTTGTAGAGCATCCAATTTGGACACACTGGCTCTCAATAAATGCTTCCCCGTGATGACGATGATAAGGATCCCAGCAGCGGCGCTGAGTCTTAGGAAATAGAACTCGGGTTGGGGTGAAAATCTAGGAACCCTTAGGATCTAAGGAGGGTCGAGTCATCTGGTCCCGGAGGGCTGAGTTTCTCCTAATCTCCACCCCTGATCAGAATCTACCTTTTCACCCTTCAAGGTCCAGTTTCAGGACTGTTCCTTTATAAAGCCTTCTGAGTCGTGCTCAGGGCTTCCTCCCCCCAAATCTGAACCTTTCCGGGTAGTGCAGAAACTTGAAACTTACAGGGGGGTGACCCATGACATTGCTTGTCTTATTATCTGTGTGTGTGTGTGTGTGTATGTGTGTGTGTGTGTGTGTGTGTGTGTGTGTGTGCACAATAGTAAGAGCTAATGTTTCCTGAGAGCTTTCTTGGATGCAGGGGCTATGCTAAGCAATATATATGTCATACATATGAAATACATATATATAATGATATATATAGATATTCTGTCTCTCCAGCTAAATAATTAACTCCTTATGGGCAAGAGCTAAGTTCTGAACTTGTTTCTATGCCCCCAAGAGAGCTTAGGATGGTGCAGAGTACTCAGTAAACATTCAATAAATATTTCTTGGCTGTCAACAAATCCCAAGAAATTAGTAGAGTTCACTCTGGAAGGAATGTTGAGTGAAACAATAATGGAATCGGATTCATCGATGAACATTTTTTTGACTGCCTGATGTACAGGTATAACCAATCTGGGTTGTCATTCATTAACTAATTGTGTATCGCGGCCAAAGAGCATGGGTCTGGAAGTCAGGTGACATAAATCTCATCCCACTTCTGTGACCGGGTCAGGGTAGTGCCTTGGGCGAGCCTCTTCCCCTCTCTGGGTCTTAATAGCCTCAAAAAAGGAATTGGACTAGATGGCTGTAAACCTCCTTCCAGCCCCAGAAGGATGTGATTCTACAGCTCTACCTACAAATGCACACGCTTCCTGTTTGTGACATAAAGCCCCACAGAAAAACAAAGTCGGCGAGAAATTATGAAAAACATCGGGTGCCGTGATCATTTGCACCCTCTAAGGATGCTCAATTCAATAAATTCCACCCCTGTACCCAGCCTGCCTCTCCAGGGCGACAGAAGATTCAAGGCTGTCAGTGGAGCAAACCAAACAGTCTCTCCCCATAATTGTATTGACAGGATATCAGCCGAGTTCCGATGGCAGTAAGGGTGCACCCTGACAGGTTCTGTAAAGGAGCCTTGAAGGCTATTGTAGCAGGAGCCTCTGTTGAGTCACAGAGTTCTGGGGAAATGAGAATCAAGCAGGGAGAAGCTTGGCTCTTTCTCTATTTAATTTTATTCTTCCCAGAGAGTCACATTTGAAGGAAAACTGGCTAACCACACGTCACTTTATACAATAGAATAGATGCCCTTTCTAATGGAAAACATTTACATCTTCTTGTGACCACATTAAAACATGGAGCTGATTCAATCAGCCCCACTCAATAGCCAGTTGGCTTGGTTTTAAATGAGGCAAAGAGTTGTTGAGCTCTTGCTGATACAATATCTGCTTGGATGTCTGAGGTTTTCACTTTTCACTTGGTTACGGTGGCATCTTGCAGACATGTTCTTGAATAACTGATGCGTGTACGTCCCGGTAAATTCCATGGGTGTGAAACAGCAGTGTTGTGTTTGTTCAGGCAGTGTGTCTGCATTTTAAATGAAAAAAAAAAAAAACAATCCAGATCCTATTCACTGGAGAAAGCAAATCTGAGCAACAGCCCCCCAACATGGGGGAGTAAATGACTCTTTCTAAGGTGCTAAGTTCCCCCAATATAGATGCAACCTTCAGATTCAGACTGAGACAAAACCAAAATAGACTTCAGTCCCAATCATTCTCCTGCAGACACCCCAGGCAGAGGGCACTCCCACCTCTGCTGCACACAATGAGAACTCGCACAGAAACAAGGGTTTGAAAATCTGGGATTGTGAAACTGACATGCCACAGTCAAGAAATCCACAAGCCACGCCTCAACAGAAATTTCAGCGACATATTATTTTTAAAAAGATTTTTTTAAAGGCTCCACCATCTTGGATACTTTCAATCTTCTTTTCTTGGGAGCTGAAAACCTCAAAGTCTTTTTCATCATTTAAATTTCCTTTAAAATAGAGGAAGCTTTTTGGAGTGGTAAAAGTAAAGCTGGGCGGGGAGCCAGGGAACGTAGCTTCTACCCCCAGCTCTGCCAGAACCTTGCACAAAGAACCCACCACAGACAGCCTCAGCGTCCCCAGTGTAAGGAGGGGTCTGGAGAAGGTAACAATCAAGGTTACTCCTTGCTCTCAATGTTTCTGCAGCTTTTACTTAGGCCAGATTTTAGTAGAAAAATCTGGTAGCGGTGGTCAGTATTGAAATGTGGACATAATCTTAACTGCTACTGAAACTACCTTACGGCCCATCAAGAACTGGAGGGAGGAAAGTAAGAAGGAAAGACCTGCTTTCCTGACAGGAAACAAGCTGGGCACGATCACCAGGGCGCCCCCTGCTGCTTGAGCCGAGTCACCGCTGACGGGGCAGCCCTTCTCTGCGTCTCATGCTCTGAAGACAGAACCCTCGGTGGTGGGTCAGTGTCTCCTGCACATTTTCCAACCCAAAGTTCAAGTTCAGGAATCAGGACTGAATTCATCTGGAAGCTGTTCAGCTAGTGCCATCCGGAGGCCAAATGCTGTCCTTCTTGATATGCAGCACGAGCAAAAGGAAAAAAGGGGGGGGGAATTTTTACTTATAGATGTATGTTATACATGTTAAACACATGTATATTGTACACACACATGTGTGTATGTGTGCACATGTATATGTAAAGTGTATGTGTATATACAATCTATGCATATACCTATATGTACGTATGTGTCTCTATGGATATATTATAGCTTGGGGTGGGCATCACACTTAATTCACCATGGAGAATAACTCCATTACGCTGTCCATTTTGTATTTAAGTAGGAAGGAGTTGGTCCACCAGTAACTGCTTGAGTAAGGGCAATGATCAGAGGTGAGGAAATTGATTCTCCCCTTGATCCCAGAGTGGTGAACCCCATCTGCCTGTGCCATCTGTCCTCTGAGAGTGGCTCTTCTCACCTAGAAATAAGTGAAGGACTTTGCTCCACTTTGGGAGGCCTAGGAAGGGGAGGTGTTAGATGGAAGGGTGCCTAGTGTGATAAGCCAGCTTCTCCCAGCTGCTGGCCCAGGAAAGAGTTTGGGTAGGGCAAGAGGAGAGAATCCGTGTTTTCATAGGAGCCAGTTAACTCAGCTAATTCTACCACGATGTTAAGAAAGCCCAGGTTCCCTGTACGAAACAAACAAACAAAAAACTAACAACAACCAAAACCTCTGGGCTCTAAACAGCTCCTGGCGTTCAGATAAATAATTGTTACTGAATCCACGGTTATCACCTGCGCCTTCCACCCCCGGAATCTGGGGAACTGCGCGCATTTTTAAAGGCACACTGCCCTCCAGTGGCGCAAGGTAAAATTGCTCCTGACCAGCTTCCCAAGCGCCAAACTTCAACTTGACCTATCCTGGGGCCCCGGAAAGGCGCGTTGATGCCACGCCAGCGTTGGGTGAACACCAGTCCCGAAACGTAACTAATGTAAGGGAGCGTGCGATCAAAGAGGAGGCGACCTAGTTGGAAACCGCGGCTCCCTCGCTCGTTTGTGCCTGTGGGACCCCTGGGGCAGAGATTCGCGCTTTTTGCCTCTTAGGGTCGTAATTCTGGTTAAGAGTATGATTGGGTGGAAATTAGCGTGTGAAGTGATGCTTCCAAGAGACGTACAGAACACTTGCTACATAACAGCAGCCCAGGCGTGCAGGGGAATCGGGAGAGGCGGCCTGCACCCTGCGAGGGCTGGCAGGTGGTAAGGACGCAGTCTGGGTGCTGCTACCTGTCTGTCACCCTGTGGGTTCACCCTGCGTGAATACATAAGCAAAGAGCCGCCAACTCGCAGGGATTACCTTATGCAATCTTCCCAATCACTCCCTTTAATGAGTGCCATTATCATCCCACTTTGAGGATGAGGAAACTGAGGGTCAGCGAGGCGATGCGGCCTGCCCGTGACCGCCCGGGGGTCCAGGTCTGTCTGGACCAGAGCTGGAGCTCCCAGTGCCAGGCTCGGAGCGGAGCGGTGGGGCCGGGGCAGGACGGGGGGAAACCCCCGGCCGCGTGCGTGCCCAGTGAGGGGACGAGCGCAAGAGGGTGATGGGCGTGGGGACGGCTCACCTTGACGATGAGCGGGTTCTGAAACATGGAATCTCGCACGACCCCCAGCCTCTCGTTCTCCATGCCCGGTTGGATGTCGGCCACGGTCAGGGGCCGCCGCGGGGGTGGGCAGATCTGGCTGACCGTGCGGCGCACCGGCGGCTTCTTCTTCCATCGCGTGGGGTCGTGGCGGGAGGTCCTGGCTTCTGGCATCCTGGGGGTCACGGGGAGTCGGCCAGCCGGCTGGATCCAGCGCGCTTCTCAGGTGGGGGGCCGGTGCGGAACTCCGAGGGGCCCTCTGCCAGTCCCGGGACGCACCACCCGGACGCCAGGGTGGACACCGGACGCCGGGCTCCCTCCGGAGCGAGGCGCCCCCACCTCGCGCAGCCCCCTCGTTGCAAGGAGCAGTAAGACCTACATAAGCCCCTCTGGTTCCTGAGAGCGTCTTCTGGGCGCCGCGCTGCGGATTCGAAAAGGAGAGAAAATCAAGACCACCCCTTGAGGAAGAATGGAACCGTCCGTTTCCATGGCGACAGGACGCCAACGGCACAGGAACAGGGCTGGTCGATTTACTTTCAGGAAACTTTTTGGCGGCCACCTAAGTGGACGTGTTTCGAGTTTTCTTAAGTAGACCTGAGAAAAACCCAAGAATCACCACTGGGCTGTGTTAAAAGCGACGGAGTTCTAGAAGGCCATTTACACTTGACTTCCAGGTCAAAGACCCACCCCACCCCCCACTCACCACGACCCCTGTCGCCGCCCCTTCCCACTTCTCCCAACGACACACACACACACACACACACACACACACACACACAGCCCGGGGCAGAGCGTTACGTGTTTCAGAATGAAATAGAAATCCACATTCCAAGCCTGATGTTACTGCTAATCCACTGGGTAATCTCAAATTAGTCACCTTTTGGGTCTTCAGTGTTTTCTTCTGCGAAGTGGGTAGGGGGGAAAGTCTAGAGTTGAATGAAATCAATGGTACCCAACTTTGTGCAACAGAATAAAGGGAAGTTGCAAAATACAGATTCACTGAATCAGAATATCTGGAAATGGGATCTGAGAATCTGTATTTTAATCCTTCTTCCCCTTTGGATTGTTTTTTAAGTTCAAAGCTATGGAAACTTTGAAAGAAGAGTACAGTGAAAACCCATATAGACTTCACCTAGATTGACTGGTCCTTAGTATTTGCCACGTTTACTTTCTGTGCGTGTGTGTGTGTGACCATGCACACATACACATTGCTAAACCATTTTGAAAAGATCTGCAGACAGTATCATATCTGACCCTAAATACATGTATCTGCCAGGAACAAGGACATCCTCATACAGAACTACAATGCTATTATGTCTATGGATTTTAACGGGATACAATAATGGTGCCTGATATGCAGTCTGTATGCAAAGTTGGAAATCTGCACGTTTTAAGAGCTTCCCGAGTGATTGGTGCAGTGTTTTGGGAACCACTAGCCTGGACGATCCCTAGTCTGCCTTCTAGTCCCAGCCTTCAGTGCGGTCATTCACCCATCATTATCATCGTCATTAAATGTGCAAATATCCACAAGGCTCTGGGTAAGGGGTTCACCACAGAGAAGGTGCACAGACAACACACCTGCACTTCAAGGCCTTGCACAGCCACAGTGGACAACACCAGCATTACCTTTCCAGAGCAAATCAGACAGACTCCCCACTGTCCATCCAAGGCCTGAAGCGGCCCTTGGGTGGTGACAGGTGTATGATGTACGCTTTATGGTTTCTCTCATCTGCTTCACTTTCAGACTTTCCCATAAATGAGCGCTGTGCACTTTTTAATCAAAGCTGCTTGGCAGCTCACACAGAGGAAGCGAGGTGGTGCAGCAGGGCGCAGGGTACTGGAGTAGTGGAAAGATCACAGGGTTGAATCCTAGCTGGGGCCGCATAAGTTCCCCTGTGACAAATTACACGAGGCCCTAGTTTTCTCATCCACAAAGTAAGGCTGATATTACCTAAGAAAGATTTCCTACAACAGGGGGTGATTACAGGATTCCATGAGAAATCTCTTTGCTGGTGTGATTGTGTTCACTATGCAGTAAGACTAAAAGTTTGAGGGGCATGTATACTGGCCTCGACTTGATGGCCTGCTTAAAGCTTTACTTTTAATCATAAGCTAAGTTTCTTCAGGACTCAGTGGAAATGGGAGAATCGGAATAGATCTTCAAGGCTTCTTCTACCTCTAACCTCCACCTAAGTTCAATGGGCAGTAGACTCCGCACCACTGAGCCCCTGCCAACCCCTGCCTTCACCCCTTACCTCTGTCCCCGTCACTCACGGTGCTCCCGCTACCCTGGCGGGAGTTTCAGTTCCTCCAGCAACCAAGTTCAGGGCTTCTGGATTTGCTCCCAGCCTGGAACACTCTTCCATCGATTTTTGTTCACCCTTTTCATTTAGAACTCAACTGTCACTCGTCAAAGAGCCTTCCTTACTATCTAACCTAGCTCTCACTGTCCCTAGTCGCTCCCCATCACATTACCCTGATCTATTTTCCTTAAAGGATAATCTGAAATTATCTTGGTTGATTAGTTTGTTTTCTGTCTTCCTCAGGTTAGCCCTCAGCATCTTGTTCACTCCTGGACTGCAGACGGACCTCAGCAAAAAAAACTGTTGAATAAATGGCATGAATGAGCAAGTCGGCGGAAGGGCTCTGTCCCACTTTCTTAGTTTTAGGATCACGCTCTACCCTGTCCCACCCCACTCGCAACAAGCCCGGGAACAAACTGGGCAGAAAACGACGCGAGTCACAGCCCCACAGCCAGCGAGCGGCTACGGCAGCGCTATGCCGGAGGGAGGCGGGACGGAAGTGGCGCAAGCCACTTCCGCTTTCACGACACCAGCACTTCCGGATTGGGAGGCAGGAGGCGACGCGTTCTGAAGGTAGGTGAAAGCGCCTTATAGTTGCTCCGGCTTTTTTCCCAGTTTGCGTGTCTGAACCGAGCGGTGTGTGGCTGCTGTCTTCACCTCCCCGGAGGCCCGCCTTTGGCCCAGGTCCCCAGGGCTGAGGGTGGCGCCTGTTTTCTCCGCAGCCTCTCCAAGCCCCTCCACTCGGGAACCTCTCGTTCGTTCCTCCCTCTCAGCCCCGGAACGCCCACCCCGGGGCAGAGCAGGGTCTCCAGGGCACCCCAAAGTGGGGAGGGGATCGGGACCAGGCTTGGGCAAGTCCCTGCACGGCGGGAAGTGGTATGTTCCGAATAAGTGTATATCCATATATATCGAACGCCGGGTAACCATTTGGGAACCCGACGGACGAGAAGATCCCAGCCGTTAGGAGGCCGGTTATGTCCCAACGGAGCGAAGTGCTGTAGGGAAGCAGCTGGACTGTTGAGAAACATTGTAACGAGAAGGCGGGACCCAGAAGAGAAAGTGAGGTTCAAACTTAGACCAGTTATAGCGCAGAAAGGTAACGGAGGAAAGACATTCCTGGGAAAATGAGATGCTTTTGTAAGGTCCCTGATAACGAGAAGGATCATGGTGTATTCTGGGAACGGAAAGAAGACAGGATGTCTGAAACCCAGGGAGAAATGAGAGGTGGAGGGGTAGGCATGGACTAGACTAGATCATGAAGGGCATGGTAGGTCTGTAAGGATTTGGGACTTTATCTTAAGAATAACGGAAGGACTTCCCTGGTGGCGCAGTGGTTAAGAATCTACCTGCCGGTGTAGGGACACGGGTTCGAGCCCTGGCCCGGGAAGATCCCACATGACTCAGAGCAGCTAAGGCTGTGCGCCACAACTACTGAAGCCCGCGCACCTAGAGCCCGTGCTCTGCAACAAGAAAAGCCACGGCAATGAGAAGCCCGCGCACCGCAACGAAGAGTAGCCCCCGCTCGCGGCAACTAGAGAAAGCCCACGCGCAGCAACGAAGACCCAACACAGCCAAAAATAAATAAAATAAAATAAACAAGTTTATAAAGAATAATGGAGAAGGCATAAGAAGGTTTTAGTGGGAAGTGACTATATATTTAAAACGTGGTGCTGAGTTCAAGAGACCAGAAGGAGAAGCATACAGGTATTTACAAAAAGAAAGAAAGAAACTAATGGAAGGTAAAAATATTAAAAGGAATTATCTGCTCTGTTCATTGTTATTGAGAGATCCTGAGGGAATTCCCTGGTGGTCCATTGGTTAGGACTCAGTGCTTACACTGCAGGGGGCACGGGTTCGATCCCTGGTCGGGGAACTAAGATTTCCACCACGCCACGCGGTGCAGCCAAGGAGAGAGAGAGAGAGATCGTGAAAGATGGGCCAGGAAGGTATCTCTTGAATTTAGTGGCGCGAAGGTCATAGGCGCTCTAACTGGAGCAGTCTCGGGGGGAGTCATGGAGGTGGAAGCTGCAAAGAAGTGGGTTAAGAAGGGGTTTCTGTGCATCTCTGGGTGACACCAGGGAGGAAGGCCTTAACCAAAGCTCTTGGTGCCTCCGTTGGAGGTGAGATCCTGGGGCTGGTAGATTTGGTTTATAGGTATCAGTCCACATGTTTGTTGTTCCCCATCCTTCCAGCTAGACAATTCTTATAGCTTCTTGACTACCTAGGAGAAAGTAGGTACCTTCTGTAGAAAATGTGCTTAAGCATTCAGACTTGAAAGACCACTGACACAGAGAGGTCTCCAGGATCTGTTGTTAAGTGGAAATAGCAAAATGCAGATCAGAATATACAGATGCTACCTTCTCTGTGAGAAAGGAGGGGAAATAAGGACGGATTATTTTGATGTTTGAACCATGTAAACGTATTACCTTTAGTATTACTTTTAGTCGCAGAGAAATAAAATCTTAAAAATTGAAACCCAGAAGCAATACGGAGCAAGGAGAGTTGTAAGATGTGTTTGTATATATTTTTAACCATGTCTTTTGTGAAGTACATTTCCATTCCTGTACTTAAACTCCAGAATGCACATGCTCTGTATAAGAATTGACATTGGAGCCTTATTAAACTTCATTCCTACTTATTGCAGAACTTGGACTTTTTGTTGGACACTAACAAGGCCCATTCAGCCTCTTTCTCAAAGAGGCGATCTTCTAGTTTGAGGTCAGTGGATACTTGATGTCCCCGCTCTGAACCACAGCTGGGCTAAATGCTACAAAAGAGAAATAGTTTGCTATGAAAGTATATCATTTGGGGAATGGGCCAAGCTCAAGGGGTCAGAAAAGGTTTCTTTCTTTTCTCTCTCTCTCTCTTTTTTTTTGGTAAATACTTAAAACAGTACGTTTACATCCTTCAGTTGCTTGTTTTAACACTTGTGGTTTTTTAAAATAAATTTATTTATTTATGGCTGTGTTGGGTCTTCATTGCTGCACGCAGGCTTTCTCTAGTTGCAGCAAGCGGGGGTTACTCTTTGTTGCAGAGCACGGGCTCTAAAGCACAGGCTCAGTAGTTGTGGCGCACGGGCTTAGTTGCTCTGTGGCTTGTGGGATCTTCCTGGACTAGGGCTCGAACCCGTGTCCCCTGCACTGGCAGGTGGATTCTTAACCACTGCGCCACCAGAGAAGTCCTTAATGCTTGTTTTTAAGTGAAAGCAGTCTGCATTCTTGTTCTGCCCCTTGCTTTTTAAAAAGTGAACTATTTCAGTTCACTTTAAAAGAGTAGACAAAAATATAACAAATACCCCTGTACTCATTACTCCAGTTAAGAAATAAAAGATTACAGATGTAAGAGAAATTGGCTCTCTACTTGTCCCTAATCCCTGAATTTACCAGTTATAATCCCCATGCTGTATTCATAGTTTTACTACATATGTATCCATTCAGGAAAGATACATGAAACTTTTTTTGTGTTTTAAATGTAATATACATGGCATCATAACGTATATATTCTCTTAACGTAATATACACGGCGTCATAACATTTATATTCTCTTAACGTAGTATGCGTGGTATCATAATGTTTATATTCTTTTAAAGCTTTCTAGAAGAAGCAATGTTCAAGCCAAGCTCTGAAGGATGAAAGGCGGCAGGGAGGGGTAGGAGACAGTGGAGAGCAGCCCAGAGAGAGGGAGTCGTGATTTATAAGACCTCAAGCCAGGGAAAGGATTGGAGCATGTTTGGGGAACCAAAAAAAAAAAAAAAAAAAGGCATGTGTAGCACAGAGTTTGAGAGGAGAGGTAGAAGATGAGGCCGTGGGGGAACAAGGGCCCGATCACGGCAGAGCACTGTTCTCAATTAACTATTTTTTTTTCATATCATAAAGGCAGTGGAACCAGACAAGTGAATTACAGTGAGCTTGCTGCGCATTTCGAATAATAGAAAATTTATAATCATGACTCCAGCCTTGTCATTTGTTCTGCAATTTCGTTTTTGTGTGATTTTTTTTTTTTTCTCCTGAGGCTAATGTTTAAAATGCTCTGCAAAAATAAACCATGTGGTTCCGTTTCCCTATAGGAGTAAAATGGAAGGAGAATCAAGCAGATTGGAAACCCACACTCCAGGTTTCGTCAAGAAAAAGACTAAGCGTTCTGTACATAAGGAGAGACATGGGAGGCATCCCCATGAAAGTTTCAGAGACTCCTCCCTGGCAAATGAACAGGCTGACATAACTAAGGGTAAAAAAAAGAGAAAGGATGCCCAGCGTCTTGTTTCTTCTCCTTTGAAAAAATCAGAAATTTGCGATGAGACTGAAAAGGCCGCTTCTATACCCAAAAAGAGTAAAAAGAGAAGAAAAGGTGCTTTGGGGGTCGATAAGGAAGCAGGTGTTGCATACGTCCTGGTGAATAAAGAAAACATTGAGAACACACCAAAGAATTTTACAAAGAATGTCGATGTCGTTTACATTGATGTAAGCAAGGAGCGAAAGTCAACAAAAGGGCCTGAAGCAGATGAACCGCATTTAGTTACTACGTCACATGAACATGAGTCAGAACTGCATGATAAAGTTCGGGAGAAAAAGCAGAAAAAACATCGGAGAAAAGTTGCATCCTGTGATGCTGTCCAGGAAAGTCTGGGTGCAAGCATTACCCTGCCCGGATCAGAATCCCAAGAGCAGGAACCCCAGCCTCCCATGGGCCAAGAAGGTGAAATTGCGCAACTACCAGTGTCTGCAGATCAAAGCAAGTCTAAGAAAAGAAAGAGGAAGCGTGCAAATGACCAGGAATTTGAGGCCTTGCCTGCGCCTGAGAGCGCTGAGAACATATACTCAGAGGGATCGCAAGTGATTGGTGAGGTCGAGACTGCAGGGGGCAATCAGGAATCCAGTGGCCTCAAGAAGAAGTCTAAGAAAAGGAAGAGAAGATCTGTTGATACTGCCGCGGCACCTGGTGGTGATTTTTCAGTCCTCAGGACGAACTCTGAGGACACGCTCTTTGATTCAGTGGAAGGTCATGGTACCTTGATTGAAGAAAGTGTGAAACCCAGACCACAAGAGGAGAAACCCCAGGCCTGTTCAGAAGAGGTGCAGAGGTAATGTGCGGGTGTTGAGCCTTCTGATGGTGTGTGTCTTGGGTGTGAAGTCTGCCGGTTGCCTCTTTGTTCAGCACGGCCATAGTAAGTGGCAGAAATCATAGAGAGATAGACCACCAAATGTATAGGATGTCGTGTACATTTAACTGAGTAACTTGGCAGGTACCTTCCGTTCTTCACGTATAAAATAAGGCAGTTAGAGTCTGTTTTCACTAAGAACTACTCCAGCCCTGAAACTCTTTGTATAAGTTTAAAAAGAATTTTAAGACCCCACAATTACCTTGTCTATATGTACAGAGATAGGAGAAAGGATCAGAGAACTTAGAATGTTACAGAACAGGAAAAAAACTTGAATTAGGGTTCTCCCTAATAAAAGAAATTTAGATATCCTTATTTATATAATTATCATTTAAGTATACTGGCCGATGAATAGATGCAGGACTTTTTTTTTAAGGCACTTTATTTCAGTTCCTGGGAGTCGGGACAGGTTTTTCCCCATTTCTACTCTGTGACTTTCTTACATTTGCTAGATTGTCCTGGCTTAAAATAGTTTCACATAGAAGTTAAATGGCAGAGGGCCCAACTCACATCAGCCTCTGTGCCTTCTCATTGGGGACATTTTTAGATCACTGATAACGAGGCAGGAATGTTCTCGGCCTGTGGTTCTTAACTTGTTTGGGGCTGTGGACCTGTGAAAGCTGTTGACCGTCCGCTCAGACAAATGCGTACCGTTTTGTTTCTGTTTTGTTTCAGTTTCCTGTCTGGGTGGTTAGCTGATGCAGTTGGCTAAGAGCAGCTTTGGACATCTGGCCGAAAGTCTGTGGGAGTGAATTAGTGATAGATACCTAGAAAACTATGTTTTCTTTATACTGCCAAGGGGAAAATACGTGGGCATTGTTAACTGCAACGAAGCAATTGTAACAATGTAAACCCTGAATATTGACTTAACTAATTAGTAACCATTATTATAAAACATAACTCATTGTGAGGGGGGAGGTGTCTTGAGTATCCATGGGCCATAGAAGAGGGCTGAGCTTATTAGGAAGTCACTATCTGAAACAATACAGTTGAGAAGTTGTAACATAAGAAGCAATGCCTGGTGGAAATAGGGCTTAGGGCAACATGTTTACCTTCCAGGCAGCCTCTGAGGTGTATCCAAGTTAGTAAAGCTACATTAAAGAGTTCAGACATCACAGACTGAATCAACTCCAAGATCCCTTCCAGCTTTAATGCTGTTGTAGTCAAAGGGAGAGTCACTGTAAGAAAAGAATCTGAAAGCCGTTAGGGCACGTGACCTGTCAGTGTTAGTCAATCCAGTTTTTCTCCTTAGATTAGAACCTACAAATGAAGAAGAAGGCAATTTGGAGTCGGCTAAAGATCCTGAAACCAAGTATTTATCTGAAGATTCGAGAGATTCAGATAATTCAGACGTGGATTTGGATTCTGCTGTGAGGCAGCTCCAGGAGTTCATCCCTGATATCAAGGAGAGGGCTGCCACTACAATTAAGCGAATGTATCGGGATGACTTGGGACGCTTTAAAGAATTTAAAGCCCAGGGTAAGCTTGTGGAACTTGAATATTTGTTGAACTTTTCTATATGCGTAACTAGCCCTGGCTTTCTTTTGTGAGCGATTCAGATTTATAGATTCACAAAAAGCATCCCTTAGCTACTTTCAGCTTTATCTCCTTCCAGAATCCTTGTCTGCACTGTAAAATTACCAAAATGAAGTGCACTAGTTTTCCTCTTCTTTGCCCAACTTCTGGTAGGGGAGGCGAGGAAAAACGGGGCTAACGGATCCAGTGATCCACAGACTAGAATATCAAGCCCGGAAGAAGACGGGGAGGAGGTTAAGGGCTTGAGACGCTGGGAGGGGGGCACAAGTGAAATCAAATTAAAACACGCACATCAACATCGTCAGCTTCGATGAGGTGTAATTTCAAGGATATTAATTTGAGGGTGAGCTGGTTGTAGTGGGCATGGCTTCAGGCAACACCCAGCTTGGTCTCCTTCTTGATTTCACTGTGTTACAAGAACCTCCCAGAAAGCTTATTGGGTTTCAGAATGAACTACAAATGTAAGGTTGTGTACTGCAGGTGAGCAGTACTTACTGATGAGGATCTGCTGTGTGAGGCCCAGTGCCGCTGGTCATTGAAAAAAGTAAAAAGAGGGGCCTTAGCCTTATGGAATTAATCATGTTGATAAGATTAGTTTTTTTAAAAAATAGACAAATTGATCAAGAAAAACACAATTTACAGAGAAATATCTATAGAAGGACCCCGTTTTATTTCTGTATTCTGTGTTGACATTTTTATGAGTACGTATTTTATAAAAGATTTTTTAAACAAGTCTAAGATTAGGAAAATGTACTGTGTAATGCAGTCAGTAATAATGAGACTTCAGTGCTTTGAGTTATGACGAGGAATAGAACGTAAATTGCAGTGACATTGTCCCCACCTCCCCCGAATATATATACGTAGAGAATATACATGTTCAGGTTTGTGCCAACCAGTTCCCAGCACTGCCTTGCGGGGAGGAGGGGCAGAGGAGAGTGAAGGGGGGGGCTTCTTTTAAACTTTTATTTCAATACTGTTTGAATTTTTAATGAATATCTATTACTGTTAATTTATTTTTTAAACAACTGTAAAAAGGAACTGATGACACAAGAAAGGTCACGTTGCAGTAGGATGACCAGGGAAGACTTTGGGAGGACAGTGTGGTTTAGAGTGAACTCTGCAGGAGAGCGAATGTCAAGGGCACAAGCGGGGGCTGCTCCCCGATAGGTAGGGAGGAGCTGACGGGTGCTGTTGTAATTGCTAAAGACCAAGCGGTGGTTCGCTTTCATTCATCGTTGACAGTTGTGTACCTTTTTCTCCTGCCCCAAATCCTAGGTGTCGCTATTAAATTTGGCAAGTTTTCCGTGAAGGAAAATAAGCAGTTAGAGAAAAACGTGCAAGAATTTCTGTCTCTGACAGGAATCGAGAATGCAGACAAGCTGCTGTACACAGACAGATACCCAGAGGAGAAATCTCTAATCACCGACTTAAAAAGAAAATACTCGTTTAGATTGCACATTGGTAAGTTTAGAACTGTGGCCTCTTTGACCATCCATAGCCTTCCAGCCTTACACAGATAACCGCGGTGAGTACTGAGCACAGTGCCTGGCCCGTCCAGTACATGCAGTGCATGTTAGCTGCTGCTACGTTAATAGTATTTTTATTGCCAGCCTATACGTTCAGGGATTTGGAATGTGTTCATGTCTCCCAAGAATAGTGCTTTTACAGATTTTCTAACAAATTAGATGATCAGCTTCCAGCTTTCCTACTTGGTAACCGTTACGGTTTTGGTCTCTCTTCTTGTCCTCTATTGTGTATTTTTTGCACATACTGCACAAAGTACTCTGGTATACACCAGAGTCTCTGAAGTTTTTTAAGTAGAGCCATATTTGTGCTTTGAGCTGGAACCCTCCTCTTGGAGGTATCCTGGGGAAGTTAGAAGGTCATGAAGCAATGTAGGTTTGGACTGGAAAAAAAATCTCTCTTGATTTAAAGAGGATAATTTCTTAGGTGGAATGCACAAAGAAAAACAGAACAATGAGCCCCTGCTGGGGGATCCTTTCATCTTTAGAGTGGCAAAGCAGGAAAAAGCTTATTCATTTGCAAAGGTTTTTTGTTTATCTTATGGAGAACTGCTGGAGTGTGTCCTCCACCTCCAGATTATGTTAAAATCCCTTTGCCTAATAAGGGTCTTTTCCATGAATTTAGTAGACCAGAAGCTAGAGCCTCTACATGCTAAGCATCTAGTTTTCAGAGATCGCCAAGGAAACTGGGGATTTTGTATATCTGCTCCCCAAGACGGCTTTCTGCAGGACATAGGAAACTGCAACCTCCACCTGGGGTCTAGGATAGCGCATGTTGTAAAAAGGGGCCATTCTGGGTTTCTTTTATAATCACGACTGCATTTCATGCCACGCTCTAGTTGTCCCTCTGACCACCTCTCTTCCGACTTTAGGTAAGGGCATTGCCCGGCCCTGGAAACTCGTATACTACCGAGCAAAGAAGATGTTTGATGTCAACAATTACAAAGGCAGGTAAGAAAAAACTTGAGCAGAGCATTTCTCTAGTCTTTGCTGATACTGTAAATCAAAATGTACACAACAAAATCGTGAAGAGTTTCGTGTGTGAGACCAGATGTGTCGTCAGGTGTGTGTCTCCAAAGACCCGTTGAGTTTCCACCTCTTGAATAAATCTTCTGTCGTCTTCCCATTTCTAAATCCCTGGCTTCTACTTCATGCTTTCATTTTAGCATTCTCCATGCGCTGCCTCTTAGCGTCACCCGTGCAGTTTTCTCAGCAGCCTCCTAAGTTGTCAGCTCCTTGTGAACCCAGACGTTCCTTCTCAGTGTGATGTGTGCCCTCCAGCACTGAGCCCAGTGCTTTGGGTTTTCAGTAAATATTTGAAGGTGGGGGTGAGCACTTGTGTGAGGTCATGTAAGTGTGATTCGGCAGCCTCAATGCAGAGCTTCATGTGGCAGTGGCCATTCTCTCCTCCCTTTTTTCCTAAATAAAATGCCCAATTGTGGTCTGTTTCCAACATTCCAAATAAAACAAATGTAGACCGAGCGTCAGTGGTGGGTAAGCACTCTGCTTAAGGACAAAGGGATGAGGGAGAAGGCATCAGCTCCTACCCTTGAGGGCCCAGACAGCCACCTAGGGCTCAACTACTGATCTCACTTCCAGGAGGCAGATGGAGTGAATCTGGCAGGGCCAGTTGGGTCCTACTTAGCGCCGTGATTTTAAATCAGGACATAGGTACTATCAGAACTTAACATTGATATGACCTTGGCTTCTTTTTAAAAATTTTTACCAAAAGAAATAAACCTGAAGTAGAGGAAAGATGCCTCCACACAGACTGAAACCTGCCCTCCCTTTTTCCCAAGCCCCTGCTGTGTACTTTAAGGAAATTCACTAAAGATGACATTTTAAATGGGACCAAAAAGATGCTTTTGGTAAATGAATGAGGTAACATGTTCTTCTACCTGTTACATCACTGTGGGAAATGACATTTTTCGAATAATGAAAGTCTGTCATTCTGATAATAAAGTTCATTCATTGGTACCATATTATTTGTGTTGCGATGACCATTTACCCTTAAAGTATTTTTCCAGCTTAAGGAACTCTTAAGTGAAAAAACCATACAAAGTCAAAAATCAAAGAATTGTAAGTCTCCAAGGGGCCATGGGGGTCAGTGCACCTGCTTTCTCATTTTCGTACACTCTGTTTTTCTCTCATGTCCTCTTTTTTGTTGCTTCAAGGGTACCTTTAAGTCGTGTTTGAAATCTCAGGAAGACCCTGCTTGCCTTATAAAGGAAACTGCTAAAAAGCTTGATTCTTAATGGTGAAGGATTTCGCATCTCTATTCACCATGCTCTGCATTTTAGATACATTTCTGAGAATGCTAGGATCTTACTGTCCCACGTAGTTGTGGATCACCCTCATTAGAAATGGTTAGTATTTTACTAGGGCTGCTTTTGTGTTGCATTAGTAATAACATAAACTACCACTTCTGGCCCCTCTTCCTCCCCCCAAAAAGGAATTATAAAATGTCATAAAGATGGCTTTTTCTTCCCTTAAACATTTAAGATGTTTAATCTCAAAATCCACATATAGTGCACTTTAGTTCTTTTCTTTTAATATATTTGCTTTTATGTGGGATTCCTGCATCTTAACTTCCTTAAACTGTGACAGATTTGTGCTAAGGCATCTGTCACATCTTTTTTTTTTTTTTTAATGACAGCTGTCCTTTTTTTTTTGGCTGAGTTGGGTCTTTGTTGTTGCGCACGGGCTTTCTCTAGTTGCGGCGAGCAGGGGCTACTCTTCGTTGCAGTGTGTGGGCTTGTCATTGCGGTGGCTTCTCTTGTTGCGGAGCACGGGCTCTAGGCGCACGGGCTTCAGTAGTTGTGGCTCGCAGGCTCAGTAGTTGTGGCGCACAGGCTTAGTTGCTCTGCGGCATGTGGGATTTTCCCAGACCAGGGATCGAACCCGTGTCCCCTGCATTCGCAGGCGGATTCTTAACCACCGTGCCACCGGGGAAGTCCCTGTCACATCTTTATTGAGCATCTGTTGTCTGTCAAGCATTACGGGTACCAAAGTGTAGAAAACTGACAGGGTCCCTGCCCTCCGAGGACTTCCCCTCCAGAGCTGTGCTGTCCATCCATGTGACCACCAGCCTCATGTGGCCATGGAGAACTTGAACTATGGTTAGTCCAAGCTGAGATGCGCTGAAGAGTGAAGTATACAATGGACTTAGAAGGCTTGGTGTGGAGAAGAGAATGTAAAGTATCTCATTCATACTTCTAGGTTCTGATTACATCTTGAAATGGCTGCATTTTTAATATATTGAGTTAAATAAAATATGTTACTAATTCATTAAAACTAAATAAAATTAGGGACTTCCTTGGCGGTCTAGTGGTTAAGACTCCGTGCTTCCACTGCAGGGGGCGTGGGTTCGATCCTTGGTTGGGGAACTAAGATCCCACATGCCGCATGCTGCCGCCAAAAAAAAACCCACCAAAAACATGGAAGACAGAGTAGAATGGTGGAAAGTGGTCCTTGGTGATTTGACTGAGCTCCTGGATTAAGCTAACCCTAGGGCCCACCTGTATCTGGACTTTTCAATTGCCTGAGCCAATAAATTATCTTAAAAAAAACTAAATAAAATTAATTTTCCCCTGACCACTAGAAAATTCTAAATGACATCTGTGGCTCATATTTCCATTGGCCAGTGGTGGCCTAGACGAAGAGTCAGATAAACCAGGGAAGCCACGAGTGTACAGTTGCCAGTGGTGACGGGGGCAGTGAGAGAGCAGCAGAGTGTCCTGTGGGAGAGGACAGCAGGACACCTCCAACCCAGGCGGTCAGGGAAGCCCCCTCTGAAGATGCCCCATTTAAGCTGCTTCTGAAGAGCTTGCAGCAGCTGTCCAGCGGTGGAGGGCGGCCATTCCCACCACAGGTCCAGAGGCTCCGAGGTGAGAAAGGCCGATAAGGCCAATGGGGCTGAACTTAGGGAGCGCCGAGCTTTGCAGGCACAGTCAGAAGTTTGGGTTTTATTGTGTGAAGCCTTTATGGGTTTGGCTGGGGAATAACATGATCGGATTATTTGCCCTGGCCTCTGTGTAAATGAGCCAGGGACTGCGGTGACCGACTTACAGGATGCTCATGGTTGAGATGCCGAGACAGGAAGTATCTGGGCTCAGGTCCTTGGTAGGACTGCGCTGAGCAGGTTTCCTGACAGCCCACCCTATACGGCTTCTCCCAGCGTCGCAGCGTGCTGCAGTGAGAATAGTGGTTTTAAGCTTGTGGTTAATGCTCAGCTGTGATCTGTTTTCCCTTCCTCTTAGGTATAGCAAAGGAGATACCGAGAAGCTAAAGATATACCAGTCCCTCCATGGAAACGACTGGAAAAAGATTGGCGAGATGGTGTCTCGAAGTAGCCTCTCTGTGGCCCTGAAGTTCTCCCAGATCAGCAGTCGTAAGTCGTGGTCTCTAGAGCCCACCTGGGTGAACGAATCAGCCCACAGCGGCCCAGGGCCCAGGCATCACTACAGGCCTGTCTTCTGAGAGAGTCATCACTTTTTCAGCCATTCTCTTACTGATTCATTTATTTCTCCATGCATATTGATGCAACCTTAATTCACCAGACTGATTTCTGCCACACCTTATTTCAGTAGCTTTCAGTGTGACTCCAACTGCCAGGTAAACTGAAACCCACTCAGCCGGTGGGCAGGAGAGCCTGGGCCACCAAGATCCCTTCCCCCAGGTGGCCCGGGAAACCATCAGAGGGAGGGCCTGTTAGCCAGGGACATTTCCCAAAACCAGTGTCAGTCATCTCTTGTCTCTTCTCCTCTTTCATAAAAAGCTTCCTTGGTTATCTTCTTCACCTTAAAAAGTCCCCAGTTGCTTTCAGAAGATAGTCCTTAGTGGGTGTTAGCTTCAGCCCAGAGGCTCACGTGCTCTGGCTCTGCAGGCAGAGCCATGCAGCGGGTCCCAGACAGGCGTCTGCGTGTCCACACATGGTAAACTCTGAGGTGGTGGAGACCACGCCTTTTGTGCCACCAACTCTGGCCACCGGTGCCACATGAAGACTCAGCGCAGCCAATTCTGCCAGTTTCCAAGAAGTAAAGCAAACATCTGGATTTGCATGTGTGTGTGAAATCAAGATCTTTTTTTCTTGGGACCCTCTTTTTTAAAATAAATAAATTTATTTATTTATTTATGGCTGCGTTGGGTCTTCATTGCTGCGCGCAGGCTTTCTCTAGTTGCGGTGAGCAGGGGCTACTCTTCATTGCGGTGCGGTGGCTTCTCTTGCTGTGGAGCATGGGCTCTAGGTGCGCGGGCTTCAGTAGATGTGGCACACGGGCTCAGTAGTTGTGGCTCGTGGGCTCTAGATCGCAGGCTCAGTAGTGGTGGCGCACGGACTTAGTTGCACCGTGGCATGTGGGATCTTCCCGGACCAGGGATTGAACCCGTGTCCCCTGCGTTGGCAGGCGGATTCTTAACCACTGCGCCACCAGGGAAACCCCTCTTGGGATTCTCTTGATTTTTAAATATTCATCCAAATTGTTATTGGGGAAATAGTAACAATAACATTCTGTAGGCCAGATCAAAGATATCTGTAGCCTGCCAGCTTGCAGCCTCTTCCTTAGCATGACTGTGAGCATCTAGACAAGAAGAGCGAATCGTAGAAGCTTTTGATGCCCTGCGCCAAGGACTGGCTTTAGGAATTCACAGGTGCCGGGACTTCCCTGGTGGTTCAGTGGTTAAGAATCCACACTTCCACTTCAGAGGACGCGAGTTCAATCCCTGGTCGGGGAACTAGGATCCCACATGCTGCAGGGCAACTAAGCCCATGCTCCGCAACTAGAGAGAAACCTGCGCACCACAACGAAGGTCCTACGTGCTGCAGCTAAGGCCGAACACAGCCAAATAAATTTTTTAAAATTAAAAAAAATAGAAAGCTTAATGAGTGCAAAATATTAAAAAAAAAAGAAAAGAAGGAAAAAAATAAATTCACAGGTGCCTTCTTCATCAAGTACCGTGGTGGCGTCATTGCAGCTGTTAATTTCACTCTAGAAACTCTTGGGGAGAGTTATGTATATAACATGAAAGTCGTTTGGTTATTCTCTTTCCACTAAATGTTTGGGAACCTCACAATTTCCTGCAGGAGGTATTACTCTTAGAAACAGGAAGAACAGCTTTTTCGAAGTTAAAAAAAAGATTGCTTTAAGAAAGGATGTTTTTCTTTGCAGTTGGTTGTGTGTGTGTGTGTGTGTGTGTGTGTGTGTGTGTGATTGGTTCTTAAAAAGAATCTGTGGCCACTTTCGTAGTTTCATTTTGATTTGCACGTAACTGATAGTTTTTTTTGTTTCGTTTTGTTTCGTTTGGCTGCATTGGGTCTTCATTTGCTGCGTGCAGGCTTTCTCTAGTTGTGGCGAGCAGGGGCTACTCTTTGTGGCGGTGTACGGGCTTCTCATTGCAGTGGCTTCTCTTGTTGCAGAGCACTGGCTCTAGGTGCGCAGGCTTCAGTAGTTGTGGCATACGGGCTCAGTAATTCTGACACACGGACTCTAGAGCACAGGCTTAATAGTTGTGGCTCATGGGCTTGGTTGCTCCACGGCATGTGGGATCTTCCCAGACCGGGGCACGAACCCGTGTGCCCTGCATCGGCAGGCGGACTCTCAACCACTGCGCCACCAGGGAAGCCCCGGATTCTTAACCACTGCACCACCAGGGAAGTCCATAACTGATAGTTTTATGTTTGTGTAATTGAGATGTTGCCCATTGTCTTCTGAAAAGTGTCTGATTTATCTTTTTGTTTTTAAAGACTTTATTTTGGGACTTCCCTGGTGGTCCAGTGGTAAATAATCCTCCTTCAGTTGCAGGGGACGCTGGTCGGGGAACTAAGATCCCAAATACCACGGGGCAGCTAAGCCCGCTCTCCACAACTGCTGAGCTCACGCACCCTGTAGCCCGTGTGCCGCAAACTACAGGGGCCATGCACCACAACTAGAGAGAGAAAACTCACACACCACAACTAGAGAGAAGCCCGTGCACCACAACAAAGAGCCTGCGCTGCAACAAAAGATCCCACATGCCTCAACAAAGATCCCATGTGCCACAACTAAGACCCAACGCAGCCAGAAAAATAAAGAAAATAAATAAATAAAGGGAAAAAAAGACTATTTTTCTAGAGCGGTTTTGGGTTCACAGTTAAAGTGAGAGGAAGGTACAAAGACTTCTTACTTATCTCCTGCCCTATACATACACAGCACACCCCCCATTCTCAACACCCCCCGGCAGAGTGGTCCATTTGTTACAATCCATGAAGCTACCTTGACACATCTTAACCCCCCAGAGTCCACAGTCCACATTAGGGTTCACTCTTGGTGTTGTACCTTCTGTGGGTTTGGAGAGATGTCAAATGACAGATATCCATCATTATCATTTTGTTGTTAATATTGTGTTTGAAAGCAAATAAATTAGCAACTTCAAGACCATCCTTTTACGTCAACAGAAAGAAATCATGGTGCTTGGAGCAAGACGGAGACCCAGAAACTAATCAAGGCTGTTGAAGAAGTGATTCTAAAGAAAATGTCTCCCCAGGAGCTAAACGAGATGGATTCTAAACTCCAAGAGAATCCTGAAGGCCGCCTGTCAGTTGTTCGGGAAAAACTCTACAAAGGCATATCCTGGGTAGAAGTGGAGGCTAAAGTGGAAACCAGGAATTGGATGCAGTGTAAAAGTAAGTGGTAAGTTTGAGGCTTCTTACATAAATTTCAACAAGATGCATTCCCTGCCCGTCTCTCAGCAACTTCCGGAGAGGGATGGACTGCTGAGGTTACTAAGAATATCTGTAACTACCACGTGGAAAGCCTTACAGTAGGTCAAGAATGATCCTCTCTAATCTGCTGCTCCAACCACTTCAATATCAGTAGCTGATTTAAGTTAGCATTTAGCCAACCCTGATTCATTGTGTGGCTTCTTCATAAAGAACTTGAACCTTTTGTTCTATTTATTTATTTATGTAATTGAAGTACAGTTGATTTACAATGTTGTGTTAGTTTCTGGTGTACTAAGTGATTCAGTTATGCATGTATATTATTTTTTCATTCTTTTCCAATATAACTTATTACAAGATATTGAATACAGTTTCCTGTGCTGTACAGTAGGACCTTGTTGTTTATCTATTTTCTATATAGTAGTTTGTATCTGCTAATCCGCAATTTCAAATTTATTCCTGCCCCCTTTCCCCTTTGGTAACCATAAGTTTGTTCTCTGTGTCTGTGAGTCTGTTTCTGTTTTGTAAACAGAACTTGAATCTTCTTAATATTGAATATTGACTTCTGGTTTCTTCACTCTGTCCCTTTCTTCATAAAACCAGGTTGTTACCTATTTATAGCATGAAAAAAAAAATACAAAATTAACGTCTGAATATTTAGGAGGGAAATCACAAGCGTAGTGATCAGTAATAGCTCCACCTTTTTACTTTTGCTTTCTAATTCAGCAGTTCCTCTGTCTTCATCCAAAGCAGGGCAGTCACGCTCTTCATCCTAGAACATCTTTAGGTGCATCCGTCACAAAGAAGTAGTTTCGGTCCAAACCTTGCTGCACGTTGTTCGCCCGATGTAGCTTTTCCCAGCCCTGGAGGGTTTCTGATCTAACTTTCAACTGCAACTTTCAGCTGCAGCATGACAGCTTGAAGCAGTGGTTCTACAGCCCACGACCCAGGCCTCCTGCATAAAGGGAGTTTCATCATCTTGACCGTTAAAGAAGAATGAAATCCAGAGTGGGCGTGTTGTACGTTAAAAGCAAACTCCTAGATTATACTGTGTATTGTTTATATACCTTACAGTTCTGCTGTAGAGTATTTATTTTACTAGAAGACTACCCTCAGGAAATAAGCTCCAAAGGACAGATAATGTTTAGGGGGGGAAGTGTGTAATATGGAGGAACCAGAGCCCTTTCTCCCCCTATATCTTAGACTTAAAAACAGGAGTGGGGGCTTCCCTGGTGGTGCAGTGGTTAAGAATCCGCCTGCCAATGCAGGGGACACGGGTTCAAAGCCCCGGTCTGGGAAGATCCCACATGCCGCGGAGCAACTAAGCCCGTGCGCCGCAACTACTGAGCCTGCGCTCTAGAGCCTGCGAGCCACAGCTACTGAGCCTGCGTGCCACAACTACTGAAGCCCACCTGCCTAGAGCCCATGCTCTGCAACAGAGGCCACTGCAATGAGAAGCCCGTGTACCGCAATGAAGAGTAGCCCCCGCTCGCCACAACTAAAGAAAGCCCGCGTGCAGCAACGAAGACCCAACACAGCCAAAAATAATTAATTAATTAATTTTTTTAAAAAAGGAGTGGGTTATAAAGCCTCAGTTGGAAAATGATATGTCAGTGTCTTAAAAGGGCAATGATGAAGGGGAGCCGTGCTTCAGAATCAGCATAATTAAATAACATGCAAGGGTTCTCTTTTAATTTGAAGAAAAATGTAGGAAACTTGAATGCTGAACATAGATTTACTTCATGAAACATTGAAATGGCATCAGCGGGTACATTTCAAACCAGTGAATGTGGGTGGCTGTTAGTAAAAACAGTGTCAGTTTCTGTGTGTGTGCGCGTCATGTGCCTCCCTTCTCAAGAAAGTAAATGTTACAGCTCACCATCTGTCCATCACATTGTGACAAATTTCACTCTTCACGAGAAGCACTTTTTAAATATTTTTAATTGAGCTGCTGCTCTCATTAGGAACTTCAGGGAACCCTTTCCCTCAGCCATGAACTTTGGGCCTTAGAGGAATCATTGAATCATTGATGACTTTACTAAATCTGTGTAATTTGGTGTTTCAGCAGCTATAATGGTAATAAGAGCAATGTCTCTCTGTTTTATAAACAAGCAAAAATAAATTGAGTTTACACAGCGCCCTTTAGCACCTGCAAGCAGGCTTATTCTTTTTTTTCCTCCCCTTTTTTTAACTGTTTATTATGGAAATTGTGTAACACACAGCAACTTAGAACTCCTTGTATCCATCATTCATTTTCAATAACCATCAACTTTCTATCTCTTTATTTACCCTTTCCCACTTTAAAAAAATTAAAAAAGGTATATTCTTGATGGTGGTAAATGTTAGCAGTGATGAGTTGCAAAAGTTATAAAGTGGTTCTGAATAAGGACAATTTAAATGAGGAAAACAAAGGACATTTTAATGGAAACTTTACCCCGAAAATAAACTGTTTTTCTTTCTTTCAATGTAGGACGGAAATTCTAACCAAGAGGATGACAAATGGTCGGGACGTATACCGGGGAGTTAATGCCCTACAGGCCAAGATCAACCTCATTGAAAGGTACAGAAATAGAAAGTGACGACATTTTCTGTGTTCTTCTCTCTAGCCAAAGAGTAGTTGTTCAACAGCAGAATCTGCAGTAAGATCACCACGGTTCATATTCCTCTTCCAGCACTTTCTACGTGCATGACCTTGGACGTGTTTCCTACCTTTCTAGGTCTTGGGTTGTTTATCTTAAATGAGGATGATAATAACAGTACCTGCCTCTTAGTGTTATTGGCAGAAGAAATGAAATAATGCATGTAAAACGTAGCATGCACTCAATAAACATAGCTATTTTAGTCTTTAAGGCTTTCACATAGACATGGCTTACTTCTGTCCATTGGAAAATGGAGCTAAATACTTCAGGCCGAGCCCCACTGCTCTCTAGCACGCGTTAGTTGGTGTCACTGCTGCTTGGTCTTTAGTTTTGTCTTTGAGTTCCTGGTCCGTGCAGAGTCCTCCCTCCCCTGATGGACAGGGAGACATGGACCTGTTTTACAAAGTCAGCGAGTCTAGTGGAGTTGGGCTCGTGTCCAATGAGGAACAGCAAAGAGCAGAAGAAACCTTTGGATTCTGGCCGCCCTGTCCAGCTTCATTATTCTTGCGCTCTGTCAGGAAGCCTGCTTCTCCTTCATTGGTGGGCTTCCTCGTTCTCCACGCCGGCCTGGCTGGGGTTGCCTTCCCCTTTTCTCCTCTACCAGAGAGACAGCAGAGACTAGCAGAGCCAAGGAGGCCATCTCACGTCAGGCAGGCCTGGGTTCCATTGTGGGTACCGCCTATGAGTCATGAAACATTGAGCCAATGACTCGAGCTCTCAGCCCTGATTCCTGGCCTGTGGAAAGGACATAATCCCCTAGCTTCATCAGGTGATGTTGAGGGTAAATGGATTAGTGGGTATCAAGGTCTTAACCCAGTGTCTGTCACATAGTAAGTGCTGAGTACACATGTGTACTACTCTTGTGTGTCTACACTGAATGGTGAAGTTGTGTTTTTGGTTGGTTGGTTGGTTGGTTGGTTTTAAATTTTTTATTTATTTATTTGGTTGCGTCGTGTCTTAGTTGCAGCAGGCGGGCTCCTTAGTTGTGGCATGCAGACTCTTAGTTGTGGCATACATGTGGGATCTAGTTCCCTGACCAGGGGTCGAACCCGGGCGCCCTGCATTGGGAGTGTGGAGTCTTAACCACTGTGCCACCAGGGAAGTCCCTGTGTTGTTTTTTTTTTTAAATTGAAGCATAGTTGATTTACAATGTTGTGTTTAATCTTTGCTGTACAGCAAAGTGACCCAGTTATACATATATATATTTTTTTCATATTTCATTCTTTTCTATTATGGTTTATCACAGCATACTGAATATAGTTCCTTGTGAAGTTGTGTTTTTTACTAGGCTTGGTGGGAGATGCAAAGGGCTCAGGAGGAGGAAGCGTGATTTTTTTGGTCTGTAGCTCACCCCATGACCTTGGGCTGACCTTGGGTTAGGATGCCAGTGACACTGGGCCTGTGTAACAAGGGAGCTGGAACAGGGGTGAACACGCTGAGACCTTCCAGCTCTTAATATTCTGTGAGTCCATGAAGATGTCCATCATGTTGATTTTTGGCTTGAAAACTTAATTTTTATTTTTTCTCATAGGTTGTATGAAATAAATGTGGAAGATGTTAATGAAATAGACTGGGAAGATCTTGCTAGCACCATAGGGTAAGGCCATTTGTTTAATATCAAGCTAATGAAAAAATCAGAGAGGAGTTCTAATAAATGACTGCCTCTCAGATTTGAAGAACAGGACTGAAATTCCTGCTGCTTATGGAACTCATCTATAAATTGTATTTGTGTATATATGTATTGGGAACGCCCTGTCTAAGTACCGGACCAGGTAAATCAGACCAGCCCTCCCTCCGCTCCAGCCACCACCTCCACCCCAAGACACCTGAGGAGAGTGAATGAAATGTGTGCAGAGTCTCTTAAAAGCTTCATGGAGCACACCAGCTATGACTGGGGCAAAGAACCCATGGTCCCTTTGCCCATAATTAGCCTTCTACCATTTGCCACGTTGACTTTATCATCCCTCCCTCCCTCCCTCTCCCACTCCCTTCTACAAGGGAATAGAATTCTTTCCCTTAACCGTTTCAGTGTTAATGGTGGACGACATGTCCTCAGCAAGGCTGTTACTCTGCATCAGCACAGTGATCGTACTGAGGGCACCTGACACTGATGCACTATTATTGTCTAAAACACAGTCCCCATGCAAATTTCACCCAGCGTCCCAGTCGTGTCCTTTATAACACTTTTCCCCTGATTTAAGATCCAGCCCAGGATCTGTCTCCTTAGTGTCTTCTAATCTGCAGAGTTCTTCTGCCTTTTCTTTTCTTTTTTTTTAATTATTGGAGTATAGTTGATTTATAATGTTTCAGGTGTACAGCAGAATGATTCCATTATAGATTCTTTTCTGTTATAGATTTTTAAAAATTTATTTATTTATTTATTTTTGGCTGCGTTGGGTCTTCATTGCTGTGCATGGGCTTTCTCTGGTTGGGGCAAGCGGGGGCTGCTCTTCATTGCGGCACGTGGGCTTTTCATTGCGGTGGCTTCTCTTGTTGCGGAGCATAGGCTCTAGGCCCGTGGGCTCAGTAGTTGTGGCTCACGGGCTCTAGAGCGCAGGCTCAGTAGTTGTGGTGCACGGGCTTAGTTGCTCTGCGACATGTGGGATCTTCCCAGACCAGGGCTTGAACCCATGTCCCCTGCAGTGGCAGGAGGATTCTTAGCCATTGCGCCACCAGGGAAGTTCCTCTGTTACAGGTTATTACAAGATATTGAATATAGTCCCCTGTGCTATACACTAGGTCCTTGTTGTTTATCTGTTCTATATACAGTAGTGTGTATCTGTTAATGCCTTTGTCTTCTATGACGTTGAAATTGTGGGAAAATACAGGCTGGTCGTTCTGGAGAACTTGCCTCAGTTGGGGAGTTTGTCAGACGCTTCCTCACTGTTGGATTTGGGTTTTGTATTTTACGTGGGAATCAGTCACGGGGGAGGCTGTGTTTCTGTCACCAGGTCACATCCCATCAGGAGGCATGTGGTTCTGATTTTGATCCCCTGGCTCTGGCGGCCTCTGCCACACTGCCCCACTGTAGAAAAGGAAGTTTTTCTCTTGGTGAAAAGAAATGGCCACGGGGAGATCTTTTGAGACCACATCAAGCTGCTGCTCGTCTTCGGTTTCCCTCAGGGGTTTTGGTGTGCTGTTCATTCGCATCTCTCACCCGAGGAGTGAGATGTCCTCAGTTGCCGCTGTCTGCCTTCATCGCTGCGGTCCTTGCATTTTCAATCAGTTCCTGCCACTGGAGGAGAGGCCACCACTCGGAAGACCTGAATTCACTGCTAGCCAAGCAACCGAGAGCTGGCTGGCAAAGCACAGTCTCTCTAAGCAGCACACGTTGTTGAGCATCGCGGGGCTCAGGGGTTGGTGGGCTTTGGGAGGTGGGGATGTTGAGGGACTGTCTGGCCTTTAGTTTGGGAAGGGTGCTGAGGGCAGCAGGGCTGCCGCAGCCTGGCTGCCTTTCAGAAACGTGGCTGCTGGTGTGAGGTTGTCACTGATCCATTAGGAAGGGTGTAAACTGGTTCTGCTGGTTAGTTATTTACACCTCAGGATTATGGACAAAGAACGATCAGTCCTTTTTTTTTAAACTTGAGAATTGGAATCTTTTTGTGGCAGGCCCTGTTGGGAGCCACAGACACATGCCCATGATTCCAAACCCTTTCCTCTTCTAGCTCGTCTCAGGAGTGGGGCACCAGCTCTTGGGTTTGTGGGTCCCTGGGAGGGGAGGGTGTTAGGGGATTTGAAGGAAGGGTATCCTGCTGTGTACCCCACCAACTCCCGTCCTAAGAAGTATTCATGTCGACATGTCCCTCCCTGTGTAATATCAAACCGCTTTTGAAAAATCTGACTTTTCCAATAAATGTTTGTGTATCTTGTGACATTGCCTCAGATCACATTTCTTAAATTGAAATGGGTTTTTAATGATTTTAAGTAGAATTATATACTTAGATATTGATTGTTCTGGTTAAGGTTTAGAAATCTCAGAGCTGTTAAAACAGACATCATGGCATCCAGTCAAATACCATTGGAAATAGTACATCCTCAAAGCTTTAATAATGAGTTAAAACAGTGAAAATAATTAAATTAAAAGTTCGGTCTCTCAGGTTCTTTAAGCCTCCCTTGTGAATTATTTAGGCAGGATTTTAAAGAAAGCATCTCCACCTAATGAGATGTAACACCTACTTTGTCTGAAAATGTCCAGATCCGTTATTGTTACTTCTTGAAGCCTGAGCTTTGATCTGCAGAACAACCTGGGCGCAGGGCGCTGTGGGAAGAGGGAAGGCATAGATGCCCTAGAACTTGGGCTTTGCAGTCAGATGGACCGGGCGTCAAGTCCTGGGACTCTGCTCATCATTTAGCCAGCCTTGGGCAGGTCATTCCCTCCCTTGCCTCCACGTCGCGGTTTCCTCATCTGCGCAGTGGTTTAACAGGACCATGATGAGGACGACAGCAAGGAGACAGTGCGTGGCACGCAGTGCGCACATGGCGGGCAGCTGCTGCCATGAAGAGGCAGAAAGAGCCCAGCCGTCTTGTACTTCCACATACCTAGCAGATCCAGTTATTCCCACTAATCATATAACAACTAGATTAATTAGTCACTGAAACAAATATGCCACACTTTTATGGCTTAGGAAGTGAGTGCCCAGGAAGTGAAGTTAGTGATTTTCACTTTAAAAAAATATTTAAGATGTGGTTGTTTCTGTCCTACTTATTGTAAATGGAAAATGGATTTGACTCACCAGAATATCGTAAGCATCCACTTTATTTAGCTTTGTAAAGTAGAAAATCCAGACCCCTGCCTTTGCATTGTGACAAATATATAGTTATCCTAAATGTGGTTAAGAGTGTAGGATCTGTGAAGTGTTGCCATTGGCAGCAACATGGATGGGCCTAGAGATGATCATACTAAGTGAAGTAAGCCACACAGAGAAAGACAGATATCATGTGATATCAATTATATGTGGAATCTTAAAAAACTGATAACAAATGAACTTATTTACAAAACACAAATAGACTCACAGACATAGAGAACAGACTTATGGTTACCAAAGGGTTAGCGGGAGGTAGGGGGGTAAATTAGGAGTCTTGGATTAACATATACACACTACTGTATATAAAATACATAAACAATAAGGACCTACTGTATAGCACAGGGAACTATACTCAATATCTTGTAATAATCTATAATGGAAAAGAATCTGAAAAAATAATATATATATATATATGTATAACTGAATCTTTCTGCTGTACCCTTGAAACTAACACAATGTTATAAATTAACTATACTTCCATTAAAAAAAAAACTGATATCAAAAAAAAAGAAAAAAGTAGAATTCGGAGTGGACCCAATTGAAGTCCCAGCCCTTCCCCCCTTATTCACTGTAAGATCTTGGCCATCTTCTCTTGGTTTCACCATCTCCAAAACGAGGGATAAGCGTAGGAGCCCCCTCGCAGAGTGGTCGTGAGGGTTATTTGTTGCTCTGCGGAGAGCCCTCAGGGTGGGGCTGAAGACAATGTTAGCATGAGCCCCTGTGAGCTAGCGTTACACCTTGTCTTCCCAACTGGTAGTTTAGATTGTTCTAGTTTAGACAGAATTCGTCTTGTTGTACTGCTGGTTTTCTTCCTTTTGTGTGTGTGTGTTTAACCAGATGAACAATAGCTTTTCATATGTGTCTTATTTTTCTCACATGTGTAGACATGAGGATTAAGAAAGCTGCTTAGATCTGTAGACCACCCCTCAATCAATGCACTTAGTACACAGGACTGAAATGATTAACTTTTAAACTGCCACTAACTTTTTGACACCTTTTCCTTTCTAAAGGGATGTTCCTCCATCTTATGTCCAAACTAAATTTTATAAGCTGAAAGCTACCTGTGTTCCCTTTTGGCAGAAGAAGACTTTTCCAGGTCAGTATTTTCGGTATCTGAATAATTAAAAGCGCAGCACATGGGGACACACGCTGGTAGTGTGACCTTGGGTAGTGACTTCTGGGAACCTCAGATTCTTCAAATGGAAAACGGTGAAAATTGGCAAATTATAACCCCTACCTGACAGGACTTTCAGAAGTACTAAATGAGATAATGAGCTTGAAAAGTGTGGTCACCAGGCTGCCGGGCGTTTAGCAAGCACTGGGTGAGTAGCTGCGCGTGCTTCTGGGTTGCACAGCACACGTGCTCACGTGCACACGCTCACACCACATGCCTGCACACACACTGATCCACAAAAAACTGGAGATACAGTTTCTTCTCTGCAGCCATTTGTAGGTGGTTTACATATGTAATTCCCAAACCTGGAGTATCAGAGTCAGGTGGGGAACTTGGGAAAAAGGTACATACCTGGGTCTCATCCCAGACCCAGTCGATCCTAGTCTCTAGTCTGGGTCCAGAGGCTAGGTTTTTCTCTAACAAGCTCACAAGTGAGTCGCCAGTGGCCTGCCCAGCATCATTGTTTGGGAACCGCTGGTTCGGGTAACACTGCGCCCTGCAGTGTGTGACAAAATGCTCCTTGCGTTCAGCAGACACCACTTCTTGGGTTTGAATCCTGGCTTCGCCCTCCTGACTCTATGACTTTGGATGAGTTTCATAATGTCTTTATGCCTCATTTGAAAAACGGGTGAACAATGGTGCCTACCTCATAGGATTTTTGAGAGGACTGAATGAGTGACTATGAATAAAGCAGTTAGAGCCAGGTCTTGCACACAGTAATGCCAGTAGCAATGCGTTGTCGTCATCCGCACCGTCTGTCCTTTGACCGTGGGAAGAGGCTTTGTCAGATCATCTCAAGATTCAATTTCTTTTCTTTAGAGATTATAGACTACCTTTATGAGACTAGTCTACCGTTGCTTAAAGAAAAATTAGAGAAGAAGATGGAGAAAAAAGGGACTGAGATCCAGACCCCGGCAACCCCCAAGCCAGTCTTCCTGTTTCGAGACATCTTTTATTGTGACGATGACAGTGAGGGAGAAGACGGAGATGAAAAATGTTAAGCGGCTGATACTCTCTCTTGTCCATTTTTCTAGGTCTGGTTGTGTTTATATACGTGTCAATAAAGCTATTTTCACTATTGATTTTACTGAAGAAGGTGCAACAGCCAAAGGAAGGGTATGAAAATAATAACATATTGTGGAGCATTAAAAATTGATTCACATTTCATATTCAAGTTTGTCTGAATGTGAAAAGAAAGGCAAGTGTATGAGTTGATTTAATATTTTCTGTGCTATTATATTGAAAATAATTACAACTAATGGTTTTCATACAACAGCAGGATCCCAAGTCCCTCTAATGGCAGCAGAGGGTAGTCATGTCCGACGAACAATTTCTTTTTTTTTGGCTGCGCCACATAGCTTATGGGATCTTAGTTCCCCACCAGGGATTGAAGCCAGGCCCTCGGCAGTGAAAGCGCAGAGTCCTAACCCCTGGACCGCCAGGGAATTTACCCCAATGAACATTTTCATGATGTGGATTCAACTATACGTGCATTCAGCAAAAAAGAGAATGTTTACAATTTTAATAATGCATGCCATTTTGCTTTCTGTTTTTCAATTGTTTAGATGTATATTTTAGTGTGTGTGCGTATTAGGTAAGTGGTACAGGGAAGTTTGTGTTCCCGCAAACTGGTTTTGGTTCCCATGTGCCTGTCATGGTGTGCGTATCTCATCTTCCTGAGTGTGATTCTAGTGTTTAAAGATAGGTATTTTTCATACAAGATGCCCTCTCAAAGCCAGTCACAGAATTCATCTGGTGTTGAACTGGAAAAAACAAAGAAACCAGCAATCTCTTCCATTGCTTCTGGAAAAACTGCCTGTTAGACTTCCCTTGCTGGCAAGGGAAATAAAGTGCCCAGGCTTCTAGCCTCATCTGTACAGGGGAGAACATAGAAAGGAAGGTGTGGGTGAGCAATATCCCATAGAGTGAGGCCACCCTCTGGGCCAAGGTGCAGCACCCTTGTCTCCTGAGTGTAGCATCGTGATGTGTGATGTTGGTCAGTTCATCCACAAAGCTAGGCATTTTTCCAAGCTTGCCGTCATCAGGGAAGGAAGAATACAGAGAAACAAGTTTAGGAGTCCTCAGTCACCAGTATATCCACAGCACCTATCATGGTGTTGTGCAAATAATAGACACTCGATACATATTCAGGGAACAAATGAGTATTTTCTTTTTAAAAATTTATTTATTTATTTTTGGCTGTGTTGGGTCTTCGTTGCTGCACGCAGGCTTTCTCTAGTTGCTGCGAGCAGGGGCTACTCTTCATTGCAGTGCGCGGGCTTCTCACTCTGGTTGCTTCTCTTGTTGTGGAGCACGGGCTATAGGTATGTGGGCTTCAGTAGTTGTGGCCTGTGGGCTCATTAGTTGTGGTGCACGGGCTTAGTTGCTCCGCAGCATGTGGGATCTTCCTGGACCAGGAGTTGAACCCGTGTCCCCTGCATTGGCAGGCGGATTCTTAACCACTGCGCCACCAGGGAAGTCCCAGAACAAATGAATATTTTCTTTTTAATAAGCATTTTGCCTTTAGTCACCTCCTTCTATCTGTCAAACATACCAATCTCCGGGCTGATGGGAATATAAATTACATGTTCCTTTTGGAGGACAATCCGGTAGAATACATCAAAGCCTTAAGAATGTACATATTCTGAGATCCAGCAGTTTCACTTCTAGGACCTAAAGAAATAATAGAACTAGTGTAAAAGAGTGGCACATTTATAATATGAAAACTAGAAAAATATAAATGTTCTTTAATAGGAAATTTACTATATATGATGGTATATTCCTAGAATGGAATATTAGGCAGTAATTAAAAATGATAATGAGGGACTTCCTGGGTGATGCAGTGGTTAAGAATCCGCCTGCCGGTGCAGGGGACACGAGTTCGATCCCTGGTCTGGGAAGATCCCACATGCCGCAGAGCAACTAAGCCCGTGCACCACAACTACTGAGCCTGCGCTCTAGAGCCCACAGGCCACAACTACTGAGCCTGTGTGCCACAACTACCGAAGCCCACGCGCCTAGAGCCCGTGTTCCACAAGAGAAGCCACTGCAGTGAGAAGCCCGTGTACCACAACGAAGAGTAGCCCCTGCTCGCAGCAACTAGAGAAAGCCCATGCATGGCAACGAAGACCCAACACAGCCATAAATAAATAGATAGATAAATAAAAATTTTTTAATGATAATGATAGATTTGGTTAACATACAAGGCAAACAATATAATCAACTAAAATACATACTGTTTTTCATTCAGAAGTGTACATATTATCTTCTTAATTTTGTAACAGTAAAAAAAAAAAAATAGGGACTTCCTGGTGGTCCAGTGGTTAAGACTCCTTGCTTCCAATTCAGGGGGCACAGGTTCGATCCCTGTTGGGGGAACTAAGATCCCACATGCTGCGTGGTGCGGCCAAAAATGAAAAAAAAAAATTGTGTAAATAGAGATGCATTACAGTGTAAGGGAGGAATTAAACCCAAAGTGTTGACAGTGGTTCTCTCCGGGAAGTGGGATTGTAAGTTTATAGGTTAGAAGTCTTGACTTGCAAGTGCCAGAAAATCAGACTCAGATAGATCAAAGGCATCTGGGGACTCTCAGACTGAAAATCCAGAGGGAGAGGATGGATCCAGCTACTCAGAGTCCCCAGAATGTGTTTTCTTGCTGATTCTCAGCTCTCCCTTCTCCAGAGTCCACTTTGTCTTCAATCCACACGAGGGGGCCCCTTGGTCCTGAGGGGTGCCTTCATAGAGCCCCATGTTATAGCATCCTTCTTATTATTACTTAAATAGAGGATGCCATTCAGAGAACAATAGCTCTTGCTTAAGTCCTGGGTTTTGTTCCCAGTGCCCAAATTAGAGCTTGTGCCCAACTCTGAGCCATCACTGTAGGCACAAAAATAGGATGGTCTTCAACCCATCTGGGCTCATGTCTGGAGCTGGGATTTAGCTCAACCTGCCTTAAATGGCTGAAAGGGTAAATACCCCTGTGGAAAATCATGGTTCCATTAGCAGAAGAGGGGAGTGGACCCTGAGGAAGCGACCCACACACGTGCAGGACTGTGGGTAATTACCTGTGCTGTGAATTTTACCCAATAAACTTGTGTACTTGGTAAAAGTTTAATTTTTTAACTTTTTCTCACCCCTAGCTCCATGCCCTTCCCCCACCCCACCCCCCAAAATCTTACTTTTGCCAAACACCCTTTTGACATACAAGGATCCAGGAATTTGGAAGAAAAAGAAGGGAAGGGTAGACTGTATTTGTCAAATACAGGTCCAAGAGAAGAGAAAAGGGAAAACCATGAGTTTGGTTTGAATGTGTAGACTTTGAAGTATCAACAGGGCCCATTTGAGGAGACCCCAGTCTACTGCATGGAGAGAACAGACAAGAACAAACCACACTAGAGAGGTGGGTTGGTTTGTTAGCTCCCTGAGGGTGAGAGTTGGAGCCATGAAATGGACAACCCCATTTACGGCAAGAAAAAGGCAGAAGAGGAAACGTGTACTTGGCAGGGAGTGGAAGAGGAGTAGACTCAGAAAGTGAACAAGGGTAAAGAGAAGAAGGTGACCCATCTAACAAGAAACAAGACCGAGGAACAAATAAAATTGCTTTTAAACAGTCTTGACTGCATAATGTGAGCGTCCTTGGCCCAGTCCTTGGCCATTGAGCACTCTTCAGTAAGCATGCCTTTCAGCTCTTCATCTTAATTTGGAGACTTCATCGTCCAACAAAGAGGTCCAGAACTGCAGTGCACAGGAGTGTGTAATCAGACCATGGCATCTGTTCTCCTCAGAACACTACTTTTAGTTCAACAAGCATCATGGACCACATGCAGTGAGCCAGGTACTGTTAGGAGCTAAAGATGCAAGAGGGAACAAGACAGACTTGGTGCCTGTTTTCTTGGAGGCTACACAATCTAGCACTTTCTGAACACCTTTCCCAGTCCATCTCCTGAAATAACACGCCATAGTTCTAATTCTTCGACCTCAGCAAATAATCCATCGATCCATCAACCCACTCCTAGCCTACCCAAGTGTCCATCCTTACAATCCCTCCCTTCTGAACACCCTCGGCTCTTCATTCTCTCCCCCTGGTACTTCCCTGCTCAAGACCCCAGACCTGGATGAGCCCTTCCATCTGCCTCCTGTCTGCACCTGAAGAGCTGAATATTCCTAGAAGAAAGTCACACAGCTCAGCTGGTTTAATGACCGTAAACCTCAAAAAGACAGTGTTGCCAGCAACCCCCTATAAATTTATTTATTTATTGTTGGCTGTGTTGGGTCTTCATTGCTGCACGTGGGCTTTCTCTAGTTGCCGTGAGCGGGGTTACTCTTCAATGCAGTGCGCGGGCTTCTCATTGTCATGGCTTCTCTTGTTGCGGAGCACGGGCTCCAGGTGCACAGGCTTCAGTAGTTGTGGCACGTGGGCTCAGTAGTGCCAGCAACCCTCTAATAGGCTTGCTGTTCTTTTACCCACATCAGCTGTGTCCTACATTCAACCATCCCACAACCCTCTTCTGCCCTTTTCATGATTCACTGAGAAAACTGAAGCCATCCCCCATCAAATCCCTCTTCCCTGCACCAACCAGTCAATCCTACCTCCATCTGTATTCATCCATCCTACTACAGGCTGAGTCCCTACACCTGAGCCCTGCAGTCTGTCCCTTCACATTATCTCAGAGATTTTGGTCCTTTGCTGATCCTTCTAAATTGTCAGTCTCACCTATTCTGCATCGCTATCACCATACAAACAAGCCATGGTATTAGCTATCTTTGATTCTATACATGTAGAATCAATTACCACTTTCTGCTACACTCCCCCCACTGCCTCCAACTTCTAAATGCTCATGTTCCTCGAGACTTTTTGGGCTCTTCACGTTCTCCCGATGCCTCGAAATAACATCTATGTGCTGATGGCTCCCAAATGTGTAGTTATAGGTCAGATTCTCCCCCAAACTCCAGGCTACCTGCCATCTCTATTCAAACGTCTGAGCCGTTTGACCATAAGGTTAAAAGGACTTTAGTTTTTCAGAGTAGTTTTAGGTTCACAGCAAAATTCAGAGGAAAGTACAGAGATTTCTGAAATACCCACTGCTTCCCCCCCCATATGCATAGCATCCCCCATTATCAACATTCCCTACCAGTGTAGTACGTTTGTTACAACTGATGAACCTACGGTGACACGTCATTATCACCCAGAGTCCATAGTTTTCATTAGGGTTCACTCTTTGATATGTACATTCGATGAGTTTGGACAAATGTATAATGACATGTATCAGTCCTTTAATATCAGAGTACTTTCACTGCCCTAAAAATCCTCTGTGCTGTGCCTGAAAGCTCAGTCAATTCACAAAGAAGATACACTAATTCTCAATCTGCACATGAAAAGATGTTCTACATCATTAGTTATTAGGAAAATGCAAATGAGGCACAGTTTTAACCCATTGGGATGACTGAAATTTAAAAGACTTACAATAGGGATAGTATTGACAAGGTTGTGGAGCAAATGGAAGTCTTATACTTTTGCTTATGGTAATTTAAGACGGTAAAATCACTTTGGGAAATGGATTGTAAATTCTTGTAATGTTAAAGACACACCTACCCTGTAATCCAGCAATTCCACTCCTGCATATTTGTCCATGTTAACTGAAAACGTATGACCATTAAAAGACTTGTACAGTAATGTTCATATCAGCTTTATCCATTAACAGTGGAAAACTTGAAACCACCCAATATTCATCAGTGGATGACTAAAAGAAAAAAACCAAATTGTGGTGTATTCATTGAATGATACCCTTCTCTGCAATAAAAATGAATTGCTGATACATACAATAACATCTGTGAACCTCATACACTTCATGTTGAACAAAAGCAGATGGTCAAAAGAATACATAGTGTATAATTCCATTGATAGAGTTCTAGAATAGTCTAAATGAATCTATGATGATAGATATGTTGATAGAAGTCAAATCAATGTTTCCATTGGGTGAATGGGGAGAAGATTTTCTGCCAGGTGTCCCAAGGGCACTTTTCTGGCAGGAAGAAAATGTTTTATATCCTGATTAGAGATGGTTACATGAAATTACGGAGTTGTTAAAATCCCTCAACTATACACCTAAAATGTGTACTTACTGTGTATAATTGTATATAAATTATATAAAGTTGACAAAATCATGGAATAAGAGGCTACAGTGAAGGTTAATGATGATGAAATAAATAGAAATTATAATATAACAAATATTTTAGTAATTCATTAAGAACAGATCCATTTCAAATAGAAATAATGTGTAACATGTTCTTGGATTGTTGGTAATCCAAATAATGATGAGTAATGAGTCAAATGATCAAACTGGAAAAAGTACTGAAATTTTGACATACTGACATCTAAAACTCACAATCTGTAGCTAAAAATGAGAAAAATCTATGACAACCTAGTAGTAATGTGTTATCAATTCCAAGTATTTAGGTTCAGTCATTACACCAGAAACTTTATGTGTCCTGAATTCTTACAGCTTATCTGTGAAAAAAGGCTTGATACAAATTTTTTTTAACTTGACAATCCTAAAATTTGCATATTATAAAATGAAATATTAATTTGAAACTTTCATAAACGCAATAAAATTTCATCAATCTTACTAGAAAAAAGACTGAATTACGTTTGTGTTCCTTGTATAGAAAATGATCTTCAACCTCATTGCTGAGATAAAAGTGTATGAAGCCCAAATATGTAACTTTTATAGAGTTGTGTTTGCAGCTTAAATATTTTTTTCTGAATTTTTAATATTTGTGGGGTTTGTCCGTTTTAAAGATTTGTAATTTGTGCTATTCATTTCAAATAAATATTAAAGACACCCCTCAAGTTGTGTAAACTTTGGGCTCTACAACTCCTGAGCATACCTTGGATCAATGAATCTCTGAGTGTAAAAAGCAATTCACGGAAAAACGCATTCAGTCTAATTTGATAAAGTTCAAAAACACGCTAAGCTTCATTATTTACAGATTAAAGACAATATTACCATTTGTAATACGTGGTAATATTATAAGGTAATAAACGTGGTAATATTATAAGGAAAGAGCCACAGCGGGCTCAGAAGCAGGATGAAATTATGACTTCAGTGGCCCTAGGTACTTTTTGCCTTCAGGGGCACTTTCCTCCTTAAAAATATCAACATTTATATTTTATGACTGTATTGGTATAAAGACAAATAAATGGTAAATATTAAAAGATTTTCTTCAACCTAATGTTCCACTTGTTTTCTGATTTTATAAGAAGTTAAAACATTTCTTTGTGTCCCTAGCCCAAGCTACCCTGTAAAATGGAGGAGCCCCTCCGTTTAGGATTCACGGTAATATTCCGTTTCTTACACCGTGGTGAGTAGATTAGCGTTTTATTGCCGGGAGCCACATAGGAAGTGCCTTTGAGTCTCAGCACGGACGAGACCCTTAGTGTCAGCAAAGATGGTGCTGTCAGGTATAAATATGGAAAAGCAAAGTTCTCGTTTGCAAAGCTTCCTGAACACAGGGTTTTTTACATTCCCCCTACCCTGTTGTTCCATGAAGAGCAGCTCCCTTTTTTACTGTGGCCAGGGGGCATATCTTTATATCATGCCCCATACATGGAGTTGCCTTGAGCCAAGAGCCTGGTATCCCTGGGCAGAGAAAGCCCTTCCTCCCTGGGACTTCCTGCTGATGAAAGTTCTTCCTTCCTCTGTCCTGCAACGGCCCCTCTTGCCCTTTTGCCAAGAGGCGCTCTCTTCTCACAATCTCCTTGCCCAGGGCTGGTGCCTGGGCTTTCCTGCCCACACTGAGGTTGAGGCCTCCTGGTGGCTGGTGCCGTGTAATTGGTCTCTCTTGCCCAGTGCTGTAAGCTGGGCCCTCTCTGGAGGAGAAACCTGGGTTCCCGAAGACATGTGATCAGAGCCGGGGCCCCGCCAGTTGGCGAGGGAATCCCAGGGCAGGTGCTGGGCGTGGAGGCCACGGGGGCATAGGCTACCAAGGTGACAGAGAACTGACCTTCTCTGGGGGCGCTGCACCTCGCTCACTCGCACACCTCACATCTCCCTGCTTGGCCCCGGAGGATGGCTGGTTAGCCAGAGACGGGTAAGATTCCTCAGGGAAGGAACAACCTAAGACAGGCACAGTCGCAGAGGGGCCATCAGGAGAGAACTTGGGGGCCAACAGAGGTGGGGCATAGACCCTCACCCCCCCAACTTTGCAGGAGCCTGAACCCTCACCCCTTTTGAGAGAGGTCTCTTGTCCCCATGGCTGCTTCGCTTCCCACGCCCAGCTCAGATGGGAACCCAGGTAGCAGACCAGAGACCTGGCCAATGGCAACTGCTCTTCCGCCGCAGCAGGGCTTTGTTTCCCATTTCCTCCGTGAACCACAGCTTTTCTCTGTGTGGAAGCAAAGCTTTCCTCTGTGTGGCTCCCCTTGTCTTCCCCTGCCTTTGCCTAAGGTGATTTTAATGGGATTGCTATTGGTGTTAGGAAATGTTTCCAGCTCCGATGGAGGGTTTAGAGAAAGACCCCTACCTATAAAATTAAGCGGGATTGTGATTACTCCGGCTCCCTTAATGATTATGCCTGAAATTTTTATTCCCAGGTTGAGGCGTTAGGTTTAAGGAAATACAATAGAAGCATTTATGTGGCAAAAGCCTACTTTAGAAAACAAGTTGAATGAGTTATGGCCTTCTTGGGGAGGTAGAGGTAGGTTAGGAAATTTTTGGGTATGGTGGTGGGAAGGTTTTATGCTACAGTGGGTACATAGCAAATTAGATAGAGTAGGCTACTTGGTAGCCTTTTATAAGTAGAATTGTTTTTTGTATAATTTAGTGCCTTGTTTTGATCATAAAGGTAGAAGAAAATAGTCTGTAAATATTTATAATTGTTAAAAGAATAATGTGCTTGAGTTTGTGCTTTGAATAGTTGGCTGATTGAACAAGAACATACAGGTACAAGAACATCTAATTTTCTAAGGAAGACGATGAAACCGCAGACTGTGTTCCTGACGTAGATGTGACCAACATGTACCTAACCACAGGAGATGAAAGAGACTCTGGGCGATGGGAAAACTACCTAACCTGTTTTAATCAATCTGCTGATGTAAATTACCTTTGTTTTGTGACCTATGTGGGGGAATTTTTGGCGTGGGAATGAGGATGTTGAATTTGAAAATGAGATCACTTTATAGTATAAAAGCTTTTGGAATCTTGAAAATAAATTTGTCAGATCCTTGCATCCTCTGAGGTGTCTTGAGTTCTGTCCACGCCGACTCCGTCTTCCCCTTTGGGTGAATCCTGTTCAGCTGGGGCTGGTCCTCGGCATTTTATAAATATCCCTTCATGGCTACTTTAATAAAAACGTATGTAATACATTCTTCAAGGATACACATTAAAGTGGTTATCTCAGGAAAACAGAGATTCCAGTGATTTTTTTTCCATCTTCTCTTCAAAAAAAGTGGTTTTTTTTTCCCAAGAGCCAGCCAGATCCCTAGTTTTCAAAAGCATTAATATTATTTTAAAAAGGATACCTACACAGGGCTTCCCTGGTGGCCCAGTGGTTGAGAGTCCACCTGCTGATGCAGGGGACACGGGTTCGTCTCCCGGTCCGGGAAGATCCCATATGCCGTGGAGCGGCTGGGCCTGTGAGCCATGGTCGCTGAGCCTGTGCGTCCGGAGCCTGTGCTCCGCAATGGGAGAGGCCACAACAATGAGAGGCCCACGTACAGCAAAAAAAAAAAAAAAAAAAAGATACCTACACAATTTATAGTGCAATATAGTTCCACACAGTTTTGTAACTTTATTTAAACACTGTATTTGAATTTGGCCAACACAGCCCACCAGGCAGGGAAAAATCTAGAAACGAGAATAACGGTCTTCGCCTCGCGCTCGGTATTGTTAAATTTCCATAACGGGCATCGGGGCTTTCCGATAAGCCACGCCCCCTTTCTGGAATGTTCTTCACCAGGACCCTGCCCCCTTCTTCCCTGGCTCGCCCCTTCTCTTTCTTCCGTTAGGGTTCTGTTCGGTAAGATCGTCGCTGGCTGACCTGTCTGGATCGGGCCTATCTCAGCCTCTTCTTTCCTTTAGAGCCTTGATCAGAACTAGTAATTATTTCGTTTTTCTGTCTCCTCTATTAGAGTATAAGCTAGTGGTGACGCCTCGTCGTCGAAGTCAGTAGTAAGCGTTAAAAAAAAAAATGGGTAGGCTTCCCAGGGGGTTTTACTGTTATATTCTGTACTGTTTTTTCTTTTTCCAATACTTAATGTATCCCTTTTCTATGATACAAAGTATATATTTCCCCCAAATTACGTGTTGATTACATATTATATTTTAGGTCTTTAAAGGAAATCTAAAGAGAAAAAAAATTCCTTCGCAACCCGTAACACCCCTGCTGAAACTCCTAAGGCGTCGAAAAGAGAAGAAAAAGGACTGGACGGAAAAGACAGCAGGGTAGGCGTCCAGGTCGCCCGGGGTGGGCGCGTCGGCAAACGGCCACTACCCGGAGAAATCCGGGGCAAGGCCGCGGTGAAACCTCGGCCTCAAGCTTTCCCCACGCCCCCCCCGCCCCTCACGGACGCTCCTGATTGGCCGGCCGCGGGAGCCCGGAAGTGACGCCACACCGGGCTTCCCGGCCTCCCGGCGGAGCCCGGGCGTGTCTCTTCCCACGCCCCGCCCCTCGGGGCTCCAAAACAAGAAAGCGGCGGCCGGGGCGGGGCCTTCCGACGGCCGACGCCGCGCAGGGGGCGGGGCCTGTGCTCGGGGCTTCCTCGGGTTGGGTGGTCGGTTGCGGAAGGAGGCGCCGTAGCGCGCGTCCGCACTTCCGTTCTCAGCCGACTGTGGAGTCGAGGCATGGAGGCGGAAGGGGGTTAGCGGCCGGGAGGAGGCCGAGACGGTTGAGGAGAGCGGCGGACTCGCGGCTGCAGTCCCGGTGAGCGTGGGAGCGCGCGCGGCGTAACCGTCGCAGCGCGTGAGGCCTGGGCGGGTGGGGGAGGGGCGGCGCGAGCGCGGCCGCGTCCCTCAGGAGAGTTGCGGCGCCCGAGGCGGGAGCATCCCCGCGGCGTCCGGTGGGCCGCCCTCTGGTTCTCTCCCTTCGCGTCGTCTGCACTGCCGTCCCGTGTGAGCTCTTCCGAGTCTGGGCGCTGCGTAGTTTCGGTGGGAGTGAGTGGGGTGTCTCGCTACAGAAGGTCTCTGTCCGCTCGGCGCCCCCTGCTTCCTCCTGCTGGGGTTCGTGCCTTTGGAGAGTGTGCCCCTCTCGAGTGGCCACCTGAGCCCTCCCTGCCCCACCTGAAGGCGATGGAGCGCTGACAGCCAGCCAGAGGGGCCTTTGCCATCCTCCTCACCTTCCAGGAGCGACGATGTGCCTAGACCCGGGTGGCCCAGAAGGAACCGGGCACGAGGCTCGAAGGAAGAAGAACCCACGGCTGGTCAGTTAAAGCGGCAGAGATGTTAGCTACTGACGATCCTAGGGCTGAACTCACCTGCTAATTGGGGGACTTTCTGACAAAGTGCCTGGCTGTCCCCAGCATGGGAACGAGGTCTCCCGTGGAGCCACTCCCCCTGTGGAGTCAGAATGGCAGTTGCACTGTTTCTTCGTTCCTTGTAGACCCACAGGCACGTTGTCTCATCTCTGGGAGCTTGAGCTCTGTCATCAAATGGTAATATTTGGTTCTACTTGATAAGGATTGATGTGAAACCCAGGTGAGAGAGCGAGTCTAAAAACCACTTCCTGGGCTTCCCTGGTGGCGCAGTGGTTGGGAGCCCGCCTGCCGATGCAGAAGACGCGGGTTCGTGCGCCGGTCCGGGAAGATCCCACGTGCCGCGGAGCGGCTGGGCCCGTGAGCCACGGCCGCTGGGCCTGCGCGTCCGGAGCCTGTGCTCCGCGGCGGGAGAGGCCACAGCGGTGAGGCCCGCATACCGCAAAAACAAAGCAAAACAAACAAAAAAAAAACACTTCCTCAGTTTTGTTTCGTTTTCTTTTGCTTTTTCAGAAATGTTCTTTTGGGGGCCAGAGTCTAGGTATATATGAATGCAGATCCTCACCCATTCTCAAATAAACCCAGGAATCTCGACTGAGAGGATCACTTCTCTGTAGGCCATTACCCCAGGTAATTATTTGTTGTTGTTTTTTTAATTTAAAATTTTTAATTTTTTAAATTGTTTATTTGGTTGCATTGGGTCTTAGTTGCGGCAGGCAGGCTCCTTAGTTGTGGCATGCGAACTCTTAGTTGCAGCATGCATGTGGGATCTAGTTCCCAGACCAGGGATCAAACCTGGGCCCCCTGCATTGGCAGCGCGGAGTCTTAACCAGTGTGCCACCAGGGAAGTGTTGGTAGTTATTTGTTAAATAAACATTTAAGACTTTTTTTTCAGGCACTTAATATGTGCCAAGCACTGAAAAGTAAAAAATACGGAACGGATCCTTGCCTCCTAACAGACTCAGAATTGCTGAGGATGGAGCTTGTAGGTGGGAGACAGATAAGTAAACAGCTCAGCCTAACATGGTAAATGCAGTGATAGAAACCATGTACAGAGTCCTGAGGGGATAGAGAAAAAAGTCATCAAAGACAGACTGGAAGGGAGGGAATGAGTCAGACAAGCCCCCAGGCATGATGATGCTCAGAGGTAGTTCTCAAATCTGGCTCCCCCCACCCCCGCCCCCGAAATATTTACTTATTTATTTATTTTGCCTGTGCTGGGTCTTAGTTGTGGCCTGCGAACTCAGCGGCGGCATGCATGTGGGATCTAGTTCCCCCACCAGGGATCGAACCCCGGCCCCCTGCATTGGGAGTGCAGAGTCTTACCCCCTGGACCACCAGGGAAGTCCACCAGGAAGACCACCAGGGACCATTTGGGAAGTCCCCCAAATCTGGCTTTTTATCAGACTTACTGGTGGAGTGTTTTTTAGAACGAATCTGAATTTTATCAGTGGTATCTCACCATCTGCTTTGCTTTTTTTTTTTTTTTTTCCCCAAGTTCCTTTGGTGAGTCTGATGCGCATTCAGGTTTAAGAACCAGGCAAAGGTATGAAGGGTAGGTGTTCAGGGCAGATAGATGGAAGAGCTTCCATAAAGGCAGGTAATGCCAAACACCAGGAAGCATTTTAGGAAGAGCAGGTGAGGGGGAATGGCAAGAGATGATGCTGAAGCCAGGTCATGGAGAGCCTTGTGTGGTGAGGCCAAAAATTTTAATTTTATCGGTCAAAGGTAGAGGAGTCATTTGTGCTTTTAGAGTCTGGTTTTTGCTTTGGCCTTTGGCAGCATTTTGGAGGAAGAATTGATGGTGGATCAAACAAGAGGCAGATCATTTAGGTTTCTTTTGTAATCCAGACAAATAATGAAAATGTATTGAACTAAGGAAATGGCAGTCTCACTGAGAGTAAAGTACAGATGTAATCAAGGTGGTAGACTCTATAGAACTTGTAGAGATGGGGGCTAAGGGAGGAGAGTATAGGAGAATTCACAGGTTACTGGTTTGAAAAGTGAAGTCATGGTAATACCATGGATATAGAGAATACAGGACAGATAACACATTTACGGAAGGGACTTTGTTCTGTTCTGGTCCTGTTTACTTTGAGGCAACTGTCAAGTGAGCATAGATTCACTATACAGTTGGATATTGAGTACGGTCAGCCTTCCATATCTTTGGGTTTCCCATCTGTGGATATAGAGGGCCAACTGTGTTCCCTGTACTGCACTATTTTATGGAAGGGACTTGAGCATCTGTAGATTTTGGTATGCGTGGGGGGACTCCTGGAACCAATCCCCTGCAGATACTGAAGGGCAGCTGTATATCTTTGTGGAATTCTGGGCTAGGCTATCATTTATTGAGTAGCTGAAACACAATTAAACATTGCATTGAGTTTTACCTACATTCTCAGTCTTTGGGAAGCTTCATTATAAATAGTAGTTGAAGAAATAGGTTGAATTGTCACCCACAAAGAGGATATTGAATGAAGGGATAGAGTCCTGAGGACAAACCTTTGGAAATTTTGATAAGAAGCAGGGGGAAAAGGAACAGATGATTATGGGGGTTGGGTAGAGGAAGTGAGAGAAGAATGGTGTGCCGTCATAGCTAAGGAATACATGGTTAGCAGTTTCATACGCTTTAGAGGAGTCCAGTAAAGAACCTATTGGATTTGGTATTAAAGAGATTATTAGGGACTTTTGTGAAAACATTCAGTGAAACATAAGGTAGAAGCCAGAGTGCAAAGGAGCTAAAGAAGTGAATCTAAATTATTTTTTCAAGGGGAGTTCCCTGGTGGTCCAGTGGTTAGGACTCGGCGCTTTCACAGCCGTGGCCCGGGTTCAATCCCTCGTCGGGGATCTAAACTAAGATCCCTTGAGCCGCTCAGCGTGGCCAAGGAAAAAAATAAATAAAAGCAATTGCGAAGAAGTTTAAAATAAATAAATAAATAAATTTTCAAAAAGTTTAGCTAGGAAAGGTCGAAGAAAGTGATTGTTATTTGAAGTTTCTGGCCAGCTATTATTGAGAAATGATATCCCCTGGATAAGTCAGTAGAAAGTTACAGTTATACCTCTGGTGAAGCATCCTATGTTATTGGCAAAAAAACTGTCTCTCTGATGCACAGGAGCCGCTCTTATTTCTGTCATGCAGCTTGAGGATTCCCTGGACTCCCCCATTTGTGGTTCAGTAATGATTCCAAGCAGTAAAAACACTGATGAAATTAACAAAACTGTCCTCCAGAAGAACTGAATTGTGCAAAAATTTGCAGGATTCATAGTCATCTACCAGTAGTTTTCCCTAAAAAGAAAAATTTCAGTATACCCTGTTCAGATTTTTTGGGCTTAGCTATCAGGCCAATGATGATTTTAGTTTTAGGAATATAACCACACCCATTTATGGCCTTTTGAGAGGAACTGTGGAAACATGTTTCTGTTGTTGATGTGCTATAGCACTGTCCTCTCTGTTTTCTAAATTCCACGGCACTTATCTGTTATATGGCAGTAACTCCTATCTACTTTGAGAAAATTTAGTTTTGCTTTCTGGAATGTGGAAGTAGGCTAGCTCTCTGAGTGAGTGAAATAAAGAGCAGACTCCATAAGTTTTTTACTAGAAGGTTTATTTTGCTAACTAACTTCTCTGTTAATAATTATTTTAAAGTATACAACATTTTATTTGTACTTCAGTACCTTAATTTTTTCAATTGACTGCAGTCTTGTTTCCTGCTCAAGTCAAGCTTGAAACAATTGATGTTTGAGAAATCTCCCATAAATTTCATTTTCTGTTCTTGCATCGACTAGAAGGGTGAAACTTATTGAATCAGATTACATCACTGGAAAAACACAGCTTCTGCAGACTTTTAACTTCCTGGTATTACATTACTGGTTTTTCAAGTATAAGAAGTTCTTTGAATGAAATTTATATTCTGCAGAAACATAGTGTCCATTCTGTTACTTCGTATTCCCTAGTTTGCAGCACCCTTAAAAAATGTAATTGAATTAGAATTAGTGTTAGGAAAGGGCAGGACTCTCCAGCTGAACTAGCATATTACTTTTTTTATTTTTCACATGAGGACTGTGTAACTCATGTTATCTTTCTGCTCTACTTTTCAGGAAGCTCCTAAATTAGGACTTAGTGAAATTAAATTTCTTCTAAATAAGTTTTGATTTCTCTCCCTTTTTAAATTGCCTTCTAAAATGTCTTTTTCTTTATACTTTAATGTTGAAAGCTGCCCTAAATTCTTTTCAGAAGCATGAAGAAAGTATACAGTTAATATTTAATGAATTTAAAAAATCAGTTCACAAGACAAATACATGTTTTTGATTGTACAGAAATTATAAATACTGTCAAGATGTGATCAGTTTCCCATTAGCAGAGCTTATTATGCACTCTGAATTTTTGGGTGATAATGCATTCAAAAACTTAACATTGTCAAGTTTCTGTACCCAGGTAGTCAATGACTTGGGTCATGTTTCTTAACCTTTTATTGTCCCTTCTCCCTCTCTGAAAGGAAACGTTTAAGACATTTTTTTCCTATGAATTTCCCATGAATTTTAATACCACCAATATATTGTATACTTCTTTACATAATGTACATATACCTGTGCTTTATATGTAAAAAGAGTAGGATGTGTTCCACTAACCGGTTTTCATTTCCTTGAGGATGATGTCACTCCTGATGAGAATGCATGGATTAGGTTCATCCAGTTAGGAAATGAACTTCATTGGGTTTACAGTTGGGTTTGTAACTTTTTTCCCATTAGGCTGATATACATTCATTAGATAATGAAGATCAAGTTTTCAAGATGGTTTTCTTGGGTAATTTCCTGGCCCAATTCCCAATAAAATGTTTCCATATGATAGAACACTTGGTTCGATTTCCCTTGGGTGTGGTTTTCTTCTTTTTTGTCAAAGACTGGCTAATAGCTGTTTGGATAATACCTTGAGTTTGTCTGATGTTTTTCGCATGAATAGACTGGGGTTGTGGGTTTGGGGAAGCATACTGCAGAGTTGAAGTTCCTGTCTCATCACATTGTGTCAGGGGTTACCAACATGACTTAACCACTGGTGATGTTAACCTTGATCACTTGGTTTAAGGTTGTGTTTGCCAGGTGTCTCTACCGTAAGTGTGATTTTCACTTTGCATACTTTCTTATTTAGAAGTGTTTCACCAAGTCCAGCCCTCACTCAAGATAGGGTGGGATTAAGCTCCACTTCCTGGAATGGGAAGTATCTGTATATATTATTTGCGATTCTTCTATAAGGAAAGTTTGTTCCTTCCCCCACATTTGTTTATTCATTCATTTGTATCAGTATGGATTCATATATATTTATACTGTGGGTTATAATCCAATATTACATTATTGTGTTACTCAGATTGTTTCAGCTTTGGCCACTGAGAGCGCTTTCAGGTTGGTGGCTAATATGTCCCTTTGACATGCCCCCATCCTTTTGTATTTTGAGCACTTTGTTTCTGTTCCTGTAAGATGCTCCAGGCTCACTTGTATTTTTCCTGCTCCAGCCTCTTGTTTATTTCATTGCAAAACATTTGCTTCTTGTTTCGCCACAATACACTGCTTACTGACAGTGAACTTTCTATTTGCTTTTATATGCATTTAGTGGCATCTTAGCTTGCTTTTATTACACCTCATTAGAATTGGAGATCTCTTTGGATTTTGGCTTCCACCCTATTTTGCTAATCCTCTGTTTCATGCCATCTGCAGTTCTGATAAACTTGACTCGTGTATTTTTCTTCAAACCTTTGACACATTTGATTCTTGGGATTTCCTCTCGTTTCCTGGTACCAACTTGCTACTTTGCTCTCTTTGAGACTGCTAGGATTTGGGAAATTAATTTCTTTTTTTTAAATTTTATTTATTTTTTATACAGCAGGTTATTATTATCTATTTTATACGTATTAGTGTATATATGTCAATCCCAATCTCCCAATTCATTCCACCACCACCACCACCACCACCCCCTGCCACTTTTCCCCCTTGGTGTCCGTACGTTTGTTCTCTACATCTGTGTCTCTGTTTCTGCCCTGCAAACTGGTCCATCTGTACCATTTTTCTAGGTTCCACATATATGCGTTAATATATGATATTTGTCTTTCTGACTTACTTGACTCTGTATGACAGTCTCTAGATCCATCCACGTTTCTGCAAATGACCCAATTTCATTCCTCTATATGGCTGAGTAATATTCCATTGTATATATGTACCACATCTTCTTTATCCGTTTGTCTGTCAATGGGCATTTAGGTTGCTTCCATGACCTGGCTATTGTAAATAGCGCTGCAGTGAACATTGGGGTGTATGTGTCTTTTTGAATTATGGTTTTCTCTGGGTATATGCCCAGTAGTGGGATTGCTGGGTCATATGGTAATTCTATTTTTAGTTTTTTAAGGAACCTCTGTACTGTTCTCCATAGTGGCTGTATCAATTTACATTCCCACCAACAGTGCAAGAGGGTTCCCTTTTCTCCACACCCTCTCCAGCATTTGTTGTTTGTAGATTTTCTGTTGATGCCCATTCTAACTGGTGTGAGGTGATACCTCATTGTAGTTTTGATTTGCATTTCTCTAATAATTAGTGATGTTGAGCAGCTTTTCATGCGCTTCTTGGCCGGCTGTATGTCTTCTTTGGAGAAATGTCTATTTAGGTCTTCTGCCCATTTTTTGATTGGGTTGTTTGTTTTTTTAATATTGAGCTGCTTGAGCTGTTTATATATTTTGGAGATAAATCCTTTGTTGATTCGTTTGCAAATATTTTCTCCCATTCTGAGGGTTGTCTTTTCGTCTTGTAGTTTCCTTTGCTTTGCAAAAGCTTTTAATAGGTCTCATTTGTTTATTTTTGTTTTTATTTCCATTACTGTAGGAGGTGGATCAAAAAAGATCTTGCTGTGATTTATGTCAAAGAGTGTTCTTATGTTTTCCTCTAAGAGTTTTATAGTGTCTGGTCTTACATTCGGATCTCTAATCCATTTTGAGTTTATTTTTGTGTATGGTGTTAGGGAGTATTCTAATTTCATCCTTTTACGTGTAGCTGTCTAGTTTTCCTAGCACCACTTATGAAGAGACTGTCTTTTCTCCGTTGTGTATGCTTGCCTTCTTTGTCATAGATTAGTTAACCATAGGTGCGTGGGTTTATCTCTGGGCTTTCTATTCTGTTCCATTGATCTATGTTTCTGGTTTTGTGCCAGTACCATATTGTCTTGATTACTGTAACTTTGTAGTACAGTCTGAAGTCAGGGAGTGTGATTCCTCCAGCTCAGTTTTTTTACCTCAAGACTGCTTTGGCTATTCGGGGTCTTTTGTGTCTCCATACAGATTTTAAGGTTTTTTGTTCTAGTTCTGTAAAAAAATGCCAGTGGTAATTTGATAGGGATTGCATTGAATCTGTAGATTGCTTTGGGTAGTAGAGTCATTTTCACAATATTGATTCTTCCAATCCAAGAACATGGTCTATCTCTCCATCTGTTTGTGTCATCTTTGATTTCTGTCATCAGTGTCTTATAGATTTCTGAGTACAGGTCTTCTACTTCCTTAGGTAGGTTTATTCCTCGGTATTTTATTCTTTTTGTTTGAGTGGTGAATGGGATTGTTTCCTTAATTTCTCTTTCTGATCTTTTGTTGTTAGTGTATAGGAATGCAAGAGATTTCTGTGCTTTAATTTTGTATCCTGCAGCTTTACCAAATTCAGTGATTAGCTGTAGTAGTTTTCTGGTGGCATCTTTAGGATTCTCTATATATAGTATCATGTCGTCTGCAAACAGTGACACTTTTACTTCTTCCTTTCCAATTTGTATTCGTTTTATTTCTTTTTCTTCTCTGATTGCCGTGGCTAGGACTTCCAAAACTATGTTGAATAATAGTGGTGAGAGTGGACAACCTTGTCTTGTTCCTGATCTTAGAGGAAATGCTTTCAGTTTTTCACCTTTGAGAATGATGTTTGCTGTGGGTTTGGTGTATATGGTCTTTATTACGTTGAGGTAGGTTCGCTCTGTGCCCACTTTCTGGAGTTTTTATCATAAATGGGTGTTGAATTTTGTCAAAAGCTTTTTCTGCGTCTGTTGAGATGATCATATGGTTTTTATTCTTCATTTGTTAATATGGTGTATCACATTGATTGATTTGCATATATTGAAGAATCCTTGCATCCCTGGGATAAATCCCACTTGATCATGGTGTATGATCCTTTTAATGTGTTGTTGGATTCTGTTTGCTAGTGTTTTGTTGAGGATTTTTGCATCTATATTCATCAGTGCTATTGGTCTGTAATTTTCTTTTTTTGTAGTATCTTCGTCTGGTTTTGGTATCAGGGTGATGGTGGCCTCATAGAATGAGTTTGGGAGTGTTCCTTCCTCTGCAATTTTCTGGAAGATTTTGAGAAGGATGGGTGTTAGCTCTTCTCTAAATGTTTGATAGAATTCACCTGTGAAGCCGTCTGGTCCTGGACTTCTGTTTGTTGGAAGATTTTTAATCACACTTTAAATTTCATTACTTGTGATCGGTCTGTTCATATGTTCTATTTCTTCCTGGTTCAGTCTTGGAAGGTTATACCTTTCTAAGAATTTGTCCATTTTTTCCAGGTTGTCCATTTTATTGCCATAGAGTTGCTTGTAGTAGTCTCTTAGAATGCTTTGTATTTCTGTGGTGTCTGTTGTAACTTCTCCTTTTTCATTTTTAATTAATTTGAGTCCTCTCCCTCTTTTTCTTGATGAGCCTGGCTAATGGTTTGTCAATTTTGTTTATCTTCTCAAAGAACCAGCGTTTAGTTTGACTGATCTTTGCTATTGTTTTCTTTGTTTCTATTTCATTTATTTCTGTTCTGATCATTATGATTTCGTTCCCTCTACGAACTTTGGGTTTTGTTTGTTTTTCTTTCTCCAGTTCCTTTAGGTGTAAGGTTAGATTGTTTATTTGAGATTTTTCTTGTTTCTTGGGGGTAGGCTTGTATTGCTCTACACTTCCCTCTTAGAATTGCTTTTGCTGCATCCCATAGGTTTTTGGGTTGTTGAAAAATTAATTTTTAAAAATTAAAAATTTTTAAATTAAAAATTGGGTCTTTGGGTTGGGTCTTTGTTGCTGCGTGCGGGCTTTCTCTAGTTGCGGCGAGCGGGGGCTACTCTTTGTTGTGGTGCGCAAGCTTCTCATTGCGGTGGCTTGTTGCAGAGCATGGGCTCTAGACACATGGGCTTCAGTAGTTGTGGTACGTGGGCTCAGTAGTTGTGGCTCGTGGGCTCTAGAGCACAGGCTCAGTAGTTGTGGTGCATGGGCTTAGTTGCTCCGCGGCATGTGGGATCTTCCCGGGCCAGGGCTCTAACCCATGTTGCCTGCATTGGCAGGCGGATACTTAACCACTGCACCACCAGGGACGTCCTCCTGTAGGTTTTGGATTGTCGTGTTTTCGTTGTCATTTGTCTCTAGGTATTTTTTGATTTTCTCTTTGATTTCTTCAATGATCTCTTGGTTATTTAGTAACGTATTGTTTAGCCTCCATGTCTTTTGTGTTTTTATGTTTTTTTCACTGTAATTGATTTCTAATCTCATAGCATTGTGGTCGGAAAAGATGCTTGTTATGATTTCAGTTTTCTTAAATTTACCAAGGCTTGATTTGTGACCCAAGATATGATCTATCCTGGAGAATGTTCCATGTGCACTGGAGAAGAAAGTGTAATCTGCTGTTTTTGGGTGGAATGTCCTATAAATATCAATTAAATCTATCTGGTCTATTGTGTCATTTAAAGCTTGTGTTTCCTTATTCATTTTCTGTCTGGATGATCTGTCCACTGGTGTAAGTGAGGTGTTAAAGTCCCCCACTATTATTGTGTTACTGTCGATTTCCTCTTTTATAGCTGTTAGCAGTTGCCTTATGTATTGAGATGCTCTTATTTTGGGTGCATATATATTTACAATTGTTATATCTTCTTATTGGATTGATCCCTTGATCATTATGTAGCATCCTTGTCTCTTCTAACATTCTTTATTTTAAAGTCTATTTTATCTGATATGAGTATTGCTACTCCAGCTTTCGTTTGATTTCCATTTGCATGGAATATCTTTTTCCATCCCCTCACTTTCAGTCTGTATGTGTTCCTAGGTCTGAAGTGGGTCTCTTGTAGACAGCACATATATGGGTCTTGTTTTTGTATCCATTCAGCGATCCTGTGTCTTTTGGTTGGAGCATTTAATCCATTCACAGTCAAGGTAATTATCGATATGTATGTTCCTGTTACCATTTTCTTAATTGTTATGGGTTTGTTTTTGTAGGTCGTTTTCTTTTGTGTTTCCCACTTAGAGAAGTTTCCTTCGAATTTGTTGTAGAGCTGGTTTGGTGGTGCTGAATTCTCTTAGCTTTTGCTTGTATGTAAAGCTTTTGATTTCTCCATTGAATCTGAATGAGCTCCTTGCCAGGTAGAGTAATCTTGGTTGTAGGTTCTTCCCTTTCATCACTTTAAATATATCGTGCCACTCCCTTCTGGCTTGTAGAGTTTCTACTGAGAAATGAGCTGTTAACCTCATGGGAGTTCCTTTGTATGTTATTGGTCGTTTTTCCCTTGTTGTTTTCAGTAATGTTCCTTTGTCTTTAATTTTTGTCAATTTTTTTTTTTTTTTTTTTTTTTGTGGTACGTGGGCCTCTCACTGTTGTGGCCTCTCCCACTGCGGAGCACAGGCTCCGAATGTGCAGGCTCAGCGGCCATGGCTCACGGGCCCAGCCGCTCCACGGCATGTGAGATCCTCCCGGACCGGGGCACGAACCCGTGTCCCCTGCATCAGCAGGCGGACTCCCAACCCACTGCACCACCAGGGAAGCCCTAATTTTTGTCAGCTTGATTACTGTGTGTCTTGGCGTGTTTCTCCTTGGGTTTATCCTGCCTGGGACTCTCTGCGCTTCCTGGACTTGGGTGGCTATTTCCTTTCCCATGTTAGGGAAGTTTTTGACTATAATCTCTTCAAATATTTTCTTGGGTCCTTTCTCTCTCTCTTCTCCTTCTGGGACCCCTATAATGCGAATGTTGTTGCGTTTAATGTTGTCCCAGAGGTCTCTTAGGCTGTCATCATTTCTTTTCATTCTTTTTTCTTTATTCTTTTCCATGGCAGTGAATTCCACCATTCTGTCTTCCAGATCACTTATCCGTTCTTCTGACTCAGTTACTCTGCTATTGATTCCTTCTAGTGTATTTTTCATTTCAGTTATTGTATTGTTCATCTCTGTTTGTTCTTTATTTCTTCTAGGTGTTTTTTCTTTAATTCTTGTAAGTCTTTGTTAAATATTTCTTGCATCTTCTTGATCTTTGCCTCCATTCTTTTTCCAAGGTCCTGGATCATCTTCACTGTCATTTTTCTGAATTCCTTTTCTGGAAGGTTGCCTATCTCCACTTCATTTAGTTGTTTTTCTGGGGTTTTATTTTGTTCCTTCATCTTGTACATAGTCATCTGCCTTTTCATTTTGTCTTGTCTTTTTGTGAATATGGTTTTCCTTCCACAGGGTGCAGAATTGTAGTTCTTGCTTCTGCTGTCTGCCCTCTGGTGGCTGAGGCTATCTAAGAGGCTTGTAACAGGCTTCCTGATGGAAGGGACTGGTGGTGGGTAGAGCTGGGTGTTGCTGTGGTGGGCAGAGCTCAGTAAAACTTTAATCTGCTTATCTGCTGATGGGTGGGGCTGGGTTCCCTCCCTGTTGGTTGTTTGGCCTGAGGCAACCCAGCACTGGAGCCTACGTGGCTCTTTGGTGGGGCTAATGGTGGACTCTGGGAGGGCTTCCGCCAAGGAGTACTTCCCAGAACTTCTGCCGCCAGTGTCCTTGTCCCCACAGTGAGCCACAGCCACCCCCCCCCCCCCCGCCTCTGCAGGAGACCCTCCAACACTAGCAGGTAGGTCTGGTTCAGTCTCCTATGGGGTCACTGCGCCTTCCCCTGGGTCCCAGTGCGCACACTACTTTGTGTGTGCCCTCCGAGAGTGGAGTCTGTGTTCCCGCCTGTCCTGCCGAAGTCCTGCAATCAAATCCCGCTAGCCTTCAAAGTCTGATTCTTTAGGAATTCTTCCTCCTGTTGCCGGACCCCAGGTTGGGAAGCCTGACATGGGGCTCAGAACCTTCACTCCAGTGGGTGGACTTTGTGGTATAAGTCTTCTCCAGTTTGTGAGTCACCCGCCCAGCAATTATGGGATTTGATTTTATTGTGATTGCGCCCCTCCTACCATCTCACTGCAGCTTCTCCTTTGTATTTGGATGTGGGGTATCTTTTTTGGTGAGTTCTTGTGTCTTCCTGTTGATGATTGTTCAGCAGTTGGTTGTGATTCTGGTGCTCTCGCAAGAGGGAGTGAGCGCACGCCCTCTACTGCGCCATCTTGAACCAATCTCTGAAAGTAATTTCATTTAACCCTTTTTACTTGAGTTTGGATGGTGGAGGCTCTGATGGTAGTATAAAACCCCAAATTGGAGACAGTCAAAAACTGTAAGTTTCAGACTTAGTAGTAATAGGTTTGTAGCTATTATATTTGCAACCATTACAGTTTATACTGCGTTGATGAGCAGTGAGTTATGGGCAGCAGTTCATACACACATGTGCAAATTCATGTGTATATATACTTTCTAACCAAGAGAAAATTCTTCTCTATATGAGTTTTTGTTATTGGTATGGAGTAATATTTGTGGATTTTTTACGTTTCCAGGGATTTCTGGAACATGGCCTCAGGGAATGTGGAAGGTTTCCTGAGCTTTTCACTTGACTCCAGTGCAGTATTAGAACACTCCAAAATCTGTACTTTGAAAACATCGATAATTCTATGTCTCTGTATATAATTTCCCATCAGTACTGTATAGTTTTGAGCCTTCTTTATAACACAGCTGTATATTGCCTTATGATGTTTATTACTAACTGCTTCCATTATTTTTCATGTGTCACAGGTAAAGTTTTTACGAGTAGGCTCAGATTGAGTTTAGCCAGTGATTGATAAGCTGGCCAGCAGAATGTTCTGGATGTGGTCGAGGCACGTTGTAAGTTGAAGACATGATCATTAGTAGGAAATGTACCCATTCTCCACCAGAATAGGCCTGAAGTGTTGTGTGTTTTTTTTCTTTAGTCTTTCCATGTCTTCTTTTCTGGATACAGGTACAGAATGAGCACATGTTGTTGGTGTACACCAGGTGGTATTTCCACCATTGACTTCCTGCAACACTATGCATCTGAGACCCACTCCAGTGAATTTCAAAAAGCTGATGAAGACCTCTGCTACTGCTTAGAGTGTGTGGCTGAGTACCACAAAGCAAGGGATGAATTGCCATCCTTACATAAGGTACTTTACATTAATTGGGCAGTATTTTTCAGAGCTTGATAACTAGGAAGAGAATAAATTTGAACTCTGTTGGAAGCATTCAGGGAACTGACAATGTGATTTAAACTGTGAATGCTAATATACTTCTAGTATCTAACTCATTGCCTGGTAGATAGTAGGTGCTGAGTAAATGCTTATTTTTATTTTTATTTTTTTTCGGTACACGGGCCTCTCACTGTTGTGGCCTCTCCTGTTGCGGAGCACGGGCTCCGGATGGCAGGCTCAGCGACCATGGCTCACGGGCCCAGCCCTCCGCGGCATGTGGGATCTTCCCGGACCGGGGCACGAACCCGTGTCCCCCACATCGGCAGGCGGACTCTCAACCACTGCGCCACCAGTGAAGCCCTAAATGCTTATTGATTGATAGAATTGAATTGAAATCTAATTTTCAGAATTTTATAGCAGAATAGCAGAATTTTATAATCCTCCACTTTTAGTCATTTTGATGTGAAACAGTTTCATGAAATGAAGTGACGTATGGGGTTTTTTTGGGTTCATGTTTTAATGTCATTGTGTTTGACATTGTTAACAGCCAGGTATCTGAATGGCTTGGGTTATTTTTTTATTGGCTAATAGTTCTTTTTTTTCCCCTCTCTTCATTTTTTAATGGGTAAATGGTATAAATCAATAAAGACAAGCATTTTTTCATTCACAGTAACCAAAGTGAAACATGTAATTTTAAATATGTGGCTTTGAATATTGGTTTATTATATTTATCTGATGAAAAATGGAATACAGACCATAGAGAAATGTATAATAATATAAAAAAGAGGAGGGGGATGATTAGTTATGAACCTTTTGAGGAAAACTTTTACGTTTACAAGGTTTCCTAGCTATGAAGCTAACCAATGTCTTTATGCTAAAGCTGATGTTTCAAGGTAGTTACCTATGGCTGGAACATAGGGAAGTCAGAGGAGGCCCAGCTTGTGCCTTGGTAAACAAGCTCCAACTTCTCATTTCCTTTTCAATAGAGTATAGTTGACAGAGCTGTTGATAGCAAACCTCTGCAAGAGCGATGTTTTAAACATCTCATGCTCTATGTACTCATGTTCATGTATCATAAAAGCCACTTTTATGTTTAGTGACTGTTTTCTTTAAATCTAATATATGATGTTTAGTACTTCTTTAAACTTCTGAATTTTTATACTTAGGAAAAGGCTTTCTAGAAGGATCATCACATCCAGTATATTTTGTTGATAATAAGATATAAAGCACACTGCCCGTTTTTCTTTTCCTGTAGGTTTTATGGGAATTAGAAACCTCACGTCTCATAAATCACTTTGAAAAGGCCATGAAGGCAGAAATTGGAGACGATGACGAGTTATATATAGTAGACGACAATGGAGAGGCACAGCTGTTTGACTTTACTGGCCAAGACTTTGAAAATAAGCTTCGAGTTCCTCTTCTTGAAATACTGAAATATCCTTATTTGCTTTTACATGAGCGTGTTAGTGAGTATCTTGGGTGTTTCACAGTTGTATCATTTTTTTTTAATTTTAAGAATTGTAAGAAAAAAAAAGAATTGTAAGAATTTGGGTTTATATTGAAAATCTGTTTCTTAAACATGTAATTAGGATACTTATTATTATTTTTTCCATTATTTTTATTTTGAGCGTTTCCAAACCTAGAAAAGTGAATTACACAGTGAATACCATAAACACACCACAAAGATTCTACAGTTGCTAACATCTTGCTGTATTTGCTTTATCACATGTATATTCATCTATCCATTCAATTAATTTTCATTCTTGGAATGTGTCTGTAGCAGGGTTTTTCAAACTTGGCACTGTTGACAGTTTGGATAATTCTTGGTGGGTGAGGGACATGCTGTTTATTGTGGGATGTTTAGCAGCATCCCTGGCCTCTCTCCACTAGATGCTGGTAGTGACTTGCTCTCCCCATTACCCTAATTGTGACAACCAAAAATGTCTCCAGATATTGCCAAATGTCCCTTGGGAGTTGGGGATCAGGGCCAGTGAGGGACAGAATCGCCAGGTTGAGAACCACTGGTCTGTAGTAATTTTCAGTAATCACTATGGCATCGCATATTACGGCTGCCTAGATTTTGGTCATTTATATTTGCATTTCTTAATATGAATCTCTTGAAGACATTTTCCTGATCTATCAAATCTAATGAAATAACAGTACCTTTAAGGCACCCACTACTATATCTAGTCCACATTCAGATTTTCCCGGTAGTTGCAAAATGTGTTTTTTGGACGATTTATTTAAATTAGAGTCCAATCAGGGACTGTGCATTTGGTTCCATATTTCTTACATCTCTTTTAATCCAGAATAGTTTACTCTTATATATGTGTGCACAGGTATAGATATAGATAGATAGATTTTTTTTCTTTTTTGTCATAACTTTGACTTGCTGCGACCAAATGGTTGCCCTGAAGAATAATGTGCTTCCTGGACTTTTCTGATTTCTTCCTTGTCATGTTATTTGACTTGTTTCTCTATTCTCTGTATTTTCAGTAAATTGAAAAGTATATCTAAAGATTTATTAGATAAATCAGTTCTTTCTAAATAAATTCAAAATAACTAGATTTTTAAATTCTAACACGTCATTTTTCAAACATTTATTAAAGAGTACCATATCCAGAAAAGTACATAAGCTTGATTTTTCATAAACTAAACACACTTGTGTAGCTGGCACCCAGGTCAAGAAACAAAACATCATCAACACACCAGGAGCTCTCCTCTTGCTTTTCCAGTCATTGTTCCTCCTTCCCAAAGCTAACCACTGTCACTACAATATTCTTTGAAGCTTGACAAAATAAAGTTGATTCATCTGATGTGGTAAATGTATGAGTCTATTCAGTATACTTCTGAAAGAGTGATGAAGAAATTTCCATAAAGCAACAGGGATTAGGATAGTGCTGGTACAGATAGACTAATGGAACAGTGTAGAGAGTCCAGAAGTAAACCAAATATATTTGGGGAATTTACTCTTTGGTGATGATAGCATTTCAAACCAGTGGAGAAAATGGATTACTCAGTAACTGAGTGTAGGACAAAATAGCCATTTGGGGGGCAAAGCTGATTTTATCACTGTGGTACAAGATAAAGTCCTCATGGATCAAAATGTAAAATGCTAATGGAATTGGACCTATAGCCATACTTCTAAGAAGATGCCCTCTGGAGATAATTATGCCCAGTGTGAATAAAGATGTTTGTACTAGGAAAGAGCAATTCATAGGCACACAGTATGATCAACCTACCGGTCTTTCAGCAGCTAAATATCATTCCTACATTTACAGCATTTTTATGCCTCAGTTTAAAAAAAAAAAAAGGGAACAACTTTTCATTCACTTACAGAGCAACCAAAGGAGCCAAATTTAGGGAATCTTGATAAGTTGATAAGATTTATGTCTTATGTTTACTGCCTTATTTTTTCTATTTAGATGAACTATGCGTTGAAGCACTTTGCCGGATGGAACAAGCTAACTGCTCCTTTCAGGTTTTTGACAAACATCCAGGGATCTATTTGTTTTTGGTCCATCCCAATGAAATGGTGAGTGTGAGTGTTAGGCAGTGGAAGAAGGAATATTTTATTTTTGCACCTATAGTATAGATAACTATAATAGAGGTTTTTGGTTGTACTTCGTTTAAAATATTTGCCAAAATTATTCTCTTGTTGTTGTAACATTACTGCAGTTAAGGAGGGGGTGCTGGGGGGGCTCAAAGAAGAGAGTTAAGACAGTAGGGAAGCACTTCTGACAGGTGATGCTTCAGTTTAAAAGACAAATGAGGGGATAATCTGAACTTGCAGTGTGTTGACCTGAACTAATGAAGAAGGACTGTTCTCTCTTGCTTTTCTTGCTTGCCTGCCCTGCTCCAAGCACATGGAAACACCAGTTAAAAAACTTGAAATAATTATTTTAGATTTATTATAGATGAGATTTTTAACAGGTGATGGGGTAGAGGGGAGGGCAAGGAAATTCAGTTCCTAGGTGCCAGACAGGAAGAGGAACTGAGAATCAGAACAGTAGGTAGACAGAAGCAGAGAGCAACACCAGAGGCTCGGAACCTGACTTTGAGCTGATTGCTGGAGTTTGAGGACTTCTCATCATGTGGCGAGGCAGCGTGTGCAGTAGGACCTGTGCACGTTGGCCTCTAGAACTGAGTTACAATGTTAAGACAATAGCCATGAAGGGTTGCTCTGCCAATAGAAGGATAGTAAAGAGGCTTTATTTTTAAGTGGCAAAGAAAGAACATGGTAATGGGGTTTCCAGTCAGAATGGTGGTGAATTTCAGTCTCCTCTGTGCCAAACCCAAACAATGATAGAAAAAAATTCAAAAAGTGGAATTCTAAAAGGTATAATCACACTTTTCAAAAGGTAAATGTTTCTTTGGACCAGTAATGGAACAGAAATACAAAGTGATAAATGGTGGAAACCTGTATGTAGGCTTGGATGGCTGTAGGTAGCGGGGGACTGAGTTTGTGCATGATAATAAGAATTACAAATATACTCCAGGCAAGGGTAGAACCAGAGTCAAGGCCTGTGCTTAAAATAAGGGTGGGGCTTTCCTGCCTGTGAAAGAAGATTGACAGAAAGTACAGCCAGCTGCTCTCTGGGACTGGCTTTCTTAAAGCTGCAAACCAGTAGAGGAAGCTGGTCCAGCTGAGCAACCAGGTCATGGGCCAAGCACTTGCAGGCTTGGTGACTGGGTCTGCAGGGCCAGGAACGACTGTATGCTTCATTATATATGTGTTTTTATAGGTCAGGAAACTGAGTCAGGAGACTTAACCACAGTTACACAGGCTAGTATGGTGACTTGGATTTGTATATAGGCAGCCTGACTCCAGAGCCCTAATGCTTTTTTTTTTTTAAGTTTTTATTTGAAAATACTTTAAAATTTTCAGAAAATTCTCAAAAATAAAAAAAAGTAGAAAACACCTGTATACTCTTTAGCTGTATTCACCGATTATTAATGTTTCACTCCATTTGTTCTATCATTTGCTTTCAGTTAACTACAAAGCTGTTTGTTTTCTGAACCATTTGAGAGTAGGTTGCATATATCATAGCCTTTTGCCCCTAAATACTTCAGTGTATATTTCCTAAGAATAAGTATATTCTCACAATATTATAAACTTCAGTGAATTTAACATTGATACAGTAAGGTCTGTTTTCCAGTTGTGTCATGTGATCCAGTGTACTTTGTAGCATTTTCCCCCTGTGCTTCAGTATCCAGACCAGGATCAGGATTTACATGTAGTTGTGTTACATTAGTCTCCCTTAATCTGTAACATTTCCGCAGCCTTTCTTTGTCTTTTATGACAATTACATTTCTGAAGAATAGTCATTTCTGCCTCCCTCCCATTTACAAAACATAGAATGCTTTTCATTTTGGGTTTGTCTGATGCTTGCGCATGGTTAGGCTTCGGTTATACGTTCCAGCTGGAGTACTACGTAAGTGATGGATGTTATGTCCTTCTCAGGGTGTCAGATATACAGGCATGCCGTATCATTCGGCCTCTCGTGGTGATGTTAATTTTGATCATCTAGTTGAGGTGTTGTCCAGTTTCTTCACTGTACAATGTCTAGTTCTTAAGTACTCTAAGATCACATAAATACCTTACTCCTCACCAAAATTTTCTCCTAAATTTAGCATTACCTGGTGGTTCTTCCCTGAGCCAGTTTTTCTAAGGTTGCAAAATAATTTCAGCCCCAGCACTTTACATATTTACCAGTCAGCACTTGACATTGATTGTACTATAATCAAGAGCCATTTTCCCTGCTCTTCATTTATTCATCTGTTTATTATAAGTTATAGACTCATTGATTCCTTTGTATTTTTTTCGATAGCTTAAAATTCATTACTTAATTATGTTGGCATAGAGCCCATTCTTTTGTCCACTAGTTCTATGTTTTGCAAACTTTTCTGCCCATAACCTAAGTAAAAATGTTCTTCATCGAGTTCACACACATATATATACGTATGTGACCTAAACATTTCACAAAACAGTACTTACTGTTACTATGAAGGATGCCCACTGATTTTTTTAAATTTTATTTAGTTTTTAAGGTTGGTTGTGATCACTAATTCAATTTGTAGTGCAGAATAAATTTAAAATCACTTCCCTATGCTATATTGCCATGTAGAGGTGACCTTTGATTTCTTTTGAGGTTTCTCTTTTCATTTTTCTTCCCTTTTTTTAACTTTCTATTATGGAACATTACAAACATACAAAAAATAGATTGGTGTAGTGAACCCCCATATATCCATCACTGTGCTTCATCTGTTATCAATATGTGGTCAATATTCTACTCCTGTTAAGTTTAGTTACCGCAAATCTTAGACATCAGAGCATTTCATCCATAAAATACTTTAGTACGTGTATCAAAAAGGTAAGTGCTTTTAAAAGAAAACAATTACATCAACACACTTATAATAATAATAATATCATATTTCTAGTCAGTGTTTAAGTGAGTGGAAATAATTATCTCACAAATGCTTTATTAGGGTTAGTTCAAATCAGGATCAAGCAAGGTTCACACATCGCATTCCAGTTGACCCTTGAGCAGCATGGGTTTGAACTGCATGGGTCCTCTTATACACAGATTCTTTTTAATAGCATGTAGTATAGTACTACACGGTTCGAGGTTAGTTGAATCCATGATGCAGAACCGGGATATGGAGGGCTGCCAACTATGTTATATTCGAATTATATTAGTGTATTCAACTACGCAGAGGGTAGGTGCCCCATGTTTGTTGTTCAAAGGTCAATTGTAATTAGTATCTTCTGTCTTTTTTTTTCTTTTTTTCTGTCATCATGGACCTTTTGGTATATTTCCTTTAAATGTCTGAAAATCATATATTTTTCCTAAAGTACTTTATTCTATATGATAGTCTTTTTCTTCCAGTTTTATTGAGGTATAATTGACATATAGCATTGTATAAGTTTACGATATACAGTGTAATGTTTTTTTTTAAAGTAGAGTTGATGTATCTCGTGTCTTTTATAATCTGTAGAGAATCCTATTTTAACTATATGCTTGCTGTATGTAGACAGTTGTGTGTAAAATGAAGTAATGAATGTGTTATGCTTTTAGGTTCGGCGTTGGGCTATCCTGACTGCAAGAAACTTGGGAAAAGTGGACAGAGATGATTATTATGACTTACAGGAGGTTTTGACTTGCCTTTTTAAAGTCATTGAGTTGGGGCTTTTAGAAAGTCCAGACATTTATACTTCTTCTGTCCTTGAGACGGGTAAACTGATTCTTCTGCCTTCACACATGTATGATGCTGCCAACTACAAAAACTATTGGTTGGGTGAGTATTGTTCCTACACAAATATAATTAGTATTTTCCAATATTTCTTATGATTATCCTGCAAGGGAAGGGATCTCTTTTGGTAATCTGATCAAAATTGCTAAATAAAGGATTTCATAGTTCCCAATTCTTGTTCTGTCATTAAATTGACTATTACAACATCTTGTCTTTAAACATTTTTTATCCTAGAAATCATCTGTGTAAGAGGTACATTTTCAAGTATGGCAAATAGATCTTTTATTTAAGGCAGTATTAGATGTTACAGTATTAGCATAGCAGCTGACCTTAATAGGGTTTTGATCTATTGCAACAGAGGTTTAATAGCTCTTTTCCCATCTGTAAAATATTTCCCTGAAGAAAGAGATATTAACTTTGGTTTTCATCAGGTTGTATATTGACTTAAAATATTTCTGTCCTACTTCCTTGACTCAGAGTCTTACAGTCATGTGTATATTTGGCAGTGATTGGTACTTGAAATACAGTGATTTTAAAATTTAAGGGGTTTTTGATTTTATGAGATACAAATTGTGTGGTAGTCATTTTGGAAATGGTTTTCTAACCAAGTTCGCGCCATTTTCCCTTTTTATTCAGTCTAAAGTTCTGTTCTTAGGAGGAGTTGTATATGAACGTCTCAGACTTCAGTGTCTGAGGCACTGGATACTGTTTTGTTTCGTCTTACTGCCTTGTTATTCTTTTGCCAGCTAAACTGGAGAAGGCATTAGAACAGTTTTATTTAATCAATTCAAGAAAACTATACATGATCTTACAGGTATTTGCATGTTGCTGACCATTCTTGAGGAGCAAGCCATGGATTCACTGTTGTTGGGCTCAAACAAACAGAATGATTTTATGCAATCAATACTTCACACCATGGAGAGGCAATCAGATGGTAATAAACTATTTGCTGAATATTGCGATGATGGTGCACTTTGAAAATACTAGTGTCACTGTAAGAATTTGGGTGTGTGAGGTGGAGGAAAGAGAGTGAACATTTATGGTTTTGGTCACAGAGTCAGAATTTTAAATTGGAAAGGACCTTTAGAGTTTAACTCAGCACCTTACTTTCATAAAAGAAGAAACTGAAGCCCAAGGAAGTTAACTTACTTTTTTAAAAATTAATTAATTTTTTTTTTTTTTTTTTTTTTTGCGGTACACGGGCCTCTCACTGCCGCGGCCTCCCCCGCCGCGGGGCACAGGCTCCAGACGCGCAGGCCCAGCGGCCATGGCCCACGGGCCCAGCCGCTCCGCGGCATGCGGGATCCTCCCGGACCGGGGCACGAACCCGCGTCCCCCGCATCAGCAAGCGGACTCCCAACCACTGCGCCACCAGGGAAGCCTATAATTAATTAATTTTTGGCTGCGTTGGGTCTCTGTTGCCGTGCATGGGCTTTCTCTAGTTGCGGCGAGCGGGGGCTACTCTTCGTTGCAGTGTGCAGGCTTCTCATTGCTGTGGCTTCTCTTGTGGCGGAGCACGGGCTCTAGGCACGCAGGCTTCAGTAGTTGTGGCACACGGGCTCAGTAGTTGTGGTGCACGGGCTTAGTTGCTCCACGGTATGTGGGATCCTCCCGGACCAGGGCTCTGAACCCCTGTCCCCTGCATTGGCAGGCGGATTCTTAACCACTGTGCCACCAGGGAAGTCCCTTAACTTACTTTTTCACGTTGAAATACCCAGTTAGTGGTAGAATCAAGACTAGAACCTAAAGGAGGTAAATTTCTAATGACATGATAGTTAAAATTTTGCAGAAAGCTTCCCCTATCCCACTGTCTCCCTTCTGCCTGGTTCTTCGTTTCACTTTTGTTCTCTGGGTCCCACCGTCCACGCTGGTGGCTGCCCGCCGGCCAAGTGTGGCTCTTTACATTTACATTAATGGAACTGAAATAAAATGGAAAGTTCAGGTTTTCAGTCCCACGAGCTATACTTCAAGAGCTGCCTGGTGGCTACGGTATAGAACCATTTCCATCATCCCAGAAAGTTCCCTTGGACAGTGCTCCCCGATAGTCTAGAAAGTAGGGTCTCAAATTGTCATGTTTGTTATTAGAGCCAGCTTAGTTTTGCTCATGGTTTTATTGGGCTGATCAGGGAGAATCTGTACTAATGTTTCTAATCTTACCTTCTTTATGAAACAGTGACTCAATAAAGACCAAGCATGCCAAATTTAATGAAAACATAAATATAACTTTTTACCCACATTCACTTCTCCTTAGGCAACTTCAGCGTGGCTGTATATTCTTTTGTGGGGGATTCTAAAAGAAATACGTAAACGTTATTTATTTATTTATTTTTTTTGTGGTGCGCGGGCCTCTCACTGTTGTGGCCTCTCCCGTGGCGGAGCACAGGCTCCGGATGCGCAGGCTCAGCGGCCATGGCTCACGGGCCTAGCCGCTCCACGGCATGTGGGATCTTCCCGGACCGGGGCACGAACCCGTGTCCCCTGCGTTGGCAGGCGGACTCTCAACCACTGCGCCACCAGGGAAGCCCGCTAGATGATTTTTGATTAAGGTTATTACTAATTAGGGACTTCCCTGGTGGTGCAGTGGTAAAGAATCTGCCTGCCAATGCAGGGGACATGGGTTTGAGCCCTGGTCCGGGAAGATCCCACATGCCGCAGAGCAACTAAGCCCGTGCGCCACAACTACTGAGCCTGCAAGCCACAACTACTGAAGCCCGTGCACCAGAGTCTGTGCTCCGCAACAAAAGAAGCCACCACAATGAGAAGCCTGCGCACCACAACAAAGAGAAACCCCCGCTCTCCGCAACTAGAGAAAGCCCGCGCACAGTAACGAAGACCCAGCACAGCCCCCCAAATAAATAAATAAATTTATTAAAAAGGTTCTTACTTATTTGTTTACCGGCATTTACTACATAAATTGTTAGTTTTTTTCCCAGTGCTTTGCATATATATTTCTGTCCTCTCCGTTAATCCAGCTCCCCTAACGCTCCTTCAAAATGAGTCACCTCCTTTTTTTTAAGCACCTTTTTTTATTTTTAAAGATTGGCATTTTTATTTATTTTATTTATAGGTTCATTTATTTATTTTTGTGGCTGTGTTGGGTCTTCATTGCTTCGTGTGGGCTTTCTCTACTTACAGCAAGTGTGGGGCTACTCTTCGTTGTGGTGCACGGGCTTCTCATTGTGGTGGCTTCTCTTGTTACAGAGCACGGGCTCTAGGCGCATGGGCTCAGTAGTTGTGGCTCGTGGGCTCTAGACGGCAGGCTCAGTAGTTGTGGCGCACGGGCTTAGTTGCTCTGCGGCATGTGGGATCGTCCTGGACCAGGGCTCAAACCCGTGTCCCCTGCATTGGCAGGCAGATTCTTTCTTTAACATCTTTATTGGAGTATAATTGCTTTACAATGGTGTGTTCGTTTCTGCTGTATAACAGAGTGAATCAGCTATACATATACATATATCCCCATATCCCCTCCCTCTTGCGTCTCCCTCCCACCCTCCCTATCCCACCCATCTAGGTGGTCACAGAGCACCAAGCTGATGTCCCTGTGCTATGTGGCTGCTTCCCACTAGCTATCTGTTTTACATGTGGTAGTGTATATATGTCCATGCCACTCTCCCACTTCGTCCCAGCTTACCCTTCCCTCTCCCCGTGTCCTCACGTCCATTCTCTACATCTGCGTCTTTATTCCTGTCCTGCCCCTAGGTTCTTCAGAAGCTTTTTTTTTTTTTTTTGTAGATTCCATATATAAGTGTTAGCATACAGTGTTTGTTTTTCTCTTTCTGACTTACTTCACTCTGTACAACAGACTCTAGGTCCATCCACCTCACTACAAATAACTCGATTTCGTTTCTTTTTATGGCTGAGTAATATTCCATTGTATGTGTATGCCACATCTTCTTTATCTATTCATCTGTCGATGGACACTTAGGTTGCTTCCATGTCCTGGATATTGTAAATGGAGCTGCAGCGAACATTGGGGTACATGACTGTTTTTGGATTATGGTTTTCTCAGGGTATATGCCCAGTAATGGGATTGCTGCGTCATAATGTTATTTCTATTTTTAATTTTTTAAGGAACCTCCATACTGTTCTCCATAGTGGCTGTATCAATTTACATTCCCACCAACAGTGCAAGAGCGTTCCCTTTTCTCCACACCCTCTCCAGCATTTATTGTTTGTAGATTTTTGATGATAGCCATTCTGACTGGTATGAGATGATATCTCATTGTAGTTTTGATTTGCATTTCTCTAATGATTAGTGATGTTGAGCATCCTTTCATGTGTTTGTTGGCAATCTGTATGTCTTCTTTGGGGAAATGTCTATGTAGGTCTTCTGCCCATTTTTGGATTGGGTTGTTTTTGTTTTTGATATTGAGCTGCATGAGCTGCTTGTAAATTTTGGAGATTAATCCTTTGTCAGTTGCTTCATTTGCAAATATTTTCTCCCATTCTGAGGGTTGTCTTTTCATCTTGTTTATGTTTTCCTTTGCTGTGCAAAAGCTTTTAAGTTTCATTAGGTCCCATTTGTTTGTTGTTATTTCCGTGTCTCTAGGAGGTGGGTCAAAAAGGATCTTTCATGTCATAGAGTGTTCTGCCTGTGTTTTGGCAGGCGGATTCTTTACCACTTCACCACCAGGGAAGTCCCAAGTCACCTCTTTAAGAAACATTCCATAATTGTCTTCACCTAACTGATGACTTTCTTCCTTATTTGAGAGCTTCCTAGACATAAGACAGCTTCAGTAGAGGATAAAAAAGTATATGAGAAGTTCTACTCAAACGACTATGGTAAAAAAAAAAAAATCTAAGAGCCCTGAGGGAAATAAAGCAGAAAGTTCTAGGGTTGTCAGTAATGGGGTGAGTTAGAGCACTTGCCTCCTAAGAATACTGCTGAAGATGATAGGTGGTGCTAATAGTGAAGCCGTTCTGGTTCTTACTTGGAAAAAGCCAGCTATCTGTTTTCTTCTGTAGGTGGTGTATCTTTATGTGAGTGTAAAAAAATAAATCTGGAAAGAAGGAATAGAGTAAGATCTTACAAATGCTTGACTGAGGACTTCTAATTTCCTTAGAAGACATTAAGGAGCAAGTGCAGGTCTTTGAGCAGGGCAGTGTTTCGCCACTGCATGTAGAGAGGAGGGAAAGGACCGGCCATAAGAGTGTGTGAGTAATGGGAATTCCTGCCAGTTGGATGTAATGGAGATAACAACAAAGCCATGTTGAGACATGGGTGGATGAAGAGTATGTATCTCTGCTTCTCCAGTGGATGAGGGGTTCAGTCCTTTATACCAACCAAATGACACCCGCAGTTCAGGATTTCTTGTATCATGGACTTTGTTTAGATCTGAAAATACCAAGTTTTTCTTTCTCTCCCTTTTTTTTCTACTTTACTTCTGTTATTTATTGAAGGATGGGAGTATAAAGGTCTGGAAGAAGCAGAGGAGGAAAGATTGTTTCAGGTTGGCAAACAGGATGAGAAAGTTGAGTTTATCTAGACTATCTCAGTTTGTTCCACACGAAAAATTTCTTAACAGAGGTGTATTGCTTTAAAAAAAAATGCAGACACTATTTAAAAGTTTGCCAGCTTTCTAAAACCTGTAGTTGGCAATGCTTTACTTTAAATTACTTCCTGCTTTGCTTTCAGTTCTGTTGCTACCCAGGTAAAGAATGCTTAATTCTCAATATAGTTTAGTGCCTTTCTCTAATTTGGCAAATTACTCCATTGTATTTCAGATGATAGTGTGGATCCTTTCTGGCCAGCGTTACACTGTTTCATGGTGATTCTGGATCGCCTTGGATCCAAGGTCTGGGGTCAACTTATTGATCCTATTGAGGCATTTCAAACCATTATCAACAACGTGAGCTACAATAAAGAGATTCAGAATATACGGAACAGCTCTATGAGGTTCGTTCAGTTCCTGTGTCAGGATTTCAAACAATCTGTATGAGGAAGTCTACTGTAATTGACTTAACAGTAGGATTTTTCTCTTCTTTTTATCCTTCATTTCAGTAATTTCTATTTATTCTTAATATTTAAGGTCCAAGTTCAAACCAGAGTCATGTTTGGATGATACGGTGACTTGCAGCCAGATTGTATACAATTATAACCCTGAAAAGACCAAAAAGGTATAAAACATTTTGAGAATTCAGATGATATTGTACTGCCTTTATATTGTATAGACAGTGTTTTGTATGGTTAGTTGCATTGCTGATTTTATATGTAGCTATTCTGAATCAACTGTTGCATAAAACCTTTCTGATTGAACAGTAGCTCATGAGGAAAAATGGGCTCTAATGAGAGCGTGCACACTTTGAGAGATTAATTTTTCAGTACATTTCGGAAGGGTAGAACATTTATGGCATGAGGGAGATAAATCACATGACTAGAAATCAAAACCAACTGAAGGAAAGAGGTCCAGGGTACATGGAGGTTTTGTAAATTTAACCTTTTCATGAAACCTTAACCTCAAAATTGAACTGTTTTCAATTTCTTGGGGGTCCATATATGTACATCAAAACAGGAAAGTTGAGAGTGTATTTTCTTGTTTGCAGCTTTTGTGTTAAACCTGTCATGAATGGTGCTTGTTTATCTGAATGTCAGTATCTCTTTCGTTTTAGGATTCAGGGTGGAGATCAGCCATTTGCCCAGATTATTGTCCTAACATGTATGAAGAAATGGAAACATTAGCTAATGTGCTTCAGTCAGATATCGGTCAAGACATGCGTGTTCATAACAGCACGTTTCTGTGGTTCATCCCTTTTGTGCAGTCCCTCATGGATCTTAAGGATCTGGGTGTGGCTTATATAGTGGAGGTTATTCATCATCTGCATTCTGAAGTCAAAGACGTCCTCAACCAGACAGACGCCGTGTGTGACACAGTCACTGAGTTTTTCCTTCTGATTTTGGTGTCAGTGATTGAACTGCATAGAAATAAAAAGTGTTTGCATTTGCTGTGGGTTAGTTCCCAGCAGTGGGTGGAAGCCATCGTAAAATGTGCCAAGCTTCCCACCGCCGCGTTTGCACGGAGTTCTGAGAAGTCATCTGGAAACTGCTCCAAAGGCACAATGATATCATCTCTGTCATTGCATTCAGTGCCATCTAACTCTGTACAACGTGCTTGTGTGCAGCTGATCAGAAGTCTCCTTAAAGAAGGCATTGAGCCTGGGCAGCAGGCTCTTCGTAAGCGATTCCTGGATAAGCTCAACTTATTCCTGCGAGGAAATTCATCTTTAGGTTGTCAGTTGACTAGTCAGGAAACCCATGAGTTACAAACTTGTTTAAAGCAAATTATTAGAAACATAAAATTCAAAGTACCTCAATGTAGCACTTCTGTGGATCTGACTTCTCCATGTAAAACGCCTCCTGCATCATATAATAAAGAAGAAAGTGAACAAACAGGGAAGAAGTCTAAAAAAGACAGGCACTGTCTGGAAAACTCCAGCCCAACATTCTCTAAAGAACCGATGAAAGCTGATGCATGTCAAGTGCAAGAGAGTATTTTCAGCAAAGCAGATAATGCCATAGAAGAGGATAATGAGCGAACTTACATAAAAGATTTGAAACTCAAAGACCATCTCTCCGCTGAGTTGTGCTTGAAGCCGAGTAGTAAAAGGCTTGTTAATGAAAGAGCTCGAGGCCAAGTTAAAATAAGTACAGGGAAGCATAAATCTGTAAAAGAGAATTCCTCATATACCCCACAGAATTGTACTTCAAGAAATGGTCCAGAAAAGGTATTTGACAGAGGAATAATAACATCAACACATTTGTTGACTGATTCTAGCAATGACTCTCTGGAAAAGGTGTCCACATCAAATGAGGATTTCTCTTTAAAGGGTGATGCTCTTGGCAAAACCTCAAAAGCAAAAACTAAGGCACATAAAGATGAAATCTGTGCTAAGTTATCACATGTAGTAAAAAAGCAACACAGGAAAAGTATCACTTTAGAGGAAAACCTGACTGTATCTAGCATTGAAAGTTTCTATTCAAAGGATACAGGAGGTCAGAAAGGAGATGGCTTCATATACAATCTCTCTTTAGGCCCTAATGGTATTCTGGATGATAAAAATGGAGAACAAAAATCTGAAAACAGTTTATTGCTGAAAAAGAAACAAGTAAAGGAAGAAGAGTTAGGCATTCTCTCTACCCGTGAACTCAGTTGTCAAATACTAGAATGTCATGTTGGTAATAAAGATTTGGTCTCATTTACAGAAATGACCAACATTTTTGTGGAGAAAACACCTCCCTTTAAAGATCCTGTGACTGGACTTGAATCAAGAGATATGGAAATTATCAAGAGTACTGCTCAGTTTTCTTCTGATTTAAGAGAACAAGTCCTTAGCAGTCCTAAGTCTGACACCTTAACAGATTCTCAGGTAGACAGAGACCTCCACAAATTATCTTTAGTAGCTCAAGCCAGTGTTATTAAGTTCCCATCAGATTCAACTCAAAAAAGTTTATCCCAGCTACAAAGAAAAGTTAAAGATGATAGAAGATGTTTCACAGCCAACCAAAATAGTGTTAGGGAAACCTGCTGTGAACAGGTCATTATTATTTCAGATTCTGATGAAGATGATGATGATGATGAAAGAATTGTGGGTTTTAAGAAACGCATTAAACAGGATAAAACATGCATTGAGAAAGAATGTCCAGAGCAGCATGCTTCAATAGCTAACACAAACGTGGAACAGAAGGTAATAAGGGAAGAAAATACAGGGTCCCCTTTGCAGTTTGAGGAATCTGATTCTCAGTTTTTTGAGTTTGAAAGTCCATGTGAAGTGTTTTCAGTTTGGCAAGATCAGAAACCAGACAACAAGAATTCAGTTCAAGAGAATGAAGAAAATTCGTGCTTGACTCATGTAGGTGATACCACAAATGATTGGGGTTATGGTACAGATTATGTACCTGAAGAGGTCATTAAAAAAGCAGCAGAGGACATTGAGGAACACGCAGAACCACACAGTAGTAGTATTTCTGTTGAGGAATTTTGTGAGATTGAAGTAAAAAAACCCAAGAGAAAGCGATATCAGAAAGCTGCTATGGCAGAAGCTCCTCTAAGGCCTTCATCTCCTGTCAAAAGTGAGGACCAGTCTGATATTCTTAATGAGAGAGATGTGACTGAAAATGATTTTAAAAGTATAGACGTAAGGAGTACAACTCCCAGTTCAAGCGTTCAGAGAACCACTACGGTTTCCCTGAAGAAGTCTCCACCAAAGCTTCGCAATTGTTCCAAACGTGTTAGCAGAGTCTCACTTTCTAAAACTCCTAAAAAAACACGTTCGGATACCAAAACAGGGCAGAGTAAAACTTCAAATATCCTAAGTTGTAGAACAAGTCCTGCTATAGTGCTACCAAAGAAATTTCGCCAGCGTCCTGAACCAACTTCAACGGTTGAGAAACTTGGTCTGAAAAAGGTTGCTCGTAGGGCATTTGACTTGTCCCAGCCGTCTTTGGAGCGTTTAGCTGACTTACGTCACCATGGCAGAACTGTTGGAGCAATTGATACCCGGAAAAAGACTAAATTAATTTCTCCTCAGACGCTCTCTGTCAGAAATAATGAGAAACTGCTGACGAGTCAAGACCGTCAGCTGCGAAGGCAGTTGAGACCCAAATCACAGCGTAACAGAAAAAGATGTTTTGATTATCAGAGTACAGATACAACACGAGCAGGCCCACAGGGAGCACAAAATTCTGACAAATTTGTGCCAGAATCAGATACATCAGATTATAGTTATAAAGGAGGAGTTGAGGTAACTGCGAAAAGTAAGGAAACAGAGTTAATAAAATGTGTGTCTTCTGAAACAGAACCCGTGAAAGCAGAATACGTTTCTCAGGTAGCTGATGACCCTTGTCTTTTGAACCAGGGTACTTCTGTAGTATTACATGGAGAAATACCAACAAATGAAGTAGTTGTTTCTACCTCAGGGGACCCTTTAGGTGGAGGTGACCTAACGGTACATCATTTAGCTGTGGCAGCCTTGAGAGAGGGAGATCCTGAATCCAGCAATGACATAGAGGAAGATAATATATTTTTAACACAATGTGATCCTGAAGATATGGATTTATGTTCACAAATGGAGAAAGAGAATGATAAACTCGTTGAAGTAGTTCATGGAAAAGATACGGTCCAGGTAGAAGAAGGTTATGTGAGTCGGCCTCAGTTGGAATCTTCGAGTAGCACAAAATGTAAATACAAAGATTGTGTTGAAACACTGAAAAACCAGGGTGAATACTGTTCAAAACACTCTGAAGCTAAAGCAGCGGATGAAGCTATATTTCGTAAACCTGGCTTGCCTCTCTCTGCATCTAAACCTTCGAGACCTCCCACTGCTAAGATTTTTAGCTCCAGTAGTACTTCACGAATTGCTGGTCTTTCCAAGTCTTTGGAAAATACGGCAGCGCTCTTACCAACTCTGAAAAATAAGTCAAGTGGGGTACAGTCTGTTTTGAAAGTACCGCCAGTCTCTCTGGTGTCCAAGAAGCCAGTGGCTGAAGTGAAGGGTTTGTGCAACGTCCTCCATTCTCATGCTCCAAATAATTCCAACAGGCAAGGCTACAAAGTTCCATATTGTGAAAACAGATCTTTTTCGGCTTCCCCTCCAGTAAACGTTCTCTTGTCAGCACAGTCCATCTCTGACACCTTTGTTAAAGAGGTCTTAAAATGGAAATACGAAATGTTTGTGAACTTTGATCAGTGCGGACCCCCGTCAACTCTTTGTCAGTCCATCTCAAGACCTGTGCCTGTGAGATTTCAAGATGGTGGAGATTATTTTAATGTGTTTTTCCCTTTGATGATGCTGAATACTTTTGAAACAGTAAGTATATGTTCTAATCGTATACGTTCAGACTTTGAAATTACCTTTCTTTACCGTGCTGAGTACGGCTAAAGTAACTGAGCACATTCTTATTTAGATGTAGCTTGTAGATGTCATGCTGAACAGACATTGTGCCCGACACTGTTCTAGATGCTGGTGATACAGAGGAAACACTTAAACTCTGCCCTTCTGGAGCTTACAGACAACAATTCAGAGTGCTAACGTACCAAGTCCAGAGGTGGCACAGGAGGAGGAAACGTTTTTCGGTGTAAAATAAGGGAAGACTTCTCAGAGGACATAGTCTCTCATCTGCGTTTATTTTTTTGAAAAGTAGTGTAAACCTTTACTGAAGTTTTCTTGAGGAGGTAGCAAAGGGCAAGTTACACTGATCAGCACAAAACAATAAACCCCAAATTTCTCATCTGTCTTCCCAACTTCTTATGCCTCATAGCAGCCTTTAGCTGCCTCCCTACCCCAACACATCCCATTCTGGTTCTTCTCTCTTTCTTACTCCCCGACTGGGATTGCCAAGTAAAATACAGGATTCCCAGTTAAATTTGAACCTCAGAAAAACAGCTAGTAATTCTTTAGTGTAAACATCCACCTGCACTTGGAAGGATGTTTTTGGTGTTCTCAAAGCAGGTAGACTTTTACTTTTTTTCAAATTCCTTTAAAAAAAAGAACCCAAAACGTGAGCATGCAATGAGACTCTTCAAAACCAAGAACACTGAGGTAAATACCCACGTATTCAGTCAGGAGATACTTGGGTGCCTGATACTTGCCAAGTACTATCACAGACCTGGGGGGTAAAGTGGTGAACACGACAGACAAGGCCTCTGCCTTCTGGGAGTGATCATTTCAGATCAGGACCAAAGGCTCTAGAGTGCTCTAGAATGATCTAGAACAAAAGGGAGCGGGCACTTTAGACTGAAAGGTGAGACAGCCACTGTGAGCGATGGTATTCACACCGAGACCAGAGTGAGTAGAAGGAGTTGGCCATAGGAAGTATATCCCAGGCAGACAGACTGCAAAGATCCAGCTTAGAATTGTTAAAGGCAAAGGAGATGGACTGCACAAAGAGGCAAGTTGGTGTCAATGTATGCCCTAAATTTCAGCCGTTGTCTTACGAATTATTTTACTAGTGTTTCAAAAGCATTAGAAACAACTAATTGATAAAGGGCCTTCAGTCTGTCTCCTTAACAACAATGTGAAATGGTATTACAAGAATGAGCTTCTTACCTTACAAAATTGTTAGTTCAGTGAACAGTGTATACAGTTAAATAAGCTGGGGAATGTACAGAGATTTTCTTCATTTTGAAGCTTATTTTTTTCTTGAACGTTTATCCTTTCCAGAAGACACTAAATCGCTTAGAAGCCATTCATAGCCCTTAAATTTAGGACACATATTTGTGATTTTATTTTTCCCTTAGTTAAGAAGTATTTCTATGTTTATCTTTAAGATTTTTTCCTTCAGGACATTTCTGTAGCCAAAACCTTTTCAAAACAGAATGAGCACAAGTTCCGTTTGTATATACACAAAGTTCAAAATAGTCAAATACTTGTGGAAGGCCCATTATAAAAGAAAACAGCAGCCGCTCTCGCCTCCCCAAGTAATTATTTTTGATCCTTGATGGATCCTTTTGTTATTTACTTCCATATTTCTAAATAACATGCCACTATTTTGACTTGTTAATTTTTCAGTTCTAGACATTTTCTGTAGTTACCCACTACAGGAAGTACCCTCTCTTCCCAGCCCTGTGTTCACACACACCTCTCCTGTTTCCCCATCCTCACTATGGAGTAGTCTTGTAATTTTTAGATCAGTGTTTGTTATTATTTTGACGATATAAAAGGTGTCCATGGCTAAGTCATGTGGTAGCTGTAACTACTTTTTGTTTCCGACTCTTTACTTTCTCTGGATTTATTGTTTACTTAACTTTCTATGTACGTATCACTAAATTAGGTTCAGATTGTCTCTTGGATTTGTAGGTCTCTCAGTATGATCAGGCACATCAGATAGTTGATCAATTTCATCTTCTTGGTTTAGGATGGTTAACCTGAAATGCTCACCATCCTCGTCCTAGGGCTTGCATTTCCTTCTTCCTGTGTTGGATCTCTGTCTCCTGTACCCAGGGTTGTCTGTTTTTGTCACCCCCTCATTTTAGTAAGGCACATCCTTCAAACTTCCTGAGAGAAGAATGTGTAGGAGATAAATTTTGAAACTTTGCATGACTTAAAATTTCTGTTTTGCCATCTCTGTCTGTCTTTGTTGTTGTCGTCGTCGTTCTACTTCCTTGGAGACTTTCTCAGCGTCCAAGTCTATTGAAAAATTTTTGAGTGTATTTTTAGTTTCACGGGCACTCTTGTTCTCTCATTATTCCTTTTTATAGGATTCTGTGCTTTCTTCATGTACACAGTATTTTTTATTACCTGAAGTTAATTAATGATAAATTTAAAGTTAGTTGAAAGTTTTACTCTCTTTGCATCGTCCCTGTTTTCCCAGTTGCTTTTTTCCTATTCATTTTAGTGTCTACAGAGCTTTCATGCTAACTCCTTTCTTCGCGTGTCTAATGATTTTTGGTGGTTTACTCACACTTAAGAACAGGATACTAAAAAGCAGATTGGAGCATTGTTCATAATAGCCAGAAGTTGAAAACAACTGAGATGTCCATCAGGAGATGAATGGATAAACAAAACATGGTATATGCATACAGTGGAACATTAGTCTACTATTAAAAGGAATGACCCGTTATATGCACTTTGACCTGTTCTTTGATGAACCTTGAAAATATTATGCTAAGTGAAAGAAGTCAGGTACAGAAGGCCACATATTGTGTAATCCCATTTATATGAATTTTCCAGAATAGGCAAATCTGTAGAGACAAAAAGTGGATTAGTAGTTGCCAGGGGATGGGGGGGGGGCGGGAATTAGGACTGACTGCTAATAGGTATAAGGCTTGTTTTGGGATGGTGGGAATGTTCTGGAATTAGATAATGGTGATGGTTGCACAAAATAGTGAATGTACTAAAAACACACTGTAGTGTGCACACTTTAAAGTGGTGAATTTTATATTGTGAAATATATCTCAACTTTTTAATGCTATAAGAAAAGAGGATGCATTTAAATAATGACAGGTCAAAAGAGATGCTTAGGAAAAGAGATACTTTTACTAAAATGGTCCTTTCTTATTTGCACTGTGGAAGTCAAATGTGATCTGAAGGACACCATCACATGGTGAAATCCAAATTAGTTTCATTCTTTATATTAAGATTATATGCTTAGGTATAGTTATAATCTATATTTTGTTACATGTAAGATTTTAAAACAGATTAGAAGCTCTGAGTGAAAGGGATAGGCTTGTTGACCATTGGCATTTTATTGGGAAGCCTCATCCCCACCCTCATGTCACTGTTTTTAGTCTTTCCCCCCCTCCCCCCCCTTAGTGAGGTCAGATTTCCCCAAGAAGAATCTTCAGATCGATTGCCTGGAAAGCATAGGCCTGACGGGGAGCTGACTGTGGGGTGAGGGTGGGGGCAGAGGGAAGGGTCCAGGCATTCAGTATATAAACATTTGCTTCATTCCCTTTTTTAAAATTGTTTTATTTTATTTTTAAAATTTATTTATTTATTTATTTTTGGCTGCATTGGGTCTTCGTTGCTGCACGCGGGCTTTTCTCTAGTTGTGGCGAGGGCTTCAGTAGTTGTGGCTCACGGACTCTAGAGCGCAGGCTCAGTAGTTGTGGTGCACGGGCTTAGTTGCTCCGCGGCATGTGGGATCTTCCCGGACCAGGGATCAAACCCGTGTCCCCTGCATTGGCAGGCGGATTCCTAACCACTGTGCCACCAGGGACGTCCCCCCCCCCCACCTTTTTTTTTTTAAGTACCTTATCCCCTCTCTGTCTGCTGCCCCACAGCCAGAGACTGTCACACTTTATAGAGATGAAACCGCTATAGCTTTTTGCTAGGAGCAGGGAGGGGCAGTCTGCCTTCAGCCCTCCTCCTTCTAGAGGTGTATGTCAGATGCTTCCTGCTTAGAGTTCAGCTTCTTGGACTTGATGAGTTAGTTAACCATTCATCCATCTGCTTACCAGCTTCCCAGATTTTGATACTTTTGCCTCCTCTTCTGTTCTCTTCATCCTAATGAATTAATCCTGTTGTGAAAAATCCCTTGGGTGTTTTAGTGGGGTTTCAGGGGGAATGAAAGGAAATGCCTATGTTCAATCTGTCATCTTTACCACGAAGTTTTATCCTGTTCCTTTTTTTTTTTTTAACCATGTAGTGAAACAGCATTGTTTTAGCATTTCTAGTTTATATAGGCCAACATTTATTAATGGTATTATTAATATACCTTGATTACTTTTTTTTTTTCCCCCACTGTAACGTGTGGCTTGTGGGATCTTAGTTCCCTGACCAGGGATTGAACCTGGGCCATCAGCAGTGAAAGCGCTAACAACTGAACTGCCAGAGAATTCTCAGATACCTTGATTACTTTTAATTTTTTCTTCTTTCTGATAAGTCAGAGACTGTGGCATCAACCACAGTCTTGGGCCAAGGCTTCTTACCCTCATTTGGATGTAATTTGACTTCATAATATTGTTTGTTAATGGAATGCTGAAGTGTGTTTAGAGTCCTTTGACAAAAATGCGGTTGGTATTCTCTTTAGGACATGAAATGCAGTGTTTGGTTATCCAGTTATTATGTCTTATTGCAGGTGGAATGCAATGACATTGCGTAGAATTATCCCTTGCCCCAAAGGGAAACGAGCAAATTCAACTTTTAGAAATATGAGTTTCTTGAATTAAAAAAAAAAAAATCCCACAAGGACTCAGAGGCAAAAAATATACAAATCAGTTTTCACAGCAAAGTAAAGGAGCTGTTACAGTGGAGGATTCCTGGACTGAATGTCAATATTATGACATAGCGTAAGTGTGTTTCATGTTTGGTAATTGCAGTCATTGTTGCTTTTTGTTGTGGTCATCCATTTACAATGCTTGGCGTCAGTTTATTCATCTCTTGTAAAAATAAAATACAGTGTGTGGGGGGGGAAAAAAAGAAATATGAGTCTTTTGTGTACTGATGTGACTGATAGAGGATATATTAGTTTTTTTTTTTTTTATTTTTTTATTTTTTTATTTATTTATTTTTTTTTTTAGGATATATTAGTTTTTAATCCTTACGTTTAACACACAAAAGTATTAAATAAATGTGCACTGTTTTGACAGGGACCAATTTTTTTGGTCAGTTTTGGCAAATACTCTTTTTTTCTTAAAGTTTCGGTTTGCAGTCCCCTTCTGTTACCTGTGTGTGCATGCATGTATATGCAGAGTGTCATTGGCAGGCGCTTTTTAGGTTGTGTAGACAAGGAGCAGGCAGAAAGGGGGCTCTTCTGGAGCACCAGCTGTGATTCTTAGTGCCCAAACCCCTTATAGGGAGATTGCACCGTTTTTTAGCTAATTTCCAGTTATAATTTGTTCTGTGAAGGAAACAAAACAGGTTGATATGATGAGCGACATTGGGAGGCTGCTTTTGAGATCGGGCGGAGAGCCAGGAGAGGAGGGTTTTGTGCAGAGGAGGGGGGAGGGTCAAGACTATAATGCTTTGAAGTAGGCCTAACTGAGCATGTGTGAGCAAAGAGATTAGGCTGATGTGGCTGGAGTAAGGTAACTTAGAGGTAAAGGGAAAAGAAGTAAGATTGGAGAAATCAGTCAAGAGCTGGATGGTATACAACCCTGTAAGTGCAGGTTGGGGTTTCATTCACAGTACAGTGAGAAGATGTTGGAGGATTTTTAGCTGGTTGGTGTTTAGGCTGGGGGAGTAGAAATATGTAGTAGTTTACTTTTTAAAAAAAAAAAAAACATTCTTAGTTGCTCATTAGAGAGTAACTGTAGAAAGGTAAGCATAGATGCAGTAGACCTGTCGGGGGCTATTATGGTAGGCCAGGAGAAAGATGATGGTAGCTTGATCTAGGTGGTAGCTTTGGAAATAAAGAGAAGTGAATTCATTGGGCGTAAATTTTGGAGATAGTACTCAGTACCTATCTTTTTTTATATATATAAATTTATGTTATTTATTTTTGGTTGGGTTGGGTCTTGGTTGATGTACACAGGCTTTCTCTAGCTGCAGGGAGCTAGAGAAACTCTGCATAGCATCCCCCGTTATCAACATCGCCTACCAGTGTAGTACATTTGTACAACTGATGAACCTACATTGGCAAGTCATTACCACCCAGAGTCCATAGTTTTCATTAGGGTTCACTCTTGATTTGTACATTCTAAGGGTTTGGACAAACGTATAATGACATGTATCAGTCCTTTAATATCAGAGTACTTTCACTGCCCTAAAAATCCTCTGTGCTCTGCCTGTTCACCCCTCCCCAGGCTCACCCCTGGCAATCACTCATCCTTTTACTGTCTCCATAGTTTGCCTTTTCCAGCATGTCACATAGTTGGAATCACACAGTATGTGGCCTTTCCAGATTGGCTTCTTTCACTTACTAATGTGCATTTCAGGTTCTTCCATGTCTTTTCATGGCTTGATAGCTCATTTCTTTTCAGCACTAAATAATATTCCATTGTCTGGTTGTACCATAGTTTGTTTATCCATTCACCCACTGAAGGGCATCTTGGTTGCTTCCAAGTTTAGGCAGTTATGAATAAAGCTGCTATAAACATCCACATGCAGGTTTTTAACGTAAATATAAGTGTTCAGTTCATTTGGATAAATACTGAGGGCACTATTGCTGGATCCTACAGTAAGAATATGTTTAGTTTCATAAGAAACCACCGAACAGTCTTCCAAAGTGGTGCTACCATTTTGGGAATTCTCTGGCGGTCCAGTGGTTAGGACTATGCACTTCCGCTGCAGGGGGCACAGGTTCGATCCCTGGTCAGGGAACTAAGATCCCACAAGCCACGTGGCTCAGCAAAAAAAAAAAAAAAAAAAAAAGTGATGGTGCCATTTTACATTCCCACCAGCAATAAATGAGAGTTCCTACTGCTCCACATCCCCGTCAGCATTTGGTGCTGTCAGTGCTCCAGATCTTGGCCATTCTAATAGGTGTGTAATAGTATCTCGTTGTTTTAATTTGCATTCCTTTGATGACATAAGATATGGAGCATTTTTTCATATACTAATTTACAGTCTGTATATCTGCTTTAGTGAGGTGTCTGTCCAGGCCTTTTGCACATCTTTTTCATCAGGTTGTCTGTTTTCTTACTGTTGAGTTTTTTTTTTTTTAGTAAATTTATTTTATTTATTTTTGGCTGCATTGGGTCTTCATTGCTGTGCGCAGGCTTCCTCTAGTTGCAGCGAGCAGGGGCTACTCTTCATTGCGGTGTGCAGGCTTCTCATTTCGGTGGCTTCTCTTGTTATGGAGCACAGGCTCTAGGCATGTGGGCTTCAGTAGTTGTGGCACGCGGGCTCAGTAGTTGTGGCACGCGGGCTCAGTAGTTGTGGCTCACGGGCTTAGTTGCTTCGTGGCATGTGAGATCTTCCTGGACCAGGGATCGAATCTGTGTCCCCTGCGTTGGCAGGCGGATTCTTAACCACTGCACCACCAGGGAAGCCCTTCTCCTTCACTTTTAAAGGATAATTTTGCAGGATTCAGAATTCTAGGTTGGTAGGTTTTATTCTCTCAACAGTCTAAATATTTCACTACTCTCTCCTTGCTTGCATGGTTTCTGAGGAGAAGGTAGATGTAATTCTTGTTTTTCCTCCTCTATAGATAAGGTGTTTTTTCCCACAGGCTTCTTTCATGATTTTTTTCTTTATCTTTGATATTTCATATTCCTTAAGTTTGAATATGATATGCCTAGGTGTAGTTTCTGGCATTGATTCTGCTTGCTCTTGGAGCTTCCTGGATCTGTGGTTTGGTGTCTGATGTTAATTTTGGAAAACTCTGAGTCATTATTGCCTCAAATACTGCTTCTTTTCCTCTCTCTCTTCTTCTCGTATCCCCATTATGTGTATGCTGTATCTTTTGTCATTGTCTCACAGTCTTGGATATTCTGGGGTGTGTTTTTTTCCCCATTTTTTTTTCTCCTTGCTTTTCAGCTTTGGTAGCTTCTATTGCTATAGCCTCAAGCTCAGAGATTGTTTCCTCAGCAATGTCCAGTGTACTAATGAGCCCATCAGAGGCATCCTTCATTTCTGTTACAGTGTTTTGTTTTGTTGGTTTTTTTTGCGGTACACGGGCCTCCCACTGCTGCGGCCTCTCCCATTGCGGAGCACAGGCTCCGGCCGCGCAGGCCCAGCGGCCATGGCCTACGGACCCAGCTGCCCCGCGGCATGTGGGATCCTCCTGGACCGGGGCACGAACCCACGTCCCCTGCATCGGCAGGCGGACTCTCAACCACTGCGCCACCAGGGAAGCCCTGTTACAGTGTTTTTGATCTCTAGCATTACCTTTTGATTCTTTCTACTTTACATCTCATTCATTACATTACCCATCTATTATTTCATGGTCTCCTTTTTCCGTTAAACTCTTAGTATATTAACTATAGTTTTAAAAAAAATAATTCCTGGTCTGATAATTCCAGTATTCCTGCCATATCTGACAGGTTTTAGTGCTTCTTTAGTCTGTTCAAACTGTGTTTTTTGCCTTTGAGTATGCCTTGTAATTTTTTGTTGCAAGGCGGTCGTAATCTACTAAATAAAAGGAACAGCAGTAAATAGGCCTTTGGTGATACAGAAATGAGGTATGGGGGAAGGAAGATCATTCCGTAGTCCTATGATAAGGCGTCACTCTTTTAGTGAGCCTTTGCCTCTGGACTAAGAACTTTACACCACATGCTTCTTAGTTTCCCCCACCTCCTTGGGTGAGACAGGATGGTTAGAATGGGCTGGAGCTGGTTTTCTTCCCTCAAGTAGGTTAGGCTCTGATAAAATCCCAGCAAGTCTGACTCTGATAAAATAGCTTCTCATAGATCAGGCCTTGTTAAGAAGGTCAAGAATGCTCTGGTGTATTTCAGAATGTTTCCTTTTCCCCAGTCCCCACCAACCCCCCACCCCCACTGGAAGCACACAGGGAATTTTCTGCAGTGTTCACTGTGAGGGCCTGTTAGAGCTCCTAGAGGTAAAACTCACCAAAGTGTGGGGTCCCTCTTATGACTGGGTCCCCCTAGAGTTTTTAAGAGAGTTGTTCGTGCTGAGCCTCCAACAGTTTGTCACATCCAGTTCAGGTTTTCCTCCTGGCATGGAGGTTTCTACTTAAGAGTTTTCTGCTCTGGTAAGTTGTGATTGTATCTACTTTTTTGTCTCTTTTTACTTGTTAGGATGGAGTGGTGACTTCTAAGTTCCTTAAATGCCAAGCTGGAAACCAGAAGTCCCAAATTAATTTTTAATGTTTGTGTCACACAGGAGTTCTAGGTTCTGGATTTTATGGTTGCTTACTTTGGAAATTTTTGCTGTTTAACATTGGCTTTTCAGATGTTTTCGCTTTCTTAATTTGCTTTTTTTGCTTTGCGTAGGTGGCACAGGAATGGATCAGCTCTCCAAACAAAGAGAAATTCCATTGGTTGCATTTACGAAAATTTCCTTCTGAGTATAAAAAATACTGGGAGTTTGTGGGTAAGTTCTTTCTTATGTAACTTGGGCTATATCATATAATAATTGGAGATTGCTGTTTGAGGGAACATAATAATTGTTTGAATTTTCTGGGATATAGGTTTCCTAAGGTGAATTTGTAACCTCTTACTAAGAATATGTTTAAGGTCTTTAATTAATGAGAATAATTACTGGGACAGTTATAAAATTCATGGTTTTAACCATTGTGCAATCAGAATACCACAGGCCAAAGTGTCCCTAGATGCTGGGCAAGGGAGAGAGAAGGTGAGTGAGGGAGTTTGACTGGCGGGGGCGGAGGGGGTGTTGCCATGATCGTGCGTACAGATTCTGAGTTAATCTCTCTATCGTCTCCGCTCTCATTTCATGAGTGGTCTGGAGCACGCGTCACAGTTATGTCTTAGTTATAAATAAACCAAGCATTTAGAACCCTTTAAAATAAAAAGTATAAATTCTCCGTCTGCCTCCTTCCCCCTTGCAATCCATCCTACTCCATAGATTCACTTAAGGAAAAAAGCATGTACATATACTTGGGGGGAAAGGTATTATATGTTCACTGTAGAATATTCAGATAATATTAGCCAATAGTAAAATAAACATCACTCACAGTTCCCATCATTCAGAGATAATCCTATGAACATAGTAGTGTATGTCTTACTGTTAGACTTCCTACTCATCTGAGTGAAGTGGGGGTGGGAGGGGGTGGGGGGGTTGGTAGGGTTATTTTACCTAAGTGACTGTTTTCATGTATTTATTCAGCAAATATTTACTGACTTTATACTACCTGATAGTGTATGATTCTAGATGCTAGTTATGTAGCTGTGATGAAAACATAAAATTCCACCTTCATGAAGCTTACATTTGACTTATTTTCACTTAATCTATTATAAATGTCTTTTCAGAGATAAATAATAATAGCATGTTCAGTGTATGTAGTTATTCCATTGTAAGCATATTCCATAGTTCTGTTTAACCAGTAATTTCTAGTTAGACATGTACATTATTTATGGTTTTTTACTGTTACACTGAATAAATCCCTTTGCTAGATCAAATAGTGTGTGTATTTTAAGACTTTTGGTTCATATTGCCTCTGTCTACCAAAAAGAATACGATTTTCACTTCTAACATAAGAATGTATCTCTTCTCATTTGCTAGTTTAAACTTTTCCCCCAGTTTTATATGGAAAATGTATCTCATTTGAGGTTGTAGTTTTTGTCCTCAAATCTTTATTGGTCTTTTGTATTCTTTGGCGGGGGCGGATAATTGTCTGTTCATGCCTTTTGTCCTTTTTTTTTTCTATTAGGGAGGTTGTTTTCTTATTTGTGTGCATTGTTAATTTTTTTTCTATTTCATTATTTGCTGTTCAACTTCACATGCAGTTTTTGAGGCAGACAATTTTTATCTTCACATGTTCAAAAATACCGTATTTATTTCTTTACCATTCAGTTGGTTTTAGAAATCAGATAAATGCTTCCATATTTTCTTGTAGTAGTTTTATATTTCTTTTTAATGTTTAAATCACTGATTTATCTGCCATTTATCTTGATGGTATGATAGAATCACATAGCATTTACTCTTGTGTCTGACTTCTTTCACGTAACATGTCTTCGTAATTCATCAGTTTTGTGTGCATCTTTGGTATTTTTTTTTCATTGCTGTGGTGGTATTTCAATGTGTGACTATGTCACAATTTTACTGTTGATGGACATTTTTATTATTATTATTTTAAAGAAGTTTTTTTGGCAGTGCCATGTGGCTTGTGGGATCTTAGTTCCCTGACCAGGGATTGAACCCGGGCCACAGCAGTGGAAGCGCCGCGTCCTAACCACTGGATCGCCAGGGAACTCCCGTTAATGGACATTTTTTCCAGCAGTTTAGGCCTGTGTGTCAGGGCTCCCCAAGCCCATCCCTACGTTCAGTGATTTGCTAGGAGGACTCACAGGAATTATATTCATGCTCATGGCTGTGACTTACTGTGGCAAAAGGATACAAAGCAAAATTAGCAAAGGGAAAAAGCAAACCAGGAGCAAGTTTCCAAGAGTCCTTTCCCAGCGAAGTCACACAGGACGCACTTAACTTTCCCAGTAGTGAGGTGTGACAACCCATGTGACACATTACCTACCAGGGAAGCTGAGACACTCAGTGCCTAAAACACCCTCTGCCTAGCTCAGATTCATGACTTTTCACAAGTAAAGTGGGTGTTTGACATAAGCTGTAGAGAAAAAATTTGGCAAACAGGTAAGGTACAGTGAGCCATTCTCATCAGCAAATGATGAGAGGTGTCCGGAAATCCAAGTTCCCAGATTCCAAGGGGGACCAACCTTGTAAGCAGGCCTTTCTAATGATAGCAGCCTCAGGCCTGCTTCTACACACAGCATTTTATGAATAATGCTACTATGATCATTCATGTGTCTTCGTGTTATGCGAGGGTGTTTTTGTGGAGTCTGTCTCCTCAAGTGGGTCTCAGAGTCTCAGGGTATTATGTGTGAGCTTAACGTAAGTAGATAACGCCAAGCCAGTCATGCAGAATGACACGCCCCCACCAGCGTATGGAAGTCACGTTGCTCCATGTCTGTGCCAACACATTTGTGTCGATTGTGCTGTTCATTTTAGCCGTTGCAGTGTGTGTGTATTGATGGCCATTTGTGGTTTTATTTTGTACTATCCTGGCTATCAGTGACATTGAGCACCTTCTCATATATTTAGTAGATGCTTAAGTAACCTCTTTGGGGAAGCACCTATTAAAGACTCCTGTTCATTTTCTGTTAGTTGTCTGTTTCTTACTGATTTGTAGCGAGTTCTTTATATAATCTGGATATAAACCATTCTCCCACTTTGGCTTCCATTATGACTCTCTTAGTGATGTCTTTAAAATTCTTATTTTATTCTTGTTTAGAATTTATTTTTTAACATAACAAATGCAGCTATGTATTTTTTACGGTTAATGGTCTGTGCCTCATTTAAGAAACCTTTCCCTGCTGCAGGTCATCAATATATTATTTTAACATCTAGAACAGGTGTCAGCAAACCACAGCTTGCAGATCTACCCGGTATCCTGTTTTTATACTGCGGAAGAGTAAGGTTTTTTTTGTTTTGTTTTGTTTTTTTGCGGTACGCGGGCCTCTCACTGTTGTGGCCTCTCCCGTTGCGGAGCACAGACTCCGGATGTGCAGGCTCAGCGGCCATGGCTCACGGGCCCAGCCGCTCTGTGGCATGTGGGATCTTCCCAGACTGGGGCACGAACCCGTGTCCCCTGCATCGGCAGGTGGACTCTCAACCACTGCGCCACCAGGGAAGCCCTCTCAATTTTAACCATTTCCAATTTATCGTGATTTTTTTTTTTTTTTTTTTTTTTTGCGATACGCGGGCCTCTCAGTGTTGTGGCCTCTCCCGTTGCGGAGCACAGGCTCCGGACACGCAGGCTCAGCGGCCATGGCTCACAGGCCTAGCCGCTCTGCGGCATGTGGGATCTTCCCGGACCGGGGCACGAACCCGTGTCCCCTGCATCGGCAGGTGGACTCTCAACCACTGCGCCACCAGGGAAACCCTTTTTTAAGGTTTTGAAAAAAAGATGATGATGAATATGCAACAGACACCATATGTGGCCTGCAAAGAAAAATCTGGCTCTTTACAGAAAGTTTGCCAGTCCCTTTCGAGAGGCTTCACTGTTTGCCAACCTGGAATGGATTTTGTACATGAGTAAGATATAGGGGCCGTGTTTCATTTTTTTCCCTAATGGAAATGTAATTACCCCAGTAGTGTTTATTGAAAAGATTATCCTTTCTCCATGGTCTGCAGTGCCATATTTTTCATAAATCTAGTGTCCATTTAATGTACTGACCTTTTTCTGGACTCCTTTCTTCTTTATTGGATCATTTGCCTACCTCTCTGCCCATATCACGTTGCTTAATTTTACTTAATTAAGCTTTATTATAAACTTTAATGAGCAAGTCCGCCTACCTTGTTTTGCCTTAAGAGTATGTTGGCTATTCTTGTCCCTTTGCATTACCATGTAGGTTTTAGAGAAAAAAAAAAATGTGGAAATTTGTTAAGAATTGACATCTTTCTAATACTGATTTGAATAAGCTACATACCTTCAGTTATTTAGGTTTACTTTCAGTAATGTTTTACAGTTTTCTAGGGAGAGGTTTTGCAGATCATCATTGGTTAGATTTTTTTTCTTTTGGTGTCATTTGTAATTATTTAAGTGACTATCTCTAAAAGATATGGACCTAAAAATTCATAGTAAAACATTATTTTGTTGCTAAAGTATTAACCATGCTTTCTTAATATTAGATAGCTAGACAGTGTGCAAGTTTTCAGTTTCCTCATAAAGAACAATTTATTTCAGCCTGTTTGAATTAAGATCCAAATTAGGTCCACTCATTGACATTGTTAATATGTCTTCTTCAATTATAATTATCTCCTTCATGGATTTTCCCCCCCTTTGTAATTTATTTGTTGAAGAAATTGTGTTGTTGACCCTGTAGAATTACTGCCTGTGTCTTGCTGATAGCATCCCCCTGGTGGTGTTTAGTATGTTTTTCAGTCCTCTGTATTTCTTGTAAATTGATAGTTGGATCTAGAGGCTTGATCAGATTCATTTGATCTAATATTTTTGGCAAAACTATTTCATAGCTGGGGTTGGTGTGTTCCTTTATCAGGAGGTGCTTGATCTTTAATTTCTCTTTTTGTAATATTTATAACCGTTGATCCTTAATGCCTAGATTAATTATTTTACTAAAGGATACAAAATGGTGATATTTTTATTTTATCATTTCTTCATTTATTAGCTGTTGTAGTTCTATAAAGAGAAAGTGCTCCGTTTTATTTGATTACTCAGTAGTATACTTTATAAAGAAGGGTAGAATAAGTATTGATACTTGACTCCTCACCAGTTTTCAAAATAATGACTTAATTCTCTGCAAGTGCTGGGTTGACCAATGAACTTTAAAAAAAATTGTTTTCGTTACAAACACATGGACTTAAATACACTTCTGTTTCAAGTCTTTGTAATTGGCTTCTTCAGGTTGGCTCCTGAGCCCTTTAGACAGGACCCTACTAGTCTTTGAGAGCTTTCTTGCTACCTGATATAACCGATACCATCTATATTTTTTATCCTGTATGTGAGCTTGTGATTTTCTAAGTAGCCTTCGTATCTTTGGGTAGAAAAAGTTATTTCAAGATCAGTATTGGCATGTTATATGCTGTTAACAAGTAATACGTGTAAACATAAGGATACAGGAAGGTTGGAAGAGAAAGATTGGAGAAAGCTACTCATGCAAACCCAACTAAAAGAAACTTGTTTTGCTCTGTTAATACCAGACTAAATAGACTTTACGGCAGAAAAGCATTATTTGAGATTAAAAGAGAGTATTTCACAATGATAGCAAGTTCAGTTAACAGAAGATAGGACCATTTTGAATACCTAATACAATATATAAAGAAAAAACTGACAGAACTAGAGTATACTCTTTACATATATGTGAGACCTTTGAACCATTCATTTTTTTCTTTTAGTTTGGAAATTATACCTCAATTTTTACCTCTTGGGCCATTTAGTAGTTCAGGTGAAAACTTACAGCGTGCATGATTCAAAGTTTACAGTTTTAATCGATACTTTAAGTGTCTCCATAGATAAGGCAAAATCTTAAAAACTTTAACCCTGTTTATCTGTTCCACTTCGTATATTCTTATTGTTATGTATTTTTTAACTCTATATTTTAAACTGTGTAAGACATACAGTTGGTCCTCTGTATTTGCGGGATTTGCATCATCGGATTCAACCGTGGATTGAAAATATTCAGGGAAAAAAATTCCAGAAAAACATATTTGCTATGCACCAGCACCTATTTACATACCACTTATGTTGGATTTACAACTATGTACATAGCGTTTGCATTGTATTAGGTATTATAAGTAATCTAGAGATGATTTAAAGTGTACTGGAGCATGTGCGTGGGTTATATGCAAATACTACACCATTTTACATAAGGGACTTGAGCATCTGAGGATTTTGGTGTCTGCAGGGGTCCTGGAACCAATTCAAGGACTGTACGACTGTACTCTGTGTAGTGCCTTGTGCAGCCCTTTTTTGTTTGTTGATACTACTAGTTCATGTATTTCTTCTCTCCTGGTGCTTTGCTTATCTCTAATATGTTGGTCATTGTCTTTGGAAAGTTATTTAAAAAATAATCAGAGGCCTAGGATGATAGGATGTCTTCTTCCAGAGAGGATTTTTCTTTGCTTCTGCCAGGATTCTGGGAGTACTAGCAATGTGGGATCATCTTAATCTGGTTTAAAGAATTGAGCTTTCCTGAAATACTCGGGTGAATTGAAGCTGCCTTCATTCTTGGGTGTAGTCCTTCATGGTCCCAACCTGCACCTTGAGGGCTACCAGGATGCCTACTCTATCTGTGCAGGCCCTGGACTCCAGTTTTTGTCTCTTTTTTTGTACAAGGCTATCCCAGGTACGGCTCAAATTCCTGGCTGCCCACTCCCTGAAGAGTTCAGATGTTTCTAGGGAAAATACTGGGCTGATGCCTATGGATTTCCACATTGTTCTGGATCTCAACAGAGTAATTCTTCATTGTTGTATTTGCTCTCTGATGCCTTCAAATAGACATTTCTTACATGATGCATTTTTTAAATTCTTTTTTTTTTTTTTTTTTTTTTTTGCGGTATGCGGGCCTCTCACTGTTGTGGCCTCTCCCGTTGAGGAGCACAGGCTCCGGACGCGCAGGCTCAGCGGCCATGGCTCACGGGCCTAGCTGCTCCGTGGCATGTGGGATCCTCCCGGACCGGGGCGCACGAACCCACGTCCCCTGCATTGGCAGGCGGACTCCCAACCACTGCGCCACCAGGGAAGCCCTAAAATTCTTTTTTGACTTAGTAGTTCAGTTGACTTAATCCTAGTACTTCGTGCTTTGGTTCAGTATGTTGTTGCTGGATTTGGCAGTTGGTACTGAACTTTTTAATTTTAGAGCTTGCTCTGTTTTCTCAGCCCCATTTATTTTACTACTGTCCTTTCCCCCCTTGTTTGAAATGCCACTAGTAGGCTCAAAATTCGTATGTGTACATGGATCTGTTTCCAGATTTTCTTTTGGGATTTTCAAAGTAGGGCACAAAAGTGAAATTTTCTTGATTAAAAACTAAGATAAACTTCAAGGAAAAGAAATTTATTAGCTGCTTTTTAATATTATGACTTCATCTATTTTGGCTTTGTAGCAGTTTTTAAGAAGACTTTTATAATACTGTGTGATCAATATTTGACAATGCTGACTAGCTTAGACTATCATTTTGAAGTATGTACAAAGTCCACTAGTGCTGTATACTTGCTTGAACTTAGTACAAGGGTTTAATATCCTTTAATCTCATGTAAAATAATTCTGTTAGAATAAATGCTGATTTCTTGTTTTATAGTTTATCTTGAGGAATGTGAACTAGCTAAACAGCTTCATCCAAAGGAAAATGATTTGGTGTTTTTGGTTCCTGAAAGACTAAATGGAGAGGAGGAGGACATAGAGAGAAATCGCATGCAAGATCCCTATGAATATTATTGTGGTTATGTTCATAAATTCCGCCGCACTTCAGTCAGTAAGTACCTAATGAGACATTGAAGCGAAATCTGTCAGCAGCTCATCTTTTAATTTCCCTCTAAATTAGGCTTTACTAGCCATGTATTTGCTATACATTTACCAGATGTATATTTGCTCGATGTTTACCAGACTGTATTTGCTAGGTTGATTACTTAGCATTCAGAGTCCTCTTTTAGTTTTTCTAGACTCAGCTGGAAAAGGCCCAGCATTTATTGCTTTAGACTTAGGATTTAAAACCTTTCTTTTGTAATGTCTTCTCCTTCTAGTAAATTCCTTCATCTGTCAGTGTGTTTGTTATAAAACAGACAATTTGCAAACCATCTGTTTGTTAAATCACATTCCAGCCTTGGTTTTGTGGCTAATTATTGATGAGCAGACCAAACACATAACTAATTGTAAGGCAACTGGAGGGGTTTACCATTTCATCACTCCCATCCATCGTGTTGTAGGGACCTCTCTCCCTAAGGTAGCATAACAAAAATAATGTTAGCTTGAATTTAAGGACTACTGACTATGTGCCAGCCAGTGTGCCCTGTCCTTCCTGTGCACATTTATCATCTTTTCCCAGAGCCCTGCAAAGCAGAATGGTTTGTTCTCTGCTCATTGGGAAATCAGAGTTCAGGGATGTTAAGTAACTTATCCAAAGACATCCTTAGTATTAAACGCTAGGTCCAGAATTGAAACCTAATTTTGTTTGACTACGAAGTCCACACGCTTGATATATGCCAAGCTGCCTTTTTGACATTGCTGCTCTCTTAGTCTCTGTTATGTGAAGAGAATATGTGATCATTATTCCTTCACCTTTTTGCATCGTATCTTAAAAATAGCAACAAAGCTGTTAGGAGTTTAACATTGTGCCGCATCATAACTGGTGTGCCATGTTTACTATTGTGTGATCAGAGCTCAGTTCTTTATGCAAGATGAGTTTAGCAACAGGGATATATAGCTTCATCTGTGCTTTCAACTCTTACAAGTGGTTACATTTGCCAAAGTTCTGTTTCTAAGATTTAGAAACGGTTTCTGTCTCCTTCCCTGAACTCCTCATGCATCCAACTATCTGACATCTCCATTTGGAGATTATTAGACATTTCAAACCTACTTCAAAAAGAAACACTTGATTTACTGCCTGACATGTGCTGTTGCTTCGGTTTTTCCCAACTCAGCATGTGGGACCTCCATCCCATTCTTCCAGTTGTTCAGCCCAAAACCTCAGAGTCATCCTTGAGTCCTGCTTTCCCTCACACGCTCCAGCTAATCCATCAGGAAATCCTATTGGATCTTCCTTTGCCATATATCCTACATCCAAGCGCCACCTCTCCCGCTACCTCCTGGCCCACACGACCATTCACTTTTACCTAGATTTTAGCCTCTTAAGTTGTCTTTTTGTGCTTTTTCCATTGCAGTTTATTCTTCATTCTCAATAAGTGATTCTTTTCATGTGTGAGTTAGCGCATGTCACTTACCTGCGCGGAGCTGTCCTGTGCTCTTGACCTGACTCAGAGTCATGTTCAGAGTGATTAACTGCAGAGCCCTCTGAAGTGTAGCTGCATTTACTCTCTTGGTCTTCTAGCTCGCTTCTCCCTGCTTTTCCTTCTAGCCATTCTGGCCTTCTCCCTGTTCTGAAAATAATCCAGGCACCTCACTGCCTCATTGTCTTTGCAGTTGCTGATTCTCTGCCTGTAACCCACTTTCCCTGGTTACGGGCATGGCTCACTCACTTAATGCCACGTCTCTGCTCAAATATCATATCAGGAAGACCTCCCCTGACTCTCCTGTCTACGATAACACTCCCTCACAACCCTCATCACTTCCTCATCCCCCCTCTTGGCTTTCTTCCTAAGACTTACCATCACCTGACATGTTTATTTGCTTATCTGCCCCCTTCTTCTAAAAAATAAGCCTCCAGAGGACAGGAACGTTGCCTGGTTCTTAGGAGGCAGTCAGTAGATACTTATGAGAAAATTATTTAAATGATGTATAAAAAACATGTTACAGGGCTTCCCTGGTGGCGCAGTGGTTGAGAGTCCGCCTGCCGATGCAGGGGACACGGGTTCGTGCCCCGGTCCGGGAAGATCCCACATGCCGCGGAGCGGCTGGGCCCGTGAGCCATGGCCGCTGAACCTGCGCGTCCGGAGCCTGTGCTCCGCAACGGGAGAGGCCACAACAGTGAGAGGCCCATGTACCGCACAAAAAAAAAAAAAAAAAAAAAAAGTTACAAAACACGTTGTTCTGAATAACCACTGTTATTCACTGGTAACTGAAATTGCTTTTTCTCCTTCTTGATAATAGTGCATAATGGGAAATCTGAGTGCTCCGTTTCCATCCAGACTCAACATAATTTACCAGTCAATTTAAATGAATTCGTGAAATGTCTTGTAATCAGCTCTCTGGTGACTACACAAAGGAAGTTGAAAGCCATGTCTTTGCTGAGTGGTCGGAACCAACTGGCCAGAGCCGTTCTGAATCCAAACCCCATGGACTTCTGTACAAAAGATTTACTAACTGCAGCATCTGAGAAAATTGTGAGTGATAGTCATTTGATAACAGGGAAAGTCAGAACATTTCATGTCAGGATGTTAAAGCATCATGTTATTTTCATCTGTCACACATTCCCTTTTGTCTACAACAAAGACATAGTCACCATGTGTGCCCAGTGACGTTTTTAGTGCTTAGTTTTCTTTAATATTGCAAAGTAGTTCTTTGTGTTAGGTTAGTCAGCTTACCTCAGGAAAAAAGGTAGAGTGCAAAAAGGAATTGAAAATATGCTTGAAGAGCAACATTAAAATGTGAGGTGAACATCCTACTTAACTGTTTGTTAGGTGATTAAATGCAGGAGTAAGAGTAGGTTTAATGGAATGAATTTTGCATTTGAATGATCAGTGGAGCATCGACTGGTATTGTTGCCAGTGTGACAACGAAGTTGTGATTCTTTGTGAACACATATTTCTCACTGTTGTAAGAGTTGTGTGTAAGTTCCAGGAAATTAACACAGAGACAGGCGGAAGGAAAGGAATGTTATTTGAACCCCTGTCTTGTGTTAGGGCTTTCATATGCATTTTCTCAGTCAGTTCTTGTTGTAGTTTATCTTAGGACAGGGCCGAAAGGAAGCTCGTCACACGAGATGCATTGTGCCGAAGCACAGCAGTAGAGGGCTGCCGCTCGCTCAGGCACAACAGCGCCGTCTGTCCTGCTGTGGGAGCTTTTATTAAAGCATTATCTAGGTTTACATTTTTAAAACTTGTCTTCTTAACATTTCAGAAGTGCCAAAGCAGCAACCTATGTTTTTATTAATTATACAAGCAAGAATTGGCTTTCGTGAGCACCTGCCGTGCTTCGTCCTTGAGCGCAAAAGCAGCACAGAGTTCCCACCATTATTCTGATTATACTGAACTGGCACAAGGGCGTCTCCTTGCGTTCCCACCACTCTGATTATACTGAGGACACCTCATGGATCAGTGTCCAAAGCACTCAATGCTTCTTCGCAGGCCCCCGGTTTGCCGGGGGTGGGCGGGGCTCAAAGCAATCAGGACTGTTTGTAGTTCTGGCTTATTCGCCAGCCCCCAGTTTGCTTGGGGGGGGGGGGCTCGTGGGTCACGTCTCCTTTCCATCCTCAGTTATTCCACTACAGTTCTCACCCTCTAAGGAATCCCAGATTTAATGATTGACAAAGGCTGAAGCCCAGAGAGGTTAGGAGTTTAGAGACCTAGCTTTTGAGTGAAACTGAGGTGTAGACTCAAATCTGACCCAAAATCCATGCTTTTTCGACTGTATCACTTGTGTTAGGAAAGGAAATCTTGGAATGTTTTTACTGTCTAAAGAGAGAATTGACTAAAATGGGAAGAACCACAGAATAAAAAGAAGAAAAGTGCAAAACAATTTATTGTGATCAGCTTTATAAGAATCACAAGTAAAAATATAGTTGTTGTAGTTGTAGGTGGACTGAGGCCTGTAGACACTCATCAGTAGCTCTTTCCAGTAGTGAAAGTGGTTCTTAGATTAAGGGTCATTTTGGGGTCTTGCCTGATCATCACCAAAGCTTCTGTCTGACAAAGGTCAGCAGATTCAAACAGATGCCTTCCACTCTCTTGCTCTCCTGTGCCTTCACAGGAAGAACCACTCGTTCTCACTAATGTCTTTTGTATAGATTGCCCACCTAAAAGATTTCAATGAAGACCAAAAGAAAGCAATAGAAACTGCATATGCCATGGTGAGACACTCCCCAGCAGTAGCCAAGATCTGTCTGATTCATGGACCACCCGGGACAGGAAAATCGAAAACCATTGTGGGCCTCCTGTACCGCCTGCTGACTGAGGTAGAGTGTGCACGAGGGCATCTGTGCCCTTAATTGAGTATGTTGTTTTACTTTAACTAACGTGTAAATAAGTACTAAAGTGCGTTTTTTCCCTTCACTTTTGTGTATCTTTTTGATACTGTGTGGAACTATATCAGATAAAGCAGTAGCAGAGGTAGAGAAGATTATAAGAAATAAAAGGAACAGAAAATGTTATCTTGTGTGAAACTAATGCTAAGGGCTAGAATGGTGGTCTTCGGGCTTCATTATAGGTCACAGCTAATCCCAGGAGACCATCTTGAATGTATTTCTGGGCTACATTTTGAACATTGAATAAAATAAGTGGATAGTAAGGTAAGGCTCAGAGAAGTTACGATAAAATTTTATGCCAGAGTAATTTTTTTGGGGGGGGGGCATGCCATGCGGCATGCGGGATCTTAGTTCCCCAACCAGGGATCGAACCTGGGCCCTTGGCAGTAAGAGCACCGCATCCTAACCACTCGTTTGCCAGGGAATTCCCTGCCAGAGTAATTTTTTAACATCAGTGTAAGATGTAGGTGCTTTTATTTACTTTTAACTATTTATTAGGGGAACTTTCAAATATATGTGGCAGTAGAGAAGAACTATAACGCTGCATAATAGAGCTCATCAGTATTTTTTGTTTGTTTGTTTGTTTGTTTGGTACAAATTGTCGAACCAGAGGAGGGGACTTTCAGATGAGAACTCCAATGCCAAAATCAAACGAAACCGTGTCCTTGTGTGTGCGCCTTCCAATGCAGCTGTTGATGAACTTATGAAAAAAATTATCCTTCAATTCAAAGGGAAGTGTAAAGACAAGAAGAATCCTTTGGGTATGATACTTATGTGGGCTTTTAATTTGTTTTCAATGTTTAGTGTGGGTAACCTTGAATGACAAAGAGCAAGCCAGTTCTGGTAATTTTTTCTACTTGAGGCTGTGGCCTATGTGTACTTACTGGTTTGTTTAATGAATGTTTTGGAGCATTTATTCTGTGCCAGGCCCTGTGCTATGTACTGAGGTTTCAACAGTGAAACCCTCAAAGAGACAGGAAGTGGATGGATCAGTGGGCTGTAAAGGTAGAAGCTCTATAATAGCAGTAAAATGTGGATAGTTTGAAACACCTTAGAGCAGCCCTTGATTCAGTTGTGTAAGGGTTCGGGAAGACTTTTAGAGAAAATGATATCTAAGATGAAACTTGGAAGAGCAATGAGGCCGTGAAGTGGGGAGAGGACTCTCATGGAACTTACTGTAAATAAAAAGGACCAGAAGCCAGAGAACCATGGATGGTTCAGTATAGCTAGAATATAACGAGCTCCACCAAGGCAAGGGCTTTTAAAACTGTGTTCACTGTAGTAACCCCAGTGCCTGGAACAGTGCCTGGCACTCAGTTGGGACTTAGTAGATGTTCAGTGACGCAAAAGCTAGAGCAGTCATCACTTACGGTTACCGAGTGCTCAGTATGTGTCAGTACTCTCAGAGTAATCCTCTGAGCCACGCAGTAAATAACCGATCTACATTTTGTAGGTGGAGAAGCTGAAGAGTTGAGATGTAAAGTATACCACAGGGATAAGGCTTTTCAGCACAGTTGACAGATTGAAGAGCATTGCCACCGAGGATTCGGGATGCTTGAGCGAATGTGTGAAGTCATTTCTGTGCACTTAATCTTAACACCTGCTCTCACACCAGCCATCCTGAGTGGCGTGGTTGTGGCTCTGGGTCGGGCTGCTCTTCTAAGCACATGTATCTTGTCTTCCCTAACCAAATTTTATTTTCCTTGAGGTTACCTGGCAGTGACCTAAATCAGTTAAGATTCAGTTGGGCTGCAAATAATAGACACTCCAAGTACAGTGGCTTAACTATGATAGAAGTTTATTTCCTTCTTACTCAGAAGCCCAGAGATGGACAGTTGAGGGATGATACTGGCCTGATGACTCTGCTTCCGAGTCTTCAGAGACCTAGGGTCTTTCTACCTTGTTGCTCCACTACGTGTGACCCCCCCCACTCCTTAGTTCACCTCATGGTCAGAAATGGCTGCTCCAGCACCAGTAGTCACATCTAGCAAGTGCAAGGAAAAGGGGACAGATATACTAGCCGTGCTTTAAGAAAAGTTCTGAGACGCTGCCAGTAGCACCTCTGCTTATTTCCTTTTGGCCAGAACTTAGTCCCATGGCCACACCAGCTGCAAGAGCAGCTGGGATGTGTCGTCTTTATTCGGAGGGATCACACACGTGTTTCCTTTATTGCATATGTATTAGCTACATGTAGAATTCATTTGCTTTTAAAACTTAAAATGCATTGTCAACTGCAGCTTTTCTACTCCCCATTATGTTTGTGAGAACTGTGACCTTATGTCTCGCTGTATATGGATGCGGTCATTCATGTCAGCGGCTATAGGGCATTTCATCATATGAGTGCACGGTTTATTCGTTATCCATTGATAGCAGTGTAAGTTCTCTTCTTTTTTTTTTGTTATTTCAAACTTTATTCCTGTACTTGTGCCTGTTTCTCCAGTGCAGGATGAAAACGTTTACTGCAGTGGCTGAGTTGTATTGTGTTGTGCTGTACAGCAGCTGAAGGGAGCACACTGGAGTACTGTGTCCTTACTCACGTCTCCTGAGTATTCATACAGGCTGCTAGGGCAGTGCTTTCACACTGTGGCTTGTGACTAGTTTAGTGGATTGTGAAATCAGTTTAGGGAGATCAGAACCAGCATACTTAAACAAGATAAGATAGAATAGAAGAGAACAGAAAAGATTAGAGTGTAGGTAGTGAGGGGTAAGTATTGTTTTGTGAAACCTGTTTTATTGGTGAGGTATGAGTGTACTGGCTTTCAGTGTGAAGTGTACCTCATACTATAGATCACGGTCAAAAGAGTTTATAAAAACAATGGTCTAGTGTATATATACCTAGAAATGAAAATGCTGGGTTGAAGGATTTGTGCAGCCTCTAGATGGGGCCCGGTTCTGCTCCAAAGTGGTTGTATCAAATTATACAACCGAGAACAGTTCCCGCGCGGTTTTCACTTTCCTTTCCCTGAGGGAGGGTTAATAAGCACTTTTTCAGGTGTGGGTTGACAACACAAGAAGGCTGGGACGAAGGTGGCACAAGTGTCGTGTCTAGGTTGGATTTTTAAATTTTTTTGTTAGAGAGAAAATGAAGTCTCTTGTCAGTAAAGACAGCTTTTTTCTTCTTTTGCAGTACTTTCATTTTTGCTTCTTTTCACTATGTCCAGTGGTCCTGGGTGTCCTTTAAGGAAATACCTTGGACATCTCACCATTAAGTGTGATGTTTGTTTCTGGGGTTTGGTATATACCCTTTTATCAGGTTAAAAAAGTCCCCGTCTAATTAGAGTTTTTTTAATGAATGGGTGTTGAATTTTATTGCATGCAGTTTTTTTTTCATTCATATCCCCCCTCCCCCCAACCGCACAGCAATGGAAGCACAGAGTCCTAACCAGGGAATTCCGCTTTTCTTTTATTTCTTTCTTTCTTTCTTTTTTTTCTTTTTGGCCGTACCCCGAGGCTTAAGGGATCTTAGTTCCCCGACCAGGGTTTGAACCCAGGCCCACGGCAGTGAAAGTGCCGAGTCCCAACCACTGGACTGCCAGGGAATTCCCTACAATGCTTTTCTAATGTGAAAATATCTTTGATTCCTAGAATAAGGTCAACTTGGTTGTGTACTATTATTTTTTAACACATTGCTGGATTGTTATTGATTTTTTTTTTTTTTTTGCGGTACACGGGCCTCTCACTGTTGTGGCCTCTCCCGTTGCAGAGCACAGGCTCCGGACGCGCAGGCTCAGCGGCCATGGCTCACGGGCCCAGCCGCTCAGCGGCATGTGGGATCTTCCTGGACCGGGGCACGAACCTGTGTCCCCTGCATTGGCAGGTGGACTCTCAACCACTGCGCCACCGGGGAAGCCCTGCTATTGATTTTTTTAAACGAGGCCAGCCTGTAATTTTTCTTTGTCATATCTTTGGTTTTAGTATTGAAGTTATACAGACTTTAAAAATGAAGTTATACAGACATTTATTTGGAATGTTTCATATAAGACAGAGAATTACTTGTTACTTGAAGGTTAATTTGTTTTTAGTGTTGTTTTTGGGGGGGACTTCTTGTTTGTTTGTTTTTTGTCTGTTTTTTGACAGATGGATAAGTTTCTGTCTGCTGAATGTCTTTAATTGTTGGTTTATTCAAGTTTTCTACATTTGAGTGAGTTTTGCTAATTCATATTATTCAAGAAAAATTTCCACTTCACCTTAGGTTTTCAAATATATTGGTATAACATTGTTCACTGTATTCTCATTTTAAAAACCTCAACTGTATTTTGGTTGGGTCACCTTTGTCATTCTCTGTATTATGTATTTAGACTCTTAAGTCCACATGTGGCATGGGCCTATAGTTGGAAAGTCCTAGAAGAGAGTTTGTTTTTCTCCCAGCTAAGCCCAGGCCAAGATAGATTCATGTCTTTTTCATCCCTCCACCTCTTCCATGCCCTCTTGCTTTCTAGTGGGCTTTAAAATCCAAGCCCCCATTATAAAATTTCGATATGTTGATTGGAATGGTAGTTTTGCTGATGTAGATATTTGTCAGACTCCGTAGAACTAAGGATTTTTAAATCTCTGCATTTTATTGTATGTAAATTAAAAAACAAACACCTAAGCACCTAGAGAGTGACCAGCCCGCAGCCTGTTCCCTCCAGGGAAGCCACAGCAGCTCAGGGGCTTTCACCTCTGGTTTTCACCTTTCTCTTTGTTTTTGGCCCCTAGGAATTTCTCTTACATCCTTCTGAGCTCACCCTGCATTTTAAAGGATGTCTGTTTTAATTTCTGGAGCATTTTTAGGTGCTTATAGTGGGTATAAATCTCATCCACCTTTCTGGTAGAAACACAGGTTAGCAATTTTGAAACCTTCAAGTAAATGTTGGTCAGAGAAGATGGCTTCAAATTTTAGAAGAATGAGCTGAACTAGGAACAAAAATATGTGTAGACAGCTGTATAATGAGCTCATTTATTCATTGAACATATGTTTATTGTACTTACGTGCCAGCTGCTGTTCTAGGCAGTGACCAAAACACAACCTGGTTCTTATGGGACCTGGATTCAGTGGAAGGAGTTAGCAAACACGTGTGTGATGTGTCCGGTTGGGATAAGTGCTAGTAAACGCTGCATGATTGCTACAGTTCAGTTCAGTGAAGCAGTGGGAGGTTTTTAGATTAAATAATACCTGAAATGTGCTAACCTAAAATTAAAATGTGGTTAATAAACCAGCTAAATGATGCTGACAGTTTTTGGAATTACCATATTCCAGAATTTCCAGCTTCTTGTGTCCCTTAGATCCTGGAGTGGCATTGTGATGTGGAGCAGTTTCAAAACCTTGGTTCTCAGTATCCTGCAGAAAGCATATGGTGGTCGCGTAAGATTCTGTTTGGGGAATTTAGACATGTATTAATAGATAAAAGTCTTCATCTTCGAAATATCCTATGGTCAAGAAATTTGTTTTATTTTCACTCGCCATTTCCCAAATACATTTTACCATGGAGTGATGTATAGAACGTAGTTTGAGAAGCATTCGTGTAGTAGAATCTCAGCTCTGCAGTGTACTGTTGATGCAACCTCAGTAGCTTTTATTAGGTGGAAATAAGTCCTTGCCTTGTAGGATTCTTATGAAGCAAATCTAAAAGAATGTGTGTGGGACCTCTAGTGCAGTTCCAGGTATTTGGTTGATTAATAGTTCATGTTAGCTCCTTTTGCTGACTGTTAATATATTTGCTTAGAAATAGTTATTATGTACAGAATTGACAGTGTTCTTATTAATCTCTAAGTGTGACTTTTATCAACAGGAAACTGTGGAGATATAAATTTACTACGTCTAGGTCCAGAAAAGTCTATTAATGCTGAGGTCCTAAAATTCAGTTTGGACAGCCAAGTTAACCACAGAATGAGTAAGTACTGAATAAAGGTATATATTAATTGATTTCTGTTTCTTTTTGTATGGTAGAAAATGGCGTGGGCATTAAAGGTAATTTGGAGACCCTAGAAGTAGTCTAGTTTTGGAAGCTAGTTTTTCTTCTCATTGTGTATGCATATGTATATATTAGTTACAATGAGCAGTTGTTTATCTTTTATTTTATTTATTTATTTTTTTAAAGAAAAAGAATTACCTTCTCATATTCAGGAGATGCATAGAAGAAAGGAATTTCTAGATCATCAACTAGATGAACTTTCCCGCCAGCGTGCTTTATGCCGAGGTGGAAGGGAACTACAGGTATCTAAACATTTCTTGATCAGTGTTTTTTAATAGCTCGTAGATAAACTAGTTGGTGAGTATTTGATGCAATTCTTTCATTGTGGAATAGCATAATTAGTGTATAAAAATGTACACAGGGCTTCCCTGGTGGCGCAGTGGTTGAGAGTCCACCTGCCGATGCAGGGGACACGGGTTCGTGCCCCGGTCCGGGAAGATCCCACATGCCGCGGAGCGGCTGGACCCGTGAGCCATGGCCGCTGAGCCTGCGCGTCCGGAGCCTGTGCTCTGCAACGGGAGAGGCCACAACAGTGAGAGGCCCGCGTACTGCACACACACACACACACACACACACACACACAAATGTACACAGAAATGGTATGCCTTACATTAGGGGTTAAACTTTTTTTAAAAGAACAAGATAGTAAATATTTTAGACTTTGCAGGCCATGTGGAGTCTGTTTTAGCCACTGAACGCCACTGTTAATGGCATGAAGGCAGAGTAGGTAACACATAAGTGATGCCCCAAGGGTTGGCCTGCTTAAGCAGAAAGAGCGTACCTGCAGTACCCTGAACAGAACTGAATCATACACAGTATTAAGAATTTATTGGACTTCCCTGGTGGTCCAGTGGTTAAGAATCTGTACTTAACACTGAAGGGAGCTCAGATTCGATCCCTGCTCAGGGAACTAGGGATCCCTCATGCCGCACAGTGTGGCCACAAAAAAAAAAGAATTTATCAAATTAACACCTACTAATTGAAACATGGGGTGCTGGTTGTTGGGTTGCTTTATAATGAGCTGATGTTTAAAAACAGACCACAAGAGAAATCGAAATCCAAATAGAGAAGTTTATTTTCACAGGTCTTGAAGAAGGTATAAGGCATGCCTTGTGGGGCATGACAGGCAGGTCAAGGGAGAGTGCAGACAGAGAGAGGCAGGCCCTGGCGCACATGTCATTATCAGAGTCCATGGGTGGAGTACTTTGGGGTTCCCAGGCTAGGACTGGATTGGCCAATTTTAACCGAAAGAGCAGGGTTTTGGTAAGTTGCTTGGAGGGTCTTATCTAAAGGGCATATAAGGGGAAGGCACTGGATAGCAGGGGAGACTGTTGATCACAAGAGCTTATGTTGGCTGGTGGGCTGGTGACTCCACAGGCTGCCGTCTAGGGCGTGCGTGTGTGTGAAGGGGCCTAGAGTTAGTTTGGGGTCTCTGCAGGCTGCTTGGCCAAACAAAATGGATGCCAGGGCAGCAGTACCATGGAGTAGCTTAGCTAAACTCTGACACACAGCAATACAGGAAGACTGGCATAGAGAAAACACACTGGGTGAATCAGTTTTTCATTGGTAAAGTACTGGCTCACCCTTTTGAAATGTGAGGCAGTCCATTGGAAAGCATTTTAAAATGCTTAATTTAATTTTAATGATGGCATTCTGATTTTTTCCAGAGGCAAGAATTAGATGAAAAAATTGCCAGAGTTTCAAAAGAAAGGCAGGAGCTTGCTTCTAAAGTTAAAGAGGTAAGTAGTTCACCTGTAGCATTTTCCTGGTATTACTTTTTCTTTTTTTTAACTTATGAAATAGTTCAGACAACCTGTGGTCTTTTCTCAATTACATTTAAAAATTTGGGGGAATTCCCTGGCTGTCCAGTGGTTAGGACTCTGTGCTTCCATTGCAGGGGGTGTGGGTGTGATCCCTGGTCAGGGAACTAGATCCCGTGTGCTGCAACTAAGAGCCCACATGCCACAACTAAAAGATCCCTCATGCTGCAACTAAAGATCCCACACGCTGCAGGGAAGATCCCACACGCTGCAGGGAAGATCCCACATGCCACAACTAAGACCCAGCGTAGCCAAATAAATAAATAAATATTTGAAAATACAGGGAAAAAAAATTACATGTCTGAATTCAGGTAGAGTGACAGTGGCTGGGATGTGGCCCAAGAAATACAAGCACCTTTTTTCTCAGTTTTTGGCTGAAAGCATATACTCTTTTTACTTGTTTTTGATCACAAAATTCCTTCTATAATATGTATAACTTTTCTCAGTATTCTTTGGATATAAAAATATCAACTAACATTTAGATTGGTCAAAGCTAGGATGAGCCAGGTGTGTACCCCGTCACCAGAATGCAGCCCTTAATGAAATGAATTGGGGCTCAGGGAAAGAGACCGGTTACTCAACCGGTAAAAGAGACCATTACTCAACCGGTAATGGTATTTGTATTTTTGAGCTGAGGTTTTTCTCTTGAATGTATTATTGACCTTCTCTGTGTGGCTAAATAAGTATAATTGAACTTAATGCATATTTCCACTAGCAGTTTGTTTATTAAAAATTATGTGGAAAGCTTTTTATTGTAACTTTAAGCTGAGCCCAAAATTAATCTTCCCACGTTTAAGGATGAATTCCATGTTTACCAGTATTATGGTTTTTGCCACTGATCACGTTGTTCTGTGAGCCATAAAATTAATTGTACTTGGCAGTTTTACTCATTAGATGGCTGAGAGGAGACGTATGTGACAGTTAACATGTGAGCACCAGAAGGCCACAGTCACCAGCCTCTTCTCACACACATGCCGTGGCATCCATGGTTGAATCTATCATATGTTCAGGGATGATTCACGACAGCTTTTTCCGGAGGGGAAATAGGCTAACTGAATCTCTGATGAGAGTACTAGTTTATTAATTTGAACACTGAATGATATGCGTTGTGAGGTGTCATTCATACTGTCAGTCTCCATCACAGTTTATTCCATTATAGTCTGGACCAAGGTTGTAGGATTCTACTGTGGAAGTAGAATGCTTGTCAGTTTCACAGGCGTTTTTGTTGGTACTAGCCCTTATAAAAGAGAGAACAATATTATGTACTTAAAAACTAACAGAAAAGGGTATGTTCAGGCTTAGTTCTGATCCTGGTTTTACTCAGATAATTGCTTCACAATCCTGGTTTTACTCAGATAATTGCTTCACAACTCAGTAGAATTACTTAATCTTTGCTTATTCTGATACCTTCCCTCATACATCAGGCTGTAAGAATTGTAATCCACTTCGTCCAAATTAAACCCTGAATACATTTTTCTTAATGTGCTTCTTAAATCATGTTCTGAGATTAGACTCCACTGCAAAGTGTTCTTTCTGGTGGCTTCTGATTATCTTGAATGTTTCTGCTGTTTTCTAGGTTTGAGGTTCCTACCTTTTACTAGACATTATTCTGCCACATAAGTGTAGTTAGGAATTTATAGACAACTGAATGTTGATTAACTTTTATTCTCTTAGGTTCAAGGACGCCCACAAAAGACACAGAACACCATCATCTTAGAGTCCCACATCATCTGCTGCACACTGAGCACGAGTGGTGGTTTGCTGCTCGAGGCTGCTTTCCGTGGGCAAGGGGGTGTCCCCTTTAGTTGCGTCATTGTTGATGAGGTCAGTAAGCAGTCGGCCATACAGCTTTGCCTAGGAGTAAGGAGTAAGTCTTAGATGAAGAGTGGCTGCCGAGATGTTGACAAAGTGGTCTTTGCATCTGATTTTGACCTGCCATTACGTGTGTATTCTCTTATGTTGAAATATGCTGCTAGTGACCCACCACGATGAAAATTGCTTTTTCAGTAGTGGGACTGTAGTCTTAGGGATTCCTGATTGTTCTTCATAAAATCCCTCCTAAGGATTATTGTAGCTCCTGCTTGGGATATCTCTGGTTACCTTTTGAAGCATTTTTAATATAACTCTGGACAGCTCTGAGCCACCATATTTTCAGCTAATATCTTTATTCCTACTTCATTCATTGAGCAAACATTTATTGGGTACCTACTATCTGCCAGGATGTAGAGCCAGAAGACAAAAGAGATGGAAAACGAGGTACAGAGAACCCATCCAGGAGATCCAAGATCCAGTATTCACCAAAACGAAGGAATAGAAAAGATGGAAGTGATGAAATAATTGAAGAAAATGCCATTGAATTGAAAAGAAGCTTGAGTCTTGCAACTGAAGCAGCCTACTGAGGAAGAAGGAAGAGAGTGGGATGGGGGTGGGACACACAGACACGCAGTCTCCTCAGGCATGTGCCCAGCAGGGACAAAGAAGACAAACCGGGGACGTGACATGGCCCTTCTAGCTTATGGCTGCTTCCCAAGTGGTAGTGGCACCTGAGTGGTGGCTGACTTCAAAACGTGTGTGGGGTTTTTCCCCCCACTTCGGCGTTTAGAATGTTTTTGTTGTTTTGTTTTCTAACCAAAGAAAGTTCTTATTTTTGATCTTTGGTGCAGAAGGAGAAAGTGTATGTTTCTGAATGGTTAGGACTCTTATGAATTGGATAGACTGTATATAGAAAAATAAATAATAGAGATAATTCTGATTATGTCTCCATTCTGTACTCTTACCAAGGCCGGACAGTCTTGTGAAGTTGAAACTCTTACTCCGCTCATCCATCGTTGCAACAAGCTCATCCTCGTAGGAGATCCTAAGCAGCTCCCTCCCACAGTCATTTCTGTGGTACGTTTTTTCACATTCGTGTTGCTTTAAAGTGGAAGGGGCTTGTTTGGGGTTTTTTTGTTTTGGGCGGTGGGGCAGTCTTTCTTGGATCATCATCTCTTATTTGCAGGGAAAAACAGGGAATGGCTGAGAAAAGAGAACCACTGTTGAGAGCCTTCATAGTAAAGGTCTCCGGAAATGTTCCTCTTTTCATAATGTGCTTATGCGTATGTGACAGGAGCAGTGTGAGTGTCACAGACCAGAAGTTTAGGAGGAGGATGTCCCATGTGCAGTGAGCTGTTCCTTTGGGAAAGGCAGTGTGCAGCTGTTCTAAGGGCTGTATCTGATTTATTTTAGTAACATAAACACCAAAACAATAATAAAATAAAAACTTTAAAAGCAAGGAAAAGAATCCAACCTCCTGATGTATATTTAAATATGTGCAAATTTGAGGAAAACAGTATCAAGAGAAATTATTCTTACAGTAACGTTTTCAATTTTAGGATTCTGTATCCTATAGTGCAGGAAAATGCCAGTGTCCCTCACATCCTCTGAAAGGGAAGGTGGTGAAAGGAAAGAGGTTGTGGGCTGTGCTTGTGGGAAGATGAGCACCAAAGTTGTGGTCCCCTTCACTTTGCTTCTTAAATCTCACTAAAGATAGCTCCTAGAAATGCACAGCAGAATCAGGATTCAGATGTTTTGAGTAATCTTCATAGGTCTAGATGATGGTTTTGAAATTTAATGAAATTTGAGCATTTTACTGATACATAGATTATTTGTACAAATAGAGAGTAGTGGCTGCATAAACAGTCCCAGAGAACAGACCATTTTCACAGCATTTCTGTTACGTTATGGAAAGAAAGCAAGTTGTTTTTGTTACTACTGTTCTTTGACTTTGGAATCATCAAAATGATAGTGCAGTTCTTTGACGTCTGAACACTCGTGCGTGACTGTTCAAGGGAGTAGCCTAGGAGCGCCCACGTCCCTGAGTGAAAACCTCGTCCATAGGGCAGAGCTGCTGCAGGGGGCTCTGCCTGTGGACAACTAGGAGGAGCCAGCTGTGCCCTGCATTCTTTGAATAATGCGGTATTTCAGAAACCTACTCATTTAACTTCCTGAAGGGCCTTAGCCTGTGGTTAGTGAAAAGGGTTGTCGATAGGCCTCAACTTTACTGTCTACTTTGGTGATTGATTAAAAACAGCAGAAGTGAGAAAAATCCATTTGGACTTTTATTGTTGCAAAAATAAATAGGGGCTTATTGAGAAAATTTCAGAAAATAATTACAAAGTTAATTTTCTCAACATGCCTTTCTAATCCTGGGGGTAATTACTATGAACAGTTTAGTGAGTATTTGAACTGTTTGTGGGCATGTGCGTGTTGACTTTTTTTTCAGTCTGTGTTCATTGAGTGCCAGGCTAATTCAGGCACTGTTTTTAAGTTCTGGTGTCATGACAGTGATGAAAACAGACAAAAATCCCTGCCCTCATGAAACTGACATTCTAGAGGGTAACAGACAGTAAATAAGTTACTAAATTCAGAATGTCAGATGGTTATAGGGAATGTATAAATTTGTGTATATGTATGTAGGTTTTGACCTTGTTTAAAGGTGGCAGAATCAGTCTCTACCAAATTACCTTTTTTCCAGTCAGTAAATAGATCAGGAATATATGTTCATGTCAAAACATTAAAATCTCCATCATTTTGTAGGATGGACTAGTTTTTTTTCTGGAAGTAGTTGTGTTACCTCATATAAACCATTTTCTTTTTCCCCAGAGTGAAGTAAATGAGGTTTTTTTTAGCTATAACTTGAATAGATAAACTTTGGGGGGGTATAGATGAAATTGCCAAGTGTCTACTAAAAATATTCTCTTTAATTATACAAACCTATTTAATATCACATATGCAAATAATCACATATATGAATAATACAAATAAGAAGTAATGCCTATTTTCTCCACTCTGATAGTTTGTGAAACAGGTTTATTGAAACTTTGCACATACATTTTCAATGCTCATATTGTCAACATCACTTATAAAGATTGCATCATCTTAGTGGGTTTTCCAGAGCACATTTTTTGCTTCTAGATTATTTAAGATACAATACTTTTTGAATCTTGATATGATGCTACCATTGAAAAGTATATCCCAAGGCACGACCGTGATAACATTAAGACAGTTTTCTTCGTTTGTCAATTAAGTCACTGTATTTCAGATCACAGGTTTGTAACCCTTTCTTGGATTTATGAAATCAACTTAGTTGCCTGTCTCCTCCACTAGAATGCAAGTTCTGTGACACTTGATCTTATTCACTGTAGACTCTCAGCACCCCAAGTTTTAGCTGCTGAGTATATGATGGATGGATGAAGAAATTGGTCTTTCAGAGGCTTATTTACAATGACATTCATTATTTCTAGTTGTGAGAGCATAGCCCAGAAATAATTGTTAAAATCTGTGTTACAGTTCTTTGCTGCTTTTATCATCGATTCTTTCAGGTGACCCCTGTTAGCACCAAAATAGCGACAGTTGTGGTCATTCACAAGATCACATCTCGTTCATAAGCAGTATGTGGGTTTTCTAAATAAGGAGAAAATACCTTAACTTTTGTAGTCAAGCTGCATGGCTTTTCTAGGGCTGGAGTTGGAAACATCTTCTTTCTCTGAATCTTTGGTTGTTGGCAATACCTCTAATACATTTTAGAGCTCAGCGATTGTTTTTTTAATAGTGGGAAAAGTACAAATGAATTCTTGGAGATTATTGCTTTGTTTTCCTCCTTTCAGAAGGCCCAGGAGTATGGCTATGACCAGTCGATGATGGCCCGCTTCTACAAACTTCTGGAAGAGAACGTGAAGCACAACATGATTGGTAGGCTGCCTGTCTTACAGCTCACCGTTCAGTACAGGATGCACCCAGACATATGTCTCTTCCCTTCTAATTACGTTTATAACAGGAACTTGAAAACAAATAGGTGAGTTCTGTTCATTGCATGTGTTCACCTGTTTTATTTGTAGGTTTGGCTGCTCAGGAAGAATAGCTCTTTTGTTGTGCTTTTAGGTCTTGTTATTAAAAACATAAAGGTTTAATAATTTTAATTATAAAAGTCCTATTGATTGTAGCAAATGCAGATAAACGAAAAGAAAGGGAAAAACCCAACCCCTATTTATGCTACCCAGAAGTAATCACTGGTAACATTTTGTTATATCTACTTCCAGTCCTTGTACTATGCACATCTTTTTTTACTTTTTCTCTTTTGGGGGGGAAAAAAAAGCACACCATGCTCTACATAGTATTCTGTAGCTTGCTTTTTTCACTTACTGTAGTATGAGTAACTTTCCAATCATGATTGTTATATTTTAATTACATGGGTCATTCTCCCTAGTACTAGAATAGAAATGAAATTCACTTGCTACCTTTCACTAAAATGTGTTATTTAAAAGTATTTAATTTTATTTAAAAAGAAGGTCCTTCTTGTCCTCTTACTTTCCCTTGCTCTCTTCCCCAGAAAGAACAAATGGTAATAATAATTCTAAAACGTTTTCTCTTGTAATTTGACTTGCATTCTAAGTGGTGGCTGCTCTTTTGTAGAATCACAGAGGCCATTCGGTGCTCATCTGACTGGCCATTTCAGCCCTACCTCGTGTTTGATGTTGGAGATGGTTCAGAAAAGCGGGATAATGAGTACGTCCTCCTTTTTCTTCAGTCCCCACTGATGGTCCCAGAATTTTTATATTGTTTTTGTTTATATTTAAATTCAAAATATTTTCCATATAAATCTCTCTGCCTAGCGCCAGTGCACAATCATTTTCTTTTAGCTGGGTTGATAACTTCACCTTTTCAATCATAAATTACTGATGTATTTATATATTTCAGTCTTGATTTTTTTTTTCTTAACTGGGTAATGGGGGTTATGTTACCTAACATGCGGTCAGCACTTCAGTAGATCCATGCTGAGATCACAGCTGTGAGTAAAACAGACGTGGCCCCAGCGCAACGCTGCTGTGGTCTAACAGGGGAGACAGACATTAACCAGGCCATCACCGTGGTGATTAATGATTCCGGTTGGGTAAAGTGTTGTGACGGATAAGTACAGATACAGTTGAATCAAGGTGTGAGGCAGAGGGTGGACAATGCTTTCAGCATGTTGGATTGTGAATCAGGTGGTTTGTGGATGACAGCGAAAAGGAGCAGTGGTTGCTAATTAGGAAGCACCTCGGAGGAGCCAGGGCTTCTTGTGAGAGAATAGAGGAGGAGCCCGGAGGCTGCATTTGTTAGCACAGATAGAAATGCCACCCCTGTATCATGACGTGTGAAGAAATAGAAATTCCACCTCTGCATCAGGAGAGAGCTGCAGAGCAAGTGGTGTCCTCCGTGAGAATAAGATATTAGTTAATAGTGGTGGAGGGAGGGGCCCCTCAGTGAAGAAGTTAGAAATACGGAGCAGTTGGCTGGGGGTTGCTGTTCCAGAGGGATTGTGGAGGTTGTAGTGGGGTCTGTTGGAAAGGAGCAGAGGATTGAGAGTTTACCACATAAGTATTATGGGGATGGATGGTCGTGAGAAGAGTGTTGGCCTGAGAGGTGACCAAATAAAGATTGCAGGTATGGAAAAGAAAGCTAGCTGACTGGGTTGTCTGTATAGTAAGTCTTGAAATTAGAATAGTGAGTATTTAAGCCTTCAGGGTGAGACAGATAAGGTAGCCTCAGGAATAAAGGTGCGAGTGCAGGGCATCCTCCAGTGTGCACACGTGTTGCATTTGGTATGGTGATGAGGGAACGCATTGTAGTTCGGGAGATGAGTTGGGAGTGCAGGATGAAGCCAGCAAGGACAGAGGGACGTGATCCTGCTGTAGGGCCCCGTGTTTGTTCATCTGTGGGGGCTGGGTCACATTTAGTCTGTGTGGCTGCCATCCTCTCGGTCATGTGGTGCATGATCTGCGTGGCCTGTGGTGGGGAATGCAGGAAGGTAGTACATCGGAAGCACTTTTCTCAGTGTTGGGAAGATAGTAAATCCTTAGTGTTGGCTATTCATTAGTCATACCTTCATTATTATTATGAATACTTTCGTTCTCACTGTGGCTATCCCTGTTTTAATAAGTGAAGAAACTGGTGCCTTAACGTCACTTAACCCCAACCTCTTTTCTCTCATACAACTTCGTGTTTCACTGGGCAGTTATTTTTATATTTATCCATATGTACAATATTAATGGTCATTATAACAGCCTCTTTGAATCACTGCTGACTGAATAAAGATGAAACCTACCTGTGTACCCGTTACTGTAGTGGAAAACAAAGTGGAACTTAACTTAGCGATTGGACTGCTATTAGTTTTGATGTGTTGTATTTTTTGTTTTTGTCTTATTTAGCTCATATGTAAATGTTCAAGAAATAAAACTGGTAATGGAACTAGTTAAACTTATGAAAGACAAAAAAAGGGATTTTACTTACCGAAACGTTGGCATAATAACCCATTACAAGGCTCAGAAGATGATGATTCAGAAGGATTTGGACAAAGAGTTTGATAGAAAAGGGTGAGGCATCTCTATTTTTACAGATATTTCCACTTTTTCTGTTGAATTAAAATGAAGAAAGAGGGGATAGAAGGAAAGAAGAAAAGGAAACTTAACTCTAGGGAGTGGTCTTAGACCCTGGTAGTATAGAACAAGGAGACTAGGACCCTGGCTCCATAGACTTGTGCTGGGAGGGAGTGTGGTTACACTTGTAGCCCCTGCAGATGGAGTGCCTCCTGCCAGTTCAAGTGTCATCACTGTTACACTTGACAATGGAAGTGACTGAGAAATTCTTCAGGCCTTTCCCTTTAGTTGGGTGACTTGTTATCTGAATTCTAACTCTACTGAGAATCATGTATTCACATTTCACTTAGAATAAATTATTTAACCCTTTTAGTGCCTTCATGTATAGGAGGAAGATCTTGTTTTTGTCTCCTTTATACCTCAACAGTAAAATTAAAAATTAAATATTGGAAATGCATTAACTCAAAAGTTTCTGCACCTAGAAACACACAAAGTACCAAAATTGACTCTAGAAAAAAACAGAAACTTTGGATAGACCTATTAAATGTAAAGAGATTGAGTTAGTAATCACTTTCCAACAGAGGAAAACACAGGACCAGACTTCACTGGTGAATTCTGTCAGACACTAAGGATTAACACCAGTCCTTTGCAAATGCTTCCAAAAAATAGAAGGGAAGACTTTCTAACGCATTTTATGGGGCCAATATTACCCTGATACCAAAGCCATGGAGACATCACCAGAAAAGAAAACTATGGACCAATATCCTTTATGAATATGGATGCAGAAATTCTCAACAAAATAATGGCAGCTGAGCTCAACAGCATATTAAAAGGATTGTTTACCACAGTCAAGTGGAATTTATCTCAGGAATGCAAGGTTGGTTCAACATATGAAAGTCAGTCAGTGTGATATATACCATATTAAAGGGGGAAACCCCACACGATGATCATCCGAATAAATGTGGAAAAGACATTGGACTGAATGCAGCAACCTTTCATGATAAAGATACTCAACAAACTAGGAATAGAAGGGAACTTCCTCAACCTAATAAAGAGCATCTATGAAAAGCCCACAGCTAAAACATCATACTTGATGCTAAGATTGAAAGCTTTCCCCCTGTGATCAGGAAGGATGCCTACTCTCACTGCTTCTGTGCAGCACTGTATTAGACGTTCTGTGCAGAGCAATTAAGCAAGAAAAGGAAATAAATGGCATCCATAATGGAAAAGAAGAAGTCAAAGTGTCTCTTCACAAATGGCATGATCTGGGACTTGCCTGGTGGTCCAGTGGTTCAGACTCCATGCTTCCACCACAGGGGGCATGGGTTTGATCCCTGGTCAGGGAACTAAGATCCTGCACGCCGTGTGGCCAAAAAAAATTCCAAAAACACAAAACCAACAACAACAAAAAACAAATGGCATACTCTTACATATAGAAAACCCTAAAAAAATCTATGGAAACTACTGGTCCTTATAAACAAGTTCAGCAGAGTTGTAGGGTACAAGATCAGTATACAAAAATCAGTTGTATTTCTGTACACTATAGAGAAATCTGAAAAGGAAAAGTTTTTAAATTCCATTTACAATAGCATCATGAAGAACAAAATACTTAGGAGTAAATGTAACCAAAGAAGTGTGAGCTCATACACAGAAGGACAAAACGTTGCTGAAAGAATTTAAAGAACTAGGTAAATGTAAAGACATTTCACGTTCCTGGATCGGAAGACTTAATATTGTTAAGATGGCGCCATTCCCCAGGTTGGGCTGCAGATTCATTGTTATCTCTGTCAAAATTCCAACTACCTCTTTCTACAGAAGTGGACAAGCTTATTCTAAAATTCACATGGAAGTGCAAGAGACCCTAAATAGCTTGACAGAGAACAATGTTGGAGGGCTCGCACTTCCCTCTTTCAAAATTTACTACAAAGCTATCAACACTGGTACTGTCATAAGGGTAGACATGTAGACCAATACAATAGAAGTGAGGTTCCAGAAATAAACCCAAACATTTATGGCCAGTTGATTTTCAACAAGGGTGCCAAGCCTGTTCGTTGGGGAAAGAGTAGTTTTTCAACAAATGGTGCTGGAGTAACTGGATATCCACATGCAAAAGAATGAATTTAGACCCCTGTCTCACACTGTGTACAATAATTAACTGAAAATGAATTAGAGCCCCGAGTCTAAGAGACAAAATTATAAAACTTATAAGGAAACAAAGGTAAATTTGTATGACCTCAGATTAGGCAACAGATTCTTAGATATGATACCCAAGCACAAGTAACCAAAGGAGAAGTAAATCGGCCTTCGTAAAAATTAAAAACTTATGTGTTTCAAAGGACACACTATCAAAAGAGTGAAAAGACAAACACACACCGTGGGAGAAAATACTTGAAAAATATTTATCTGACAAGTCATATCCAGAATATATGAAGAACTCATACAACTTAATAAAATGATAGTCTAACTTTTTAAGTGGGCAAAGGATGTGAATAGCATTTCTCAAAAGAAGATAAACAAAAATCCAACAGGCACATGAAAAGCTGTTCCTCATCATTTGTCATTAGGGAGATGCAAATCAAACCACAATGAGGAGCTATTTCGCACCCACCAAGATGACCGTCATCACAAAAACAAAACAAGTTTCGGCAAGGATGTGGAGAAATTGGATTACTTATACATTGCTGGTGAGAAACTGTAGAAAACAGTTTGGCATTTCCTCCTAAAGTTGAACATAGAATTACCACGTGACCCAGCAGTTCCACTCCTAGGTACATACCTGAAAGAATTGAGAAAGGGTTCACACAAAAGCTTGTACATGAATGTTCGTAGCGACATTATTCATGATAGTCAAAAAGTGGAAACAACCCAAATGTCCAAAAATGGTACATAGGTAAAAAATAAATTGTGTATCTGTACAAGCGAATAGTCAGTCGTGGAAGGAGTGAAGTACAGTTAACAGTCTATGACACGGATGAACCTTGAAAACATTATGCTAGGTGAAGGAAGCCCAACACAAAAGGTCCCATGTTTTATGATTCCGTTTATATGAAATTTCCCATATAGAAAAGTCCATAGAGACAGACAGTAGATCAGTGGTTGCCAGGGCCTGGGGAGGGGGAGATGGAGGCTGATGGCTGACAGGCACAGGGCTTCTCTCCTGGGTGATGGACATGGTATGAAATTAGATAGCGGTGATGGCTGCACACCATAGTGAATGGACTCAACACCACCAAATGGTGTACTTTAAAATGGTGAATTTTGTGTTACGTGAATTCTATTCCAGTTTAAAAAGATAGCATTAAAAAAGTAAGAAATACTACTGTATAAATATGTATATTTAATAATTATCTTTTTTCAGTAAATATGTTTCTCTTTTCGTAAATAGGCCAGCAGAAGTAGATACCGTGGATGGCTTCCAGGGTCGTCAGAAAGATTGTGTTATTGTTACATGTGTCAGAGCAAATGCCATGCAAGGTTCAATTGGGTGGGTAACTGTCATTATTGATTCTTTGCTTGTTTATGATCCAGAGTTAGATCTTTTTAATCACTGTTAGAGAATACCATCATTTGCTCTATTTTCTTATATAAAAAATTGAGTAATACCGTGAAGGTTTCTTTTTTAAGTTGTGAAGTTGATCCACTGTTAGGTCTGCTTCTCTTGGTACCTTGTGTATTAACCCATGTCACAGTGTGAATCTGTTTTTTCACTTGATGAGAGTGAAACAGATTATTGAATCCAGTATATTTTGCAGGGGCATGTTCTTCTCCATGGTATTTGTCATAATTGATCTACTATCATATTTTTAGGATCTTTTAAGGCTTAAAAATCATACCATTAAAATTTCCAATATCTCATCCCAGTCAAAATAGGAAATCAACAGACAGATGCATGACTTTGAAGGAAAGCACTGGGCATCTTGTTTGTTTGCTGTCCTTAATGGGAATTGCTTCTGTGCCAGGTCCTGCACCATGACCTTAAAGCAGGAGCCCAAGAAAAGCTGTCTGAAACGCCTGTGTCTCACCTACACTGACATGCCGAGTTATTCTGAAGAAAGAAGTAACTTTTTTTTTTTCCTTCTATTGCTTAGGTTTCTGGCAAGTTTGCAGAGATTGAATGTCACCATCACACGAGCCAAGTACAGCCTCTTCATCCTGGGACATTTGAGGACCCTGATGGTAGGTACATTCTAAAGGACCAGAGAACTCCAGAGTTTGCTCATCATGACTGATACCGGGTTGAGGTTTTGTTTTTATTTTTCATCAAAGTGGAAATGATTTCGAGGCTACAAACAATAATGAGCCTCTTCCCCCTGGTTGTTATGTCCTCCAGCTGCTTCTTCCTGGGAGCTTTTATAATGCCTAAACCGCTCACCCTTTCTTAGCCAAGACCCAGGTAGGTATCCGTAGTGTACTCTCAAGATGACCTTTAAAAAAAATTGTATCTACATCGTAGAATTGTTAAGAAGACATGTAAACCCATATATGTAAAGTGCTAGAAGATTGGTTAGCACTTAGTAAACACTCAGTAAATGTGGCTCTTAGCCTAGCAAGCCAGAGAGAGGGGGAATTTGCAGGAAAGTGCTTGGATCTTCATTTTTGTCTTGGCACTTAGAGCAGCACTGCTTGCTGTTTCCCTTGAGGGGTGAGTGGCATCAGAGCTCGTCCATCCGTACAGATACTCCTCTAGAAGAAGGGGCAAGTTTACATCTGTAGTCGACAAATAGTACAGCTTAATTTGGTGAATCACAGCTGGATAAAGCATGTATTTGCTGCCTGTCTCATTAGGTGTAATAACTCAGTTTCCCTAATTTCTGTATTTAACAGAGTCATTGTTTTATCTCAGGAGAGGTGCCAACTCAGTAGGTTTTTCCCTTGTTTTGGTTAGTTCCACCAGAGGGCGTTCAAATACAGTCTGTCTCATTCAGCTCTTACCTAGATCTGTGGTCTTCAACCTTCGTTGTTTGTGTACCCCCTTGAAAGAATGTTTGAAAGCTGTGTATCCTCCGTTTTTAAGTTTATATTGAAAATTTTTCATCGTTCAGTGTTGATAAAGATTTTGTTTCTAATGTATTGTAAATATTTGACATTTTAAAGTAAAGCTATTGGGCTTCCCTGGTGGCGCAGTGGTTGAGAGTCCACCTGCCGATGCAGGGGACACGGGTTCGTGCCTCGGTCTGGGAGGATCCCACATGCCGCGGAGCGGCTGGGCCCGTGAGCCATGGCCGCTGAGCCTGCGCGTCCGGAGCCTGTGCTCCACGGCAGGAGAGGCCACAGCAGTGAGAGGCCCGCGTACCGCAAAAAATAAATAAATAAATAAAAATAAATAAATAAAGCTATTAAAAATAAATCCATTATGCCACTCTTAAGTATATCCAGTGGAATAGAGAGCAGTGTTATTCTTTCTGCTCTTTAAAATTGAATTGCCATTTATACTGTTTAGGATAAAATTCAGTGGGGGTAGTTTATATATTTTCATAATTAAAAGCCTTTCTGTTAATATGACTATTAGGCTTTTCTGCCACAAAAAATTTACATGTAAATTTGAAAGTTTAAAGAATTGGTTTTCATAACTATTTGGGGAAACTGTGTGAAGGGTGCGTGGAACCTCTACTGTTTTGGTAACTTCCTATGAATCTATAGTTACCTCAAAGAGTTCTTTAAAAAATTATTTTTCCTGTGACCGTAAGGATCTGAGTATTAACGAACGATATCTTGTCAGTTGAGTAACGTCTTAACAATTACTTTCACACAGTTGAATTTTGATAATGTTCAAACCAGAAGAGTAAAATGTTTATAGAGCTGTGTCTCTTAGATGCCCTGATTGCAGGAGCCTTCATGGGCACCCCTCTGTTTACCACCCCCTCTATTTGACACCCAGGCATGTTTACCTTCCCTAGCCGTGCGCCCTGTGGTCAGATTTGGGACAGGTGAGAGTTGTGGTGGTTGTGAAGGATGGAGTGGAAGGGCAGAAAAGCCCCAGGAGGACATAGGGGACTGGGGTTTGGAAGCTGAGGTTTGGAAATTGATTCCCAGAAAACGTGCTCACATCCCCCCCGAGGAAGTCTCTGTGAGCCCCAGAGTCACCGTCACGCAGATTTGAAGACCACTGATGTCTAGCTGCGGTATAGACGTTATTATCTTCACTCTGGGAAGCCAGTGTGACAAAAAGAGACCGACAGAACAGAATAGAAAAACTTCCAGTTTATCATTTGGAGTTTGCAATCCAACTTAACGTATTTGTCCTTGGGCTTCCCCCCTCCCCAGCCTCTTTTTTTTTGGTTCTTCAGCCCAGTTTCCCTTATGGAGATGGAATCAGTGATTAAGGCACTTGGTTTCCTCTGAGAAATCAAGACTAATAGCCCCTTCTCAGAACTGTTTTTGTGATCTAGGGATTGGATTAAACAGCAAGTTCAGGTGCAGTAGAATTGGCAGAAATAGCAGCAAGGCCATCTGCTTTACATCTGCGTTCCAGCCACAGGGTAGGACGCTCAAGAGCTCTCCTGAGTCGGAGATCTGAGCCTGGTACTGCTTACATGCACCTTCCTGGTGCATGCGGTCACCGTACCGTGCACTTGATTTACACGACTTACTTTAAAAGACCCTGTGAGGTCTGCATTGCCACCATAGTTTAACAAATCCAAGAAGCCATTAGTTATATAATGTGCATCATTATTTTATGTTCTGCTATTGAATTGTGACACTCTGTTTTCACTTAGAATTTTTGTTTTATAGTTACTGAAAGAACTCTTTTAGACTTTCGACAGATTTTTATTGGGTTGGCCAGAAGGTTCATTTGGGTTTTTCTGTAACATCTAAATGAACTTTTTGGCCAACCCAGTGTCATACCACTCTTGTTTATACACAGGAAATACAGCAAAATAGGTAGACTAAGATACCCCTGAAAGCATCTCACTTTCAGACTAACACTCTGGTCGTCCCCATTCACCATCCCATGTACCTTTGCTCACGCTCGAACCGTTCCCTGTGCAGTCAGTGTCTCATGAGAGGGCCCCACTGTGGTCCTGGGGTTTTTTCCAACTTCTCATCTCCATTCTCCAAGTTGTAGTGCTGGTACTTTATTGTCTTATCAGAAGATGTCTGTGGAAAGATTTTTCAGGCAAGAGCCAGGACTCATTCTTTTTAAAAGTGGTTTGTTGACTAAAAGTCAAGAGGTTGTAGTCGCCCAGCCATGAATTCCTCCAGGATTACATACATGGAAACTGCTGCCTGGCCAAGAGGTACCCCGAAGTCAGAAACGGTAAAATGTGAAAATAAAGCGCATTTTATTTATTTTATTTTATTTCAAAGCACGTTTTAGAGTCATTTAAATAAAATACTATTCATACTTTACAGTAAGGAAACAGGCTCAGAGAGGTCAAGTGACTTGACCAAGGTCACACAGCAGGTCAGTACTTTGTATGCAGCTTCACTGCTATACCCTTACCCACCTTCATGAATAGTGCAGGAGCCCCCATAAGGGGAGCTATCCTTTTCTTCTCGTTCCTTCAGTCTCCATCTTTTTTCCTCCCTCATACTCTCTCTTTCTTCTTTCTAAAGAGGCCCAAGTTCTGATGGTTGTAAAGAAGCAATTTATTGCTGAGGAAACTCTAAAAGGAAGAGAGGAGAGATGCGGGAGTTGGGTTTTCGTTTTGTTTTGTTTTGTTTTTCCCTTTAGATGTGCTTTTCATAACTTAAGCCCTTCTAGAAAAGAGACAAAAGTGTGACAATGTCTTTGGAATAGTTATCTCAGCGGATTAAGATGGTTTAGCCCTTTGGAGTTTGGGAAGCCTTTGGGAATTTGATGAAAGCTGTGGACCTCTTTCTAGAACAGTCAGCATGCACTCAAAAGTTAGAGCTTTCTGAAACCAAGCCTTCCTCTTCCAGAATGTTAGCCTTGGCTGGAGGCAGGCAAGACTCTAGGATCAGCAGTGTCACAGGGAACTTGGTGGGATGACGGAGCCCTTCTGTGTCCGTGTTGTCCAGGATGCTAACCCTAGTCACATGTGGCTGCTGAGCACTTGAAATCTGGCTGGTGCAGCTGAGGAAATGAATTTTTAATTTTATTTAATTGAAGATTAAATAGCTACATGAGGCTACCGGCAGTTGGTACAGATTTGCATGACAGCTAATTCACCACGTGGCCTGAGTAACAGTGGTAAAATGGTGGACGTTCTTTCTTAGAGGTGGTGCCCAGTGTTCTTTTCTAGCAGTGTGGCTTTATAGTTCTGTATTCCACCTTATTTTTCCTTTCAGCCTTGTCTAACAAGTAATGGATTCTTGAGAATCTGTTCACGAAGGTATACTTACTATTTGTTCAGAAGTGAAAGCTGGAACCTCTGCTTCCCAAGCATACGAGTGTTTCTTTGCGATGTAATTTTCTTCCTTCTCTTTGTTTCAAGGAAAACTGTCATTGGAATCAGCTGATTCAGGATGCACAGAAGCGTGGTGCCATTGTTAAGACTTGGGACAAAAACTATAGACAAGATGCAGTGAAGATTCTGAAACTCAAGCCCGTACTGCAGAGAAGTCTGACTCACCCTCCTGCTATCGCCCCAGAGGTGTCCAGACCCCAGGGCGGAGTGCCCAGCAACAAGCTAGACAGTGAATTTGCCAAGATGTCTATTGCTTCTTCTCTGTACCCCTCACCCTCTGACTCCAAAGAAGCCACTGTCACTGTTACTGCAAATGACCCTGAAAGGCCACCCATTCAGGACTGGCTTCGGGACCCACGACTACTTAGGAGGATGGGCTTGGGCTGTGAAGCCAAAGGGAAATGCCTCAGTGAGCTGCAGCCCTCGAGCCCCCAGTATCCCGGAGCAGCGCCTCTCTCTGGAGAGCCAGGCTCCCCCGGAAGGCACCAGGATCCGACCAGTATCGGGCAGCAGCCCCCCGCCAAGGGAGCTGCTGTGAACAACCACAGACCTCACGCGCAGTGCGACCCTCCAGCTGCTAGTACCGATGCTTCCACGAGTAAGAGAAAATGTGCCCAGGAAGGGGAGGCAGTCAGCCACAGGAGGGAGACCAGGGCCTTCCCTGAGGGGGATCAGGAGACGTGTGGCTCTCTGAGCCACCACACAAAGAGGAACTCAGGCTGGGACGAGAGGGGGCTGGAGGAGGAGGACAGTAGCTTGAAGAAGAGGAAGCTTTCATAGTGGGGCCAAGTGAGACTGTCAGCCACAAGCATTACTGCAAACTTCAGGTGACCAGCTAGTAGGACTGTCCAGATAAGATTACTTTTTTCCTTAAAGGAGTTTGTGTGCTGTTGGAAAACAGAAAATGTATCCTGACACATGGGCCTCTTGGTCATCTTCAGTACCTTTTGTCAGTTGCAGAAGCTTTCAGAAGGCATTTGTGTATCAGTAATAATGTCCTCGAAGTCGAAGACTTAAAATGTTGATCTCTTGTTCTTCTGTAGAAAAGGTCAGACTGGAGAGGATGCTGTAAAAGTTGGAATGTATATTTGTGTAGCAAATAACAGAATCCTTTTAAAATTTGATCTGGTAGACAGCTTTTCTTTCCCCTGCTTAAAGTGTTAATCATTTTCAACAGAACAGACCTTATATTGAAAAAAAAAAAAAAGAAAGATGGGAGGAGGGCAGGTCCTTTCAAAGATTGTTGTAGCAAACAGACATCTTTAACAGCCCAGGCGGCCTGAGAGAAGCGAGTCAGTGCATTGGGTCAGATGCCTCTAGTCCTGTTAAATCAACTGGAGTGTCCTGGGCAAGACCCTGGGAAGCAGAGCTCTGTTAGGTGAAATTCCACTCATGCACCTTTTTAGACAAGGCACCTTGGCACAGGATATTACATTTCTGTGACGAGTTCGTCTGCCTGTTGTAGTGAGCGCATAGTTCTCTAGCTAAAATTCTCATTCTTCGTGAGATAGAAGAATGTGAAATGAAAGAATAATTCTTGAAATGTCATTCAGATGCCCCCAGCATATTGTGAATTTCCTGCAACTGGTAGGTTACAAATCCAGTGGTTGCCAAGTATTAGATCAGTGCTGGGGTGGCTTGTGGAAGCCTGTAGATCAGCAAGAGAATCCAACTCATGAAAAGCTGGATGTTTAGCATCTTCCCAGGGATTCTGGTCACCAGGCAGCTTGGGAACCAGGCAGGGCAGACCAGATACAGTATTTTAGGCAGGAGAGAAACATCCTCTAAAAAGAGAAGGATGGGGGCTTCCCTGGTGGCGCAGTGGTTGAGAGTCCACCTGCCAACGCAGGGGGCACGGGTTCGTGCCCCGGTCCAGGAAGATCCCACAAGCCGCGGAGCGGCTGAGCCCATGAGCCATGGCCGCTAAGCCTGCACATCCGGAGCCTGTGCTCTGCAACGGGAGAGGCCACAGCAGTGAGAGGCCCGCGTACCGCAAAAAAAAATAAATAATAATAAATAAATAAAAAGAGAAGGATGGGAGAGGAGTGCAAATACTTGGCGTTGAGAACAGGAAGAGAGTTGACAGATTGCGTCTGATCTTTGGAAACCATCGTAAGTGACGCAAATACACCGCTGTGGTGGAAGATCTGGTTAGAGGGGTTGTGCTTCTGTGAAAGGAAGTGGCCACGGTGGGTGGAGATTAGAGAGACTTGGATGAGGGCAGGGCTGCCTAATTTCAAAGTCCAGTTTTCCAAGCACACACACACTGCTGTTGAGGTATCCCAGACTGAGAATCTGTGTTAGTAACAGTTGACCATTGTTTGAACTAGCGGTTTGTAGTGAATGCTGTGCAGCCCTAGGTAATTTGGGGGAGAAATCACACATTCCTGAAGATGAATGTGCACCATTTGAAACTTTTTCGGTCATCTGCGTTTTTTTTTGTTTTTTTTTTTTTTCCTCGGTACGCGGGCCTCTCACTGTTGTGGCCTCTCCCATTGCAGAGCAACAGGCTCAGCGGCCATGGCTCACGGGCCCAAGCCACTCGGCGGCATGTGGGATCTTCCCGGACCGGGGCACGAACCCGTATCCCCTGCATCGGCAGGCGGACTCTCAACCACTGCGCCACCAGGGAAGCCCAGTCATCTGCTTTTTAAGCAAAAAGGGCTTTGTGTTCATCAGGAATTCTACTGAAGCAGGTTATTAAGAGCTTTAAAAAAAATGTTTGGTTGCCAAAGGTTTAAACATGCTACTTCTTTGTTACCCTTGTCTCTCCCTCTGGTGTCCAGACCTCTGCTGATGGGATTGAACACTCCTGTCACTCGGGGAGCACGCGCTCTGTCCCCACAGTCAACCTCTGCTCCCCGTTCACGGAGGCAGGCTGAGCCCCACTCTGGGTCAGGGGCTTCGTAAGCTTCCTGCCTGGCCTTTGGCAAGAAAGCTCATTGTTTAAGTTTACTTTCCTACTATCTTGGTAAAATGCTTCACTTAGCAGACACTTGTAGTGACAGTTTAGAGAATCTAAAACCTGTAAGCTTATAGAAGAGGCATGCTGGAAAGAGCTGGGGTCAGGAACTTCCCCACTCCGCTCACACAACACATGAAGTAAGCGCTCCCCACTGTACGTACTTTGCTGCCCCACCCAAACGATGTTATTTCCAGTTAAGTTTGGTGCCTGTTCTCACACGTTGTGTTCACTTTTGGTTCACCTTCCACCTAGTCTGGTAACGCGAGAATTAGTGCATCATCCCTTGTAATGAGCAAGCCTGTGTCCTGACAGCCTCTCCCAGCAGGAAACAGTCATACCTGACATTGCATTGGAATCGATTTGTGGTTCCAGTTGGTGTATGTATTTGCATTAAGCATTTCATATGTACAGTGTGGCCTTTCTTGATGTGGCTGTCATAGCAGTGTTGTTCATTGGTGGTTAACCTTACTGCAGGTGAAAAATACAGCTGTTACTTTTGTCCTTGCCATGGAGTTATAAGAAAGTGGCCTTGTCTTCTTTCAATCTTAGTTCTTTCAACATGAATATATTCTACTTAAAAATTTGTTTTGCTTCTTTGTATATGATTTGCCTTGGATTTACTGTGCAGTTTATTTCTGTGTTTTCATGTATTATCAGGAGCAAATTTGATAAGTACATGTGAATAACCTCCTGTAAATGAGTTTTATAACAAAATTGTAGTAAACTATTTTCTAAAGTTAGTTGTGCAGATTGATAAATTTTTTGCTGTAGTTTTGATTCTTTCTATGCTCTGAATTCCTAGCTGGGATTTGGCAAGCAGTAGCCCTGTTGTCTTTGTTAAAACCTGAATATTAAGAGAAAATGGCAGAATTAAAAGTGGAAACAAGAAAACTGGCGTGGGTTAGGAGTTATGTGTTTTTGAATGAAGGTTCAAGGTACCTCCCAGGTACTCCATTTAGTCTGCCATTAGATTTATTTTATGCCGAACTTATCTGGTGACGATTTGCTTTATTCAGGTTTCTCATCCAGTCCGCACCCCCAGCTCTCCTTGCTTCTCAGCTCTTCTTGGAATCTTACCCATAAGGTTGCAGGGTGCACTGTGGCTAGTTGTGGTGTCAGTTACACGTTGACATTTGGTCCAGAAACGCATGCTCACCTCCAGGCTGAGATTGGGGAGCGGGTGAGAGAGGAGGGACAGATGAACAGTGACCCACGAAAGGAGCTCCCGGGGCACCGATGGGGGCGCAGGGAATAGATGGCCAAGTTGGGGGTCACCACTGATGGTTACAAAAGTATAAGTCGTTTTATAAAAGCAGTGGCTTCAGGGGGCGGTGAGATGTGCTGTGCTCCGCCAGGACGTGGGCAGCGCCAGCTTCGCTGGGCCTCCCGCTTATTCCGGGTGGAGGCACCAACCACCCACGAGGGTAAAGTGACGTACGTGTTCTGGGGCGAGGTGAACTTGCCAAGTGACCTGATGAGAGGTGAGCGCTCTGCGGTGGCCATTTTATTTATGGGATTCGTTACTGCAGCAGCTGTAGCAGTGATTTTTAAAGTCCCTCCTGACCAACACATGCGCTGTCACCACTATCTCCTGGGTTTCGCCATTTATTGTTTGAGGAATAAATAATTCGGGGAGGAAACTGAAATTTACCTGGAGCTTAAATAGAATTTCCAATGTTTTGCAGCACCGTGAAGGCGGGTTCTGTACACAGGGGATCCCTCCATAACTCTTAAAGGACCTGAGTTATCGTCACCCCGTCCTGCTGTACAGAAGGCATTTGCCAAGTCAAATGGCGTAAATGGTGCCTGCAGTTGGATGGTGCTCGGAACCACGGGCACTGCCTTTGTGCTCTCTTCGTTAGAGCTTGGGCCCAGCCGTGCTGGTGGACACTGTTGCCTTTGGTCTAAGCAGCATTGCTGCAAATTGAATTGTTAGTAGTTTTCAGCCTGGGAGGTGCACTTTGGAGTCACTCCCGGGCCCTACTCTAGAATTCCTGATTTCATGGGTCTGGGGGCAAGTACTTATCGCCTTTTTCTTTTTTAAACTTAAGCTTAAACTCACTCTCAGGTGTTTCCGTCGAGTGGCCAGCCTTGCGGCCTGACTCCTAAGGGTTCAGGAGGAAAGGGGAGCAGCCTTGGGGCCCATCGGGGTCACGTCTGCCTTCCTCAGTAATGGTCCCCCCACAGGGCCCTGAGCGGGGCAAGGCCCACCACCAAAAGCCATCTGGCCATCTCTGCTTTTGTTCAGAAGGAGATTCCCAAGGGCTGCACAGTGGGGCTGGGGAAGGAGGTCTGGGAATATCCAGAGAAAACCATAATTCGAAAATATACGTGCACCCTGATGTTCATTGCAGCGCTATTTACGATAGCCAAGACATGGAAGCAACCTAAATGTCCATCCCCAGAGGAATGGATAAAGAAGATGTCGTACATATATACAATGGAATATTACTCGGCCATAAAAAAAGAATGAAATAATGCCATTTGCAGCAACATGCATGGACTTAGAGATGGTCATACTGAGTGAAGTAAGAGACAAATTATCATATGATGTTACTTATATGTGGAATCTAAAAAAATGGTACAAATGAACTTATTTACAGAACAGAAATAGTCATAGATGTAGAAAACAAACTTATGGTTACCAGCGGGAAGGGGAGGGGGAGGGATAAATTGGGAGATTAGGATTGACATGTACACACTATTATGTATAAAATAGGTAACTAATAAGGACCTACTATATAGCACAGGGAACTCTTCTCATTAGTCTGTAACGGCCTATATGGGAAAAGAATCAAAAAGAATGGATATATGTATATGTATAACTGATTTGTTTTGCTGTACAGCAGAAACTAACACAACATTTAAAATCAACTATACTCCCATAAAAATTAAAAAAAACAAAACAAAAACTACGCTGCCGCCATTCAGGTCACAGGGACATCTTATCTTGGTTCCTCTGGTCAGAGGGATGGGTTTTCTATGAGGATTTTCCCACAGTCCCCACTCACAGGGGCCTCTTTTCCTGGTCCTCCAGAAAACTACAAAACATTGCTGCTGCTTCCTTTACCGAATACCCCCCTGGTCATTGTAAGTATCTGAAATAGTTAATTCTGATCTTTTTTTATAGTCTACTGCCATAAAAAGGAAGGCATAAGGGCATCACTCTTCTTTTTAAAGTGCATCTATAAATTAAATCTATTTATTTTTATTTTTTTAATTAAACTTTTTTAAAGAAAAAGTTGGAAAATTTTATTTGGGCCAAGTTTGAGGATTATAACCCAGGAAGAGCATCTCAGAAAGCTCTGAGAACTGTTCCCTAATTTTCTTTTTAAGCCCTTTAATTGCCACCTCTTCTAGTATTTAAACTGATCTGGTGAATCTAATAAACTCATAAACACGGTGAATCTCCAGTTCTTTTAAAAAAATACCATTTACATACATACACTAGTATGTATAAAATGGATAACTAATAAGAACCTGCTGTATAAAAAAATAAAATTCAAAATATAAAAAAAAAAGAAACCAGAAAACCTGAGGTTTCTTTTCCTCATATCAAAAAATAATAATAGGGCTTCCCTGGTGGCGCAGTGGTTGAGAGTCCGCCTGCCGATGCAGGGGACACGGGTTTGTGCCCCGGTCCGGGAAGATCCCACATGCCGCGGAGCGGCTGGGCCCGTGAGCCATGGCCGCTGAGCCTGCGCGTACGGAGCCTGTGCTCCACAGCGGGAGAGGCTACAGCAGTGAGAGGTCCGCATACCAAAAAGAAAAAAAGTAATAAAACAAAATACATACCATTTAATACAGTGTTCTTAAACTTTTCCATTTAATCCTAAACTGAGTTATTTATTTAGTAGGTTTCTAATTGAAATAACAAAACTAATCTGACATGAATATGCCAAATTCTCTTAAATGTTAAAAACACTTGAGTCATCAAATATGCTTTAAGTAACAAATAGAATTTGATATAAAAACATCACTGTCTTTTTAATTTACTACATCAACTCAGGTTTAATTTTCAGTCTTCACAAAATTAGAAAGCAGCCACTAAGGGAAGTTTTTATCTTCCTGCGTGAATTAAGGTTGGCATCCCAAAGCAAGTTAGAAAACAGATATGGGACCTGGGGACGGTGTATGTCCACAGTGACTCTCAGGCCACCGATCAGCACACTGGGGACGGCGTATGTCCACAGTGACTCTCAGGCCACCGATCGGCACACTGGGGACGGCGTATGTCCACAGTGACTCTCAGGCCACCGATCGGCACACTGGGGACGGCCTATGTCCACAGTGACTCTCAGGCCACCGATCGGCACACTGGGGACGGTGTGTGTCCACAGTGACTCACTCTCAGACCACTGATCGGCACAGACCCGGCTCTTAAAACTTCTGTGAAATAAATCATATACATCAGAGTGTATGTAAGACGTAAAAGGAAAGACATAATATAATAGACACCCGTGTACCCCCCCACCCCATCATAAGAAACGGCACTGCTGACGCCTGGAAAGGTCACTCTCCATGTTTCTTCTAGACACTCCTCCCCACCACCCCCTTCCACTTAGTTGTAACCCGAATTCTGAATTCTGTAGTTTGTATAAAGTTTCACTGCACACCCCCAAATTATATTTACTTAATTTTGAAGTTTATGTGTTATATACGATGGGTATTCTGGGGCTGACTTTTCTCCCCCTCATCTTTACATTTCTGAGATGACTAGCCGTTATCCGCTCTTTTTGGGTGGAGGGTAGTATTCCATTTTAGGAACACGCCCCAGTCTGCCTGTTCTACTCTGATGGACTTTGGGGTTGTTACTGCTTTTCCCGTCGCATTCCTCTGGTACCCACGTAGAAGAGTTTTCCCAGGCAGTGCTCAGACGTTTGTCACGTAGGGACACAGGACAGGAAGGGACTCCAGAGCACCTGGACGTGGATGCTTCTGGGCCTGAGGCTGTGACTTCAGAGCTCCAGACGACAACACGGTCAGGTGCTCCCTTCCCCAGGAAGCAAGCCGTGAGGACAGCATGCCAGGTGGGGCCTGATTGGAGCCCTGCCCTTTGCATCATAATCCCCTTATCCCACCAGTAACCCCCTTGATCACAGGAGCCAGACTTTGTGGGTTCCATTCTTTGCAACATAAATGCCTTGATTTGGAATACCCCTTACCTAGCAGTCTACTCTCAGGCAGTTATGGGGTCTAGAGACACATCCTGTGGTACTAACGATGTTGGACTTACATCCACCTCTCGGGCAGAGTGACAGCGGCAGATGTAAATAGATCCCGGTAGCTGGAAGATGTCCACAATGTTATGGTTAGGTGGCAGTTATAGTTTTGTTCTATATACGTGTATATATGTGTGTGTGTGTGTGCGTATGTTTGTATATGTGTCTGTATATAGACAGGCAAACACAAAACGTTTCTATAGGAAAAAGGACATTCACCAAAATGCTGATAGAGGTTAGGTAGTTTTTTTTTTTTTTTTTTTTTTTGTAGTAGACTATTTTCTTAGAGCAGTTTTAGGTTTGTAGCAATATTGAACAGAAGGTACAGAAATTTCCCATAAACCCCCTGTCCCCACCAGCAACATCCCCACCAGATGGTACATTTGTTACAATCGATGAAGCTACACCGACACGTCGTGATCACCCAGAGCCCACAGCTTACATTAGGGGCTCACTCTTGGGGCTGTACAGTCCATGGCTTTTGACAAACGTGTAATGACTTGTACCCACCATCAGAGTATCATACAGAGTATTTTCAGTGCCCTGAAAATCCTCTGTGTTCTGCCTATTCTAGGGGGTAAATGTAAGTATTATATTCTGCATACATTTTTTCATTTTTCCATTTGTTGTACAGTGTGCATGAGTTACTTTTACAATAACTTTATTTTAAAGAAGACACACCAGTTCTTCAGTCATTCTCTCTCTCTCTCTTTTTGTTCTTTTTTTTTTTTTTTTTGGTTTTCTGGCCACCACGCAACTTGTAGGATCTTAGTTCCCGGACCAGAGATTGAACCCCGGCCCCCAGCAGTGGAGGCACGGAATCCTAACCACTGGACTGCCAGGGAATTCCCATCATTTTCTCTTTTTTAAAAGGTGTTGCCCCAGAGTCTGTGGAAAAAGCCATGTTAACAAACCTTCATCATGTCCTGTGATGCTCCGGTTTCCGAGGTGGGCCGTGGGATGTCAGCAGTGTGGTACCGCCACGAGCCTTCCGCAGGTGCTCACCATCTCTGGGGCTGTGTAACCTCCTCTTCCTCATGGAGGGCCCCCTGCCCTCACATGGCCTCCTGGCCTTCCCATCCTGTACCCCCAGAGCCAGGGGGCACAGTGGGGGCTTAGGAAAGGGGTTATTGAATGAATGGCTAGAGGGACAGCTGCTCTGGGAGGAGACCTCCAGCCACCTTCCCTATCAAGGGAAGGACGCTGTGCCCAGGACACCCACCTGGGCCCTCCGGTCCTGGCCCTGCGGACCCGAGGTCCCCACAGTGCCAGGTGCGTCTGCAGCTGGGGTGTGATTGAACTCACCAGCTGGGCACCTCCTGACCTTGTGATACGAGGTGTCCCGGGCTCACGCAGACTGTCTCTGTCCAGCCATGGAATCGGACTTCACTCCGAGGAGCCCTGGTTCCTCTTAGGGGAGGAGCATGTTTAGAAACCAAGATCTGGGCTCCAGCTTTTCACCCTTCACAGACCACCAGTATTGGCTCCTCTGCTGGAAGCTCTTTCCAGAACTGAAGTCCCAGGAGGAGCAGGGTTGCCACTGGCCCAGCAGATCAGGGCCTCCCCAAGTTCTGCCTCCTATGTCTCGGTGAGCGTGATGGGAGTGAAGATGCCCTGAATGTGATCCCCTCCCTAATCTCTTCCTCCCGGTGGAGGATGAAGAGGGGCTGTGATGCCTATAGGGAGGAGAGGGTGCTCACTGTGCCCGGGCTGGTGTTGGGCATCAGGGGTGGCAAGCAGTGTCTGCCTGGTTCCTTGTGCCCTGGGACCCGGCACGTGGAGGTCTAGGGTATGTGCTGGGTGAGGCAGGGAAGGAAGGAAGGAAGGAGAGACCGAGTGATGCGGCCCCCCCTTGGCAGGCTTTGGTGGGGGAAGGAAATGGATAACAACAGCTGACACCGGTCACTTACATTGGGGCAGCACTGCATGTATTAACTTCTTCAATCCTCACAATAGCCCCATGACGTAGGTGCTGTTTTTCACAACCCCATTTCACAGGTAAGGAGACTGAGGCACAGAGAGATGGAGTAACTTGCCCAAGGTCATCCAGGTGGTGGAGAACAGCTTCGAACCCAGGTGGTGGGATTGAGAGCCCCTCAATGCCATCCCTTCTGCCTTTAGAAACTCGCTATCCCCCACCCCCCTTCCCCACACCCCCATGCTGCTCGAGGGGAGAAATGTGGGCACTGGGTCAGCTGTGAGATGTACAGCGCAGGACAGGCCCCAGTGCCTTTAGTGTCAGCTGCAGGGCACAGCTCCGGGAGCTCCCGGGACTCTGGGACCCATTCCAGCTGCTCCTGGCCGGGTCCCCAGGGCCACTTGCTCGGTCAGTAAAGCAGGCGTCCTCTGGCCAGAAGCCATCTGTAACACGGCTGCCGCAGGTTCACCCACCTGACCTCCGGCCTCATCCCCCGCTTGCTGGACTGAAAGGTCTTCTGTGCCTCTGGGAGCCCAGCCACAGGGGTTCTGGGGGCCTGGCCAGACCCTGTCACGTGGGAGAGGTGCATGGGTGGGGCAGTGGGCGGGGAAGAGGGCCACTGGTGGGGGCAAAGAGGAAAAGGGTGAAGTTTTTCATGTCCTTTTAAAATTAAAAGATCTCCTTTGATAGGATGTATTGCTAAATTTTGTAAAGCAGGCTAAAGAAGGGTGTGTATAAGATGAGGCTATCATTGCTAAGATAAATAAAATAGAAGGAAAAAGTGGCAGCTTTGCGGCTCAGTGTTACAAGCTTGGGCTTCTGCCCCAGAGAGACTGCACTCGCAACCTGGACTCAGCCTCTTCCTGGCTGTGTGACCCTGGGCAACTTGCCCACCCTCTCTGTGCTGGATAGTCATTGTTTCTTTGTGCCCCTCCTCTGGATGGGGAAAGACAGCCCACCTCCCTTGAGGGAGTGGGAAAAGCTGGACAGAAGGGTGTGGGCACACTGTGTGTGGCCTGCCGGGGACGCCAGCAGGAGGCAGGCCTGGGCCAGGGTGGTGCCCATGGCAGCATCAGGGCCTCACAGGGACAGCAGCGATGGCTCTCTGGCCAGGATACTGGGTGGCGCTCCTGGCTTCACGGCACCACCCCGCCTCACCCCGTGCATCTGGCGTGTGTCTATGGGTCCTATGATCTTTCAAATACTCTTTTCTGCTTAAATCACCCAGAGTTGTCTTTTGGCACTGTGCCCAAGATCTCCGACCACGACACTTAGAGCCTCAGTGTTCTCAGCTGTAAAATGGCTCTATGACCAGAGCTCACTTCTCAGCTTCATCTCGGGGATCCTTGAAAGAAGATATATTCAACCTCAGCGCAACGCTTAGCACGGTTTTAACAAATGCTGGGCAAACGCTCTGTATCTAGGTTTGTTTTATGGGAAAGCACTGGAAATGTACTTCAGAAAATATTAACAGTTATTAGCTTTTGACGGAGGATTGTGGGTGATCTTAAGTTAAAAATTATTATTATTTTGCATTTCTGTTTTTTTCTAACTCCCCTGCACTCATGATTTGTGTTTTATAAAGGGGAAAATAAAAACGAGTAAATAAGGCTTGTCTTCCCTGGGCTTTGACCCTTAACCTCAGGCTTTTACCCTGGCCTGAGATGTGCAGGGATCTCTCGGGGACTCGGGGAGACTGGCCCAGCTGGAGGTGCAGGGCCAGGGCAGGGGTGCGGGCATGGGGGGAGCACCCTGCCCAGGCCTGTGGGGAGATGCCGACAGCTGCTCCCCAGGTGCCCATAAATGCCTCATAACTAAAAACGCCGACGCAGCAGGCCTGCTTATTTAGAGGGGGCAGGTGAGGGCAGGGGGCAAGGCATCTCCCCTGACAGCAAAGCCATTCGGATGACGCCCGGCTCCCCAGGGCCCCTCGCTCTGCCCTGGAGCCGCTGCAGGGGCGGAGGAGGGGTGTGGGCAGGAGCTGCAGGCCCCACCGGGTGGACAGCCTTTTGCCTGGGCTGCCGAGGCTGCAAGGCCTGGGTTCACACTCACGCTATCCTGAGTCACCTCCTGTCCCTGCTTCTTAGCAAGCGTGACTTCAGGCAAGTTACCTCCCATCTCTGAGCCTCGACTTCCCTCTCTGTTAACTGGGTAGACAAGCCCTTCCGCTGAGAGCCTTCTCAGCATGGGGCAATTTTGCCCCCACTTTGCGGTGCCCGGAGGGAGGGCTGCCGGCACCTAGAGGCTCGAGGCCAGGGATACTGCTAAACATCCTACCACACATAGGACAGCCGCTCCCCACCCCACCCCGAAAGAATTATCCAGCCCCAAATGTCAGTGGCCCTGAGGGTGAGAAACCTGCCCTAGGGTGAAGGTGAAGGTTAAGTGTAATCATGCGCGCCCCGTGCCCGCGACAGTGGCTGTTACCATTCATGCTGGGAAAGGGGAGCTTCTGCCTCTCAGAACCAGATGTCAAAACATGAGGTCTGGGACCAGGGCGCACCATTGAAAAGAGGCCGGGCTGTGACTTTGGGCTCTGCTAACCTTGTTGTCTCCTTTTCCCCACTGCCTGAAAGATGTCAGAGTTTTCCAAATGGGCACTGGCAGCTTTCCCTCCCTCCTCCGGCTGAGATCAGGGCCTGAGCCGAGTCCTCGGGGACCTGGGCTGCCACTCTGATTTACAATGTGCTCCACCTCCCCGGCCCTTGCTTACACAGAGACTAGTCACAGGGAAGCTGACAGAGCACTGCTGGTCTGGCAAGAGAGGTCAGGGCGGACAGAGTGCTGCCCACTGAGGACCCCTCTTCCCAGACCCCTCAGGGCCTTCCAGGGACACACCCAGGGTGACACCAAGGGGTATGTGTGTGTGTATGTTCAGTGGAAGCTGCTGGTGCCCGACCCAGAGCCCGTCTATGGGAACCCCCCCTCCACTGCTGTGATGCCTGTTACAGCCGCCCATCTTCTGTACTGGGGGGCCCCCAAATGCAGCATGAAGCCAACGGCATGAGACTGCCCCCTTGCCTCAAGACGTGATTTAAGCTCAGAGCCCCGGTGGGTGGACCAGGCTGAAGCTGGGCATCCTCACTGGGCTTCCCCGCCCCATCCTAATTCTCTCACTCCCTTTCACATGTATCCTGACAGCACACCCTCCGCAAATCCACGCACTGAACCCCTGTCTCAAGCTCTGCAAATAAGGGACCCAGACCCAGGACTGTGTGTGTGTGTGTGTGTGTGTGTGTGTGTGTGTGTGTGTGTATTTGGGGGTGAATGATCATGGTTCCTTCATATGTTAATATCATGATGATTAGGAGGAAGGCGACCATGCTTACAAATTGCACCCTGCAGTTGGTGTTTTATCTAGAGGTGGATTTTGGTCAGCCTGCCCTGTGCTCCTTTGAAGGCGGAGGCAGGTCCTGTTCTGGAAGGAGGCGGCTTGACAGGCCCTGAACTCCTGGGCCTAAAGCCACTGCCATCTGTTGTCTTCGTTATGGGCAGTGTTATGACACAGGGGCTGTGGCTAAGCAGGGGTAACGTTGTAGTGTCTCTGCATCAGTGGACTCGGAGACCAAGAAGCTGGGTGGGGAGGGCCAATAACTTAGGAATTGGTAAGTCTGCGTGTAACAGAAAACCCAAAGACCAGCGTTTTAATCACATCAAGGTTTATTTTTTCTCACACGTTAAGAAGTGTGGAGATCAGCAACTAGGGCTGGCGTCCCCTGCCCTGCTAGGTCCTCAGAAAACCAACTTCCACCCTCTCGGCTCCACCATCCTGTGGGGGTGGCTCTCCCACCCCATGCCACCAGAGCATGGCGAGAGGGGGGAAGAGAAACGCTGGGGCCCCAAACTTGGCCAGCTGGGGCTGGGTGGGGAGTGAGGGGAGGACAGGCTTCTACGGAGCTTTCTGGGGGCCCCGCCCATCACTCCTGCTTATAGCCCATTGGTCAGAGCTGTCACATGGCCCCTCCCCGTCCACGAGGACCCCAGGGATGTTTTCTTCTAGCCACTTGGGCCACGGGGCAGGGGAAGGGGCGGAGCTGAAAGAAGGCACTTTCTTGGGGTTAGGAGCAGAGGGAGATCTGGAGGCCAGGAGGGGGTCAGTGTTTGACCCCGAGAGGCTCTAAGCATATTTTATATCCACCTGTAACCATGTTGTAATCTCTTGTCATCCTCAACTTTTGTTAAACTCCGTCTGAGCCTTGCTTTGGGGACTTGCCGGAGGAACGCAGTTTTAAACTTCCCAGCCTGGAAAGAGCGGCTGCAGCCAGAGGGTAACTTTAGGGGGTGGGGAGCGGGGGGGAGGGGTCGGCTGTAGGCGCAACAAAGGACCAGAATCTGATCCGTGGGCTGGGAATCTTCCAGGGCTGCTGGGAAGTAAGCAGGTGGGCAGGGAAATCTGGATCTTCTTGAGAGACAGCAGGGAAATCCAACTCCCAAGGGCCAGAAAGACCCACGGGCACCCCAGAAGCACAGGGCTAAGCTGAGGCACCCCTTTCTTTGGAGCTCCCTTTCACAATTCCCACACTGCCCCGGTCCCCTCAGCCGTCACCTTCCTGATGCTCTGGAGGGAAAGAGGAAGGAGAGAGGAGAGGGGGGTCGGCTGTGGGTCTTTGCGTTGCCGCCTCCACCAGCCTGTGCCCACCCTGGCATGTGACCATCAGGGGGCTCTGGAAAGCGGTGGCAGCGGCAGACACTGGGCCTGAGGCTGGGGTCCAGCAGGCCTGATAGGACCCCCCATCCTGATTTATAAACCGGAGCATCAGAGTCGAGCCCTGTTAGACGGCTCTGTCAGTCGCTTGCCTTGCACTTTTCAGCGAAGGTATCAATGTCCACCACATGCTTTTAAATTTGAGGACAACCAAGGCAAAGTGCCAATAAGCTCTGGATTTTTTTTTTGGTGGTGGGGGGAAGGAGGGAGATAACCTCCCAAGTTTGGGGAACATTGTAGGTCTCTGCAGGGCCAGGCCTGGCCACATGGTGAGAGAGCTCCGGTGGCTACGCCTGCCTTTCACAGAAGGGCCTGGGGAAGGGACGGCCTTGAGCGCGAAATTGCTTCTTTAAGGCTATTTTGTGGACTCCCCTTTAACTCCCACACTTGCTGGGTAAAAAAGAACAGAAAGAAAACAGGCCCTGGAGGCAGCAGTGAGCAGATTCTTTACTGTCAGATTATACACCATCAACCACCCCCGTGGTGTCCAGCGTCCCCGCTCTTTGTCCCTCCTTATAGGGGCGGTTAATACAAACAAAAATAGTTCTCTACAAAAGTAAGTTTCCAGCCCTCCCAACCCTCCTTCCTAACTCCCTTCCCCCAGACAGCGAGCTCCTTGGTCACCAGGCCTCTGGAAAGGCCTGGGGTCTGGTGGGTTGTAAGGGAAGACAAAGAATAGAAAAGAGAATCAAGTCAGCGACTAGAGGTGTAGGCAACTGGATTTTCGGGTCCGCTGGCTGATGGTGAGCCAGGGACAGGCGCAGGGGGTGTCTGCAACAGTCGTGTGTGTTGGGGGGGGGGAGAGGGAAGCAGGAGGCAGGACCTGGGGCTGTTGGGATGAGCAGCTTCTCCCACGCCCCTGTCTCACCGCCAGCTAAAAAAAAAAAAAAAGGAAAGGGTCGGTGGGTAATATAAAAGAAAAACTAAGACCGAAATCGCGGGCCGCTGGGGCCGCGACCACACAGCATCCCCTGCTGCAGCGCCGGGGCGGGGGCAGGTGCCACTTCGGGGGGGACGGGGCGGGAGGACTCTGCTGAGTAGCACCTGGGAGCAGCTCGGGCCGCACCCTTCTGGCCGCCGGGCCTCCGACGCCGGCCCCCGGGCTCCCGGCTCTCCGGGCGCGGGGCGCAGGGCGCGGCGGGGCGCACGGACCGCCTCTCCCCACCCCCGGCCGGGGTTTCTCCGCGGGTCTCAGCAGTCCAGGCAGGTGGCCAGCCGCAGCAGCAGCAGGCAGCCGAGCAGCGTGGCGGGGCACGGGGCGGCCCCGGGCGCGCGGTCGCAGTCCAGGCCGCCGTCGGCGGCGCCGGGGTCGCAGCGGGGCTGCTCGCAGCGCACGCCGGTGTAGCCGCGCGGGCAGGCGCAGCGCTGGTTCTGCACGCAGGTGCCGCCGTTCTGGCACAGCAGCTGGTCGTCGTCGCACACGTTGGCTGCGGGGCGGAGGAGCGGTTAACTCGGGTGGCGGCCCGGTCCAGCCCTCCCTCTCCCCGCCCCGCGCTGGAGTTTCAGCCCCTGGGACGTGCGAACACTGGGGGCGCGGCCTGGACCGGGGGTGTTGGAGACTCAGGGCGCATTGGCGCGAAGCGTCCCGGCGGGGATGGTACCAAGGGCCGCGCGAGACCGGGACCTTGCCTCCCTCCCGCCGCTGCCCGGCTCTCCCCGCCCCGGTCCCGGCACTGGCCTTGGTGCGGTTCTTCAGACGCACCTGCTCTCCCGTCCAGAGCTTAGCACGTGCTACTCCACGTGCCTGGGGCGCCCTTCCACCCTCTTCCCGTGGCTAACATCGGGTCTCCGCTAGCCCCTCACTTCCTCGGACTGCCTCCCTCCCTCCCTCCCCGCAAATCCGCCAGCCTCCAGCCAACTGCAGCCAACGCCCGGCTCCACTTTGGCCTCCAAGCTCCTTCCCGCTACCGACTCTACACCAGCTAGCAACAGGCCCCGCCCACCACCCGGACCCTGCTTCGGACAACACCAGGCCCCGCCCACCTACAGGGCCCCGCCCCGGAAGCACCAGGTCCCGCCCCTGGGACCCACCCACCGACCCGGACCCGGACCCGACCTGGGCGGCCTCGAGGCCCCGCCCCGGGCCCCACAGCACGCGGCCCCGCGCAGGGGGGCGGCGCGCACTCACGGTAGCAGCCCTGGCGCCAGTAGTGCGTGGGGAGGCAGTCGTCGCACTTCGGCCCCGCCGCGCCCTCGCGGCACTCGCAGAAGCCGGTCTCGTTGCACCGGTCGTGCACGGAGCCGATCTGGTTGCAGTTACACTCTGGACGGACACGCGCACGGCGAGCGATCAGGGGCGACGTGCGGGCGCCGTCCGCACGGGCCCACCCCACCCGGCCCCGGCAACCCTCCCAGCAGGATCTCCGCACCCGCCGCTGGACGGCGGGGTGGGGACGCCTGGGGCGTCCAGATCTCGAGGGGACAGTTTTCATTTTCTCACATCCACTAAGCCCCTTCCCCTCTCTGGCTCTGGCGCTGCATGGCCCGGACCAGCCCCTTCCCGTCCCTGGGCCTGCGTCTCCGCTTCTGTAACTGGAACGGGCGCTGATCCCTCCCGGCTCCAAAGAGCTATGACTGACAGGTGGGAGGAGCCTCAGCGGAGGCCACCGGCCATCCGTCCTGGGGGCCGGGGTGTGTGTGCGGAGGGGGCAGGGTGTAGTCGGCCTCCGAAGCTCCTCTCCAGGGCGGGTGGAGGAGCAGCCCCAGAGGCCTCCCGCTCGCCCTGCTCCGTGGGAGAAGCCGAAAGCCCCCACTCTGGGAGTCCTTGTCGCCTAGTGCCGGGCCCGGGGGTGGGGGGCGGAGGCAGACAGGCAAGGCAAGAGGAGGCGCTGGGGGAGACGCCTCTAATCGGATCCAGAGGCCCTGCCCTGTCCCTGCTGCTGGCTGGTGTGACATGGGCAGCACAGTTCCGTTGGGATCACTTTAGAGTTGTGATGAAATTATCCGAAGGCCGCTGCCATGATGCAGACTGACAGCTGCAGCTTTGCGGGCGGCTCCCCCTGTGCACAGCCGGGGCTGGCCTGCTGGGCGGGGGATGGGCAATGGGTTCCCAAGGGCGCTGGGCATCGGAGGGCTGAGAACTGGCCTCTACGGGAGACAGTCTTCCAGACTAGTGGGTGTTGTTTGTGGGCCACATGTTCGGTCTTTTGGGATGGCCTGCCTCTGCCTGGGCCCAGGGCCCAGGGCCCCTATAGATTTCCTTCTTTACCCCAAAAGCCAGTCCTGGAGCAGAGTTTAAAGAAAGCCAACCGTCTGCCCACTGGGGGTGGAGGGCATATAAAGTTTGAGAAAAGACTTCATTTGAAGAAAAGCTTCAGTTCCCCCAAAATGGTTGAAAACCCTTGATCTGATCCACCTCCCTATTTTACAAACAGGGAAACAGCCCCAGAGGGGGGAAGAGAATTGCCCAAAGGCACACAGCCCGGCAAGCCCTAGAACCCGTCTTTGACTGGAACTAGTGGTTCTGAAATGCCAGTGCCTGCAGGGAGGACCACGTGGGGAGGCAGGTTATTAATAGAGCGGATTCTGTATTTAGAGCGGGCCCAGGAATTGGCGTTTCCCCAGCCTCCCCCGGGGATTCCAATGCAGGGGTGCCCCGATCCCGTCTAACGCTGCTCTTCTGCCTCGCACCCTGGTCCACACACTCGCGTGCGGGGCCCCCGCCTCCCAGCCGAGGGCTCACCAATGCACACGTTCTCGTCGTCCAGCTCCGCGGAGCCGTTGCGGTAGTAGCCCAGACGGCAGTGCTGGCAGTGCTGGCCTCGTGTGTTGTGCTTGCAGCTGACGCAGGTCACCACGTTCAGGAAGTCGATGTAGCTGCAGCGATTGGAGTGGCCGTAGCACTCGCAGTCTGGGCCGGCCAAACGTGAGAAACACCAAGGGTCAGAGAACAAATGGCAAGCGTGCCTTCTCGCTGCCCCTCCCTGGTGCATTCCGGAAAACGGAGGCCAGGGGTAGGACCTGGCACAGGATGGTGCCCTGGGTCTCTGACACTTCTGTACCATGTGGGGAGAGATGGGCCTGCTAGCTTCGAGCCCGAATGAGAACCAGTGTAGGCCCAGCTCACAGATTACCACCTGGCCCCATGGACAGGGCACCAGGGAGGGCCAGTGGGCAGCATCCGCTAAAAGCCTGGCCGGGTACCAGGGCAAAGTGCTTTCTGGAGGGAGGCCCTCATGATACTGCGGGTGGTTAGATATGATTCATGCAGGGAAGATGGGTCATGCCGTCAGACCGTGAGCTCAGGGAGGGCGGTGCCCGGGTTCATGGCGTTCACCACGGTACCCCAGTGATTCAATGAAGGGTAGACGCATGCATGAACGCTGGAGAGGATGGAAAGGGCCAGGAGCTTCCTGCCCATGCTGCTTTGGAAGTTGGTTGGAAGGAAAACACCCACCTGCAGGACCCTTTCTTATTAGCCTGAGCTGTTCTGCAAATCTCATTGGCATCAGAGGGCCTGCTCTTGCACGACCCTGAGAGTGAATGCTGCCTTAAAGTTTGTGCCCCCAGCATCTCACCTTGACTCCTCCTAGCCCTGGCCCAGCTTCTGACTCTCACCGGAGGCACCTGTGACCACCTGGGGCAAAGGCCCCGGGGTTTGGAGGTGGCTCCCATGACATCATCAAGGGGCGGGGTTTGGTGAGGAGGGTCACCTTCCCTGCCACAGAGGGGGGCATCCCTTGGTGTCCCTCCTAAGAGGCTCGACACCCCCTTGAACAAGAAAGGATGCCGGCTCCCCGCTGTGAGACACCATCTGTGTATCTCTAGAGGATCCAACCCCCATTTTGTGATGCGAGAAGGAGGGACTGACCAGATGTCGAGGTCAAGGGCATGGGAGACCTCGGAGAAATGAGCCTCTGACATGTGCCCAGGAGGAGACGGTGAGCATTCCCACACCATGGCCTCCTGGACCTGTCCCCTTCACCTTGTCCCTCCAGGGACAGTGAGAAGGTGAGGCATCCTCCAGGTGTCCCAGATCTTGCTTCAGCCAAGATGAGCCCCTGGGCCACACCTCCCAGGGAAGCCAGGACAGGTTATTCCTGGCAGCTCCTGTGCCTGCCCCCGTGCTAGCCCACTGTACTTCGGACTCATACCTGCTCCCAGCTCCCTTGGGGAGGGGGGACTGGAGGCGAGAGAGAGGCTCCGTTTCACCTTGACCCAGCTACTCGGGGAGGGGGCATCGGTCCACGCACTGCATTGTTTTGTTTTGTTTTTTTCCAGTGGAGGTGGGGGGAGAGGGGCCGGAGGAGGGGCTGATCAGCCCCGGGGCCTTCCTCTTACCTTCGAATTCTTCAATAGGCATCACTTGAGGAGATTTGGGCCTGAGCTGGAAAAGTCTGGAGGCCTTGGCGGGGGCGGGGGCAGCGGCGGAGGTGCCCGCAGCTTGGAGAGATGAGAAAGAAGCTCTTTCATCAGCTGTGGTCCAGCTGCCCAGGGTGGGCTGTCCTGGTCGAGGTAGAGCTCAGCACAGGCTCCCAAGGTGCCCTGGGCAAGCTCTGAGCAGCTTTGTCACCTGCTCAGAGACGACACAGCACAACCAGGAGCACACGCAGAACCGGGCCTGCCTTTGGTCCCGCCTTGGACACCATCTACACATCCAGCTGGATTCATCCTTCCAAAGTATTCTCGACCTGCCGCATCCCTTATATTATGCTAAATACTTAGCTGAAGCTGGACAATTTTTTGACTGGTTGAAAACATTGCTTTGCACACCCTGGTACTCTTGCTGTCCCCTCTCCTCTCCAAACTCCCGGGAGCATCACGTCCAGCGTCTGTAGCTGCTATTCGAGATTTGGCCATCTCCCTTCCTTTCTGAAGCAAACTCCCTGCTCCAGCCAGAGTGAGTCCTTCCCCGTCCAGCCATGAGCACAGACTGCCCTGCCTTCCACTGCCCAGAATCCCAGCCCCGTATTTGCGGGGGAGCATGCCACGGTCTCCTCGGCTTCCACCTGGGAGGCTGTCGTGCCCCAGCGGGTCCAGGGCCGGGAAGTGGTTGCTTCAGCCTGCTCTCCGGGGAGGACGCCCTGACTCAGAGGCCGGCCAGGTTGCTGGGAACTGCAGACCCTCACCGTTGTGGGTTCGGCTCCGGAACTGCTTGCCAGCAGGGGGCGCCCAAAGCCCTGCTCACCACTCACAGCTGGCGCGGGAGGGAACTGGAGGTGTGGGCTGGGTTGCTGCCTAAGCCAGGCATTAGGGCTCAACGTCCAGGGAACCGTAAGCCGGGACCGGGGACAGCGTCCCATCTCGGAGACTCAGGCAGGCCCTGTGTGCCTCCTGGGTGTGCCCACGATGGCTACAAATGAGCCCGTGGGCCCCCACGTGTTTCTTCCCACTGCGGTGGGAGAATGAGGCTCTGGGCTTGGTCTCAGTGCCTTCCACGACCCCTCCCTGCATCTCGCTCAGTCAGGCCGCTTCTCCCTGCCATCCCACCGCCAAGCCTTTGCCCCAGCTGGTCCTGCCGCCTGGAAGGCTACCTTCCCCCTTCATCTACTCACAGCCAACCCCCTGCAGGAAGCCCTCTCTGACTCTGAGCTCCACCTCGCCCAGGGTGTCCTGTGAGCACGATGGTGGGAGAGAGAGGGTTACTGTCATCAGGACAGGGTCTCCACTTGCCCCGGAAGCCCTTGGGGCTCAGGGTTAGGGTTAGAGTGTAGGACTGAAAGGGGTCGGGTGTGGTGATATCACTCGGGCTAAGTAGGTGAGAGTTGGGGGTAGGGGCAGGCAGAGCTCCAAGGCCCCTCCCCTCGGCGCCCTTGGGCCCCTTGCCACCCTGCGTCCCCACCCCGTGCCCCTGCTCCCTCCACTACAGTCTCAGAAGGAGCTCCCCGCTCCCCATACCTTCTGCACTGGAGGACACCTGGGGCCAGGGGGCGCTCGCCCAGAGGGGGGCAGCAGTAGATGGCCTGATCCACTCTTAGGGGAAAGAAGAGGAGAAACCAAGTTATGCAAGGGGCTGGGGCTGGGCGTATCCTGGGGACCTACTGAGGCATCACCGCATACAGGCCCCTTACAAGAAGCAGTACTATAAGAAGCAGCTCTGCCTACGCTGGCCAAATAGAACTGGGTTCAAATCTACAGGTGAGGCAGCGTCTACACTACGGCAGCCTAGGAAGGGCACACGGACACCGGATGGAAGCGGGACCCATGCCCGAGAACCTGCGTACTTTGGGCAGTCCTTTCTTCAGCGGGACACCTGATTCTTGAATTTCCCTCCCTGTGTGGCCCCCGTTCACACTGAAGGCTAGAGTTAGATCAAGTCCCATGTATCTGGGCCCAGACCTCTCTGCGCTGAAGTCTCTGGCCAATGGCCGTAAAGGGGGCATGTGTTCTGGCTAAGACATCAAACGTGTCCAGAGGGTCCTCTTCCTGTCCAACCCCAATCTAGGGACTGGAGCATCCTCCCTGACCCCTAGATTGGGCCCATTTTCACCAGGGACCCCAACGTGAGTCAGCCCCCAAATGCCACCGTGCCCATCTCCAAGACTAACTGGACACACAGCAGGGGACGCAGGTAGAGCTGGCAAGGCAAGGAATCATTCTGTGCCGAATTTCAAAGGACAAACCCAGAGGGACAAGGGAGAAGTCGGATTTTTTCCGCTTCTTAAAGGGATTACGCACGATGCCGGTTGGTGGGGAAAGAAAAAGAAAATCTACCAGCTAAGAAGTGTGGGAGACTTTCCAGCTGGGACCCAAGAGCCTCTGGACATGAAATTGACATTTATGCAATGTTCAATGAGAAGAGGCTGCCGGTGTCCAAATTGGCAAGGGCTTAATTAGGGCCGCGATAAACCCGCCCTGAAGGCACTGTGCTTTGCAGCCTCTCTCCCACCACCCTCGGCAGCCAAGCTGGGGAGAGGGTTGATGGTCTTGAACAGCCTTTCTGCCGGCAGCCCCTGCCCTCCGGACAGCTTGACACTGGCAGAAGGGAGAAACATCTGGGCCAGGGGTTCAAGGGCCCAGGTGGACTTGGGCCAGAGCGCCTGAAGCACTTCTTGGGAGGTACCTGGAGAGAATCAGGACCTTCATGGGGGCCTGGGGGTGGAAAAGACTGGGCTGTCCAGGGACAGGCTCAGGTATGCAGGAGGAACCTTCTCGCAATGACCTGTGTCACTTGCCAGGGCCAGATGGAGGCCCCGTCTGTTCCTTCGGAGCTGGGGAGCTGTGCAAGCCAGGCCTTAAAGGCGGCACCACCTCCCAGACCCCCGAGGCCTCGGGGCCGTGGCACTGGGTGGCTGAGTGGGCAGGAAGCATCAGGAGTCGGTGAGCCCCGAGTTCAGGTCCTGCCTGTAATCTTGAGCAACTACTTCTTTTTTCTTTTTTCAAAACAGCTTTATTAAGTATAATTTACATACCATGAAAATCCAGCTGCTTCTTCCTAAGCCTTCATATCCTCACCTACGGGACTACGAAAATAACAGCCCCATCTCACGGGGCTGAGAGCAAGGAATAGAGTACAAGCTCCTGGCCCAGGAGACGTCCGAGCTCCACTAGCTGCAGCGAGTCACGACTCGTGGGGTGGGGGGAATGGGGGCCCAGGCACAGGCTTCGGTTGCTAAGGAGGTCTGATGATCCCCAAGGCTTGGGACACTCAGGCCACCGGCTGTCACACCGCAGCCGCCTTTTTCTCTTAATGCCTGCAGCCTGGCACTGAACTCAGGATGCAAAGTCGACCACGACCCCACTGAAGGACGGTCCTGCCTGGAGGGAGGGGCACGTTCTTCTCACCACCTGAGTCCTGGGGACCCTCACGATTCAAACCTTCTCTCGTCCAGGCTCACTGCCCTGACTCTGATGCTTTCCTTAATTCCTAGCTTTGCAGTTTGCACCCCTCGTACCACGTCAGAAGCAGCTCCAGAAACGGGGTCCGGGTTCCTCAATGTGTGTGTGTGAGCGTCTGGCCTCCCACCCAGACGGATCACCGTCTGCAGGCAGACACGGGACCTACCACGACTATTTTTGGTCCCGTGTGCCCATCACAAGCTCAGCAAAAAAAGCGCAAGTCTCAGGCGGCTGGACCAACTTGTGCCCGGAGCCCGGATTTCCAGAGTGACACACGTCCTCCATCCCAGAGAGGATTCCTGGGCCAAGAGGCCATCCCGAAATCCTCGAATCTCCCGGCTGGCCCCCTGCCCCCCGCAGATGTCTCCCGTGGAGAAGGGAAGGAGGGAGAAAGAAAAGAAGTGTGATGTGTCACCCTCTGGTCCAGTGGAGGAGCTGGGCATTTTCCACGGCATTCACTGGCTGGGAGCGTTCTGAGCACCGACCCCCAACAGGCCAAAGCCGGAGTGTCGGGGATCCCTCCCCAGGGGACAGAGGGGTCTCTGCCCGTTGGAAACACCACCCTTCCAAGGGTCCACAAGCGTCAGAGAGAGGAAGGGCCTCTGCACTGGCTGGCTGTTTGACAAGTTCTCTCTCTCTGCCCAAGGAGTAAGGGGCCCCTTACCCCGCCGCCTCTGCCCTGCAGAAGGGGTGGGGCAGAGGCGGGGCACACTGTTGGGGACCAGGGACCTTGGCCACATCTTCCCGGCAACCTCTGGGAGGGATGAGTCCTTTCAGACTCCTGGCACTCGCGGTAGGCAGGAGCCGGTGGGATGCCCCAAGTGAGGCCGGGTGAGACAAGGGGGCCACCCCAGCACCCCAAGCCTTGAACACACCCCTGGCCTGGCCCTGCCCCGAACGGCCCAGCAGCCCAGAGTCTGAAAACGCCAGCTCAGAGGCTCCCTTCCGCCTTAATGATCTGAGGAGTCTACCTTCTTGGCTAACCCTGCACTGTCCGTTCCTGGGGGTCAGCTGCTGATGGGCAGGGGGCAGAGCCAGGGCTAGGATGGCTGGTGGGGGCGGGGCCTGGGCCGGCTCCCCTGGGCATCCCCTGCTAGGTCAACCCGCCTTTTGGCCAGGCTGAGCAGTGCCCTGGTGGGGGTGGGCAGCAGGAAGAGGATGCAGGACTTTCATGGGAGCCCTGGATGCCCTGGCTGGGCCCAGTGACAGGTGTGTCCAGGCAGCCCGGAGGGCTCTTGGTGCCACGCTCTTGCGGCTCTGGGATCTAGCATTCTCTACGCTAAAAGCCAAGCCCCTGCCCTCCCCAGGGCTGATGCTCCCACATCATCGCACATCACAGAGAGAGGCAGGGACTCGGGCCAGAAGTGGGGAAGGGCAGGGCAGCTGGGGCTGTAGCTGGGCACCCACCTGTGGGCTGTGGGGTGCTGGGGGCCATGGGGGCCCAAGAAGTGGATGTGGAAGGGGCAGGAGTGGTGGGGTCCCCCCTCACGGCCACAGCGGCCACAGGGGCTTTGGGGACGGGGTCTTTCCGGGACCTGCTGATGCCTGGTAAGAGATGAGAAAAGCAAGAGAGGGTGGGGGAGTTGGTGGGTGTGCAGCAACGCAGAGGGGCAACTTAAGACCCCCACGAGTGGACCAGCGTCCCCGCCAGGTCCAGCTTCCTCTGGCCCCCTCTCCGCCCGCTGGTGCCCCCCAGGGAGCAGCCCCGGGGCTGAGCGTGGCCCCAAAGAGCCCTGGCGGAGGGAGGCGGCGCCCCTGGAAGCCTTCCTGAGACTTGGGGTCTGCACTGGCTGGCTGTTTGACAAGTTCTCTCCTGCTGAATCTGAGAGCAGATGGCGATACCCACCTAGGGGGGCGGTGGCTTCAAGGATGAAACGCGATAGTACGAGTATCCTGCTTAGCCGACGCCTGGCACTGTGCGTGCTGGCTGATGACTTCGTGATAGGTGGTCACCCCCTACCGCCCTGCCTCACCTTCCCTGTGGAGCTCTCGGGACTCCCCTGACCCTCCTTCAGATGGTCTGGCTGCTCTGGGGCCTGAGCTGACCCGGACGCGTCGGGATCCGGGCTCAGCCTCCCCGTGGGCGAGCGGCTGCAGAGGTGATAGCTGCGGGCTGCCCGGAGGGAGGCCGAACCCCATGGTCAGACTGGGGGGGAGGGGTTCTGCCACTGGTCGGGGAAGGTGACCCCCACTCTTGCCTGGCAGGAGAGGGAGGGGCAGAGAGTGCCCCCGGGGGGCCAGGGGACCTTTCCAAAGCAGCACCAGCTGAGAAGCTAGGGGGAGGAACTGTGAGACACGAAGGAGGGGGAAGAAGCAAATGGATTAGAGGAGCGGGTGGTGAGGCCTATGGACCCAGGGGGACAGGAAAGCCCTGTCTCTTCTCTCCTGCTCCTCCCGGGACATGCAAAGAGGCTCATGCACTGGGGGCCCCAGTCGCCTTCCCAGGGTGGTGGTGACCCAGGTGTGTACTTACTGCCAACGGCAGAGCCTGCGGCGGCACCTGCGGAGAGAGAAGGGTCACAGCAGAGTCAGGGGCCCGGCCACCTCCTCCCTGCAGAGGAGGGGGTGGCAGGGCTGGGGAAAGGAAATCAGGGGGCCTGGGCACCTCTCCGTGCAGGGATTGGGTCAGATCATCCATTCCATCCTCACTGGCGCCCTGAGAGGGAGGGGCCCCTATGAGCCCATCTTGCAGATGGAGAAACTGAGTCTCAGAGCTGTGACTTACCCTATCAGGGGACCTGCTGATAAGCCTCCGCTGGGGGCTTCACAGGCACCCTTCTCATTTGATTTTAGACTCTCGGGTCCTCCAGTGCAGGACAAGGAGGCGGGTGGCCGTTCTCTCAGGAGTGATGGGATTTCAGAGAACATGAGGGTCCCCAGCCACGGGGACAGACTGGTTTACTGGAAGCTCTGATGGAAGTTACCACCAGAGGGAAACCGTGGTGCATGCTCCCACCTGAGGAAATGCAGGGACGGCTGAACGACTGATTGGAAGATGATCGCAGCGCCTGCCACGTGTTGAGAGCTTTCTGCACGTCGGCACGTGCTGAGTGCTGTCCCCACCTGGGCCGTTCAGTCCTCACACAGCCCCACAGGGGCTTTTATTAGGGTCCTGATTCTACAGCTGAGAAAACAGGGCTCAGGCGGAGAAATGGCTTGTCCAAGGCCACACAGCTGTGAGTGGCAGAGGCCTGACTCCGACCCGGGCCTCTCTGTCTGTGCCCTGGGGATGAGAGGGGCCCAAGGCCACAGTTTGACCTGGGACTTTGGGTACCAGGGCGGGAATCGTCAGTCTCAGAAGGAAGGAGCCAGGGCCACAGCTTCCCCTCCAGGCGGTCCTGACAAAGGACGGAGCGTGAGGACACCCCTCCGTGCCCCGGGAGCCCTGGGGTGGATGCCGAGATGTGGGCAGGGGGACGTGTGGCGTGAGGACCTTCCCTGGTGACCCTGGCGGCGGGACAGTGAGGGAGGCCTGGGAGGATGCACCTGGGGGCCCACAGTGCATGACCTGCGGGTAAGGGTCTTAGTCTGTGGGTGCCGGGGGACCTTGGGGGATCCTTCCAGGAGGAGAACAGGGTCCAGAGAGGAAGCAGGGAGGTGGGGAGGCCAGCAGGACAGATGAAGGGATGAGGCTGCGAGCCAGAGGGAGGTGACAGCGATGAAGGAACGTGTTCAAGAAACGGTTCTGGCAACAAAGAGGTGGGCTGGGCAGGCGGTGAGGGGGGAGCCGGGCGGCGCTGGGCTGTCACCCAGAGCGCTCTCCGCGCCTTTGCAGGCCAGCAGGTGCCGTGACTCTGGGAGGTCACCCTTCAAAGGCTTCTTAAGCGTTGCCCGCACACGCACAACATGCCTGTCACAGCCTTGTTGCGAGGCTTCCGGCTTTGTCAGCCTAAAGTTGCATAAATCTTTCACCGGTTGGTCGCGGGGGTGCCGATGGAGGGGCTCCTGGGAGCGTGCCCAGGAGGGGCGAGCTGAGCGGTGCCGGCGGCCCAGCCCGGCTTTGGAGCTGGGTCCAGTGGTGGCATCTAACTTGCTGCTAAACTAGGAGGGCACTGAGGGTCACTGGGGCTCTGTTTGTTCATCTGGAGGGTGGGATAATAATGAAAATAGCACCCGAGGGGTTACTGTGAGGGTTGAGAAGCTGTGTATGGAAGGTGCCCGGTGCAGCCTCCTTGTCAAAGCACTTGACCAGTGTCAGCAGATCACTGGGGCGGGGGCAGCTGGGGAGTCCCACTCTGGGGCCAGCCCAGGCCCCCTTGTCCATGGCAGCTGGGGGCTCCCTGGGACTCTTGATTTCAGGGAGATACCCAGGGACTATGTTGGGGGCCAGTGATGGGGGCCCCCAAAGCGTGTTCATAGTGCAGGCGTGTGTGGGCGCACCCCGAGGATGACCTCTGGCACAGGAAGGCTGAGCCGGGAGAGGAGAGGGCCATGCAGACGGCACGGGCCAGGCCCTCGGAGGAGCCCTCTGTTAAATGGGGTAACAGGAGACCCGCTTCCTGGGGCCCCCCCTAAGGGCTGAGGGAGTGGGGACCCCATAGCACGTGGCTATGCAAATGCCCCATAAACACTGGTAATGAGGGATGGCGCTGCTCTTCACGGTTAGCCCGGAGCGAGGACTCCCTGCCCCCTCCTCCCTGACACCCTCTGGGCCTTCTCTCCTGCCCTGGGGACAAGAAGGGGAAGAGGCCAGCGGAAGGATGCTCATCCCAGGTGTCCAGCAGGATGAAGGTGTGCTAGAGGTTCTTGACGACAAAGCCTGGCGCTTAGGAGCTTGGTAACAAGGGTGTGCCTGTGTGTGCATATGTGTGTGTGCGCATGTGTGCCCACGTGTGCATGCGTGCCTGTTTCTGTGTGCACACCTTTGTAGGGCGTGCATGTGTGTGCATGTGTGTGCGTGATGGGATCCACAGCTCCTGAGGTCGAAGGCTAGGGGAGACCATGGCCTCACTGGTCCGAGGGGGCAGTGGGCGGGGGGGGGGGGGTCCCGGGTGCAGCGGCCGCTCTGTGTACGCACACGCATTGGGAGAGCCGTGGGGCAGTGGCAGGTAGGAGCCAGCCCGCCAGGACCGTGTGCGGAAGCTCCTCTTGCACTTGCCGCAGTCGGGGCCTGTGGTGTTGTGTTCACACTCGCACTGCAGGCTGCCCTCGCGCACGGAGCACAGGTTGGCGTGCAGGTTGCACTTGCACCTGGGGGGACACGGAGGGGGCAAGGCGTCAGTGAGCGTGTGGGCGGGCTGTTCCAGCTCTCTGGAGGGGCTTGGAGGGTGGCCTGGAAGGGACTCTTGAGGCCATCTGTCCAACCTGCCACGACTCTCCTTCGGGACAAATGCTCCCGGATTCAACATTTTGAGTCCTTCCCCAGCATGAGGTGTCCCTGGCTCCTACCACTCGGTGAGGGGGGTGGGGGGCGTGATGAGATGCCCTTGTCCCAGGTGCTGAATTTTTAGTAACGCAGCTTCTGGTCACCTTTGCTCTCAACCATGGAGGGTTGACAGGTAGCAAGAGTTACCTGTCCCTGGTTGTGGAGACGTGGACCTGGCCCCAGGCTGTACCTCTGCTCTCAGCCGCGGCCCACACCCATGCCCTTGAGGGCAGAAAGAAATCCCAACTCCCCAAACCCTGTCAATTCATCCACACATGTATTATTCATTCATTCATTCAAATATTTATAGGCAACTCATCATTCTGAAACCAGTAAATAAAGGGAAAGAATCAAGCATTTGTCTCGCCCGTCCTATAAAAAGGGTACCTCCAGGTAACCAGTAGTTGATGAGGGGATGTTTCTTTTTATAGAAGCATTCCAGCTGATAACTGAAGAAGGAAGGACAGAATTTGAAAGTCACCACGTAGCATCCCCTACCGAACGGATAGCTCTTGGCACAGAGCATCGATAGAGAGAGACAACCAAAGAAAAAGTCTCATCAAGGCAAATTGAACTTGAATCTGATCAACGCTCTGGATCCAGCTACAAATTTATAGGAAATACAGAGGACAGAGAAACATACTAAACACCACCAGGGGGACGCAAGCAGCAAAACCCAGAAGTGATGATATAGTTTATAGGACGGATGAATTGCAAGGGGCAAAACTTGAAATGGAGGGAGGAGGGACCCAGATCAGGAGAAACCTCAAAGGCAAAGCAATCGAGTGCAGATCGTGGACCTCATCTGGATCTCGGTCAGACAACCTCTAAACTCAGATAAACAATGTATATTCGTGAGACAACTGGAAATGTGAACACTGACTACATCTGGTGATACTAAATTAATGTTTATTAAGTGCAATGATGGTACTGTGGTTACCTTTTTAGAAGTTCTTGCCTTTAGGGACACACACGAGTATTTACAGAGGAAAGTATCTGATGTCTGGGATCTGCTTCGGAAGAACACAGAAAGGGAAAACATGGGCAGAGATACAGACGAAACAAGAAAGGCTATGAGTGAATTGCTGAACTTGGGTGAACTTGGTTCATCATAGTAGATTCTATTTTCGTGTGCATGTTGGAAACCGTCCACAAGAAAAAGTTAGAGAGACAGAGTGCTCCCTATTCTCATATGGGAAGATTTCCAAGATATATTGTCAATATTTGTAAAAAGCCAATTGCAGAATAATGTGTTTGGTAGGATTTTCTTTTTATTAAAATACACAAAGAAAAATGTGTATAGGGCACCTGTTATGTGCCAGGCTCCGAGCTGGGAATGGTGAGTATAATGGTCGACAAAGCAGATGCGGTCCCTGCTCTGATGGAGGATAGGGTCCAGCGGGGAGACGATCAAAAGATCAGTGATTGGGGGAGGGACGGGAAGGATGAACAGGTGGCGCCCAGGGGATTTTCAGGGCAGCAAAGTGATTCTGTACGTGACACTGTCACGGCGGACACACGGCGTTCACATTTGTCAAAGCCCATAGAAGCACAGAGCAGCAAGGCAGAGCCCTAGTGTCAACCGTGGACTTGAGTTGACGACACTGTATCAATGCTGGTTCATCAACTATAACAAACGTATCACACTAATGCAAGATGTTAATAACAGGTGGAACTGGGTGGGGAACCCGGGTGTCAGGAACTCTTTGCATGATCTGCTCAATTTTCTGTAAACCTAAACCCTAAAATTTAATATAGACTTAATTTAAAAATAATAATCATGCAGATCTTTCATTAGTGCCAATTGTTATAGGTGCCCACGTGTTCTACAAAGGAGAGGGGATCATGGGTGGGTCTTAACTTAGTCTGGGGGCAGCAGGATAGGCTTCCAGGAAGAACAATTTAACATCGAGAGTTACTCAGGCAAGGAGGGGAGAACCTTCTGGAAGGAGACAAGAGCACTGGGGAAGACCCTAGGGCCGAGAAGAGCTCAACCTGTAAGGTGTAAGATGAGGTAAGGGGGAAGAGGAGGCCAGACCGTGGTTCGGAGGCTGGGTTGTGTTCTGCAAGCCATTGGAAGGTTGGAGGTGTCCCGCTCTGGCTCTTATTTTATGTATCACCGCGGTCGCCTCATGGAGGATGCTTTGTCAGGGGGACCAGAGCCAGGGTATGGAGAGCGGGGAGGAAGCTGTGCCTGGCTGGCAGCAGAGGACAGTGGCGTGGACCAGGGCGGAGGCGCCTACGTCCCACCAGTGACGCCCGGCGTGTGCAACATTTCCCCTCGCTGGATCTCATCGTCTCAAAGATTGTTCCCCGAATGCTAAACCAGCATTTCTTCTCCAGTTCGTGATTTCCCCCTTCTCTTCATACCCCACCTTCCCCTGAGGGACACTCCTCCCGGACAGAGCGTCTCCCCTTAGCCTCTGCTTATTCACACGATGAATATTTAACTCCCTGCATCTTCCCGCTTCATAAATCAGTCCTGCCTCCCCTCCTGCCTTCTCTGACTCCATCTGACTGGAGCACTGCTGTGAGGCCGGCCTTCCCGGGCAAGGATCCCAAATGGGGAGAACTGGTTGCCAGGTTCCCAGCAGCCCTGCAGCTTGGAGTTAACCTGCTGCCTGCTGGCTTCAGAAGTGCCGGGGCTGCCTTCCTTCTCATAGCATCTCTCTGCCCTCATATCATCTTGAGGAATGGTTACAGGAAATTGGGCACCTCCATGCTATGGAGTATTATAAAGCCATTAAATATTATGTTGTCAAAGGCTACTTCAAGCCTTGGGGAATGTTCCAGATAGAAATGAAAAGACCATACGCTGGTACTATTGTCACCTTCATTTTACAGACGAGGAAATGGAGGCTCAGAGAGGTTAAGTATCTTGCCCAGAGTCACAGCGCTGTCCAAAACTGTGACTGAAACCGGAACGCAGAGATATCCAACTCCGGAGTCCAAGAGGCTAACGTGGCTTAGAATATGGATTGTAAAAATGTAAGATACAAAACTGTAGGTATTATAGTGTTATGGACTGAATTGTGTCCCCCCCACCAAATTCACATGTTGAAGCCCTAACGCCCCAGTGCAACTGTATTTGGAGAGAGACCCCTTAGAGAGGTAATTAAAGTTCAAGGAGGTCAGAAGGGTGGGGCCCTAATCCCCTAGGGTTGGTGCCCTTACAAGAGGAGGAAGAGACCCCAGAGCTCTCTCTCCACCATGTGAGGACACAGTGAGAAATTGGCCATCTGCAAGCCAGAAAGAGGGGTCTCACCAGAAACCAACCCTGGTAGCATCTTGATCTTGGACTTCTAACTTCCAAAATTGTGAGAAAATAAAGAAATGTCTGTTGTTAAAGCTCCCCAGTCTGTGGCACTCCATTATGGCAGCCCAAGCAGACTAGTACATGCAGCTTCTGATTATGTTTAAGTACATATATCCATACCCGAAACACCAGGAGACAATACATCTAGGTATTCCTGTACTTGTCCTGAGGGAGGGGTGGGATTATAAATGATTATAGTTATTATTTCTATTTCCTTCTTTGTCACTTTGCACGTTTCCTGCATTCTCTATAGTGAGCAGGTGTTACTTATTATAAGTAGATAACAAATGGTTTTTGAAAACTGGAAGTCAGGCCAGGCGGGGAAGGAGGCTGGTTCTTGAGCTCACACAGGCCTTTCCTCTCAGGAGGAGAAGCAGGTCCGTCAGGGTCCTGTTTGGGAAACCGTCACTCCATGTTACACACCACGCACTGTTCGTGACTCTCAAGTCCCAGGTTCAAGGAGGTTTTCTGAACTCTCTGGAATAGAATTCTGATGTAGAGTGAAGGCCCTGTCCAAGGAAATTAGCCAGTGCTAAGTCTGTGCTATTTTAACTCCATCTTCCCTGGACACTTAGCCCTGTCAAGGTTTTACTGCAGCACAAAGCTGAAACAAACAGAGCATGAGAAAGCCTGTTCACTCTTTCCCTGGAGTTCCAATCGATTACCACATATGTACTGTGAGCCTACTATGTGCTCAGCTCTGGGAAAGGCACAGAGAGGGCTGGGCAGGCACCCGCTGGCACTGGGGACCCTTCTTCCTGGGAACACTAGACCCCAAGGATGGTCCATGGCAAAGAAAGGTTCTGTGTTTAAACCTTATTGGTCAACACATATGATGCTCTCCTAATGCCCTCACATTCTGCTCCCTGACTGCCACCCTCCACCCAGGGTCCCAGTGCACATTAGCATATTAAAGGCTCTGACAAGTCCTGCAGGAAAGAAACCTGCTGACTTTGTCTAACAAAAGTTTGTTTGCAAAACAAACCTTCTGGTATTTGACCTCAGAAGGTTTTAATTTTTTTCATCTGAATTCCTATTTACCATACCACTGAGCTAGCTGGAGAGGAACACCCCAGCTGGGTGGAACCAGGAATGTACCCCATGCCTCTGGCGCGAGGATCAGATATTTTCAGATATCAGCTACAGAAAACAAAGATTGCCATCTCAACTTTGGGTGTTAACACTGACCTTGGCTTGTTAAAAATTTGTAACAGGGCAGCTGACTCTGAGTAGCGTGTTATAATGATGATGGTAGAGGGAGTCACAGAATGTGAGAGCTCGACAGGTCTGGCGGGGGCTCGGGGTACAGCCGGGGAGAAGCCTGCCCAAGGTCGTGCAGTTTAGAGGTTACTCTGGATGCGAGTCCAGACTTCCTTCCCTGACCCTGGCTCTGCCCCACCCCGTGCTGGCCAGCCCCGCCCACCATCTTCATCTCCCAGAGGGTGTCTTGGCTTCCCTGCCCTCCCCGGTTGAGCCCTGGAATGAGCACTGTGCCTCCTCTATCGGGGAGAGAAGAAGTTCCCTGCTGGGCAGGGCTGCCAGGAGGAGCCCACACAGTGTGGGGGAAGCCTCGCCAGGGCTGGCACAGAAACAGAACCCAGTCAATGGAACCGCTTCTCAGACTTCCTGACTTTTGCAGGGAGCGCATTGCAGGGAGTAATGCGCTGTGTGTGTTGGGGGGGGGGGCTTCACCTTTCTGGCTCTCTCTTTGTGTCCCTCTATGTCTCTCCATGTCTCTGTGTCCCTTCCCATCTCTGTCCAGCATGTGTTCTGATCCCGCTTTCCTCTAGACCTCTGCGCAATGCAGTTCCCTCCGCTTGGATCGAGCTGCCAGGCTCCGCCCCTTTCTCCTAAAGCTAACACCTAGTGGGCGTGTCAGGTTCAAGGCCAAATATCACTTCTGCAGGGAGGACCTCCCATCAGCCCCTGCTATACCTTCCCTCGTCCCAATGCTCATTGCAATAAGCATCATCTCCCAAAGTGGAGCATACGACATGACTGGGGGAGATGCGGGCTAGAACTATAAAAGAGTTTAATCGATTTTGTTTATTTTTGATTACACAGTATTTTTTTTTTTAAGTGACAGACTCACCAAGCCTGGGAATCTCAAAAATGTTATTTGGCCAAAGGTCAAAGTTTAAAAGCATATTATTTGAAGAAATTATTAAGTAAATAAATAAATCATGTGCAATATCCTTATGCAACCTCACGCCATAAACAAAAGTTAACTCAAAATGGATCAAAAGGGGCTTCCCTGGTGGCGCGGTGGTTGGGAGTCCGCCTGCCGATGCAGGGGACGCGGGTTCGTGCCCCCGTCCGGGAAGATCCCACATGCCGCGGAGCGGCTGGGCCCGTGAGCCATGGCCGCTGAGCCTGCGCGTCTGGAGCCTGTGCTCCGCAGCGGGAGAGGCCACAACAGTGAGAGGCCCGCGTACAGCAAAAAAAAAAAAAAAAAAAAAAAATGGATCAAAAACCTATATGTAAGAGCTAAAACTAGATAACTCTGAAAAGGAAACACAGGGGTAAATCTTCATGACTTTGGATTAAACAGTGATTTCTTACACATGACACCAAAAGTACAAGTAACAGAAGAAAAAATAGATACATTGGACTTCATCAAAATTAAATAGTTTTGTGTTTCAGAGGACGCCATCAGGAAAGTGAACAGATAACCCACAGAATGGGAGAAAAATCTTCTCTCTGGTGAGAGACTTATATCTAAGAACATATAATGAACCCTTACAACTCAATAATAAAAAAACAACTCAATTTTTCAAATGAGGAAAGGATTTGAATAGGTATTTCTTCCAAGAAGATACACAAATGGCCAACAAGCACATGCTCACATCACTAACCATCACAGAAATGCAAGCAAATTACAAGGTTACCACCTCACATCCTTCGAATGGCTAGTGTCAAAACCACAGATAATAACAAGAAAATGATTGTGAGAATCTGGAGGAAATGGAAGCCGCGTACACTGCCGGTGGGGATGTAAAGTGTTGTGAGTGACTTTGGAAAACTTTCCTCAAAAGTGAAACTGACTCACCATATGACCCAGCAATTCCCCTCCCAAGTATATACCCAAGAGAAACGAAAACACATCTGCACAAAAACATGTACATGAATGTTCACTGCAGTGTTATTCATAATAGTCACAAGGTAGAAACAACTCATATGTCCATCCACAGAAAAACCAAATGTGGTGTATATACACCATGGAATATTGTTCACCCATAAAAAGGAACAAAGCACGACACCTGCTACAGCGTGGGTGAACCTGGAAGACATCCTGCTACACGAAGGAGCCAGACACAAAAGGCCACATATTGTATGATTCCACTGATATGAGATGCCCAGAACAGACAGAAAGTAGACTCGTGGTTGCCAGGGGCTGGGGAGAGGGGAGAATGGGAGTGACCGCTAGATGGTACAGGGTTTCTTTTTGGGGAAACGAAAATGCCCTAAAGTTGACCATAGGGATGGTTGCACAACTCTGTGAATATACCAAAAGCCACTGAGTTGTGCACTTTAAATGGATATGTTATGGCATGTAAATTACATTTCAGTACAGCTGTTGCTAAACAAACAAATGAATAACTAACTGGAAAATATGGGAAATAGTGAGGTCGTTACCTGAGTGACTAAAGCCTGGGAACCAGGGTTTTACTGCAATCTCTCTCCTGCAAAGCTTCAAAGGTTTGTTTTACTATTTGTATCAACCTAGCACGCTGCACCTTAAAGAAAGTCTTGCTGGGTGAACACAGCTGATATAAGGCACCATTCTGAGAACTCACGGATAAACACTTCAGCCTTTACCAACCATCCTACGAATGACATACTGTTATTATCTGCATTATACAGACGGGGAAACTGCGGCCTGGAGCGGTGAAGTGAGCTGCCTGAGGCCCTCCAGCTGGTAAGGGGCAGACCCAAGACTTGAATCCGGGCAGCCTGACGCCAGAGCCCACACTGAACGTCCGCATGCCGTGGTGGCCCAGTGTGGCGGGCACTGGGGTCCTGGGATCAGCGGGCAGGGCTTCGACCCGCTCCCAGTGCACATGCTGGGTGGCCCTGCACAAATTCTTCACTAATCTGAGTCCTAGTTTTCTCACCTGGAGAATGGGGAGCAACAACCCTGGTCACACCACGGGCTGTTGTGAGGATCGGTGACCTCGGTCATTCCTGAATAGGGGATGAGCGAATGGACATAAGTAATGCATCTGCCGTGTCACCCAGCCTCGCACACAGGTGCTCATTTGGGCTTCATACTCCTCTTGCCTTTCCTGCTGATTGTAAGATGGTAGCCCTGGCCCCTCGTCGCCCTAGCCTGGGATGTTCTGCCACTTCCTGTGTGGCCTTAGGAGGGTTGCTGAAGTTCCTCGGCCTCTGTTTTCTCATCTGTAAAATAGGGACGGCAGTGGCACCTACCTCATGGTTGTCCTAAGGAGCAACTGAGACATGGCCCTGAAGACATGCATGTAAGCGCTGGGCACACGCTAGTGTCCTGTTGGTTTCCTCATTTCTTATCTTTATGAGTGTCTAGAGACGGGGTCCTGAGAGCTTTCTTTGAACAAATGTGTCGGTTCTTCACAAGAACCTCATGAAAGGTTTATTGCTATTATCTCTATTTTACAGACAAGGAAATGAGGCACAGAGAAGTTCAGCAAGAGGCCCAAGGCCACACAGCTGGTGAGCCCCACTTTAAGAAGGGGGTGGCGGCCTGGGGTCCTCCAGTGCTGGCTCTCACACAGACATAGGCTCAGAGAAATCCAACCTGCCCACAGTTCCCCCAAAGGACACAGTCATGTCCTTTCCTCCCCGCCCTCAGGCTGCTGTCCTGAGGTTTCCCTTCCCTATTCCAGAAGGCCCTCGGGAGATGAAATTAAAATAAATAAGCAAGCATATATAAATATAGAGCACTCATAGGTGGACAGGTGACGTGCATTATTAACTGAATCCTTGTGAAAACCCAGAAGGCATCACTCTTCCCATTTTACAGGTAAGGATATAAGATTGTAGTAGGTCAAGTGTCACGAACTCACCCCCAGGTCTCTGGGTGGAAGAGGCTGGATTTGAACCCAGAACTGTCGGGTGCCAGACTTGGATTTCATCACCATATTCTATTGGCCTGTCTCTCCCGGCACTTGCCTTATGTTGATTCCACTTGGATAATGAAGGCCAGTGGGGAGGGGCCACCGGACAGATACTCCCCCAAGCCCACTACCAATCCCGAGGCCCTGCCTCAGCCTAGGAAATGCAGGAGAAAGACGCTCCCTTTCCTAACTTTCTTTCTAACGCCAACTGCAGCCTGCGTCTAGACGCAGGTGGGTGGTCCAGACTCCTGGCTCTGCCGCTGGCCCGAGTATTTCTGCATCCACGCGATCAATTTTCCTAGGGAATTACTTTCTGAATTTGACCTTTGAGAACCATCAATCTCACCAGAAAGCCATCATCTGAGCCGCCTGACCCCGCTACACAGCACTTTTCGGCTCATCCATCAGGAACGTTATTTAATAATGAGAGAGGGACAGGGCAAGGCTGGCCAGCAGTCCACTCCCAGCCCATCAGGATCTGCTGCCTGCCCCATCACAGAATCCCAGGGCTTTGACCCTTCGGATGGCAGCAGGAGTGGCTCCGTAAGAATGGGGGGTAACGGAGGAACAGAGACACTGAGTCAGTAGCCAGAGTCAGAGCAGATTCCCTGCTCCTGATCTGCCTGGGTGACCTCGAGCGAGTCACTTCTCCGGATCTCAGACCTTTCGCTTGCAGTTTGGAAGGGTTGAACTACATCTTAGCTTTTCAACTTTTCTACTTAGTTGTTCATGGGTGCCTAATACACTGTTTGGCACGCAGTGGGCTCTCAGTCGATAGCGGCTGAATGAACGGAGGAGGAAAGGAAGGGAGGGAGGAGACGATGCGCAGAGGCTCTTTGCACAGCATCTGGCACGGATGAGCCTTAACGGCTCAGTGAAAGCCAGGCAGCATCGTGGCTGGAGCAGTGTGGCGGCAGGTGACCGCAGGGTCGTAGTCTCCGGGTCCATAAATCGGGGGACTTGACGGTTTCCACGGGACAGGGCTATTGAGAGGATGAAGATGGGCTGGCCCATGGGGCGTGCTCAGCACAGGGTCGGGCACGTAGGGAGCCCCCCATAAATACCAGCTGCTTTGCCATTGCTAATAGCCAACAAGTGACATCAGTGGGAATCTGGGGGGATTCCCAGGAACAAAGATTGTCCTTATTCGGCAGTCCCCGGGTGCCCAGCCCCGAGGAGCGGGTCCCCTTATCCATGCTGTCCTGCCAACACCCTACTCCAGAGCCCCCCCTCCGCTGAGATCAGCTGGCCTTTTCTCCAGGCCCCTTGGGACGCGCCCACTGTCCTCTGAGAGTCACTCCCATGAAGGGCCTCCTGTCACTACAATTGCCAGATTTAGCAAATAAAAATATAGCATGCCTGGTTAACTTTGAATTTCAGGTTGAATCATTTTTTAGTATAAGTACAGGCGTGTCTCGGAGATATTGCGGGTTCAGTTCCAGACCAATAAAGCAAATATCGCAATAAAGTGAACCACATGAATTATTCTGGTTTTCCAGTGCATATAAAAGTTACGTTTACACTATACTGTAGTCTATTAAGTGTGCAATAGTATTATGTCTAAAAAAATGTACCTACCTTGACTAAAAAAATATTATATTGCGAAAAATGTTAACCATCAACTGAGCCTTTGGTGAGTTGCAGCAGTAACATCACAGATCACTGTTCACCACAACCAATGTAATAATAATGAAAGAAAGTTTGAAGTAGTGCGAGAATTACCAACATGCGACACAGAGACCTGAACTGAGCAAACGCTGTTGGAAAAACAGCACCGACAGACTTGCTCGATACAGCATTGCCACAAACCTTCAGTTTATAAAAAAACACATTATCTGCGAAGTTCAATAAAGTGAGAGCAATAAAACAAGGTTTGCCTGTATGTCCCATGAAATATCTGGGACACACGCTTACACTAAAAACATTGTTCGTGGCTCACCGGAATTTCGGATTTAGCTGGTATCCTGCGTTTTATCTGGCAGCCCTACCCCTACTCACCCACATGGTGAGCCATGGCCCTCTGGCCCGACCCCTGACCCCTCTCAAGGCCTGGCCTGGGTGTCCCCACCCACCCATCAGAAGCTGGCCGGGCTGCCTGCCCTCCAGAGAGGAGGCCACGGCTGCCTTCTCCTCTAAGTCGATAAGTTGTTTCTTTTTCTCTAGTTGATGAGTCCCTAACGAGCCCCAGGGGACCATGACGGAGGCAGGACTGAGCCTCACCTGCACGGGAAGGCCACCCCAGACAACCCGAGTTCTCAGGGTAATGTGCCCTGCTCCTGCCAGGAGGAGACCGACACGCTGACTTCACCCCCTCCTGTCCACCTGCCGGGCCCGGCCGGGGGCCTGACAGCCGCGCGAAGCACGAAGCAGTCGTCGGACGGCAGGGGCACCAGCCCGTACCAGGCGCCAGCGTGCCCTGCCCCGCAGGGAGGGGCGGGCAGCGCCTGGGCCCTGCCGGCGGGAGTGCCATCTGGACACGGGCCTGGCACCCGTGCGCCACGAAAATCAAAATCGTGAGCCGGGCCCTCCCTTCCTCAGGGCGAGAGAAGCGGGGTGTTTGGAGCGCCTCCCAGACAGGAGGGTGGAGGAATGTAGGTCAACTCCTGGCTGCCGGAAAGAGTGACGTCATCGGCTCCTGGGGGAAAGATGGGCAAGTGGTAAGTTTAGGCGAGCGAGAGAGCCGGGTGCCGGAGCCGGGCAGGGAGGAGGGGGCCGGGGCTGGTTCCCCTCAATGGTCAAACTTGCCAGGATTTCAGGGCAGTCACAGGGACCCCTCGGTGAGCACAGGTGGGCCGCTCGGGAGAGCCCAGGACCCCAGGCGGTCTTGGTAATTGATCGCCTCTTCCTGGCGTCTCCCCCACTTCTTTCACCACTTGTCCAAACAGCATTGCGTGTGCAGCCTTCTGGGAGCGGACGGGTGTATTTCTGACACCTTGAAGGTCAGAGTCGCTTGAAACAAGTTTCTATTTGAAAGCCTCCAGCAGCGCCTTCCCATTTCTCTTGTCAGAGAGAGCATTTATTTCTGGGGAAAGACTGTTCTTTTGTTTGGGGAAAAACAGTTCAGTGGGCTGCTGGGTTTATAGGGAAGCGAACCCCGAGCCTATGCTGGCCTGGAGATGCCAGCACGTGAGGGTGGACACATGAGGGAGAAGGCTGACCTCGAGAAGGGCACTTCCCTTGTGGAGGGGCTCATGCATCTGGGGCTGGAGGCCTGGACTCCAGGGAGGAAGGATGCAGCCATGAGAGGGGGCTGGGGGCTCACGACAGAGGTGGTCCAGGGGCTGCCCCTCCCAGGCAGCCGGTGGCCACGGCCAATGGCTGGGTCTCCGGGTCAGTGCTGGCTAATGGCCATCCTTTGAAGTGTTCTCTTTGTACGTGATCATTCTCCTGGGCTCGCCCCAGCCTGTGAGTCCACGTGCGAAGGATCACCGTGGCCTGGGGGTGTTAGATCTTCTTTGGGGGATTAAGGGAGAGACCGTGTCCTTGGCTGGTACACAGCAGCGTGGAGAGATTGGCAGCCTTCAAGGAAGCAAGCGATGGTCAGGAGAACCTCTCCTGATCCCAGAGAGGCTGGATCAAGAGGTGACCAGCAATGAGAAGGCCATAGCTGGGGATCTCGCTAAGGGAAGCCTATAAAATATTGGACTCATAGCTAATTAGTGGAATGGGGGCAGGGCTAGGGTACTAGTGGAAAGAGGGCTCCTGGATGCTGGAGAATCTGAACCGTCTGGGTCAAAAGGCTTCAAGTCAAGCCCTGAGACCCCGAGAAGAGGGGACACTGAAAGCCGAGCCGCGGGTGTGCAAGGCCTCGGCCACCTGGCGTGACCTGGCTCTCTCAGGGTCACGTGGATGAACGCCAGCTGCTGCATCTCCTGGAACGCAGTCAGGCTGGCAGCTGAGTTCATCGCCAAATCAGATTTGGGCTTCTGTGCGAAGTCCTTTTATATTAAGTACTTTAACATACATCACCTCCTCCAGTCTATTGATAAATCCTATTACCCATTATGAAGCCAGAGGCAGCTTCCCAGCCAACAGGAGAGAGGCTGATGGAGGGGTGCTGGGGGGCTCGGGCGTGTGGCTTGGGGGAGACACGGTGGGTATGACCAGGCTGGTTGACTAAAGCAAGCTCACCTCCTCCCCTGTGGGAGGGCTCAACACCCTGGAGGGAGGGGCCAGGCCTGGGTCGGGGGAGAGGGGGGAAATGTGAGGTGTGCTGGGCGTGATGGTGGAGGGCCAGCCCGCTGGTTTTGTCTACCCACCTCCTGGCTCCCGGATTCCAGACCCCTTCTCCTCCGAAAGAGTTACGAATATTAAGACCCATTTGTTCATGAACGAATGAGCGAATCATTTCAACGAATGCACAGCATTCCTGCCTGGTTCTCAGTGCTGTGGCCTCACAGGGTCAAGAGCACAGACCCAGACCCTGTCCTCTCAGAGCTCAGAGCCCAGGGTGGGGAAGGGGGAGGGCGGCTGGGTACAGGAGTGTGCGTGCAGCCACGCACCTGTGACAATGCAGTGGGATTGCTGTGCTCTTTGACGGCCAGAGGAGGGGAGGCAAGGGCTGGCCGCCCGGATCTCCAGCCTGCGGGGACCCCAGAGAGGCGCCCTGCGAGCCAAGCCCTGAGGAATGAGGCGTTTGCCAGACAGGAGGGGCGGACGGGGTGTGTTGTGCTGCAGGCAGGAGGAGCAGCCCTGAGGCGAGTCAGAGGGACCCAGCTCCGGGCGGGGGGCTGGCCTGTGAGGACTCAGGGCCCAGGCTGCCCAGGGAGGCGAGAGGAAGGATGTGTGGTCCACGGGAACGGAGTTTCTAAGGTCAATGGGAAGCCACTGAAGGGTGTTGTTCAGGGCAGTGACGTGACTGGGTTTGGGTTTGGGGAAAAACCTCCACGTGGAAGGGGCAAGGCTGAAGGGGGCAAGCCCAGTCCCCTCCCCAAACAAAATCCTGATGCCCCTCTCCGTGGGGCAGGGGTAGTGATGGGGTCCATGTAGGAAACTGCTCAGGCTGACAGAGTGGGATGGGAGAGGTGGGTAGGAATCCAGAGGTGGTCACACCGGTCAGAATGGCCATCATGAAAAAGTCTGCAAATAACAAATGCTGGAGAAGGTGTGGAGAAAATGGAACCCCCCCTACACTGTTGGTGGGAATGTAAGTTGGTGCTGCTACTATGGAGAACAGTATGGAGGTTCCTCAGAAACTAAAAACAGAATTACCATATGATCCAGCAATCGAACTGCTGGGTATATATCCAGACGAAACTCTAATTCAAAAAGCTACACGCGCCCCTATGTTCATAGCAGCACTATTCACAATAGCGAAGACACGGAACAACGTAAATGTCTATTGACAGAGGAATGGGTAAAGAAGATGTGGTGCGTACATACAATGGAAAACTACTCAGCCGTAAAAAAGAATGAAATAATGCCATTTGGAGCAACACGGATGGACCTAGAGATTGTCATACTAAGGGAAGTAAGTCAGAAAGAGAAAGACAAATACTATGTGATATCACTTATATGTGGAATCTAAAACATGACACAAATGAACCTAACTATGAAACAGAAACAGATTCACAGACGTACAGAACAGACTTGTGGTTGCCAAGGGGGAGAGGGTTGGGGGAGGGGTGGAGTGAGAGGTTGGGGTCAGCAGATGTAAGCTTTTATATATAGAATGGATAAACAACAAGGCCCTCCTGTATAGCACAAGGAACTATATTCGATACGATATAGTTATCCTATGATTAAACTATAATGGGAAAGAATATATAAAAAAGAATGTATATATATATATATATGTATAACTGAGTCACTTTGCTGTACACCAGAAATTAACACAACATTGCAAATCGACTATACTTCAATTTAAAAAAAGATATTTTAAAAAAAGGAATCCAGAGGTGGGCATTTCCCCACAGAGTGGAAAGAGGCAACTCCAAATGGGGGAGAGGCACCCGGACTCCCCGAGGCCAGGGCAGCCCAGACGAGGCCCCTCGTCGACCCTGGGCTTCTGCAGAAGGCTCGGCTCGTCCTGCGGGTCAGCCTCTGTGCCCTGGGCTGCGTGAAGGCGGTGGAGCGTGTGATGTGTGTGTGTGACCGCTGCTTGTGGAAGTGGATTCACGCGTGCAGGTGGGGCAGGTACGTGTGTACATATAAGGGAGCACCTGTAAATCTAAAACGTGCTGAGGGACTTCCCTGGTGGTCCAGTGGTTAAGACTCCGTGCTCCCAATGCAGGGGGCCCGGGTTCAATCCCTGGTCAGGGAACTATATTCCGCATGCCGCAATGAAGATCCCGCGTGCCGCGACTAAGACCCGACGTGACCAAATAAATAAATTAATTAAAAATAAATAAATAAAACATGCTTGATAGGGGCAGCGTGCCAGCAAGCCTTCAAAATGACCCACTCTGGGCTCCCCCTGTTGTGGGGTAGAGAAGCGGCCCAGCCAGGGCAGGAGCCCCCACTCCAGCCCTGTCTGTCCTGCCCATGCCTCATTAGCCTCAGTTACAGCTAATAAGGTCCCTCCAATCCCCAAGCTGGGGGCGGGGCAGAGAGCCAGACAGGAGCGGAGATCCAGGGATTCAACTTGGCTGGAGAGGGTCCCCCAGGTGAGCCATGCACCCGTGGAAATGGGGTTTTGTTCAGGTAACTAAATACTGACTCCTTGCAAATAACAAGGGCTCCCATTTCGCAAGCACCTACTGCACGTCAGGCCTTGAGCTGACCTACAAGTGCTCAGACAGTCCTCCAAACAGTAGGATCCCATTTCACAGATGGGGAAACTGAGGCTCGGGAAAATTGAAGAGACTTGCTCTGGACCATAAACTAGCAAATGAAAGAGTCTGAATTCAAACGCAGTCTTCTCTTTGACACCAAGATGTGCCACTATCGACTCAGTACAAAGAGACCTCGGAGCCCCGAGGATGGCTGCTTTCGGTTGCCGGGACGATATGGGGTCTTTAGAAGTGTAAGATGCGGGGTTTCTGGCCGAAATATTGTCTGTTAGCCCGCACCTGTTCTCCTCTCCTTGTACATCATGGAAGCCCGCCCCCCCCACCCCACCCCCATCCTCTCAGGCCCTCTGCCCCTCGCTGATGGCTTTCTCCAGCAGTTTCCCCTGCTGTTCCTTTCTGTTTTCTCTGCATCATCACCAGAACCCCAGGGTGCTGCGGTCCCTCCCTCTTTTCAGGAAGAACCCTTTCCTTCCCTCAAACTCCCCACCAGCTTGTACTCCATTTCCCTGCTCCCTCTCATGATCAAACCTCTGGAAAGCCTTATCGACACCACGTTTGGTTTTTTTACCCCTCATTCATCCTTTTAAAATCTTCTGCATTCACCCTGGAATCCACCCAAGATGGGCTTTGTCCCCGACTCCCCCAAATCTGCCCTCCCAAGGTCACCTTTGACCTCCACGTTGCTAAGTCCACGGACCCACCTGGCCGTCCTCTGTCTGGACCCCTCAGTGGCACTGGACACTGATGCCCATGCCCCCTGGACATGCTCCACCCGCTGGGCTTTGGGGCACCATCCTTCCCGATTTTCTCCCCTCTATGGCTCCTTGCCCTCCATGTGCTGCCTTCACCGTCCAACTTCCCAGGGCTCCATCCCAGGCCAGCCCTCACCTTCCTCCTTGTTCTCAGAGCCTCACACGCTCCCATGGCGTCGGGGGTCATCTCTAAGCCCAGGACTGGGTTGCCTGCCCTTCAGACTTGGACGTCCAAATGCTCCCATGCCTCAAGGGCACCTCACAGCAACAGGTCAAAACAGAACTCTGGGGCTTCCCTGGTGGCGCAGTGGTTGAGAGTACGCCTGCCGACGCAGGGGACGCGGGTTCGTGCCCCGGTCCGGAAGGATCCCACGTGCCGCGGAGCGGCTGGGCCCGTGAGCCATGGCCGCTGAGCCTGCGCGTCCGGAGCCTGTGCTCCACAACGGGAGAGGCCACAACACTGAGAGGCCCACGTACCGCAAAAAAATAATAATAAATAAAATAAAATTTAGAAAAACCAGAACTCTTCCTCTGGGGTCACAGCCACTTGGGAAAACCGTTCTGCAGTTTCTTATAAAGTTAAACACACATTTATCATATGACCCTACAATCCCACACCCGGGGATTCACTCAAGAGAAATGAAAGCTTATGTTCATACCCAAACCTTTACACGAATTTTCAGAGCTGCTCTATTCATAGCTGCCCCAAACTGGAAGCAACTGAAATTCCCTTCTCTGAGCGAATGTGTTAGGGAACCGTTGATTGAAACCGCTCACCTTGGCCCGGCATGACGATGACTGCTTCCCTGAGTTGTCTCACAACAGGAGGTCCCGATAAGGAACCCGGTGCTGCAGCCAAAAACTAGCCAGAAGAATTTGGGAGGGGCCCAAAAGGGGAAGGAGACGCCAGCCCATAATATGTCCTACCAACCTCCCAGAAACCCTCGCGCTGGAATCCATCTTGGCTGAGAGATGCGCGCGCCACCAGGAAGGACCCTGAGTCAGAAAAAATATGGGTGAAGCAAGATGATTGGCCAGATACAACCCGGAAACTCACCTCATCACCATAAACCCCGAGACTGCGAGTCACGTGGCAGAGCAGGTCTCCTGGGCTCCCTTACTCTGCTGCTCTCCGTCCGGGCGCCCCTTCCCAATAAAGTCTCCTGCTTTGTCAGCACGTGCGTCTCCTCGGACGATTCATTGCCAAGTGTTAGACAAGAGCCCACTTGGGCCCTGGAAGGGGTCCCCCTTCCTGCAACAATGGACGGAACTGCAGTGCTGGGGGCAGGATGCTCCCCGGCAATAAAAAGGACCATGCTTGATGGCAACAACACAAGCACCTTGAGGGCACTGTGCTGAGCGAAGGAAGCCTCTCACATGCTGTGCGACTCCATTTACAAGACGTTTTCAAACAGACAAAGCTGTAGTGACAGAGATCAGTGTTTGCTGAGGACGGGGTGGGGGTGGGGGGGGTTGGGAGAGGAGGGTGTGGCTACAAGGGGGCAGCTCGAGGGAGCTCTCTGGGGAGATGGACTGTTCTGTGTCTTGATTGTGCTGGTGGTCCTATGAATCTACGTGGGTTAAAATTCATAGAACTGTACCCCCAAAGGTCAATTTTACTGGATGATAATATACAAAACAAAATGTAAACATATTCAAAAATTTCTTCCAGAAACTTCTTCCTCCCCCGGCTGTCCCCACTTCACTAGGTACAATCTCCATCCACCCAGGGTCTCCAGCCAGAACCCGGGGCTCCCCTGGATGCCTCCTACCAGCCACTCGGTCAACTCCATCCCCAGGCAGCCCTCGGCTCCCATCTCCAGAACCCAGTCCAGGCTGTGCTTTGTCTTGGCGGAAACTGCCTGGTCTCCCTCCAACTGCCCCTCCCAACTCAAGCGGCCGGCCAAGCATCAGAAATCAGAGAGCGTGACCTCCCCGTCTAAAATCCTGCAATGGCTTTCCCTGAACTTAGAACAAAACCAACTCCCTCCCGAGGCTGCAGGGCTAAGCACCACCTGGCCCTGTCCCCTCTGCTCTCACGGCGCTCACACACTCTAGCCACGTCATATTAAGCTCTTAGAAGGCATCACCCGTGAGTTGAAGGCAGGGCCTTTGCACCTGCGGTTCCCCTGCCGGAAACGCACCTCTGCCTGCTCCGGCTCCCCCTTCCGCCTGTAAAGCTACTTCCTCGGGGGGCTTCCCCCACCACCTGGGGCCTGGTGTCAGGTCGCCCCTCCCAGCCACCCTCCCTGTAGCCCCCTCGGTTTGTCACCTTCCCAGCACCTTGAGTCACCTGTGGTGGTTTGTTTTGTTTATTCCCATCTCCCTACTAGACCATAAACCCCGTGGGGCTCTTGGATCTGAAGCACCTGGCTATGTTGGACACATAGTAGGTACCTGTTATAGATTGAATTGTGTCCCCCAAAAAGATAGATGGAAGTTCTATCTATCCTGGTGCCTGTGACTCTGACCTGATATGGAAACAGGGTCTTTGCAGATGTGATTAAGATATAAATTAAGGGGCTTCCCTGGTGGCGCAGTGGTTGAGAGTCCGCCTGCCGATGCAGGGGACACGGGTTCGTGCCCCGGTCCGGGAGGATGCCGCGTGCCGCGGAGCGGCTGGGCCCGTGAGCCATGGCCGCTGAGCCTGCGCGTCCGGAGCCTGTGCTCCGCAACGGGAGAGGCCACGGCAGTGAGAGGCCTGCGTACCACAAAAAAAAAAAAGATACAAATTAAGATGAAGTGATACTGGAGTAGGGTGAGCCCTTAGTCCAGTACGACTGCTGTCCTTCTAAGAAGAAGAGATAAGGGGAGAACACTCTATCGAGACAGAGGCACAGAGAGAAGACGGCCACGAGAAGACAGACGAAGGCATGGGATGACGCATCTACAGCCAGGGGATGCCAAAGATGCTGGCTTCCCCCAGCAGCTCGGAGGACGGATTCTCCCTGACAGGTTTTGGAAGGAGCATGGCCCTGCCACCACCTTGATTTCAGACTTCAAGCCCCCAGAACTGTAAGGCAATACATTTCTGTTGTTTTAAGCCCACCTGATCTGTGGTACTTGGTGATGGCAGCCCTAGGAGACTAACTAATACAAGTGCCCTTTAAAAATATCCATTGAATGAATTAATACGACAGTGACAAAACTCTCAGAAGGAAATCCTCCCCACTCAGCGAGAGAAAGGGGGGCGCTCGTTCTCCCCAGCACTGTTGGAAGGCATTACTGTCAGGGATTCCATCCCTAACTCACCCACTGGGACCCCATATCTTCTGAGACCCCAGCCAAACCCAGGACCCCCCTGCTGCCCCCTCCCACCAGGGCTGGGGCCACACCTGGTAGGTGAGCAGCCCAGAGGTACCCAAAGGAGCCTGGACAAATGCCCCATGGGTCCCCCTGCCACACTTGGCAGTGGACACCCCCCCATATCCTCAGCACAGCTCTGCCCCCGCCCCAGTCCTCAGCAGATGACAGTATGGTGCGTGTCCCATCTTTGGTGGGAGGGGGTGGTTCAGGAAGATTGGCAGGTTCGGTTAAAGGGTGTAAACTGCGCCTAACAAAATCTCTGTCCTTAATGAGCTGGGAACATACATGTTGGGTTGAAAAAATAAAAAATAGAACACGAAACTGACTCTCCAAACGTTTGGGGATCACGGACCCCTTTGGCAATGGAATGAAAACGAAGGCCCTCACTCGGGCCGACCTCACACCCACACGATGCTTAGCATGTATTTCCGGGAGTCCAGGACCATTAAGGCCCACTCTCCCGAAAGCACGGGCCCCGTAGAAGGAACTCCAGGCTGATCACTCCCTGGGATCCTGGTGTTTTATTGACACAGTGGTGACCCTAGCACTTACTGCATGTTTACCATGGCCTGGCCACGGCTCTGAGCCTCTTCACGGGTTGTCTGATTTAAACTCCATGGTTATGGGACTTCCCTGGTGGTGCAGTGGTTGAGAATGCACTTGCCAATGCAGGGGACGTGGGTTCAAGCCCTGGTCCGGGAAGATCCCATGTGCCGCGGAGCAGCTAAGCTCGTGAGCCACAGCTACTGAGTCTGTGCTCTAGAGCCCGTGAGCCACAACTACTGAGCCTGCATGCCACAACTACTGAAGCCCGTGCGCCTAGAGCCCGTGCTCCGCAGCAAGAGAAGCCACTGCAGTGAGAAGCCTGCACACCACAACGAAGAGTAGCCCCTGCTCGCCGCAACTAGAGAAAGCCCGTGCACAGCAACGAAGACCCAATGCAGCTAAAAATGAAACAAACAAACAAACTCCATGGTTATTATCTCCATTTTATGGAGGTGGGAAAGGAGCCACAGACAAGTTAAGAAACTTGCCCTGGGTCACACCTGAGCCAGGATTTGCACCTGGACAGTCTGACATGGAAGCCATCCACCTATGTCTTTTTCTCTTGTGTGTGTGTGTGTGTGTGTGTGTGTGTGTGTGTGTGTGTGTGTGTGTTAAAATATACATAACATAAAACTTACTATTTTGCCATTTTAAAGTGGATAGTTCAGTGACATTAAGTGCATTCACGTTACTGTGCAACTGCCATCAATATCCTTTTCTAGGGACTTCCCTGGTGGTCTAGTGGTTAGGACTCAGTGCTTTCACCACCGTGGCCAGGGCTCAATCCCTAGTCAGGGAACTAAGATCCTGCAAGCTGTGCAGCACAGCCAAAAATAAAATAAAATTAACAAACAAACAAATAAAAGCAATTACCTTTAAAAGATATCCTTTTTCATGGGGAGGGGGAAGGGTGAGCTGTGACAAAGTGAGAGAGCGGCATGGACATATATACACTACCAAACATAAGGTAGATAGCTAGTGGGAAGCAGCCGCATAGCACGGGGAGATCAGCTCGGTGGTTTGTGACCACCTAGAGGGGTGCGATAGGGAGGGTGGGAGGGAGGGAGACGCAAGAGGGAAGAGATATGGGAACATATGTATATGCATAACTGATTCACTTTGTTATAGAGCAGAAACCAACACACCATTGTAAAGCAATTATACCCCAATAAAGATGTTTAAATAAATAAATGATTTTGATCCGTTAAAAAAAAAAATCCTTTCCAGAACACTTACATCACCCCAAACAGAAACTTTATACCCTCTAAGTAACTCTCCATTCCCCTCTCCCTCCAGCCCCTGGCAACCTTATCCTATTTTCCATCTCTATGAACTTGCCTATTCCTGGTGCCTTACCTATGTGGACTCACACAGTATTTGTCCTTCTGTGTCTGGTTTATATCATCCATGTTGTAGCAGGTGTCAGGATTTCCTTCCTTTTCAAGGCTGAATAATATTCCATGGTATGTAGAGACCACATTTTGTTACTCCATCATCAGTTGATGGACACTTGGGTTATTTCCACCTTTCCACTATGCAAGTAATGCTGCTAGGAACATGGGTGCACAAATATCTATTCAAGTCTCTGCTTTCAGTTCTTTTGGGTGTATAACCCGGAGTGGAACTGCTGGATCATATGGGAATTCTATGTTTAATTTTTTGAGGAACCAAAACACTGTTTTCCACAGCCACTGCGCCATTTTACATTCCTACCAATAGTGCACGTGGGTTCGTATTTGTCCACATCCTTGCCAACACTCGTTGTTTTCTGTTTTTCTGACGGTAGTCATCCTAAGGGGGCACCTCCATCTATTTCTTAACCTCCAAGCCTCAGTTTCCTCATCCGCATACTGGGGACAAGGACCCTCAAGGGGCAGGACTCAATGAGGAAACACACAAACGGGACTTAGAATACCATATGGCCCGTAAGAACTGCTCGGCAATGACAGCTAATGTTCCTGAAGGGGGGAGCCCCACCCCCCAACCCCAGGTGGGGGTCACAGAGCTACAAGGGTCAGTGCAGGCAGAATAAAAATCACACGCTTCCCTTCTCACCCATGTTCCCTGCTGATCAGCAACGGAAGAGACTAGACGGAGGGCGGGGCAAGTCCGTGCAGTAAGTGGAAAGGCCTCTGCTCTCTCTGATCCCCTCCCCCTCCCCCTCCCCTCCACACACACACACACACACACACACACACACACACACACGCACAAAGCCTGCTTCCCTCCTGCGTTTTCTATTCTTGTCCTAAGTTCCGTCTATCTTTAGTTACTGGGTGATCAATACGGCAGGACGTTTATGGAAGAAGACAAGAAGGCAAGAAAGGGGCAGGGGGTCAAGGGAGGAGAAAACCAGGCGGGTGCCGGCTGGCCCAGGGCCTTGGATGAGAAGCCAGACCCCAGCAGCATCTGGGAAAGCCAGTGGATTCTCACACCTACCAACTTTTAAAATGGTATCTGTAGTTCCTGTTCCCTTAATCAATGGTGTACAGATGAGGTGCACAGGACCTTCATCTGACGCATGGGACCTCTCTCCATCATCTCCCACCAACACCACCCTGCTCGGCTTGAATACCTCCAAGAACGGGGAACTCACTCTTCCTTTCCTGTCCTTGGCTGGCTAAGGCCCAGCTGGACTGGTTCCCTGGAGCCTCCAAGAGTTTTCTGGGTGGAGGACTTTGCCCTGGGGCAGGGCCTGAGGGTGAGAATAGGATGACCATTTCCCCTTCCCTCTGCCCCAGACCCAGAGTCAGCAGGCTGTTTACCCGGAGTTTGTCCAGATCCCAGGTGCCCGCCCTGCCAGAGGTCTGCAGAATACTGTGAGTGTAGCGGCTATGCTGTCACCGCTGTGAGAAGACAGGCAGGTCTCAGAGCAGAGGGGGCACACTGACAGCTTGTGAGCTGCCTTGGGTTGCAGGTGTGTTTTGTTTTACCTGCACAGGATTTTCAGTAGCTGCCAGTATTTCAAAAAGCAAGTGATTTCACATATATATCTGCTGTGTGCCTTCTCTCACAACATCAGAAGATGCGGCAACATCTGGTCTGCCTCTCTCCCTGACCTCTCCGGCCACCTAGCCAGAGGAATGGGACACTAGGGTAAGCTCTTCAAATATATCGTTTCACTGAAGCCTCACCCCAAGCTGGTGAGGTCGTTATCATATCTCCATTTTGCAGACGGGAAAACTGAGGCTTAGACAGGTTAAGGTGATCCAGCTAATCAGTGATGGAGGCAGGATTCAAACCCTGGTTGGTCTAATGATGCCAGCTTCTACCTGGGGGTTCCCAACTCTCCACTCCCTTGCGGAGATTTGTAAAGAATCTCTTCTGGACCTCGCCCCAAACTTATGGGATCCAGAGCTCTTAGCAGTGGGGCTGGGGAGCCCGTTGTTTTAAAATGCCCTCCTGAGGATTTCCCTGGCGGTCCAGTGGTTAAGAATCCACCTTCCAATGCAGGGGACGGGGCTTTGAACCCTGGTTGGGGAACTAAGATCCCACATGCCGTGGGGCAACCAAGTCTGCATGCCGCAACTAGAGAGAAGCCCACGCGCTGCAACGGAAGATCCCGCATGCCAGATCCCGCATGCGGCAACGAAGGACCCCATGTGCCGCAACTAAGACCCGACGCGGCCAAAAATAAAATAAATAAATATTTAAAAAATAAATAAATAAAGTAAAATGCTCTCCTGTATGAAGCTGGTTGGATGTGGGCCTGGCTGCCCTTGACCACTGTGTTGGGGGTGCAGGTGGGGGCCTTGTCTCTTCTCCAAGCACCGTCTCATTCCTCCTCAAATCCGGTGCCGCCCCGGACTTGCCCAGTTAAAGCCAGCCGCTCTCCCAGCCCACACCTGAGTTTCCCTGTGTGTGGAAGGAGAAAATCGCTCCCGCCCCTTCCCAGCCTTCCAGGAATGGGAGCAACTTAATGGGCGGGACCCCCTCTTCTCTTTATCTCAGACCCAGAGTAAGCAGGACTGGCAAAGCTGTTTTGCCTGGTCTTGAAGGGAGGGGAGGCCGGTGGTGGGCCGGGACCTCCAGGTGCTGGAAGCTACTTTGCTCCCTGCACCGCTGCCCTGTGGGGCTGCGGTTTGCTCTCCTTCTTCCTCTCACCCCCTGATTTGTACCAGGTCCTCACCCCCAGGGGCCTGGGCTTCTCCATCTGCTCCATCCTCCTCCCCCAGAGCCAGGTGCTTGCTGGCTGGAAATAGCTGACATGAGGGACAGGGCTGGAAGCATCCATGGTATCAAAGACCTTTAGATTCCATAGAGAGATGGACTTGAGCTTGGGCACACTAGGGTTGGACCTTGACTGTTTGGTGGTCAGTTTCGCTGTGTGATCTACTTATGTCCCCTGACCTCGGCCTCCTTATCTAAAAACACGAGGTGGAGGGGAATGTCGTCCCTGTGGGAAAGGCTCTATGGGGCGGAGATCAGGTCCGGCTTGCTCAATGCTCCAGCTTGTGGGGTCTTAGAGATTTAATAACCTTGTGGGAAGTGAATGACTATTGATTAACTAAGATGCATGTGAGCCCTGAGCTCACTGCTCAACAGGAAAGGAGCCCATAGCAAACACTCAGTAAGTATCAGCTACTATTGTTAGCAGGCCACAGGGGGAGGCACCGTGTAACTCTGGGTCATGAAATTCTGAGCAAATACCAGAACAGGTTCAGTCTGAAATCCCAGCACCCGAGAGCGCGGGGATCCTCAGGTCACTACCAAGGGCATCCTCTGGGTGGGCCCACGGGCACCTTTGCCACCCCATCCTGCCTCTCTGGCCTCTCTGGCTCCCAGGCACAGCTGGACTTTCCCACCTGGAATTTAAAAAGGAAAAGTAGAGGAAGTCACAGCCCATTGCTGAAGCATCTGACCAGATCTAATTAATCGATTAGCCAAGCTGCCACTTTCCTGCCAACCAGCCGCCTGAAGAGTACTTACTTTATCTGTGAATTGATCGCGTGCTTTCACCACCACTACAGCTAATCCCCACCACCCACAGAGGCTGGGTGCCAGCGGGAGCTGGGAGCTGCCGGGCAGGGACCGCCCTGCCACGTTGCCAGGGAGGCACGGGCTCCAGGCAGCCCCAGGCCTCAGACAGGAAACTGAGGTCCAGAGAGGGGAGCAGAGGGGCGGGGCTGGAACCCAGCTCACCTGACCCCCAGGTCACCTGGCACCAGAACAGCCCTCTTGATCTAGATGAGGCTGAAAAGCTGAGACTCTTTCCTGCCCCCCACCTGTCCCTCTGTCCCGTCCCAAATACGATCTGCCCCACTTCTGCATCTCAGAGTCCCTCCTAAGAGAAAAATGACCTTTACCCCTGGCTGAGGTGTGAGGGGCACTACAGGTCCTGGCTGCCACCATCCAGCACAGACCCTGCAGCCGGCCTGGACCTTAGGACCCTGCACGAGCCGCCTAACGAAGGGGCAGGCGGGCCCTTGATTAGACTCCTGAAGATGAGGGACACCCCCATAGCAGCCCAAGGAGGTCAGAAAAGGGGCCACAGCCCCCAGAAGGGGTGGGGATCTTGTTCCTACCTCCGGACTGCTAAGCTGTTGGGTCAGTGGATGGGAGGCTCTTAAGAGAACCAGACCATCGCATCCCCAGGGCTGGCAGAGGTCACCAAGATGGCCCACGGCCCAAAGCCTGCACACAGATCTAAGAAACAGGAGCAGGACATTGATCCTTGACTCCCCGCTACCGCAACAGCTGCCACATATCAGGCGGTCTCCAGACCACTCCTGGTTTAAAATAGCCTGCCCCCTGGGCTTCCCTGGTGGCGCAGTGGTTGAGAGTCTGCCTGCCGATGCAGGGGACGCGGGTTCGTGCCCTGGTCTGGGAAGGTCCCACATGCCACGGAGCGGCTGGGCCCGTGAGCCATGGCCGCTGAGCCTGCGCATCCGGAGCCTGTGCTCCGCAACGGGAGAGGCCACAACAGTGAGAGGCCCGCGTACCGCAAAAAAAAATAAAAAATTAAAAAATAAAAAATAAATAAAGTAGTCTGCCCCAAGTGCGGGTGGGCTAGGAGTCACGGGTGTCAGAACCACAGGTCCCTGCCTGTGCACCTGCCTCACTGCCACCTGCTGGCCTTGAACTGACCCCACCTCATGAATCGCTTGCCTTTGCCTTGGCCCACCTGGAATCCACAGAGTCAAAGGAAAATACAATGCAGACACAGCGGAAAACCAAAACCCCACATCGCCCCTGCCCACCCCTACTCCGCAGGTGTGACCACAGTGAGACGTTAGTACACCAGCTTCTAGCCTTTTCCCACATCCACGATGCTCCCGGGCCCGAAAGGGCTTCTTTCCAATGTCAACGTCAACAGAGAAATCATGTGTGCGGGCATATTACATATTTTACAAAAATGGGATTATACTATACACACCATGCAGCAAACTGGGTTTTGCACTCATCAGTAATTATATACTCGGGCAGTCTGCAGAGCCTGTCGTGGAAAGCTGCCCAAGGTATGTTGTCCCAGCTGGGTTCTGGTACAGCCCCTGCCCAAACTGGCCTAAGCCATGCTCCTGGCCCTAATTGTGCCCCAACACCCTTGGGTCTCAACTTGGTCCTTCCTCAACCTGCCCCAGCTCTCGGACGCCATTATTTTGAACACTATGTATTTTATTCAATAAACACTTTTTTAGCATGTGTGACGTGCTAACCCACAGTCGTGTAAACTGCGATGTACTAAACACAAGCTCACAGTAGTTCTGAGTATCTCATCAGCTCGAACTCTAACTCAATTAGCTTACCACGATGCAATGAGACAAGCATGTTCGTTATCATCCCTGTTCTACGGATGGGGAGACTGAGGCGCGGAGAGGTCCTCGTCCGGAGGCTCACAGCCCCGTCGACGGCAGAGCCGGGAATTCACCCCAGGCCATCTGGCTCCAGAATGCCTACTCCGACTGTCACAGCAGCGGTTCTCGAACGTGCGTGTATCCGAACCCTCCAGAGAGCTTATTAAAACACAGACTGCTGGGCCTCACCCCTGGGATTTACGGTACAGCAGGCCTGGCACGGGGCCCGAGAATTTGCATTTCTAACGAGTTTCCAAGTGACGGTAATGCTGCTGGTCCAGGAACCACACTTAGAGAGCTCCTGTGTTACATGCTGCTGCCCCTTATGATTGACCCCTTGGTTACCCGCGATGCCCCCCCACCCCAAAGCCTCGCTCTTGAGTGCAGACCAGGGTGTTATATCCGTGGCTGGGGATAAAGGCCTTGCCCCTACTGACCGGCAGGTCATCTGTCGAATGAACAGATGATCTGGGACAGCGTGTGACCATTTTATCATCTGCAATCTACAGAGTTCCTGGGAATCAAAGGCTGTTTTTACCTCCTGTGATGGTCCTTTGCCTCCCCCCAAAGTGTCCACAAAACATCTTCTTCTCCAAAGCTGTGAGTAAAGGACTAACTCGGCAGGGTTGGGTTGTCCACACGCTACAGAGTCCAAAGAAAAGTCTGGCCCTTAACTAGCTCCTGGGAGGAGTTTATGAGCCTTGGAATGTCCTGCCTAACAAGAGTCTTTGTTTATCTGGGGCCTGGGGCCACTCCAGATAATTGATACTAATGATGTGATTTATGATGGCGGCCTGGGGCCATGCAGTATCAGCATGACCTGTGGGTCAAGGAATTGGGGCCCAAGGTCAACCACGTGGGCAGTCAGCCACGCCTACATAACCAATTCCCAACAAAACCCCTGGATACCCAGGCTCGGGCAAGTTCCCCTGGCTGGCGCTACTCCGCACGCGCTGTCACCGTTGCTGCACCGGGAGAGGATGACAGGAAGCTCGCACTGCTCTCTCCCAGAGCCTGCCCTCTGAACCTTTCTCTGTCGCTGATCATAATCTGTATCCTTTCATTGTAACAACAGCAACTGTGGGTGTAACAGCTTTGCTAGGCTCTGTGAGTCCTTCTAGCAAATCCTGGAGCCTGAAGGCGGTCTCGGGCACCCCCCAGACACAAGTGCCCGTTCATTGAGTCCGTGGCCAGTTACGTTGTACCTCCCGAGGACCAGGCTTTAGCTCAAACCCCACCCACACTGCCCAGGTCTGCTCAGCTCCACCCATCCTCTCCAGACCTCCCAGCCCTGTGGCTAGAGGTAGCCTGGGCCCTACGGGGGACATTCAGCATCCAGCATTCACCTCCCTCCATGGAAAATCGCAGGTAGCCCCTTTGATGCAACACCAGGTAATGTCCCAGGTATCACGTAACATCCTAGGCCTCAGGTAACATTCCAGGTATCTGGTAATATCCCGGCAAGCAGGTAACATCCTGGGTACCAGGTCACCCCCGGGCCTTACCTGCCCATGACCTCGATGTTGGAGATGGCGTAGAAGTACTTGTAGAGGTTCTCCCGCTGCACATACGTGCCGCCCAGCGCCGGGCGCAGCAGCCGCATGCGCAGGTCGGTGAGGGTGAAGAATTCCTTGAGGCCCTTGGCGCTCTCCAGCCGCGTGTACAAGTTGTCCATGTTGCGCAGGTTGGGGCCGGCGAAGATGGCGAAGCGGTCCCGTACCTCGAAGCGCACGTGCTTCTCCTTCTTGGAGCCGGCCCAGCGCGAGTACTCCTCCGTGCACAGCACCCGGTGGGCACCCGACGCCGACAGGTCGCGGGCGCGGCGGGCGGGCATGCCGAAGGCCTCCATGCAGTCCTCTGCGTAGAACTGGTAGGGCTGCCACGTGCGCCCGTTGTCCAGCGACTTCTCCAGGACCATGGCGGTGGGCCGGCCGTACTCGAACGTCACCACCACGTCGTCCGTCAGCTCCAGGCTCTTGTTCCACGACAGGGTGATGTTGGCCTCCAGCGGGCTGGGGTAGCGGCTCCAGGGGACGCTCTGCCAGTAGGTGGCCAGGCCCTCATCCTCCCTGTCCAACATGAGCCGGGGCGGGTGAGCCAGGTCCGGGTTGGAGGCGTCACACTCGTTGCTGCACAGGTAGGGGTTCTCCTGCGGGTGGGGAGAAGACCAGGGTGGATGCTGACTGTTCTGGGGGGCCCGGGAGCCTTGTCCCAGCCCAGCCCCGGTGTCTGCCCAGAGGTCTCAGAGCCTGTGCTCCGACGTCCGAGCACCAGGAAGCCTCTCTCTTCCAAAGCCCATAAAGACATGCAGCTCTATTGCCTCCCAAGAAAACATTCGTTCCTACTCTAAGCTCAGACAATCAAGAGGGGCGGGAGCTAGTCACTGCTCTGAGACCCTCCATGGCTCCCCACTGCCCGGAGGATAAAGCCCTACTGCTTTACCTCATTGACTCTGACCTCCTCCCACCATATCTGGAGCCACTGTTCCTGGCCTCCCACCTGAGCACTCCTGTCCTCCAAGCCTCCCTTGTCTGTGCCTCTGAGCCTTTGCAGATGGCATCCCCTCTCCTTGACATGCCCTTCCACTCTCTGTCTGCCTCCAAATTCCTACTCACACTTTTTTTGTCATCTTTATTGGAGTATAATGGCTTTACAATGGTGTGTTAGTTTCTGCTGTATAACCAAGTCAATCAGCCATATGCATACACATGTCCCCATATCCCCTCCGTCTTGAACCTCCCTCCCACCCTCCCTATCCCACCTCTCTAGGTCATTGCAAAGCGCCGAGCTGACCTCCCTGTGCTATGCGGCTGCTTCCCACTAGCTGTTTTACATTTGGTAGTGTATATATGTCCATGCCACTCTCTCACTTCGTCCCAGCTTACCCTTCCCCCTCCCCGTGCCCTCAAGTCTATTCTCTACGTCTGCCTCTTCATTCCTGCCCTTCCCCTAGGTTCTTCAGCACCATTTTTTTTAGATTCCATACATATGTGTTAGCATACGGTATTTGTTTCTCTCTTTCTGACTTACTTCACTCTGTATGACAGTCTCTAGGTCCATCCACCTCACTACAGATAGCTCTATTTTGTTTCTTTTTATGGCTGAGTAATGTTCCATTGTATATATGTGCCACATCTTCTTTATCCATTCATCTGTGGATGGACATTTGACTCTTGAAACATCTCCTACACAGAGACGCCTTCTCGACCCTTCAGACAATACAATTAGTAGCAACAGGAGGGGCAGTGGAAGAAGTCCACCTGGTGCCCAGCACATTATCTCATTTCTCTCCTGTTCAGTAACTAGCTAACCACCAATGCTCACAGTGTGGGAGTGTCAACTCCATGCTCGGGATGAAGCAACCCGGGCTTTGGAAGGTGGTGGCCCTTGCCCGAGGCCCTGCTAGGAAGAGCTGGGGGCCGCACTGTGGCCTGTCTGTCACTGGGGCCTGCTCTCTGTCCCCACAGCATGCGTGTCTGCCTCACGCACAGCCCGGGTTCCTCTCAAGGGGGTGCGTCTTGTGGCAGTCCTTTCCTCGGCACGTGCCTGGCTGGCCCAGTGGGGGACACTGGCTGGGTAAGGCAGGGCACGGCCCCCACATGCTTCCTCTCCCCTCACCCCTGCCTCCAAAAGCTGGCAGCCCACTCCCTGGCCCAGCGGGCTCCAGCTGGGGCTTCTCTCCTCCACAGTTCAAATCCATCCCCCGGGTCTGGCCTGCCGTGTGAACTCACCCAGAGGCCTGAAAATATCACTCACGTGGTGGTTGCTGGGGGTTGGAGGGATGAATAGGGGGAAGCCCAGGGAATTTTTAGGGCAGTGAAGCCATCTTGTATGACACTGTCATGCTGGATAAATGACATGGTACATTTGTGCAACGCCAGGAGGGAGCCCTACCGTCAACGTGGGCTTGCGTTAATGACGACACACCCATGTAACAAAGGTAGCACGCTAATGCAAGCTGTGGATAATGGGGCAGCTGTGTGGGGAACGGGTCTTAGGGGCTCTCTGGACTGTCTGCTCCATTTTCGGTAAACCTAAGACTGCTCTAAAAAATAAAGGCTATTAATTAACAGGAAACGCCGTCACTGAGAACCGCACGCGCCCCAGACCAATGGCAGCTCCTTTGATGAATATTTCAGGACCCTGGTTTGCTCAGACAAAAGCGGCTTCGATCTGAGTTAAAGCCTCATGTTCTAAAACGAGGCATTCGGCTCCCAGTGGCCGTGGGCGTCTTGTCTCCCGAGGGGCCGAGTCGGCATCACCGCAGCGACCCTGGGCCATCACCTTTGAAGCCCGTTAGTGGAGGGCCAGTTCCTAGGCCACCCAGGGATCCTCAGCGGGCAGCTTGGCTCTGGGGTTTACTGAGGCGGGTCCCACCAAAATAGCTCTGTCCTGGGTCCCCTGTGGTACCACTATCCACCCCACCTGGCCAGACCTGCTGATTCCCAGGACCCGGAAAACTTGGGGTGGAAGGGGTACAGCATTGAGTCCACCCCCCTCACTGAGCAAATGGGGAAACCGAGGCCCAGGTGGGGCAGAACTGGCCCAGGACTCCCTGAGGGTGGGAGGGGTTTGAGGACGAGCCTGCTTGTGTCCTGGACAACCTCAGAGGTGTTCTGGAACTCTAGGGACCTCACGCACAACATGGCAGGGAGAGGGGCCAGGCTTGGCCCATGGGGGTCCAAGCTTCCCCGCACTCCAGCTGGTGCTCTTGTGACGTCGCCCGGAACGGGGAGAGGCTGAAAGGCCCCGTGGGGATGGCTCAGTGGCTTGTAGAGTCCAGGCCTGGTGATGAAAGGGGGGCAGGCCTGCCTGTGGGGAACAGCCCGCTCCCCAGGCCCTCAGCTGGCTCAGAGCTCACACCTGGACACTGGGGACCGGAAGACACAGTTTGCGCTCAAGTGGGCATCCTCCCCTCCCCCGACCCAGCAATCATCCTCTTCCCACAGCTTCCCTTCTCCTACCGCCCCTGGCAACTTGTTATGGAGTATACTCTGCGCCCCCGCCCCCCAAACTCATATGTTGAAGCCTGAACCCCCAGTACTTCTGAATGTGACTGTATTTGGAAATAGGGCCTTTAAAGGTGATTACATTAAAATGAGGCCCTTAGGGTGGGCCCTGATCCAATCTGACTGGTGTCCTTACAAGAAGGGAAAATTTGGATACACAGACCCCTGGGGCACGTGCACACAGAATGACCATGTGAAGAAGCAGCAACAGGGGCCCATGGGCAAGTCATGGAGAGAAGCCTCAGAAGAAACTAGCCTGCCTTGGTTTTCAAGGGTCAGACCTTGACCTTGGACTTCCAGCCTCCAGAACCTGAGAAAATAAATTTCTGTGGTTTAAGCCACGCAGGCCCTAGCAAACTAATACAGGCCTCACCCCAAGTGAGCAAAGCGTGGGTCAGGGTGGGAGCAACGGCCAGACGCTCTCTCTGGGGCCCTCCTCTACCGGCCCGCTTCTCAATACGCTGGTACCAGGTGGCATCATGCTACTCTGCCCACCTGGAAAGCTATCCACCCAGCACTGAAGCTGGGCCTTTTCCCCGGCTGTCTCATCCCCTCTCACCTCTGAGCTTGTGCCCCGGCAGCTGCTTTCCCTCCTCTGGGTTTTTAGAGCTTTCCCTATGTACTTCCTCCAGGAAGCCCTCCTTGCCTGATTCACTTTTTTTTTTTTAATTAATTAATTAATTAATTAATATTTTTGGCTGTGTAGGGTCTTCGTTTCTGTGCGAGGGCTTTCTCTAGTTGTGGCGAGTGGGGGCCACTCTTCATTGCCGTGCACGGGCCTCTCACTGTCGTGGCCTCTCTTGTTGCGGAGCACAGGCTCCAGACACACAGGCTCAGTAGTTGTGGCTCCCGGGCCCAGTCGCTCCGTGGCATGTGGGATCTTCCCAGACCAGGGCTCGAACCCGTGTCCCCTGCATTGGCAGGCAGATTCTCAACCACTGCGCCACCAGGGAAGCCCCTGATTCACTTTTGAACCCAGTTCCCTCGTCATTCATCACAGGATTGTTAGCGTGCTTATCTGGGACAGTGTAGTGAAGCCTCCCTATAGGGCTTGGACCTCAGTGACCAGTCACTAAGTTACAGTTATTTGGTCATCCTATTAATTAGTTATTAATAGAATGATAATTAGATTAATAGTCATAGACCTCATATGGAATGTTGATATTATTCCTGTCAACCCCCAGCTGCTGTGAAACACCTCACCTCTCCCCTGGTCCTTTTTTTTTTTTTTTGGCCACACCGCGTGGCTTGTGGGACCCTAGTTCCCCGACCAGGGATTGAACCTGGGCCCTCCGCAGTGAGAGTGTGGAGTCCTAACCACTGGACCTCCAGGGAAGTCCCTCCTCTGGTCCTTCTCCATCCCCCTGCCTACGTTCCCTCACCTGCCCAGCCTCCTGTGGTCCCCATGGCGGGATATTGGATCCCTCACGCCCCCCCCCACCCCTGCGCCCGGCCTGTCTGTCATCAGGAAGACTGACACAGCCAGCTCTGCAGAGGGACGGGGGGCTCCAACCTGGCTGCCCTAGCCTGCAGGGCTCACTGCCCCCCCCGCCCCCGCCCCGGCCTCAGCCCAGGAAGCAGATGGTCAGAAACTAATGAATCAGCCTGTGTATTTACCAGCTCTGTGCCTGCTGCGGAGTGAGCGGGCTTAATCAACAGCGAGCACAATAAATAAATCCCAAGCCATCGCCAACACAATTCCCTCTCTCCTATTTCTCTTCTTTCTTCCACCGCCCTCCCACCCCAAGATCTCGGAATTCCATTTAACCGTTGAGGGGCCAGAGTGCCCCCCACTGAAGGCGGCTTCACGCCCACGGTCCTTCCCGAGCGCCACGGGCTCATACCCTCATTTTCCTCCTGTCCACTAGGGAGGATGCCGAGGAGGAAGCCTGGGGTGCGAAGGCCGTTTCACCCCGGAGCCCCGCACCCTGAGCGCCGCTGATCGCTGAGAGTGTGAGGGAGGGGCCGGCAGGGGGGCCAGCGCTGGCAGGCCTCCTAGGTCTGCACATTTCTACTCTATGAGATCAGATTAACTAATCACCGTCAAGATAAAGTGGCCTAATACCGGGGAGAAAGAGCCAGGGATGTTTGGGGCACACCCTTAACTTCTCAGGATGACAGCAGGGCCAAACTTTGATATTATCAAAAGTTGTCATTGTTTCTTTAGACATTTCATGAATATCACCAAAACCAAAAAAATCATACTCCTGTTTAAAAACCTTAGGATGGGGGCTTCCCTGGTGGCACAGTGGTTGAGAGTCCGCCTGCCGATGCAGGGGACACAGGTTCGTGCCCTGGTCCGGGAGGATCCTGCATGCCGCGGAGCGGCTGGGCCCGTGAGCCATGGCCGCTGAGCCTGTGTATCTGGAGCCTGTGCTCCGCAACGGGAGAGGCCACAACAGTGAGAGGCCCGCGTACCGCAAAAAAAAAAAAAAAAAACCTTAGGATGTTCTCTGGAAAAATGTAACACATCACTTTTTCCACTTAGGGGACTCGTGGGGTCCCATTTCCCCAGTTAGGAACCCCTGTTCTGGGGTCAAACAGTTAAGGAAACTGGTGTTGGGGTCTGAAAGCCTTGGCCTCAATCTTGGCTCAACCCCTTGAGGCTGTGTGACCTTGAGAAAGTTGCTTTGCCTCTCTGAGTCTTTATTTTCTCATCCAATATCACATGAGATAATCTGTATGAAATGCCTAGGAAATGTCCTCAAATGGTAGCAATTATGATTAAATAGCAGCTTCACGTACACTAGGTCAAGGGTTTTCCCAGCAACCTTCCAGGGGAAGAAGTAAGGCTGAAGGGCACCTGGCCCCTTCACGGCGAAGCCAGGAACTTCGCACACGACACTGACCACAGTGGGGACTGCTGGCTTGAAAGGGCGTGACGATCGTGACATTCACTGAATGCCAACCATGGGCCAGGGCGGGCTGGGCACTGCACATCCATCCCGGCCGCATCCTCCCGGCAACCCCAGGAGGTGGGGCATCTCCATTTCCCAGACAAGAAACCAAGTACTTGCCAGCCCTGCATCACTTCCTCTGGATCCTATGGGACCCCAGCAAGGAAATCTTGGGGAAACCAAGCCCATCATATCTGCGGCTCACTTATCTCTACAGATACACAAAGGCAACTCACCTGCAAAGTGGGGCAGCACAGCTGGAGGGGTGAAGGCCGGGGTGCAGGGCGAGGGGAAGGCAGTCAGCCTGGGCACCAGCACGGCAGAGAACGGGGTGGGGACAAATCTCCTCCACAGACACTGAGCAGGAGTCACCTGGACCAACTGTTCTACAGAGAAACATTTCATACCAGGCTTTTCATTGAAGAGACCTTGCAACTGTCTCTTCAGTGCTTTTGCTTTTATGTTATTTTTTTGTGCAAAGGGTGCAGCTGGAGTCAGAGTCAGAGGCCAGGCTGTAAAGAGCAGAGACAAGCTACCAGCAAAAAATATCATCGAGGGTTTCCGTGGTGGCACAGTGGTTGAGAATCTGCCTGCCAATGCAGGGGACACGGGCTCGAGCCCTGGTCCGGGAAGATCCCACATGCCGCGGAGCAACTAAGCCCGTGCACCACAACTACTGAGCCTGCGTGCCTAGAGCCCGCGAGCCACAAATACTGAGCCCGCGAGCCACAACCACTGAAGCCCACGCGCCTAGAGCCCGTGCTCCGCAACAAGAGAAGCCACCACAATGAGAAGCCCGCACACCACAACGAAGAGTAGCCCCTGCTCGCCGCAACTAGAGAAAGCCCACGCACAGCAACGAAGACCCAACGCAGCCGATAAATTAATTAATTAATTAAGTTTTTAAAATGAAAAAGTTTACAAATATATATATCATCGAGTGGGAAAGCTGACTGTTAGCAGAGATGGAGGTAACCTGCCTGGGGGAAGTCTGGCTACCTGTTTTTCTGGGTCCTTAACCATGGAGAGCATGGACGGGGCAGTCACCGGAATTGTAAGCAAGTCTTAGGAGGAGGAATAAACAACTTCATGCAGACTGGCCTTGCCATCCAAACCTGTGTTGGGACAAAATCACACCACTGCCGGACACCGCCAGATCAGGTCCGGGTCTTTGCGGAGCAGCGGGCCACAGTGTGTCGGGAAGGGCTTTGCCCTCTGTAACTGGGAGGGCGGGTACAGGGCTCGGCCGCTCACTGGGCACTTGAGCAGTCGCTCCACTGCCGTGAGCCTTAGGTTCCCAACTGCAGGGGAAGTACCAGGAGGGCCGTGGCCACCCCCCCGCCGCCTCCTTCCCCACTGCAGCCCAGACCTTGGCACTTTCTGGGGACTCAGGAAAGCTCTGTCCAGTGAATGAAAGTCCAGGGAGGCTGCGAATGCTGACTTCATGGGCGGTCCTGAGAATTGCACCAGGTGCCACGTGGCAAGCACTCTGGGTGGCCCGGGCTTGTGGACAAGGGATGTAGGGAGAGCATCTTGACTATCACCGGCCCCATGGCCTGGGCCAAGTGCAAGGTCCACGGCCATGCTTAAGCCCTGCATATGCTTCATCCTGGAGGATGGGGTCCTTTTACTTACATTCTGCAAAGGAAGGGGACTGAGCAATGTCTCAAGGTCACGGGGCTCCGCGGTGGCCGAGGTGCGACAAGAAGCCAGGGCGTCGGGCTTGGACACAAGTCAGGAACTGTGCCCCTCACCCAGAGGGAAAGGCGGCTGGCGCCCCAGCCGTGCGCCACTCCCCAGAGGCTCGGGTGTCACCGAGGCGTGTGGGCGAACCCAGGGAACAGTTTAGCAGCTGACAGATTTTTTTGAACCTGTCTGCCAAGTTGCTAGCTGAAGTCTCTTCCTCAGCCCCACCAACCTCAGCTGGGGCTGGGGCATCTGCGGGTGGGAGGCTGGAGGCGGGGGGCTGCCAGGGAGAGCCCTGGGCAAGGGGGGCTGGGCAAGGACTCGGAACACGGCCTTCCCCGGGGACCCTGGCGGGGCGCTTAGGGGAAGGCGGGGCAGCACAGCTCCGTCTTACAGAACAGGACTTAGGCAGGAGCAACAGTGGGGGGAAGCCAACCCACAGAGGAGCTATAGCCCCACCTCCGCCTTGGATGACGCTTCTAGAACTTCAGGGGGAAACTCTTTGGACCTGGTCGCCCACCCATGAGATCATGGAGTTGGGATCCCGGAGACTGTCCCTGACCCCGTGTGTGACCTTGGGTGGGGCCTTGCCCTGCCTGTGCCTCGGTTTCCCCATTCATGAAACGACTGAGCTCTGACTCTCACCTCCCCAAGTCCAAGTTCCTCGGTTGCCCACACCAGTTCGATGAAAGGATGCAGAGACACATCCCCATGCCCTCATCCCAGGGAGAAAGCCAGGGTGCCGGGGGAATTCTCCTTAACAAATTATTTCCTATTTATTGGTAAGAAAAGTTGCAGCGGGGATAAATTATTAACAAATCGGAAACGGAGATTCTGTTGGGAGCCGATTCTAATGCTAGCCGCGCTGAGGTCTCTAACTCTCTCCTCCCTCCCTCCCTCCCTCTGCTCCTCCCCCCGCCCCGCCCCCCCTTCTCCTTCTGCGGTTTCATTGATCCCTGTCCCGCCTCTAACTCCTCCCAACCCGATCCCCCAGGCCTCTCTCCCTTCCCTTTTTCTGGTTTCTTTCCCAAAAGCCCTGGACAGCAGCAAGGTCACCCTTTCCTGCTCGTGAATCAGCAGAAACCGACCCTCCTGTTATTTCGGGGCAGGAGCTGCAGCTGGCCAGGGAGGCTCCTCTTGTAATTTTCTGGTTTTGTTTCTCCTTGGAGCCGTTTCTTCCCAGCCTGGCCGTTACTCAGGCAGGGAAAGGTGTCTTCCCATCCATCCTGGCAATGACTCTCCAGAAGCCACAGTGATGTCCTCCCCACCCCCACCCCAGACCCTGATCCCGAGCCAGCCACCGTGGGCATCTCCTGGTCCAAGGTCTGCCTTGGACCCGGAGTCACGGGCCACCTCCTGAGGCTGGCCTAGCCAGGCCGTAACTTAGGAAACGCACTTCAGTTCTGCAGTTGCTCGGAGCAGCCCTCCACTCTGCTCCAGCCCCCCTTTCATTTCACCCCTGCCCACATTTACCTCCTTCCGGAACCTTCCGAGACTGAGACTGGACTCTGGGACAGCAGGGGCCGGGTCTGGCTCATCCTTGCCACCCCGCACTCCCAGCAGTGATTTGCACAAAGTGGCATTTGAAAAGTATTTCCAAACTCGGTGAGGATCCTTGACAGTTGGATCTAAGGATAGTATCTGTTGAGCAGTTATTCAACATGCCCTTTTCTTCTTTTTTTTTTTTTAATATTTTGGCTCCACCGCGAGTCATGCGGGATCTTCTTTCCCCAACCAGGGATCGAAGCCGTGCCCCCTGCAGCGGAAGCGCAGGGTCCTAACCACTGAACTCCAGGGAAGTCCCAATGCGCCCTTCCTAACGTGCCTCACTGGATCCCATTGCTCTGATGCGACTCAGAGAGGGTAAGCGACCCTCCCGGCATCACCCAGGGAGGACTGTGCGGTTACTGAGGGGAGTGGAAAGCAGCCGGCCCAGGTGCTGTTCTAGCAGCGGGGCAGGGACCCACTTCCTCAGTCCTCGTCGCCCTGACTCTGACTTCCCCGACAGACCCAGCTAGCCAGCCTTTCTGACCACCTGAGGCATAGGGCTGCCCCGGCGGACGAGCTGTCCAGGAGACGGACAAGGACGCAACGGCAAACGCTGCTTCCACCACTGCAGACCCAGAGAGGCTGTCCATCAGCTGAACAGCCAGAGAGGGTGGGGTGAGGTCTTGCCAAGACTCTGGCTAGACAAGGGTTAATCTCTCCAGGAACTCAAAATTGTACTCCTTAAAAAAAAAAAAAAAAAAAAAAAAGGAAATATTTCACTCCGTCCTGGGCATATGCAGATTCTTGCCACAGCCAGATTTTTAGGAGTGTTTGGGGTGGGAAATTCTATCCCAGCTGAAGAGTGCCTGGGTTGATCCCTGTAGGACCAACCCCCACGGGCACCTGCTGCACCCCAGCCCCTCACTGGGTACCACATAACTGATCAGATCCACGTGGGCATCTCTCTCAGACAAGGGATGGCAGCTCTTCATTTGCATACCTTCCACGACAGGGAGCTCATTACTATAAAAAGCAGATAGGCCAATCTGGACTGCTGCCTCCTTAGAAAGTTTGGCGATGTATTTGGACTCACACTCTGCACATTGCCTTTGCTCCAGGCCCCCTTTCTTCTACGTGTTTGTCCTCTTTCCTCTGGTTATGCTGTAAACGTTTTCTAATTGATTAGAAAAAGGAGAGTGAGAGGCCGGATTAGCCCAAGCCCTCCCCTTCCCCCGTGCCAGGAGCTCAAACGCTTCCCCACCAGGGCCAGCGGGCAGGCTCAGCGTTCCTCCTCGCCCCGCCTCGCACGCAGACTCCACCTGTTCATCCGAGGACCCGCCTGCTTGGCGGCGGCCCTGGCCTCTCCCCATCCTCCCTGCCTGCCCACCCCACTCCCCATCCGAGGCTCGCCACCCAAACAGCTCAACGCTTTCGTGGAACACGTTTAGAAAAGAAGTAAATAAAAGTAAATAGGGAGAGACAGAAGGACAAAAGAAAGAAGGAAAGAGAGAAAGAGAGAGAAATCGGGGCAGGGTGGGGGGAGGGGCGCAGAGAGGAAGAAAAGCTGCATTCAGAGAAGCTGGGTAAAGTGCATTATTGATTGAGGACTTAGAAAATGCTTAGAGAGTAGGAAAAGCGCCCTGCTCTTTAAAAGCTTGTACAAAGCAGAAGCTAGACACAGGAGCCTTCCCAAAGAGGGCCTGCTCTGCTGACATGAATATTTTATCACGGAGGAAAAAAAGCGGCTTGGAGGATGCAGTGCTGGGGGCGGGGGGCGGGGAGGCAGGGGGACCAGCAGCCCCCTCCGAGGGGCCTGGCTGGAGTACTCAGGGGAGCCGCCTTCCCCAGACCCCTGGGGCCTTTGCAGAGCCCCTCTCCTCCTCTCTGAGAGCTGCCCTTGGCTTTCTTGCTGAAGAGCAATGGGGCCTCGGTGGGTCCTGAAAGAGCCCCAAGGCTGGTGGGACCACCGGCTGAAAGGGGAGGGTCCAAGAGGGTTGATCCCGGCAGCCCCCTCCCCTGACAGTCGTCCTGTCCACCCCCTGCCACCACCAGCCCCTCCGGCCTCCCCGCCCCGACCTGCCACCAGGCACACTCTAGAAAGCAGCCGTGCGCTTCTGCACCCCAGAGCTGCACCCCAGAGCACCCTCTTCGGATAAATTCCAAACCCAAGCTGGTCCTGGCTCTGCCCACCTCGCCCACCTATCTCGCTTCTCATCTTGCCTTGCTTCCGTTTTTCTTTTTTAAACTTCCCTACTGAGTATTTTTCTTAGCACCAGACATTGAGATCGTGATTTTTCGTGTGAAATTTCCTTTCCTCTATTCATGACGATCCTAATAATTATTTTCAAAACAGAGAAGCCAAGGCACCGATAGGTTAGAAAATCTATTCAATGGCACTTTGCTGAGCAAAGGGCAGAACTGGTGTTAGAAGCTCCACCGTATATGCTCTATAAGGAGCCCGCTATGCTACCCTGCCTCAGCCCGTAGGGTCACTCCTTGGTTTCGGGAAGATGAAATGAACTTTTGTGCCACGGAGCCTACAAAACGTATACAGAATTCTTACAAATCATTGTATGATCCCAGTGAGGTCAATTTCCACCTTGTTTTGGACCCTGGAATCTCTCCTTCCTATCTTGATGCCCATCCCCCATCCCACCTGGGCTTCGCCACCTCTGTCTGGAGCCCCTCTCCTCCACCCCTTTGCAGGTGTCTGGTAACCCTTCCTCGGAGAACACCCTGGCCAACACCTCCCTCCCCGAGATGGGCACTTGATCGGTTTTCCTTAGCGACTTCTTCTGTTAATTACTGTGTGGTCCCCTCCCCACTGTGTGCTCTGTGAAGACAGGAGTGGGGCCTGTCACACGCAAGATGCTTAATTCAGGTTTGCAGAGCGACTCCCCCTCCCGGGCGGGTCCCCTCTCCAGGTCCTCCGCATTGAAAAGGAAGTGTCAGGAGTGGACGCAGCGCCTGGACGGATGGGACCTGACTGTGCCAATGGCCACAAGCTGAGACTTTCTAGGGCTTCTTCTTGCTGGTCTCTGAGGCATAAGAAGCGGTCGGGTAGAGGAAAGAGAAAGAAGTGTCTGGGCCTGCCCCACCCCCGGGCACAACCGGACAGGTGCATCGCTCTACCGATGAAGCCCTTGGTGGTGGTGAGAGAGGCAAGCCTGAGCTGGTAAGGTTTCATTTATTTATTCCTTCACTTATTCAACAACTATCTCTAATGTGCAAAATGGTCCCGAAGAAGCTGCCATCAGACCTGGCTGCCCATCCACATCCTTGGGAAGAAGAAAGAGATGAAAGTGTCTCTGGGCACTAAGGCCAGAAGTTCTGCTCCAGGTTGAACGCGAACCAAGCCACCAAACAACCAACCACTCAAAACCCCCTGCAGTGACTCAGATGCGTGGCCAGGTAGGGGCGCCTGCTACAGTTGGTCCAAAGAAGGACACCTGTACAGTGATGTCAGCCCAGCTCTCACCATCATCCCTGCTTTATAGCTGAGGGGACTGAGGCCCCCAGAGGCCAGGCACTGACTCAAGGTCATACCTGCAGTAACCTTTGACCCCTTATGGGAGCATTGACCACCGTGCTGTGACCACCAGAATATGGCACGGATGACAAGCCTGGAGGGGAACTGGCTGGGAAGGTCAGGAAGGCTTCCTGGAGGAGGTGGGGTTTCAGAAGGACAGGCCCACGGGGGGGGGGGTGGGTTGGATATGGACAGGTGGAGGGAGATGTGACCAGGCTGTGGGGAGGGTGCGCTATGTAGCGGGATCAAGAGAAGGGCCAGACCAGACGTGCAGAAGCCACAGGTAGAGAGGAGTTAATGTGCTTGGATGGACCAGGAGCCTGGTAGGCAGCAGGAGATAAGGTGGAAGGGGAGGCCTGGAGCCAGCCGGCAGCCTTGACATTTAGCAGCTGCAGGGAAAGCCCTGACTCTGGCTGGGCAGCCTCCTTTCAGAAAGAGAGGTTAAGAACCTGGGAACAAAGGGTAAGGTGGCGGCCAGCACCCTTCAGGTCCCAGGAAGCCAGAGCAAGGATGGGGTGCCTGCAGCTCAGATGGAAGGAAAGATTCTGAGAGCAATCCCTCTCCCCCTCTCGTCTTTGGATTCAAAAAACCAAGATGCTGAAGATGAAAAGACAAGATGCTTATAGCTGGAAGGGACCCAGTGCCGTCCTGGGCAAGACTGAAATGTTGGTTCTCAAACTTGGTTTCATCCTGGGACCACCCAGCTTGAATAAATCCTCGGCCCAGGCCCACCCTAGAGACACTGCGGTAGCAGGTGGGGCTGCAGCCCCGGCAGGTTGTGGGGGGGATGTTAAGAGCTCCCAGGTGAGTCCACTGTGAGGCTCAGCTGAGGACACTCAAGTGGGATGGGGACCCGGACAGAACCAAGAGTCTGCACAGCTCCCTGTCCCCTGCCTTCACTCCTCTGGAGTCCCAGCGGGCCATCTGGGTTTGGGGCCTTCAGAAAGGCTGTCTCAAGGTTTAGGAGACCTGGGGGCAAAGGAGGAGAGAGCCCCCAGATCTGAACCCCTATTCCTGCTGTGGAGACACCCCTTAGAGTGGTTCTCACGTTGACTCACCTAGGGGAACCCCGGACCAACCACATCAGACCCTCAGGGGTAGGTCCCTTCCCAGGCATTGGCCAGTTACAGCTCCCCAGGAGACTCTGACGTGCAGCCAAGGTCAAGGCCACAGCCCGGAGGACCCCTCGATGGGACAATTCTCCATCTTGGAGCGGCACCTGGCTCCCAGTCTTGCTTTCCTTCCGCTCCCCATTCCCATGCCTCTCCCCCAGGCTGAGAGGCAGCCAGACCCTTGGGGAACCCACGGGTGGGAGGGGAGGAGCTGCCGGGTGCAAGCAGGCCCAGTGGAAGGCAGATGCCTGGCTCCCCGCCCCCACTTCCCTCCACCCTCTATTTTTAGGTCCATTATTGTCCATTCTTGGGTGTATTTTTTCCCCACTCGTTCCCCAGAAAAACAGATCGGATTCCTCCAGGCAAAGCCATCTCGCCTTCCCTGGAGCTGGTGCGTGGGAGCCCACACACTGCCAGATAGACATGAAATAAGTGAATTATCAAATCATCGGATTAGCAGACTCCATCATGTCTCAAGGGGTAGAGGGGGTGGGCAAAACGCTGCCGTCACTCCTCCCCAGCCCTCCTTGCTCAGGCTGCCGAGGAGTGTTGGGGGAGGAGGGGCAGACAGGGACAGTACACTCCCCCAGCGAAATGGCCACACATACGTGCACACACGCGCACACGCACATACACACACAACAACCACCTCAATCCAACCATGAGACAGAGATTCAGAGCGCCTCAGGTCAGCTAAGCAGCCTGGTTAGGAGCTAGGCACTGGGTCCAGGGAGCCTGGAGTGGAGGTGCCAGGCTCCTCTACTTGGAAGCTGTGTGACTTTGAGCAAGTGGCTTAACCTCTCTGAACCTCAGGTTCCTCATATTGAAAATGGGTATAAATATAGGATCTGTCGTTAAGTGTTCTGGGTGGGTTCAACGAGCAACTTCAGGTCAAGTGCTTGGTATGCAGTAGGCACTCAATAAATATGAGCTTTTGCTGGTCTGAAGAGGTGGTGGAAGATGTGGAATCAGGAAAAGCCTCAGGCAACAGGATCAGTCAGTTACAAGAAGACAAATGGTGATTTTCCTGAGCTTAAGGGCCCCCAGAGGGAGCATAGGGGCCCACATGTGGACACAGGGTGGTCTGGGAAGCCTTGTGAGTGTTTGCAACCGCGTGTGTGTGTGTGTGTGTGTGTGCGCACGCACACGCATTGTTCCAGAAAGAGCACCATGGATTCTCAAAGGGGCGGAGACCCCGCCAGAGAAGGATGCACTGCTCTGGGGTTTTGCAGATGAGCTGAGGTTGGTGTCCTGCCTCTGCCCATCCCCTCCGGGTCCTCCAGTGCCTGGGAGGTTATTGCTCTCTCCATGCCTCTCCCTCTTCCTCCCTCTAAGTCTGAAAGTCCCAAAAGCCAGAAGCAAGATCTAGGAATGCAGTGGGGTCTGGAGGGTGAATACATAGACCCCCTCTGGTGAAGGCAGGAAGTTTACATCCCAAAGGGGGGACGAGACCCAAGGGCACCCAGCCCCTGGCAGCCAGTCCAGCGTGGAGCCTGATCCCCAGAAGCCCAGACCCAGCAAGACGCCAGCCTCGGAGCTGTTGGCAAGGGGTTTTAGATGGTGCCTGGGGTGGGAACAGGGCATGCTCTTTGGCCCACTGGCTTCTCCTCCTGCCGTCACCTGCCTTTGCTGTCTCTTGATTCCCCAGAAGGAGCGGACAATTCAGGAACCTGCAGTCTCCCACATGGGCACCATGCCCTTTCTGTGGGCTCAGGCGGGGCGTGCTGCTGTGGCTGACGATGCTCTGGGGTTACCTGCAGGCTCCATCTCTCATTCTCCTCCTTTTCATCTTTTGCCCAAAAACGGACTTCTGCTACGACCGAGGGGAAACGCCCTGGTCGTGTTTCATTTCCTTTTATTTCCCTGGTTGACACTTGGAGTCAAGTGGACCAATGATTCGGGCAACAGGAGGGAGCTGGAATGCAGGACCGAGGGGGTCCAAATTGTCCCAAAGCCCCCAGGACAAACTGCGCTGGGGTAGAAGAATGCCAGGTCCTTGCAGACGGGCCCAGGACGCTTTAATAGGAAGGGCAGCTCTAGAAAGCCCCAGGTGTAGATCTGGAGGGATCCACAAACGTGGATTTAATTCCTTCCTACCAACGAGGCCCTGAGGGGTGACGTGGTTGCACCTTGGGATCTCGGGTCCCCAAGGACAGTGATCCCGACTTCTGACAAGGCAGGATGGGACAGTGGTCAAGGCCCCGGAGACAGATCCTGGCTTTGTCGCTGCTGTGCAAACTTGGGTAAGTCTCTCCACCTCTCTGAGCCTCCCTCCCTTCATCTGCAGTATACCCGTCCCAGTGCTGCGGAGAAAACACAAACGCCATGCACAGAAAGTGCACATGCAGGGTACCCGGCCCACAGGGAGGCCTCGGGAAATGGCAGCCAAAACCCACGAGATGGGGCGGGTGGGAGAAACACCAGCGTGTGGTGAGACACACGAGAGTGTGTCCCCGGCTCTTGCTTCCTGAAGCTCCCAGCTGCGGGCCGGGGTTGGACCACAGGCACCCCAGCCCGACATCGGAGGGTAATCGCCGAGGCTGACTCTGCTGTGATCCCTAACATTCTGCCCCCCATCCTGCCTCACCCCTGGCCTTGCCCACCTCCCACAAACATCCCCTTCCTGTCCACCTTTCACAGTACTGCCACAGCAAGGAGAACCACAGCTTGCGGACGGGCCAGGGCAGGGGCCTTAAGATCCCCAGGGCCTGCAAGAGCCAGCTCTGAGCAGGGCTGGCTCACCAGGGGCTACACACAGGTGTGAGAGCTCACCTGAGCAGGCCAGAGAGCAAACCTTAACCTTACGGCCATGCCTACCCTGAAGGTGTGGCTCCGCCGCGCGCTGGGAGGCGTTCCAGGTCCCCCACCGAATGCCACCGCATGTGGTCAAATCCAGGAGGTGGCTGGATGTACGGGGACCTGGTGTGGAGGGCCTCATGTCCCCAGGGCTCCAGTCCATGGCTTACGGTTGAACCTCCCGGGTCTGCTGCTCCCTCACTGGGACCCGAGGAAGTCAGTCCATCCCGTCGGGCCTCAGTTTCCCCATGTAGGAAATGGGGCAGACGTTGGACACTATTAGTGGTTTCGTATTGTGTTCACAGGAGCCCTAGGATTTCCGGGGGTGGGGGCTCAGGGGTCCGGGGCAGGGGCAGAGGGTACCAGCGGCCAGGTTCCAGGCACCCACTTTCCCTTGAGTAGTTAGTCCCACTGTAATGTGCTTAGAGATATCGGGGTTCCTCTGGTTTAGGTAATCTCTAAGACCCCTTCCCAACTGCACCATCTACTTGAGATGAGGGATAATTATCACCAGCGTTTCTTTATCGCCTACTTTGTGCAAAGATGGAGACACAGAATCTGGTGCCCTGATGAGCAGGGGAGGGGAGGAGGTGAAGTGGAGGCAGGAGATATTTGGAGACCAGAGAGGTCACAGGTCATGACATCCCCTCCCCAGATACCCTTCTCTGGGAATCACAGTTAACATCCCAGCTTAAAGGATAAGTTAGGAAAAAAGGAGCAAAAGAGGGAGGAAAGGACGGAGGTGGGAGAGAAAGGGAGGGAGGAGGGGTGAGCGTTTGGACTTCCTCCCTCCTCGGGAGGTTGAAGGACTAGGGTCTGAGTTTGGGCCTGGACTTTGCCACTCCATATTAGACTCTCAGTTTTCTCATCTGTAAAATGGGGACAATAAGATAAAGGTTGTTTCCACCATGAGGGATATTTGGGAGGGTTAGATGAAATACCGCACGTAGACTGCTCAGTGCCTCAGTGGAATAGATCTGAGAGTCCAGAAATAAACCCACACGTCTATGGTCAACTGATTTTCGACAAGGGTGTCAAGACCATTCCATGGGGAAAGAATAGTCTTTTCAACATGTGGTGTTGGGAAAAGCGTATATCCACATGTAAAAGACTGAAGTTGGACGCTTGTCTGACATCATATACAAAAATTAACTCAAAATGGATCAAAGATCTAACTATAAGAGCGAAAACTATTAAAGTCTTAGAAGAAAACATAGGGGTAAGCACTCGTGAGCTTGAATTTAGCAATGAGTCCTTAGATATGACACCAAAAGCACAAGGAAAAAAGAGACGAATTAGACTTCACTAAAGTAAAAAAAGAAATTGTGCCTAAAAGGACACAATCAAGAGAATGAAAGATTATCTGTAGAATGGGGGAGATATTTGCAAATCATATATCTGATAAGGATTTAGTATCCAGAATATATAAAAAACATGTACTACTCAACAACAAAAAGACAACCCAATGAAAAAATGGGCAAAAGACTTGAATATATATTTCTCCAAAGAAGATATATAAATGGTCAATAAGCACATAATATCCAGCATCATTAGTCCTTAGGGACATGAAAATCAAAATCCTAATGAGATACCACTTCACACCAACCAGGTTAGCCATTATAGTAAAAAACAAAGACGGAAAATGACAAACGTTGGCAAGGACCTGGAGAAATTGGAACCCTTGTACAGAGCTGGTAGGAACGTAATATGGTGCAGCTGCCCTGGAAAACAGTTCGGCATTTCCTTAAAAACTTAAATCTAAAATTACCATATGGGGACTTCCCTGGTGGCACAGTGGTTAAGAATCCGCCTGCCAATGCAGGGGACACGGGTTTGAGCCCTGGTCCGGGAAGATCCCACATGCCGCGGAGCAACTAAGCCCGTGCACCACAACTACTGAGCCTGTGCTCCAGAGCCCACGAGCCACAACTACTGAGCCCACGTGCCACAACTACCGAAGCCTGTGCGCCTAGAGCCCACGCTCCGCAACAAAGAGAAGCCAACGCAATGAGAAGCCTGCACACTGCAACGAAGAGTGGCCCCGTCTCGCTGCAACCGGAGAGAAAGCCCGCGCGCAGCAATGAAGACCCAACGCAGCCAAAGATAAACAAACACATAAATAAATTTATTTAAAAAATAAATAAACAAAAAATAAAATTACCATATGACCCAGCAATTCCACTCCTAGGTATAGACCCAAGAGGAATGAAAACATATGTCCACTCAACACCTTGTACGTAAATGTTCCTAACAATATTATTCATAATAGCCCCAAAGTGGAAACAACCCAAATGCCCAGCAACCAATGAATGGATAAACAAAACGTGGTAGCGCATACGGTGGAATATTATTCGGCCGTAAAAAGGAATGAAGTACTGGTACGAGCTACGACATGGATGAAGCTCGAGCGCGTTATGCCGAGCGAAGGAAGCCAGATACAAAAAGTCACACGCTGCATGATTCCATTTACATGAAATGTCTGGAATAGGCAAATGTGAGAGACAGAAGGCAGACTAGTGGTTGCCAGGGGCTGGGGGAAGGAGGAACGGGGAGTGGCTGCTGAGGGAGACGGGGTTTCCCGTCTGGTTACACAACGTCATGCATGTGCTAAATGGCACGACTTAAACATGGTTCAAAAGGCAAATTTTATGTCATATGTTTTACCCCAACTTTAAAAAATTGAATGGCTCATTTCATGTTAGGTGACGATCACCTCAATTCTTTTAATTAAAAAATAGTTTTAAATGCCTTCATCACAAGAAAAAACATTTTAACGGTGCGTGGTGATGGATATTAACTAAACTTACAGTGGTAATCCTTTCACAACATGTACCTACCTCAGATCATCACGTCGTACGGTACACCTAAAACGGATGCCATCTTCCATGTCAATTATACCTCAATTAAAAAATTTGCAAAAGAATTTAGAAGCAGAAACCAAGGGGAAACGATGTGATGTACCGTTATGTTTTTAGCCCTCAGCTTTGTTTTTCTTTGTTTTGATTTTCCTTTAATAGACTACTATAATAAAGGGATTTAAACTTGAAAAAAAGCCTAGTCCTGTGCTGAGCACAGGATATGCACTTGGAACCCTTCTGTCTGCACTGGAGCCCCTCACTTTGTCTGTTTGAGACCAAGGCTGAACCCCAGCATAGATTTTTACCAAACTCCGAGAATGTATCTTACAATCACGCAGGGATGCTGGGTGACGTGGTTAATCTAGCCAAACCCCATCGTTGCACAGTTGGGGAAACTGAGGCTAAGGAGCTGTCCCAGCAGCGAGGAGACTCTGTCGGGGCCCAGCACTGCCCCACTCGCATCCTGCGCTCATGCTACTCTGGCACGCCACCCACCCCCCACCAGCGCCAGCAGTTGGTGTGTGCTTGGGGAATTAGAAACACGTTTGCATATATTTAAGCAAATACGCTGTGATGAAAAACAAATCAGAACCTGCGAACCAAAGCTGAACAGACCCATGCATCATCTGCATTTCCCACTTTCCCCATCACTCCGGTCCCCTCCAGGTGGGAGCTGAGCATCCTCGTGGGCCAAGTGGGCCCTGGCCAGATCTGAGGCAGGAAAGCCTGGGTCCTGGGCTGTGGGACAGGAACAGAGCTTTGCAGCCTGGACCCCGTTACTGGGGCAGTGAGGGTGAGGGAACCTGCTTCTTTGAGCCTGCCAAGCTCTGTTCGGCCCTGTGGCTCAGGAATCCCATGCCCTGTGGGCTCCCTCAGGTCTCTGCATGCCCACTGCTCTGCCCCTCCCCTCCTCCCCCGACACCCTTGGCCTAACCCCCCTGACACTAGAGAGTAGTTAGGAACCAGGCAGAGGAAGGTTGCATCCCAGCTCCACCATCAGTGGGCCTTGGGGAGCCTTGGTCTATTCCTCCATCCAGTGGCACAATAACAGTCCCGCCCACAGGCTTACAGGGAGCGGGGTGGGGGGTGGGGTGATGAAACAAACAGGTGGAGTGGGTCATCCCCTCCCCATCACCCACACGCTCTCCCCTCATGTCACACGGAGCCCTACCTGCATCTCTGCAATTGCGATTCTTTCTGCTTCATCATCACTCTTCTGAATCCTCCAACCCTTCAAGGTCATAGACCAACCCAGACCAACCCGGTGCCCTGCCTTCCCCCTCTGAACTCCCACAGCATATGCTGACTATACCCCACCTTACACACTTGGCTAATAGGCTCCTCTTCTGTTATTTTCTACTTTCACTCCTTTTGTCTCTCACGCTAAATTCTAGGATGGGGGAAAAAAATCCCTTTTGGGAAACATTCATTTTGTGCCAGGCACCCAGCTGAGGGCTACACGCTTTGTCTCATCTCATCCGTACGACCTTCCTTTGAGATTGTGTTTAGCATCATCCCAATTTTCAGATGAGAAAACCGAGGCTCAGAGCACAAGGGACTTATCCAAAGTCCCACAACCCAGAAGGGGTGGGATGAGCATGGGCCCCCGTTTGCCCCATCCCAAACCTCAAGTTCTCACCCACAGCTGGAGTGGCCTGCCTGTCCATCCATCCATCCACCCCCTGCCTCGTCACACGTGGGACTTAACAAGGCAGCTTGTGTTATACATGCATTAAGGGAGAAAAATGAAAATATATGAAAAATCAGGGCCAGGGAATGTAGAGAGGGAAGAGGCGGATGAGCCTGGGGAAAAGTTCTAGAACCTCTAAGTCTCTGACACTCTTTGGAAAGATGTGTCCTCCAGGCCATTTCCCTTCCCCCTGGCACTCCAGAGGCCCTGCCCCCTACCCTCCATGGAGTGTCTGGACCCAAACTCATTCCCTTAAGAAGAGTAAGAGGCCAGGATCTCAGTCGTGTGGGCCCGGCCCTCGGAGGCAGCGCTGCTCCCATCCTGTCACTCGTCTGCTCCCCAGGAAGGAGACTTTACCAAGCAACAAGATGTCATGCATGGAACTATTCTTGTCCCAGGCTGGGCCCTGCCTCAGGCACTTCAAGAGACTGAGTGGCTTTAACTAAGGGCTGGGGGAAGCTCAGGTTCCAACACCACTTCCTGCTTAAGGACAGAACTGTGCAGACCTCCTGGTGTCAACTGATTGAAAATCCTACAGAACAGGGACTCAAATGGAGATAAGTAGAGGCCTTTGGTGCCTCCTCTGTCCTGATTGAAACCCTAGTTATTCCTGTAAGAGTCAACCCCGATCTCTCCTCCTCCGAGAAGCCTTCCTGGATCACACTGTCCCTCCACCCACCCATCCATTGGTTCAGTAAATGCCTTCTGAGCATTAACTGAGCCAAGAGGGAGGGATGCAAAGATAAACAAGGCAGCCCTGCCTCTGGGGAGCTCACAGTCCAAGGGGGAGGCAAACATCAGGAGTAGAATAATGAGCATGGATTGACCATTGACTCCAGGCACTGTGCTCATGACAGTTCCAAATGCATATTTCCATCAATAGTCCCATTTAAGGAAATGAGACTCAGAGAGGTTAAGCTTCACGCCAAAGGTCACACAGCAGGGGATTCCAACCTCTACCTCTCTGCCTCTAGAGCCTGAACTCTTAACCAGTAGGCCACTTCTGTAAGCCCAATGGCACAGTTGTGACCAGATGGGGCCTTCTAATCCACCTGGGCTAGGGAGTCAAGGACGGCCTCCTGGGGGGGGTGGGTCCAACCTGAACCTCAAAAACTGAGGTAATCTAAACACGAAAGCCTCGGAAATGAAGGAAGCAAAGAAGGCGGAGGAGGCAGCATGGGCCAAGGCAAGGAGGCAGGAAACCCTGCAGTGAGCTAGAGCATATGGTGCGGGGGGGGGGGGGGGGGGGGGGGGGGGGGGGGAGCGGGTCACGCCCTCATCCTTCTCAAGCTCCTTACGTTAGGTCTCAGTCTCACCCACTCCTAGTTAGTTGTGCACCACCCTTAACACCTGCTGTGTTTCTCTTGTTGTTTATTTGGATTTGCAGGAGTTGTTGCACTGTCCCATCACAGCTGTACCTGGCATGAGGTCAGCCCCGGAAACGGGACGGGAGGGCTGTGACGGGGACAGGAGGGAGGGGTGGGGAAGGGTGTTCCCCAGGCTGTCCTCTGTGGGTTTGGGGGCAGAACACAGAGGGGAAAGGAGACACGAGCCAGTGGGCTGGTGAGCTCAGTGCTGCTGGATGGAAACGTTTCGTGAACATCAAGGTCTGGCAGGAGGCGTGGCATCTGTGACCTTGATTCTGCACGTGGTGTTCAGTGTCATGGTGGGGAGGGGCTTGAGGCCCCCGGGACCCACCTGCCGTCTGCAGTCATCAGCCCAGCAGACCCCATGGGGTAGGGATGGGGCCATTTGCTCTGCGTCTGGGTATACGGAGGCGCAGAGAAGGCAAAGCAGGTTCTGAGGAAGACGTGGGCTCTAAGATGCGCCTTCGTGACCATCTCTGGGTTTTCCTGTGCACCAAGACCCAGGCACCTCTGTGTGCTCAAGTCTCCTTAGATGAAACATTTAATGTTCAGCTATTTCACCGTGGAAAAAGCAAGATGCTCAAGACTGGATCAACGACACCATCAAAGTCTCACCCTAGAAGAGAACTTGCGCTCTCTAAGCGCTTTCAGATATTCTGAAAAGCGCTTCCTTCTCCCAGGAAGTCAGGGGCAGGGCAAGGCAGCCATGTCCCATTACGTGGGGAAACTGAGGCTCAGAAAATTGAAAGACTTGCCCCAGATCACCCAGCCCACAAGCAGCAAAGCTGGGATGCAAGCTCCGGTCTTCAGATTCCAGGCCTGTGGCTCTTGTCGGGATAGCACACCACCTTTCTGGAACCTTCCGCCAGGTCTCCCACATTCAGGAATCTGAGCTCCCAGCTTCACCCCTCACCCCTGGGACCTCCACCCCTCCTGCTCTCTGCTTTCCTCCTTCCGCAGTGGCGACACCTCCTTACCCTGCAAAGGTCCCGTGGCAACCACAGGCCTCCTGTCTGTCCATCATCAATAGTAAGTATCACCCATGACTGACAGATCACGTAGAGCAGCGTTCCTCAGAGCGTTCCCCGCGTGCATCCGAATTACCTGGACTTCTCGTTAAAATGCAGCTCTGGCTCAGCGGGTCTGGGGCGGGGCCCGGGGGTCTGCATCTCTAACAAGGTGAGTCCAGGGACTACACTTCAGGCAGCAGTGTGTAGCTAGCTGTAGGATCATTTTCAACACCACCTGCCTGGTCTATGCCCCCCACCCTCTTTTCTCACCGTCTCTCTCCTGAGCCTCAAGGCGTGAGGACAGGGTTTCCCCCTTCCTTTCACGGCAGCGCAGGCAGCTGGCCGGCGACCGCTCTTTCGAAGCTCTGCAGGGCTGCTCCCCTAACCCAACAGTGCCCTCCCCATCCCAAAGGCGTCCTGCTAGGGGCTGAGAAGCCCTTGCGGGCGCTGCCTTTCCCTCCTTCTCCCTGGTCCTGCAGCCTCAGAAGGCTTGGCCCTCTCCAACCAGGCCCTGGGAGTCAGGGGTGGGAGGCCGCCCGCCTTCTCCCACAGCCCTCATTGAAATTTCGCCCTTGCCCAAGAATCCTTGGTTGAGAGCTCAGCCCTATTAATTCTCATTGTGCATTTGGAGCCAATAGGTTTTTTGTTCATTTATCTTGGTCTTCCTCCCCGCTCGCCTTCCTCCCCAGGCTGGAATTTACAATTCAGTTCTCAGGTGGCCTTGCGGAAGTACACAAGTCCAGGGGGGGAGAGAGGGTCTGCACACTGAAGTCTGAAAGGGGCAGTCGTTCCGTGGCCCCTCTTGCAACCTCAGGGTGCCCCAGGGCTCATGCTCCGTTTGGGTGGATGTTAAGACAGGCCCAGCACTCGCCGCAGGAGGGGTGCCAGGAAACAGGGACCCACTGGGCTACTGTAAGGCTAAGGGGGCAGAGGGCCACCTGGGTACCACTAGGGCGCCCCCTGGTGGCGCCACCGGCCATGGCTAGAGGAGTGAAGGCTTCCTGAGCACACATCCACCACCTGCTGCCCTGAGACCAGGAATACAGGGCGTGGTGTCCCCAAGGCTGGAGAGAGGCAAAGAGACAAAGGCTCGGACACAACCAAGGACATAATAGCCACAATGGTAAGCAAATAACAGCTACCACACATTGAGTACCTACTACGTGCCAGGACACCCATGGCCAGGCTGCATCTTTCCACTGGCACTGTGACTTGCCTACACCATCATCTCTGCTTCACCAAAGCTCAGAGAGGGAAGGCTGGGCCGTCGGGTGCATAAGCACGGGTCCTGGCCACGTACAAGGTCCCAGCCCGCCCTCTAGACCGAGTGACCTTGGCGGGATTTAGCCAACGCTTTCTAATCCCTACAATGGGATTAGAAGAGTCCCCACCTCAGAGCACCCTAGAGGTGATTTAATGAGACATGCACAGAACCTGCTTAGGGAAGCTGCAGTAAACAGTGGGGTGGGGTGGGGGTTTGAATCCATCTGGACGTGACCCCCTCCTCCCTGCAGAAGCCAGCCTAGGCAGCCTCCCCATCCTCGTTGGCTGCACGTTTGTAATCAAGGGCAGAGCCGGATGGCAGCCCATCATGAAATATTTAAGTCCATCAGACAGGTGTCAGGACACCGAGGGAGATGCTGTTCCTCCCCTGCCCCCTCCTCACCGGTCTTCCCAGGAGAGGACAGGAGGGGCATGAATGCTCCTTGCACAGCTCAAGGACCCATGCTGGGTGGCATCAGGACTGTGGCGGGGTGACCACTCCACCCCGGCAGCTGCGCTGGGTTCTCTGTGTGTGAGAGTGGGGGCAGGGCGGAGGCCCGGGGCCAAGGGCATCCTGAGCCAGCTTTGGCCAGGAGAGGGCCTCAGACTTGCATTTGATGGTCATCTCCACCCCTCAAGCCTTGACCAGAAGCTGGTCCAGTGATTTATGAGTTAGGCACCCCGCCCCACGGCCCTGCCCTCAGCACATTAAGACGATTAATATTCAAAAGAAGAAATACAGTCAAGACTCTGAATACAAGAGGCAGCGGTTGACTCTGCTCAGGGAGTGTGTGGAGAAGTCCTTACATGAGCTGGGGTGGGCAGCCAGCTTCAGATGTGGACTCAGAGCTGGGCTCCCCCGGTGCTGGCCTTGGCCCTGACCTTCAGGGGCCAGCCCCCTTGACTGTCCCTGAGCCAGCAAGCCCTGGGGTCCTCAGTGCAGTGGGACTCTCCAGTCCCTGGCTCCTGGCCCTTTGCTGCTTTCTCCTCCCTCCCTCTCTCTCTCCCCAGCTAGCTCCCCCCAGCCCAGCCACCACCCACAGTGACAGCCTCCTGACTGCTGACCATCCAAGTGGGAACCTACCTTCCCAGGCTGACTGCTCTAGGATAGGACCCAAGCGCCCCACGGGACTGAGGCCTCCTCAGGAGCCGAGTGGGGACATCGGCTCAGTCCAGCCATAAACCCAGAGACCTGGTGGCTCCCCGCAGGACACGTGAAGCCGCCCGAGGATGACACTGAGCCCTTCCTGTGGCTCCTGCATCCTGGCTGCCCTGTCCAGCCTCCCGCCCGACCCGGGGCCCTGCCCAGTGGGAAGGTGTCTCTCGGGAGGCAGATTAGCTCAGTGACTCTGGAGCCGGACACTCAAATCATAGCTTCATCACTTCCTGGGCTGTGACTTTGGACCTCAGTTTCTCCATCTGTACAATGGGAATGACAATAGCTCACACCTAGGGGCACTTGCTCTGCGCCAGACCCTAGTCTGCGCAGTTTAGGGTGCATCAGCTCACTCCTTACAGCGACTTGAGCGTGTGCTGTTAGTGTACACACTTCACAGGTGATGGAGTGGTGGCCCAGAGATGCCACTGGTCCAGAGCTCACCCTCTGAAACCCCTACTTTGTACAACACAGGATCAGCCCAGCTCAGCCGAGTGGAGGACTCCATGGAATGACTCGTATTGAGCTCTTAGCCTCCACACTCAGGGGCTTGCACAAATGGTCCCCGCTATTATTATTGTTGTTGTTGTTAATGTTACTTGAGTACTGATGTACTCCGTGGCTCTAAGACTCCAACTTTCTCTAACTAGGGACTCAGGTGACAACGCCTGAAAGCCTGCCTCCCCCCTGACTTAACCAGCGACTGTGGTCACTGCACATAGGGGTGGAATCAGAAATGGTACCAGCCACACCGCCCGCCCTGCTCTGACCCCTCCGTCCTCCCTTACGAATCCCCTCTGCACTGCCATCAAACCCCCCCCTGCGAAGCGCCGGCCCGGTGCTTGGCATTCCCTCGCTCGGCAAACCTGTTTGCTGGATTGGATTGGGTGGAAGAGGAGGTGGTACCACAGAGGGACGAACCGAGGGAGGTCAGAGTGCAACGCTGCAAATAGTACTCTGCTCGCTCGCCCAGATGCTGACTTCCTACGAGAGAGGCGGGGCTTATCTGCAAGGCTGGGGAACTGACTAGTACTGTGGTTTGCCCAAGAGGAGAGGATCTAGCGATCACCTGGCCAAGAATCTCCCCACCCCAAAGAACCATGTCACGTGACCCCAGCATCCTCAGGGCCGCCTTTGCTTTGGCACGTTTCCAAGGTGGGACAGAGACCTGATCCCAAACCTACATGCGGGAGAGTCAACCTTGCATCTTGGTCCTCCCGCTCTGCTCACCCACCCCCAGGGTCCGGCCCAGACCCCCACCCACTTGGCCTGAGCGAACAGAACAGCGGGGTGGGGCTGACTTACGTGGGAGCAGAATCTCTCAGGGGGGTCTCCGCACGTGATGCCGGAGGGCTCCACCTTCACCTTGACGTAGTCCTTCAGGCGCATCACCTTGGGCTGGCAGGCATAGAACTCCCAGGTGGGGCCTTCATCCGTGGTCACCCAGGATTTGCAGATGTCGTAGTCCCCAGAGGCCAGCGGGAGGCAGTGCAGGAAAAGAGCCAGCAGGTGCAGCATGGCGGCGCCGTCCCCAGGGGCGAGGCCCAGAGAGGGACCGGAGAGGTGGCGACTGGGTCAGGAGGGCCTCGCCGCCCCAGCATGGAAAAGCCACATCTACCAGGCGACGGAGGCCGGATGTCCCAGGGACTCTGCCAGGTTGCAAACAGCGAGGAACTTGTTTTTTCCAAGAGGCCGATGTGGAAAACTCAGAGCCAGCGTTTCTCAGACTGCTGATGGGCAGATCGAGAAGTTGCCCACAACTTGGCGTCCTCCTAACCTTGGCATCACACCTCTCCCAGAGGGGAATCTGATCAGATCAGGCAGACTCTCAAATTGTGACGGTGGATGGAAATGGGATAGGGAGAAAATCCGCAGGGATCTGGCGTGAGGCCGGATCAGATTGCTTTTAATTTTGGTCCTTCCAATCAACCCGGGTCTTTAAAGGGCCCTGAGTGTGTGATGTGCGCTCAACACAACTGCAAAACAACCCTCCGGCCTGCGTTGTAAAGATAAAGTAAAATCAGGAGGTGCACCTGTTTGCTGCAAACACGTTCCCTCTATGGGATTGGACTTGGCATTTTGGACCCATAAAAGAGATTTCTTTTCATATGGGCTTAAAGTGACAACAATTGTGCAGCTGGACTGGAGCATTAAAAAAGCGACTGAGGTGTTAACTGGGGAGCAACTTATTTGGCTCGTCTTTGGTGGGGACAGGCGCTAATGGGAACCAGCTGACCTTGGCTGGTAGCCATGGGCAACTTATTAGGAAGTTTCTGAGACTTCAGCTCCCAATCCATCCAGGTACCCGGGGTCTGGCTTGTCTTTCATTGTAAGAACGGAGGAGAGAGAGCTCGTTAGCAACAACACCTGCAACAAGTTAAATAGAGAAAGGGGGGGGAGAGTAAAGATGTATAAGAACAAAAGCTCTCTGGCAAAATGTGCAAAAGATGAGGCTGCATTATTAGCAAGGTGTCCCGAGGAAACTGGGTTATTTTTATTAATATAGGAGATGCACATTTGAGGATGGGGCACATTATTAAAAAGGTGATGCGCTTTCTCCATATTTATGGGGGTGTTGGGGTCGGCAGAAGTGCCCCTGTTTGGGGTCAGTGACTTTCTAAAGCAGCCCCAGGAGCCGAGATGAATGGTGGCTTTCTCATGCCTGACAAGTCAAAATGTCAAAACCGTAGATGAGGCTGTAATTAATTACAGGTGCCGACGAGGCTGTGAGGACAGGTTCAGGTTAAGAACGGTCCACGCACAGGCCGACAATTACGAACTGGGTGCCAGTAAATACATCTCCAAAATTCTGAAATGGTGAATTTAATTTTTAACTGTAAGAAACTAGGGATGTTGAAGACTTGGACGGAAGTGACAATGATTTGTCATATTCGCTTTTTCCGATCAAGGCCAAAATTTTGCAATCATCCCTTAGAGGGTATGTTTATAAACAGGTCACCATTATGATTATTGCTTTACTATTTTAAGCTACCGGTAATTATTTAAAAGCCCTACATAGACATAACTAAGATGAATGTTACATTGCGAAAAGCACGACTCCAATAGTGCGGGGTGTTCCGGGACACTTGATATATCACCAGGAGAATTTGGTCCCCAGTGTGGGATCTGGCCAAAAATACTAGCCAATAGGGCAAAGGTTACTGCAATGAGTCGCAGCAGAAGCGCATGTGTTATTAATTCTGGTTATTATGTCTACGATTATTGCATCTAAATTCCCAAACTGCTGACTCTTCAGCCATTGTACCTAGAAGGTCCACGACATTTCCATGAACCTCCATTCTCCACCCAGACACAAACGCACTCCTGCCAAAAATGACAAACCGGAGTGGGGGGACATTGTCCAAATGGGGGCTGGCCGCCCCGCGCCTCCCCAGGAGAAGCCCCCAGCCTCTGCCCCAAAGCTCCAGGCTGGGGGCATCATAAATCTGCATTAAGGCAGCCCCTGCCCCTCTCTCTGGCTGAAGGGCTCTTGATGCAGATGAATGAGCTGAGGGGGACACAGTTTCACATCTCACCTCTGGCTGTTTAAAGAGAAACAGTGTTACAGAGCCTGTCCGGCCTTGAATGTGCTTCTTGCTAGAAAACTCTCAGAAAGAACCCGCCTGGAGACTATTTTTACAACCTGAGAAAATGTAGTAAAAATAAGATAGCGCGGCCGGCAAAGGTTTGGATGCCTCTGTCTGAGCTTCGCGCTGCCCAGAAAACAGCACATTCCTCACTCCTTCTTCCAGCCGCGGGCTCCTGACCGTTCGCTCCCAGGTAGGGCGCCCGACTGCGGCTCGCAGGGTGCGCCCGGACGCGGGCTTCCTTCGTCTGCAGGACCAGAGTGCTGCCTCCGGCCTGGACCGCACTGGACGCAGGCGGGCGTGGGGAGGCAGTGAGGCCCGGAGGCCAGGAGGCCCGCGAGATCGAAGGGGCAGCGCGCCTCGCAAGCCTATTCATTGCTTTGCAGTTCCGCAGGCTTAAACGCCATGCATTCCCTGGAAGATGGGGTGGGGGAGCCAACAACATCAAAATCTGCGGGGAAGGGGGGGTGGGTAATAAATATGTTTACAACTAGTCAATCAGTTGGGCGTTGCTGGCATCGTAAGGGAATTGCGAGCTCAGCATGAGAATGTTACAGTCAGTTTTTGCCAAACAGAAAAAAAGGGAGGGGGAGAGATGCAAGCGTCTCCGGAACAGCGAGGAGGAAAGCACGGAGTGAGAAGCCAGTGCGGGAAATTTCAGAGTAAGAGGTTGTATCCCGGTGGATAGTTTACTCCTTGGAAAATAAATCTTCACCTGATATTATTAAGAAACTGCAGCTCCCAGAAACAAATCGAATCAATGCGCTTTCTTTTCTTTTAAGAGTCCTCAGGAGCCGAGGGGGCTGAAAGCCAGGTTATTAAAACCCGAAAATTAGATTTTACCAGGATTTCTGAACTCAGATTTTTCTGTCTTATTGAATTAGCGCCTCTCGAGCTGGCTGGGCTGGAAGCAGGCTCCTCCCGGAGTTGCCGGCTGCGCCCTCGCCTCGTGGGAAACTTGCCTTGGTGGACGCAGAGCCCCTGGGGGGGGGGGGGTGGTCCCTGGAGAGGGGGCGCTGGGGGCTTCTCCCAGGACCCAGCCCACCCCCAAGTTTCTTCTCCTTTCCCAGCGGGGACAGTCGAGGGGGGTGATATCTGCCTTCAGGGGAGGGTGCTGGGAGCCAGGAAGGAAAGGGGAGCCCGCTCCGGGTCGCGATCACCTTCCAATCCCACCCCATCCTCCCAAACCTAAACCTCCCTCACCCCGCGCCGGTCCAGTAGGTGCCCCGCTCAACGCGGCCGCACGAGTGAGCATCCCATTTCCGGCGGCCTCAGTGCCCCCAACCCCGGAATGGGAGCCTTCTTGGGCTCCCGGGCGCCCCCCACGCCCTCTCAGCGCCCAGACAGCCCCGAAGAGTTGAGCGCGGAGGGTGGGGCGCGAGGAGGAGGCCTCGGCTGGGGCCGGGGGGAGGGGGTGTGTGGAGATGGGGGTCAGCTCCCAGCCTTGGACGCCAAGGGTTCGGAGTCCGTGCTTCGGGTGGGCTGCAAACGGCGAACATCGCACGGGGACGTGCCTGGCAATCCCGCAGTTGCTTTTTGTCTTCCCGAAGTTGAGTGCAAGCCACGGGAGCAATTAATAATCACGCCTTTCAAAAAGGCCCGGCGGGCACCGAGGGTGCACCCACACCTGGCATCGCCTCCCTTACTTAGAAGACGCCCAGCAAAGCGCCGGGGAATTCGTTGCATCCTTTTCCCCAGCGCTGCCGCCCCCAGCCCAGGCGGACAACTTACTCCGGAGCCCGCGGACGCCGCGAGTCCACGGTCCTCTTCCCGCCTTCCCGCGGCCTCTGCTCCCACCATCTGCGTGCCACCCAGCTGGAGGTTCGACTCCACGCTGTCCCCAAGCCGGCCCAGGCACATAACCCTCCCCATTAGCCCACCCCTCCAGGGCACGGAAAGAAGTTTCTAGCCGCCGCTGGAAGACAGAGTTTCTCTGTGCAACTCACACATACCCAGTTTGCAGAGAGGGGAAGGGGATGGGAGGAATCGGGGTGGCGATTAAATTGGGGTAGGGGAATGGCGCGCGAGAAGGGTTAATTTCCTTTTCACAAACACATCCAGGCATTCTGGTAACACCCATCCCCACTCACAAACGATGGAAAAAGACCCTGGTGGGAAAAAGCCAGCCAGGAAGACAAGCTACTCCTTTAAGATACTGCCACAAATGCACACTCACACACCCCTCTCCAAGCGACTCCAGTCCTGCGCTAGTAACGGCCGCCACCAAATAACTTTTGCATCCGAGCCGCTGGGCCGCTTTAAGTGGCTCCTGGGCCGCGGGAAAGCCTGCATGGTCACCGAAGCCCTTTAAAAATGAAACCAGCCTGGCAAAGCTGCAGCATCTCTCCCCCCCGCCCGCCCCCCCGCTCGCCTCCCGGGCTCTCCCCTCCAGCCTTACCCCGGCTCGGAGCGGCTTCCCGGAGCGGAGACCCGGGAGGCCGAGGACCGCCACCCTCGGCGCTCCGCCTCCCCCGTCTGGCTGGCGCTGGGTGGGGCGAGGGCCGAGGGCTGCGAGCCGGTTCTGCTTCCCCGCGCTGCTCCCGCTGCCGCTGTGGCCGCCGCCGCCGCGGCCGTCAGATCGGGGCTGGGGAGCCCTCCGGCCGCCGGGGGGGCCGCCCGCAGCCGTCCCGGAGACGCGGGCCGGGGGAGGGGCCCGCCCCAGCCGCCCGCATCGCCCGCCCCGGCCGAGCGGGAGGTCGCCGCTAACAAGTGCAAACTTTTGGGGCCCCCTGGGCGGCTCGGAGGGGACCCGCGCTCGGGCACCGGGCAGCCCCCGGCCCGGGTGGGCTTCGCGGCTGCTCGTCGGGGCGCCGGGGCATCCCCCCGGCGCGGCGCGGGCCAGATGGCGGGGCGTTTCACTGCCCCCCTGCACTCCGCTCCAAGTTAATGCCGAGGCTAAATCCTCTTGCCATCACTCACGATCACCATCGGGGCTTTTATCTCTCGGTCTGATCCGGGCTGCGTAACTTCCTCTGTGTGGCTTTAACACACCATCCCACCACGGAGCAACGGTCTTCTTAAAGGTGCAGGAAGGAAATACTGCGAGACTCGGGGGACGCGCCACGGCCCGGGGAGGGGCTCTGCGAGCAGGGGCGTCCCGGCGGGCCCGCGGCCAGGGTGGCCCCAGCGGGCGGCCGCGGGAGCGAGCCTGCTCTGGGGGGTCGCAGCCTAAACATCTCCTCGCGGCCCGGGGGCCAGCGGGTCCCGGCGCGCAGAGCGCATTCTCAGCCAGCTCGGGTCAGGCGCCGCGGGGCTGCGGCTTCCTTTTCCGAAACCCAGGGGCCTGACAGGCTGCCAGCGCCCATGGGTGTGGGAGCTGCCCCATCGGCCCCAGGGAGGGGGCCAAGTGAGTCAGTCCGCCCACCCCCCAACAGCCAAGGGCTCAAGGCTGCAGCTCGGTCTCCCTCTGGGAAGTGCTGCCACCCAGAAGGCCCCAAGCAGTGGGTAAAAGGGTGGGTGGGTGGATTGGGGGAGATGGGGAGGGAGCGATCTGAGCGCACAACCAGAGCCTGAATACCAGCTGACACATCGCCGCCTCCACCCTGATGGGCCCTGCTTTTGACGAAGCCAAGCCAGCTCCGGAGGGAGTGCGGAGTAGGGGGGCAGGAGAGGCCTCACTCCCTGGTAAGCCTGGGAGGAGCCCGTGCGAGGACTCCTGCAGAGCCCAGGGCAGAGGCCAGGGAGCTGGGCACCCTGGGCAGCCCTGGGCTCTTCAACCCCCTGGAGGTTTCCTTCCAGGCTGCCTCCCAGGCCTGTGGGGAGAGCTTCCTCCATCTTCCAGGGGAGACCTGTGGTTTTCAGGTGCTCCTGGCTTCCTGGGGGTGGGTTCTCACTGCAGCGCTCAGGCAGCCAGCACGGTCATTTGGCGCATCAAGAACAAAGAGCCTGAGGACAGGGAGAGAGAGAGAGAGAAAGAGAGAGAGAGAGAGAGAGAGAGAGAGAGAGACTGGTCCAAGGTCCAAGGTCACAGAGGGTGTCAGGAAGAAGAGCAAAGGATGTGGCCCTGAGTGCCACACCCTCTGCCACCTCTTACCTCCACCTTAACCCTCCCCTGCTTTTGGCCCCCCCTAAGCTTGCAGAGGGGGCTGTATTGCTGAATAACGTTTAGACTGTTGTCACAGAGCAGGCAGAGGACACGGAATTAAAGACTGTCATCTGCTTTAATAATAATAATAATTTAACTTTTATTGAATACCTGCTTTATGCCAGGATCCATGCAAACCACCTTATGTGTATTATCCACTGATTCTTCCCAGCAGACCTGTGACTTAACTCCTGTCAGTAAAGTCCCAAGTTATAGATGAAGCTTAGAGATGTTAAGTAACTTGCCCAAGGTCACACAGCCGAGGAAGACTCTGGCCTGGGATGCAGGGCTCTTGGGCTTCCCGGTGGTGCCCCTCCTGACTTGCTGGGTAACTTGGGGCACGGCACAGATCGTTTCTGGGCCTCAGTTTCCCCACCTGTGAGATGTGAATGGTGAGTCTTTCCTTCTCCAAAGAGCGGTCACAAAAAGGCCATCGAGTGCCTCCTCCTGCAGTGCTCTCAGATCCCTCCCACTAGAGATCCCCTCTCCTCCAACACATGCAAAGCTGTCCAGGAGAGCAGATGCAAGCCAGCCCCTGCTTACCTGGTCCCGAGGCCTCAAAGCATCCGGTAGGAGAAAGCTCCTTGGAGGAGAAGAACACATCTCAGCAATTTGACTTTCAAGCATTTGGCCTGCAGGCAGTAGTGAAGGGCACAGTGGGGGGCTCCCACACAGGCAGGGTGAGTGATGACCTGGGTAGGCCCTCAGCCTGCTGTTGCCCCCAGGCAGGGCCGTCAATTCCTGGGAAACGCCTTGCTCCTCCATCATCACCGAGACTGGATGCTGTCAGGACAGTCAACAGGACATGGCGGAGGGGGCTTCTGATTTGTGGTTCACCTAAACACAGTGGAGGGACCCAGGGCATATTCCTGTTATTTCCCAGATGGTTTAAGTGACCCATGTGCAAAGCTACATGCCGCGGAAACAATGTTTAAATTGCCTCTGCAGCCCTCCTCTCCCCAGCACTTCCCGCCTCGCCGGCGAGCTGACGCCAACCGGCATTTTCAGAGACCCATTCCCCAACCTGTCTTCTGGTCTCCCCATTTCCAGATCCCGGAAATTATGGAATCGTGGAAAGAGCACTGACCCGAGAGTCAGAATAATAGCCCCTACTAGCTATGTGGCCTGGGGCCATTACTTCCCCGCTCTTAGCCTCAGTTTCTCCATCTGCGTAATGAGGGGAGTTACCCCAGAAGGTAGTCCCTGCGCGGTGATCCCGAGTTGACAGCAGGCCATAGCAACCTCTGGGAGACAGCATGTCTTTCAAGTGACTAATAAAGTGCTTCTTTTCCAAGATGGGAAACAAATAGGATTCCAGCCATGTAGGGACCAGGTGGTCAAGGGATGTTCGTTTTTAAATTTCATTAAGGTATCTTACGACAAATGACCTTTCCCCAGCAATGACGAGAAGCTGAGCACCAGGGGCAGGAAAGTGTGAATGAGTCTCCCCCGCAAATAATTGCTGGCTCCCCTCTCACAGCAGAGCCGAATGGTCCTCTTCACTGATGGGATATTGGCTCCACTGCACAGTTTTAATTCCAGCTGTGTATGTGGAATCTATTATCAAAAAAGCAACTGCAGAATAATGCATGTAATTTTGTTCCATCTATGTTTTTTAAACAAAGGGGCTGTATGCATATAAAGATACATATGTACCTGTACATATATATACACATATGTAAACTAAAGCTACCACAGTATGAGCAGGGGAGATGGGGGATGACATGCCTTATTACATATATATTCTTTCTGTGTTACTTGCCTCCTTTACAGTGAGGGAATAGGCATGGATGGGATAGAAAAATAACAGGAAATTATAAAGTCACGCTCAAAAGCGATCTACTAGCTTTGCAATGAGAGGTTACAGATGAGGTCCAGCCCCTTCGGGGATTTCTGAGAGAAGGCAAATCCTGATGCAGATGGACTAAAAGACAGACAGATAAAATGAGCTCACACCGCTGACCAAAGGGTCAAGTGTAGGCTCAAAAGGCACGCGCACCATGTTCTCACCGTTCACTTGATTCACTCCATTCTCAGTTATGCCAGACCAAGGTTTTGATTTGTCCCCTTGACCTTGAGCAGTGGAGATGCGCTGGAAGTAGGAGGTGAAACCCTGGGAACTACCCCAGGACCATCTAGGGGTTTGGGGGCAACCCTGGGCCCCTGACTTCTACGGCCAAGGCAGGGCCAGGAGGAGAGAGACCACGATCCAAGCCCAGGGCATTCCCCCAAGGTGACACCTCCAGGTAGTGGCAGAGGCTGCCAGAAGCACCCCGACTCCTCCCTGCCAGTTCTCTGCTCTAATCTCTAGACCATACTCGCATTAATTATTATTACTGTATTAATCATACATGTGATTAATTCAGTAATGGTGATTCATAATTGATTGCATTTTATATGGCGCCTTTCATCCACACATCTCCCAAGATGTGCACTGCCTACAACAAGAGACTCATAAAGCAAAACGTGTTCTTAGCTCGCCTGCATTTTTTTGGATAAACTTGTCTTTGCAGAGGCAGGAGGTAAGTGTTTTGGGGCAGACTGGGCTCGCCAGCCCCAGCTCCGTGCCCATCTCCCGGCTCAGGCAGTGCCTACCCAGCTGGGGACTCCTGCTTCGTCCCGCCTTGTCTCATGGTGGCCATGCCCTAGGAACCCTGCAGACCCCACTCCCTTGGCGGGTAAGTCTGCCTAGGATCCAGCTGCGAGGCAAGGCCAGCTCGGGCTCCGCGGGGAGCTGGTGCCACACGTGGCACTGGACAATGGCTCTAGAGCTTGACTCTTTGGGTGTGGGTCCTACCGCTCCTGTCAATTAGCTGCGTGACCTTGAGTAAGCTACTGCCCCTCTCTGCCTCAGTTTACCTGAATGAAAGATGAAAATAGTAAAAGTCTCTCTCTTCCTAGGGTTATTATAAGATTTACATGCAATGATGCACGTGCAGCACTTCAAAGATGGCACATAGTACGTGCTCAATAAATGTGAGCGGTAACCGTGGGTGTCGTAGGTCTGGTTCCAGCAGCAGCTGCTCTGTGACTAGGCTAATCTCTTCCTTTCTCTGGGCCTCAGTTTCCTCAGCTGTAAAATGGGTGGACCAGTTGATTTCGAGGGTACCTTTCAGATCTTAGATGAGCACGTGTTATAGTCATGGTTGGGATTCAGGGCTTCAGAATCAAGCAGCCCCGGGCTCACACTCCCGCTCACCATTTCCTAGTTGTGTGACCTTGGGCAAAGGACTCACCCAACCTCAGTTGCCTCCTCTGGAAAATGGGGATCGTAATAGCACCCAACGCCTGGGCTTGATGTAAGGGTTTAATGAGCGAATGCTTGAAACCTGTTTGGCTTCTAGAAAGTGCTTAACACAAGGTGGCTCTGGTATTCCACAGCAGGCCTGGTGCACAGCACTTACTGATGTTCTCACATTTCTGCTGTGCCACCACCCTGGGAAAGATGCTTTTATCGGCCCCACTGTTCAGATGAGAACATTGTCCTGGGTGGTTCAGTTAGGGATTGGGGCAGGGACAGTGTTTGAACACAGGCCTCATGGCCACGCTCGCTGATGTACGGTCTGTGTCCTAAGCTTATCGTTCCGGGATTGTTTTCTTCCCGATGATCCTGGGAGAGAGCTGGCATTGCAGACCTCACTTGGCAGCAGAAGACCCAGGGACCCAGAGAGGTTTGGCACACAGCAAATGAGTTCCTGGCTGATCAGAACAGGCTCCGTCGAATGGGTGGGCGTGGCACTGGGATGCCTACTTTTGCCTGTGGAATCTCCCCTGCCCCATCCTCTCGAGCCAGGCTGGGTGTCCTTCCCTCTCCACAAGGGACTGGCCTGTTCCTGGGCCCCAGGCAGGTGGGCAGGGAGAGAGCTCAGCCCAGGAGGAAGAGCCCCGGCTCCTCCTGGCAGAGCTGCTCAGGTGCTTCAGGAGGGGCGGCTGCCACAAAGAGGAAAGCCCCCCACCGAGTTTCCAGGGGGACCAGCAGACAGCCAGGGCTTCAGCCCAGTGGGTGCCCAGAGTGCAGTCTGCAGGCACTGTCTGCAGGCCCCACGGGCAGAACCAGCTGCTGCTCCTGAGTAGACTCCAGAGTCTCTGGCCTTCCTCAGCCTGGGGGATGGGGGTGCAAAGGAGCATCGGCTTCCCTCTCGCAGTGGGGCTGGTCACGACCCTGACCCTGCCAGCTTAGATCTCGGGGGACACCACCCTGCAGGGCACCTACTGTGCGCCAGAACCCAGGGATGCAAATGGCGACAAAACCACTGGGTCCTGCCTTTGGAGTGTGGCAATTCTAATAGATTATCCATGTCGCAAGTGTCAGGCTGCCTGTGCGGCCCACAGAGGTTTACTAAGCACCTACCGTGTGTTAGACACTGTCAGGCGGAGTCAGGGAGGCGGTGGAGTCTGGGGAAGTGTGAGCATCTATGTGTACGTGTGTTCGTGTGTGTGTGTCTGCGCACACGTGTACATGAGCCCGTGTGTAGGCCCAGTGTAAGTGTGCCAGCCCGGCCATGTCGCCAAAAAACACTGGACAGACCAAAATAACTGCAGAGGCGGGCTTCCCTGGGGGCGCAGTGGTTGAGAGTCCGCCTGCCGATGCAGGGGACGCGGGTTCGTGCCCCGGTCCGGGAAGATCCCACATGCCGCGGAGCGGCTGGGCCCGTGAGCCATGGCCGCTGAGCCTGCGCGTCCGGAGCCTGTGCTCCGCAACGGGAGAGGCCACAGCAGTGAGAGGCCCGCGTACCGCAAAAAAAAAAAAAAAAACGAAAAAAACTGCAGAGGCAAATCCTAGTTATCAGGATAGGAGACAAGGAAAGGTCAAACCATGAGCACCAAGAAAAATAAGACCCAGGCTCGTGAGGACCCAGACCTCGACTCCCTCCTGCCTGAGTCCCAGTTTCCTCACCCCTCAAGCGGGGATAATGATAGCACCTACTTCCTGGGGTTTGGGGAGGATTCACGGAGACACGCACGTAAAACTCCTCCAACGCTGGCAGTAGTAAGTGCCTGATCAGTGTTGGTTCTGGGTGAGGGACCCTCCTTCCAGCGATGAGGGGGGTCCAGAGCCCTTTGGGAGCCTGTGGCCCAGCAGAGGACACTACTCTGTGTCAAAAGAAAATGGGGTTCGTCAAGTCTGGGAAATACATGGGGATACAAGCCCCAGCTCTCCTCCCGTGGACCTCTTCTCACAAATCCGCCCTTGGGAGGTTGCTTCTCCACCTGTATCCCACCCAACTCTCAGCATGGGGGTGGGAGGCTGGAGATCTGGGGAGTTGAGGAAGGAGTCGCAGCCACCCCTGCAGGATCTGGATCCTGCCCACCCCCAGGTGTGTGGGCAGCTAAGGGGGCTGGGGGGTGGGGGGAAGGTGCGCCCCAGCGGGGAGCCAGGGGAGGGACACACTGCCAGCAGGGAGGAAGCAGCCCTCCCACCTCCTGCAGACCCCTCCCACCCCAACTCCTCACCTAGAGGAAAACATTTTTCTTTCTTGCCAGGCAGGTGATCTGGGCGCAGCAGAGGCAGCCTTCCTCTCAGACGTGTGCTGATCGCAAAAACGGTTCACCCAGTTATAGAAATACCTGTCCTCTCCCTCTCGCTCCTCCTGGGGAGCTGACAGAGAGGGAGCGGCCTTCTGAGCATCCCAGCCCCACTCAGGTCCCCATCATGTGCCAGCTTGCCGAGTCCCCAGCAGTCGATCGTCCGCGTGAGCAGGCTGAAAGCAGGAGGCCCTGTAACCAAAGGCAGCTGGAAATTCCGAAAGACACCCCACAGTGAGAGAGAGAAACAAATAAACAGAAAGACATGCCCTCCGACTCCCTCTTTCCTGGTCACACACACACTGACACGAGCCGTGTTGCAGGCAACAATTCCCTTGTTAAATTGTCCACCGCGTGGAGGCCGCCTTGGCATGCAAATTTCTCTGCCATCAACCCCTGAATTCTAAGAGCCCTGCGACCTTGGCCCCTGGTCTGGGTCCTGCCAAACGGGGCCGCAGGGGCGCTGCTCTTAACCAGCCATGTCTGGGCGGGCTTTCAGGCACTGATGCTGGGAGACAGCATCTCTCTTTCTTAAACCCCTTGGTCAGTCTTTTCTGCCCAAAGGAGGGCGTCAGGATGGGGGCTCTCTAGACAGCTGTGGGTACCCTTGCTCTTCAAGTTTGACTCTCCATCTTGGGAACCCGCTTCGATTTCCCACTTAATGGCACTCGGCCTAATGGATGGAGACAGCTCGCAGCTGACACTGCTCCCTCCCTCCATTGACTTTGCCGGCTGTCACCCGTGACCTCTAGGATGGCCACGCTTAACCCTTGCTGCCCCCATTCCCAGAGAGGTTCCTCAGCTCCGCAGGGCTGTCATGAGGCTTTGTCTTCACGCGGGGATGCATCCTGGTCCCACCCCACTCATTTTCCACCATCGGTCGGTAAGTGCGGAGCGTGCAGGGCTGGGAAGGTTAGCCACCTGCTCTCCTGACCCACCATCCATCTGATGGTCGGAAGGACATGGCTTCTAACATCCCAACCCGTGGAGGATGCCCAGAAGTTTTTTCTTCTTTTTAATCTGGAAAAACAAAAGCTCTGTATCAGATTTCCTTTCATCTTGACCCTGCTAATTCCCGAAACCGAATTTGCTGACAGGGCAGCTCTGTGGCTCGTCAAGGCTCACCCCTTTCCTGGCCACTGCCCTGCGTCTCAGCAGGGACCCCTCGGCAGAGTTCTGACCGCCAAGCAACTTTGGCTGCTGTGGAAGTGTCTATGGGGGCCTACAAGGTCCTGAGCCAGGCGTCCGTGGGGTGGGTGCTGAGCAAGCAGTGGTGCACCCCCATCACCACACCAGGCACAGTCCAGACCCTGTGTGAGGGGCTTAGGCTGCATTTGCAGAAAGTGATGCTCACGAGCAGGGTTCGGAGCTAATAATGGTACCCACCTCACAGGGCTGTTGTGAGGATTTCAGCATGAAGCCACAGGGGGAGCACTTTCCTGCCTGCTGGATGGGATGCTGCCGGATTCATAAATTGTTGGATAAAGCCTATTAGATCTTCAAATAAGAATTTTTTTAAAAAAATAATGAAATCGTGGTTGTGGGGAGCTCAGAGGGGTGTGGTGAACCCTGAGTGTGACCAGGCTGCCAGGAATCAGTTGACTCTTGACCCTAGAGGCCCTCCCTTCCCTTAGAGAAGCCCTTTGATCCTCCAGGGACAGGAGGCACTCGCGCTGCCTCAGAGGGGAGATGCCACCTTTGGCTTTGAACTCATGAGACAGCTAAGCTAGGGGGACGCCAGAAGCCAGAGGGAGTATAATTTCAAGTCAAATTGGGTGATATACCCCCATGCCCCGATCCAGCTGAGTTCATCCTCTGAGGCCGGCTTAAATCACGGTCTACAGCAAAGCTGGAGGCGTGACCCCCTGTCTTCCAAGCCCCTCCCCTTTACCCCCCAGGCCCACTGTTGGTCCTTAGGTTACAGCCACTGCTGCTGGCCAGAGTCGGGAGTCTGCTGGGGTTTCTTAAAGAAATCTCCAGTGACTGATAACAGACCACGTGCCAGACCCTGGGGGAGGCGCTCTTATCTGCCTCCACCTTCCATATGGGGAAATTGAGGCTCAGAGAGGTAAACATCTTGCTCCAATGGTGCACTGGGATTCAAACCCAGACCCGCCTGACCCCACAGTCAGTGCCCTTGACTGGGCACTGGGGAGATTCTCTCTGCAGTTCTGTCCCCCAGGATCTTTTGGGGACCCTGACTGAGCCCCGGGTCCCCCTCTCTAGGCCTCAGGATCTTCACTGTCAAGTGACGGGGGGTGAGCTGGTGATGCCCTAGGGTCCTTCCAGCCCTAACATTTTCAGATGAACCGCCAGCCTCCCTACTCAGGAGTCTGAGCTCTCCCACTACAAATGTTTCCCTGAACGATCAACAGAGTGACAAGTCCCTAAGGAGAGGGGAGACATGCGTCAGGAGCAGGCTTGTTAGAAGCCTGACTTAACACGCCTCATGCACGCACAGGTGAGACCCAAGCATGGCCACGGGGGATGCAGAGGTGGCGGCAGGTAAAGGGGCCTGAGATGGCTCCAGAAATGCCTTTGTAGCACACGGCGTGGAGGCCTGCTTTTGCAGCTAAAGGGCCAACACGTGCTGGGCAGCTACTCTGTGCCTGCGGGGTCCTGGGCACAGACAGGAACTCCTTGGCCAGATGTGACAGGACCGTTTCCAGAAAGACCCTCTTAGCATGAGGCATCCCCACGCAGGGCCTGCTTCTGTTCAACTGGATGCCGATTGTTGAAACATTGAAATGTTTCGTGCATTTACCTGTCCTGAGCCCTGGGGGAACCCCCACCACCCGCTTCCCGGCCCACCCAGGACCCTTCCTTGGAACCCTCTAGACACCCCCCCCCCAACGCAGCAGCTACCTGCATTCCTGCACGCACCTGGCACCTGCATTGATTGGCTCACAGGTGGTCTACCATTCTCATGACCACTGCTGATCACACACGTCCCCACATACACACAGAGCCCAGAGTTTGGGGTGCCGTGGTTCTCCCCAGTCCTCCAGGCTCCTCTAGGGGTGGCAGCCCTCAGGGTCCAGTTCGTTGGATTGGCCCCTTTGGGGTCTCCCCACAGCAGGGCAGGAAGGTGATTTCTGGTCCCATGGACGCCTTGGAGCGCAGCACCCACCCACAGAGTTGCAGTGGCCTCTCCGAGCCTGTGTTCTCCTGTCACCAAAAACTTCTCCCCAGCCAAGCCCACCCACCACTCCGCATTTTAGAACCAGAGCGAACATGGGCTTCTGCTTATAGAGAGGGAGTGTTCCTCTGGTTGCCCTGTGTGCTCTCTCTCAGGTAGACTCCAGGATGGAGAAGTGTAGGGGGGCAGAGAGAAGGGGCCAATTCCAGTGGGCAATGTTGACCATCTGGAGGGCTGTGTTGAGCGAGATCCCAGGGCATCAGGACACAGTGGTGTGATTGATTAGTTATGGCTGCCTGGTGATGGTTTCATCATGTCTGTCTGGGAGAGGGGTCAGGCAGGACGGACCTCACGTAGTTCTCCTGTTTCATCCCCTGAGTGTGGGGATGAGCCTTTTTGCCTCCCCCATGGAGAGCCCAGAACTGTACCAGACACAAATAGATGCTTGGGAAATGCTTCTAATTGAGGGCGATTTTAAACATGAACTGAGCAAATTGCATTTATTGAGCACGTATTAGGTGCAATTGGACGATAAAGTAGGGAAAGGAACTAGTAGTGATGCTCTGGGAAATTTGGGGGTCAGTTTATTTACCCATCCAGCCATCCATTCACTCACTCCACAGTTATTTGTTGAGTGCCTTCTGTATGGGGGCTAGAGATACAGACCAGCATCTGCTCTAGGAAGCTACCAGCCAGGTATGGGGAGAGACAAGTTGAGGACAGGTGGGGTATGGGGTGCCACGGGCAGCAGGGCGGGTAGATACAACTCTGTTGTTCTCAACCCTGGCCGAGTCGCCCTCCAGGGACGAGCCGGGGTTATTTATATCCTGCTGAGTCAGGGGGCTCTTGAGTTTCAGCATCACAAGATGTTAGATGTTCTTGACTCCAGACTTCCCTCTCCCTCCCTCCTCTTTCCCACCTGCCCTTCCTCAAGAAGACTCTACCTACCTGGGGCTGTCCAAGGCAGCAGGTGCTGATGGAAAGAGGTCTGAAAGGGATAAGACCTTGGGAGCGAACAAGTTTAAGTCCCCATTCTGCCATCCTTTAGCTTCCCTGTGAGAAACATCACCTGAGTCCCCTCATCTCTGAACAGGAGAAAAGTATAGCAACTATGCAGCATTGAAAGGGTTGTTATACCAAGGGCTGACCCCTAGCAGGTGTTAAGAAGTGATGGCTGTTCATCCAAGTACCCTCTGAGGCTGTTCCATGTGTCTTGTCTGGGGAATGACTTTGGACGTGTTGGGAGGCAGATACAGGACGATGATGGGGCATCCGGGGCCCCGCAGCTCCCGCTAGAGCCTTCGCTTCCACTCCTAGGGAGCCCTCCCACACTGTATTGTTACTGGTCTCCCTCCCCCCACACCCCCACTGGACTACCAGCTCCACTTGGGAATGCTTTCCCGTCCAAGTCAACAGACCTCCCAGTGCCTAGCGCAGAGTAGGTGCTCAATAAACGTTTGCCGCCTCAATAGACGAGCAGCAAGTTAGAAGTGTGATGTCTCCTGTGCACGCGGGTGAAGCTGAGGAATTCGTCGATTAATAGGATCAGTATAGTTGCTAATTGGAATATTTAAAATGAAATTTCCTTCTAGTTCTTGCTAGTGCACACACTTGCTTCCTCTCCCTCCCTCTCTCTCCTCTCCTGCACCCCCAGCCCATCTTTCTCCCTGCCACTTTCTCTCTCTCTCCCGAATAGAATTGCCTCAACTGTCAGCTCTCGCCATGTATACGTGTAGACTTGGAGGCGATCACAACTCTGAAAGATCTTCTCAGCATCCTGAGAAGAGGTGGAGAGGTCTGTGTGTGTATGACTTGGCATCACTACTAATCAAAACAGTGCATCTCCCACCCTGTCTGGAAATCCCACGGCAGATCAAGGGGCGCCAAGAACTCCTGTCGCAGAGAAGAGAAAACGCGGCCGCACTTGGCCCATGTCGGGAAGTACCCCCCACCCCCAGCCCTGTCCCCACCCCACCGGCCTGGGTTTTCTTCATCCTGTGTCCCGGCCGTCCTCGTGATTTCCTGTGCACGAGAGGAGGAGGAAGAAAGGAAAGCAATCAGAGACCCAGGGCCAGCTGGTGCACGGCAGGAGGGATTGGCACCACCGAGCAGCATCTAATCTTTGGACATTGGTGACCCTGCTGGCTCCATGAGCACCCAAGAGATATGACCCTCCACTCGACCTCAGCGAGCTTATGTTTTAGTTGGGGAGGTGAAAAAGAACAGTTTGAGGACGCCTCCGATCAGTCAGTGCTTAAGATCTCCCAAGACCTTCAGAAGATGGTTTAATTCCCGACACCTATCGGTCACCCCCATGCCCCTTTCTTCCCCCTTTTACTCCACACCTGGCTACACTCAGCTTCTCATTGTCTAGAAGGTAAGGCTTAAAAATGACACTTAGAGGTTAGCCCGGCTCACCTCCACCATCCCCTCCTTGCCTCAGTCAGGGGGAGCCAGGCTGTTTTCCCCGACATACCTGAGATGTTCCCTGCCCAGGTCTGTCTTCCATTGGGGACAAAATAGTAGACACTTAAATGGGTTTGAGCCCAAGCCTGGGCCCTCTGCATTCCTAGGTGTCCAGCAAGTCCCACGTGGCTTCAGAGCCTGGCACCGAGGCTCGGCCTTTGGCCTGGAAACTAATGTCAGCTCCTGACCTGGAGGTCCCTGGACTGCTCCTCTGGGGAGATGGCACAGTGTGGCGACGACACTAAGACACTGCAGGTGGCTGGCTTGGAATCTCAGCCCCTACCCCTACCCTGCGTGGTTTTGGACCTCAGTCTCCTTATCTGCACGGTGGGAGTAGGAATAGCCCCTCCCCCACAGGAATTAGAGCGATTAGAATTGATCACGCACAAAGCACACCTCAAAACCATATGCATTGTGAGCGCTCAGCAAACACTGACCGTGAGTATCATGGTCACGATCTGACTTAACGTTGGAGCTATTTGGACATACGGCCCACGTCCTGGACTAGGCTGTGAAGCACTTGAAGGCAGAGACCACTTATGACTCATCTGAGTCCTTTATTCCGTCCCCTACCTCCCCACCCTCACAGCCCCACCAGCTTTATCAAGGGAGGGAGGAGAGAGTGGTAATAGAAAGAAAAAGTGATGCTATTCCCAGCTCCCATCGCCAAGCAGCTGGTTGGTGCCAGGGGCTGTACTTTATAACCATCACCCTGATACCCACTGCCTTGTGCTGTAACCGTTTGTTCCTCCTTGTTCACAAAGGAGAAAATGGAGGTTCAGAGTAGTTAAGTCACTGGCCCAAGATCACCCAGCTAGTGGGAAGTGGACTCCAGGACAACTGATTCCAAAGCCACGGCTAGAGGCCACAGTGCACAGTGTGACTGGAGAGGAGCACTCACGTGTATACACACCAAGCCAAACACTACGGAGGTCCCCAGCGTGTCTTTCTCGTTAGAGACTTTAAAAAAATTATTTTATTAAAAAATTTTTAAAAAATTTTATTGAAGTGTAGCTGATTTACAATGCTGTGTTAATTTCTGCTGTACAGCAAAGGGATTCAGTTATACATATGTATATATTCTTTTTCATATTGTTTTCCATTATGGTTTTTCACAGGATATTGAATATAGTTTCCTGTGCTCTACAATAGGATCATCTTGTTTATGCATCCTGTACGTAATCGTTTGCATCTGTTAATCCCGCACTCCCAATCCTTCCCTCCCCTACCCCGGCCCCTTGGCAACCACAAGTCTGTCCTCTGTGGTAAGAGACTTTTTAAACCAAGTTTTAGCAGGAGCTAAGGGTGGCGGAGGAGCAGTCTGGGGACGGCTGTCCTGTTGAGAAAGAGGAGTCGATGTGTGGCTTGTTGGACCAATCCCGTTCTACTCACTGCTTGCCTGCTATTTTCACACAGGGTGGGAAAAATAACCATCGCATCCCCGCCTCCTGTCCCAGAAGGGGTGGCGTGTAAACATATGGAGAGCGGGGAAGACGAAGCCCTGAGAGCCTTGACTCAAACCGTCATTCGTGCGCCAGTTTTCCATGAGGACTGAAATGAAGATCTGCGGTGAAACACACGGAGAGAAATGAGATTTGGATAAAGGGAAAAACAACCCAGAGCGGCTTCTGCTCCCGGTAATGCCTGCTCCCTGGGTATAAGGCTGCATTCCATGGCAACAGCGTTCGCACTTCCCTGAAAGAAAAGCTCCTACCAGCTGGACCCATTATTAAAGTGGGGCCCCAGGATTAGCATATTTGTGTGATGACAAAGCGAACCAGCTGAACAGCTTCAGGAGACGCTGGAGCCCCAGGGACAGGAGAGTGGGCAGCCTTGCTTGGCCAGATCCCAGAGCCTCTCTGGCCGTTCCACTCAACGCTCCTGAGGGCCCCTGGGCTACGATGCAGAACGGTGGGGGCCTTTTAGACCTAAAAGCAAGTCGAGCCTGGTGGTTATGGATGGGGCAGTGGGGACAAAAAGAACTGAGTTTGAATCCCAGCTCATCTAAGACCTTGCTGTTTGACCTGGAGCGAGCCCATTCCCCTCTCTGTGGTTCAATTTTCACATCTACAAAATGGGTGTAACAACACATCCCACCCAGGATTCTGTACTGATCCAATGAAGAAACACATGCAAAGCACTTAGCAAGCCATCAATAAAAACCTACTTTCTAGTGAATTCTTCTAGAGAACTACAGTTAACTTTTCAGGAATGGACCTGTTGGGGAAAGCGAGGATCCTTTAAACATTTGATGCTTTGTGAAAAACTTTTGCACTACCCAGTTGCTCAATAAATTCATAAAGCCACGTCTCTATGTGTGTGTGTGTGATGTGTGTGTCTGTGTGAGTGTGTGTGTGTGTGTGTGTGTGTGTGTGTGGCAGTCATCATGTGGATGAAGGAGAGCAAGCCTGAGCCAGACTGATGGGGTTTGAATCCTGCCTCATTTACTGAGTGACCTTGGACGAGTCACGTCACCTCTAATCTCAGTTTTCTCTCCTCTCTAGAACGGCGATAACACACCTACATCGTAGAGTTGTTTAAAATGACACAGGCACACGGGAATTCCCTGGCGGTCCAGTGGTTAGGACCCCACGCTCTCACTGCCGAGGGCCCGGGTTCAATCCCTGGTCGGGGAACAAAAATCCTGCAAGCCGTGTGGCCAAAAAAAAAATAATAATAATTATAAAATAAATAGATTAAATGACACGGGCACGTGAAGGACCTAATTAACATTGGTCAGCCTCTAGAAGAACAAAAAAAACGGCTACGGCTAAGTGCAAAGTTGGATCATAGAAGAGGAAAAAGACATTAGTGGAAAAACAGGTGAAATCCAAAGTCTGACACTCAGTTAACAAGGCTGGGCCAGGAGCTTCCCTGGTGGTGCAGTGGTTAAGGATCTGCCTGCCAGTGCAGGGGACACGGGTTCGAGCCCTGGTCCGGGAAGATCCCACATGCCGCAGAGCAACTAAGCCTGTGTGCCACAACTACTGAGCCTGTGCTCTAGAGCCCGTAAGCCACAACTACTGAACCCACGTGCCACAACTACTGAAGCCAATGCACTTAGAGCCCATGCTCTGCAACAAGAGAAGCCACTGCAATGAGAAGCGTGCGCACCACAATGAAGAGTAGCCCCTGCTCGCCACAACTAGAGAAAGCCTGCGCGCAGCAACGAAGACCCAACGCAGCCAAAAATAAATTAATTTAATTTTTAAAAATATATTAAAAAAATAGTGCTGTGCCAATGTTAATTTCTTAGTATTGATAAATGTGTCTTGGTTATATGAGCTGATAACATGATGGGAAACTAGGTGGAGGGTATAGAGAATGCTCTGTACTATCTTTGCAACTTTTCTGTAAATCTGAATATTTTCCTCAAAAAATAATATATATATTTTTTCTTTTTTTAAGGGCAGAGGAACTGGTCTAAAGGGACCGAAAGATTAGACAGAACAATTTGATGTGGTGTGGATTCTTGGACTGGATCCTGGGTCAAGGGAAAAAATAAAATTGCTGAAAATAACAGTATTGGGAAAATTAGCAAAATGTGCACCTGGGCTGTATGTAGGGAAGCAGTATTCTATCAATAGTAAATTCCTGAATCTGATCACCACCCTGAGGCTGTTTAAAGAGAGTGTCCCTCAGAAGGAAGATGGGTGGTTGCCCGGGACGGGGGAAGAGGGTTGGGAGCAATTGCTTAATGGTTATAGAGTTTTATCTTGGAAGGATGGAAGCATTCTAGAACTAGGTAGAGGCGGTGGTTGCACAGCATCGTTAATGTACTAAATGTCACCGAATTGTTCTCTTTAAAATGGTTAATTTTACATTATATGAATTTGACCTCCATAAATTTTAAAATATGTAAAAAAAAAAAAAGAAAGAAAGAAAGAGAAATGTCCCTGTTCTTAGGATACACAAGCTTCATACAATTGCTGGTGAAGGGGTGTGATGTCCGCAACTTCATCTCAAATGATTCTGCAAAACACCAACAATAGCGGCTATGAGGATCATGTATGTTCACGTGGGGAGAGAGAGAGAAAGCCATAAAGCACACGGGGCAAAAAGTTAACAGTTGGTGAACTTAGGCAAAGGGTGTACAGGGACTAATTTTACTATTCTTGTGTAGGTTTGAAATATTTTCAAACTCAAAGCAAAATGCAGCAACAGCCGCATTTAATTATAAAGCACCTAGCACTTGCTACCTATAGGAAGCTCACTCAATACAGAGTTATTACGACATCTGCACGCAGCATTGGAATTGTATCTAATATTTATTATTTATTTTCACAATGACATCTTGAACACCCCTCTGGGTGGAGATCTGATCTGCGCCCTGGCAGAGGCGGGGTGAACCTGGCGGTGCCCGCCTTGGTTGCTCGGGGTGAAGGCCACGCCCGGGGACTGTGGCCAGGTGACAGCAGATTCTGTCTCCCATGCCCAGTTGCTGGCCGGGTGCCTGCACACAGGAGATGTCTACGAGAAAGCTTGAGGAGGAGTACTACACAAACGGATCAGCAGACCCAGGAGCTTAATATTGTAGGGGCCACAGAGAGGTCCGAGAGCTTAAGTGTTGAGGGGGATTGGGGGCGGTCCTTCGCAGCCATTGGCATTGGAGAAGCAGCCACTCGGGAGAGTTTAGTGGCAGCGGAGGCCCTGGGAGACATAGCCGTGGGGTCCCAGATTGGTCACTATTTGGGACAATACCCAACCAACCACAGACCCGGCCCTGGGTAAGTAGGGTAGGGTGGGGCAGGGGAGGGAGGTGGGAATGGGAGGGGGTCCTCTGGCACCCCACCCACACCGGAGTCTCCAAGTCCCCTGCGTGAACCAGAGCAATCAGGTTAGGAGCGCATAATCGGATAATTCAATTGCTTTCCAGGGAGAGCTGCTGTTTAATTAAAGAAGACTGAAGACAGACCAGTAGGCTGGGGAAGCCTGGCCTGATCATCTAGAGAGAGTGCAGCCATCTGACAAGGTGCGGAGTGCGCCGCCGACCTGTGCCACCAGACGGTGCCAGGGGCAGCCTGTGGTGCTCCAGGCAAGGAAGGTGTGGAGAGCACCAGCCTGCTGCCAGAGAAGGGCAGGGGGCAGGTCACATGACAGCAAATCAGAAGATCCCGCTGGGCTGGGTTTCAAACACATTGGCATTTAAACAAACACCATATCCTATAGTCTGCTGGTTTCTAGCTGTGAGACTTCAGGAAGTTCCTTAACCTCTCTGAGCCTCAGTTTCCTGATCAAGGCCACAAGGTGAGGAATGTACCTGTGGGGTGAAGTGAGGGATTCTTGTAACGTGTGATGCTTTGTAGAAGCTTTTTATATTAGCCAATTACTAAACATGACCATGAAGCTGTGTAGGTGCAGGTGTGCATGTGCGTGTGCGCGTGTGTATGTGCAGGTCTGCGCGTGGGGAAGAGGGGGCAAGTGCCTGTTCTTTGGGACATACTGATGAAGTTGCGCTTAACTAGCTGTGGGGTAAGGCTGCCTTCATGCTTGCCTCCCAGGTGTGTGAGGGTTAAGTAAAGCCCTCAGAACAGGCCCTGGGTGCGTGCCCAGTGCCCAATAAATGTCAATTCTATTGAAAGGGGAAAAAAAAGTGATCAACACGTCTTGGACCTGGAGAAAAAAAATGCCTGCTAAATTCCTGCCATAAATACATTTATTAAGAAATGTAAGCCTAAGAAACCCACCCAAGATGCATAAAGATGCTTAAATGCTCTCCGCCCCTCCCCTTGATCATTTCCAAAGACAGCTGGGGATTTTGCTGATAATGAATTAGGGCCAAGTAACCAGTGATGATGTTATATCATTATCATTCAGAAAGTGTTTACGGAGCACCTGCTGTATGCAGGGTCCATGCTCCACCAGTGACCACGGTGGGCAGGCTCCCCACGCTGGGGAGTTTTCAGTGGGGTCGAGGCCATGCCTTTGGCCTCAGAAGTAGGGGTCCCTAAGGGGCAGGTGGATGGTCGATACGCCACAAGGGCAGGAAACAGGCACCAAGTGCCAAGAATGGTTTGCTCCCACCAGGACAGGCAAAACGACCAGTAGGACTGAGTTCTCACCACTTCCTCCCCCAATTTCTTGCTGCCCCCCAAGTCCTCCTCAAACAGCAGAGCCGCTGCTCCCCCCGTGACCAGGCCCTGGGTCGGACCCCTGGCGTCGGGGTTAATATTTTTAATTGGAGGCTTCTCAGGCTGTGGTCCGGTGTCCCCCAGCTGAAGCTGCCACGGAGCGGATGGGCTCCAGAGGAGGCCGCCCCACAGGGCATTTCACTCTGCCCTCCCGTGAATGATTTCCTTTCATTTCCTCTACTGAAGCGGCCCTTTTCATTCCGTCTGTGTCATCTCTCGGCTGCCCTCTGATTAGGGAAAGCTTAGCCTTTTCCCCCAGCGCCAGACCTTGCCCTCCCCTTCCCAGAAACCACCATGGCGCTTAACTACAAAATAAAACTGTAAAAAGGCCCATATTCCCTGCTTCCCGGGCGGGGTAGGGGGCTGGGGACAGCACTTGCTGAGTTGCCCGCATGGGTGGCTGGGGGTGGGGAAAATAATGGTGACAGTCCCTGAATGAGTGAGTGGTAGGAACTCTGTCCTGGTGCGCCCCCCTCCCCAGAGGGGATGAGCTGGGGGAAGAACCTAAGCTTTGGAGAGTCTGGGTAGGAACAAGACCGCATTGCAGGAGGGGAAAGTGCCTGTATATGAAGTATTTTTAAGGGTCATTAATATTAATAGCATCGTTCCAAATAGAATAATGAGCAGGATTCTGATCATTTTTAATGGCAGTTTTGCTCCCATTTTCATACTACATTTTTAATCAACAAGTCTCCCAAGGGGCCATTGGGAATAGTAACTGGAGGTGGCAGCTCCCCTCCCCACAAGGAGCCCCACTCCAGCCTGCCATCTGGCAATTGCTCCCAGGTCAGACAATCCACGAGGCTGCCACAGAAGACCTGGCAATTGCAGAGATGATGGTCACGTATTCATTCAACAAACATTTTAGGAATACCTACTACGCACCCAGTACTTTAATAGGCTCTGAGGATGCAATGACGATCAGAGCCATCACAGAGCCACATTCCCATCGGGGAAGACGGCTGCTCCAGCAATAACCACCATGTGCAGAAGGGCTTGCCTGGAGATGGCCGGGTGGTATAGGAGACCACCAGCCAGCCCAAGTGCAGCAGGGTGGCTTCCTGGAGGAAGTGGCATGAAACTGAGCCCTGCAGTGTGGGTAGGAGTCAATAGAGAGGGGAGAGGCATGGACAGGCCTGTGCAAGGGCAGAAAGAGAGAAGCGAACAGGTTTGAGAATTGCAGATCAGAGTAGCACAGAGCGGGAGTACGTGAGTTGCGTGCCCACCTTCACAGCAGCACAATGTACAACCAGCAAAACATGGAAGCGACCCAAGTGTCTGTCAATGGATGGTGGATAAACAAAAGGGGGTCGATCTCTACCATGGAATATTATTCGGCTGTAAAGATGAATAAAGTACTGATACATTGTACAACACAGATGAACCTCAGAATCGTTATGTGAAGTGCAAGGAGCCACAGAGGCGAAAGGCCACATCCTGTCTGATCCCATTTATATGCAGCGTCCAGAACAGGCAAATCCGCAGAGACAAAGCAGATGGTGGCTGCTGGGGGCTGGGGGAGGAGAAGCTGGGAATGACTGCTCACGGGGACGGCGTTTCACCTGGGGGTGATGAAAACGCTTTGGAACTAGACAGAGGAGGTGGTCTCACAACACCGTGAAGGGGCTAAATGCCGTTCAACTGTTCACTTTAAAATGGTTCATTTATATTATGTGAATTTCACCTCAGGAAACAAACAAAAGAAGAGGCTAGAAAAGAAAACGCGTGTGTGAGCCGCCAGGCAAGAAGACACGAGCTGTGCGCGCCAAGAAGACACGAGCTGTGCGCGCCCTGCCTCCTTCAGGTGGCCCTCGGTCCCCTGCCCCGGCATTTCTAATCATAGCCCCTCCCCCTCCCTCTCTAAGAGGGATTTTACTATACAGCACAGAGAACTATATTCAGTATCTTGTAATAACCTATAATTGAAAAGAATCTGAAAAAGAATATATATATGTATATATGTATAACTGAATCCCTTTGCTGTAACCTGAATCTAACACAACACTGTAAGTCAACTGTACCTCAATGAAAAGAGGAAATAAAAGTGTCCAAATCTAATGCATTATCCTTTTTTCCAGGATCTCTCTGTCTCAACTTGACATGGTGTTTTGTATTTGCTATTAAAGTCATTCTCAATTTAAAAAATAAATTAAAATTTTAATAGCACAAGAAAAAAAGAGAGAAATGGCTCTAAACCTGGCATGGATACCAGTCAAGTTCTCAGATTTTGCAAGAAATGTTCTAGAAACTATTGTGACGCCTGGCTAGCTACCCCATTATTGAGGATCCAATGAGTTAATGTACAGAAAAGGGCTTCAAAGTGCCTGGCACAGAGCAAGGGTCAAATTTTGCACCAACTAAAAAGGACCGAGCACTTTCTCTAGCTCAGACGGGTGGCCAGTCTCTGCCTGTATTATGCTGTTTAACCTCCCACCAGCCCATCACGCACGATTATTACCCTCCATTTACAGGTAAGGAAATCAATGGCCCAGAGATGTTAAGTCATTTGCCCAAAATCACACAGTGAAGAGGTAGAGAAACCAGACCTGGAATTCAGGCCTGTCCAGCTCCAAAGTCTATGCTCTTAGTCATTATGGTCTGTTGCTTCCTAATTTATAAACTATTTTTAAAAACACGAAGGAATTCCCTTGCGGTCCAGTGGTTAGGACTCCACGCTTCCACTGCAAGGGGCATGGGTTCGATCCCTGGTCGGTCAACTAAGATCCCACGTGCCGCATGGCGTAGCCAAAACAAAACAAATAAAAAACAACAAACAAACAAACACAATCTCTTCCCTGACCCCACTCCGCCCCCTTTGCCATGTCTTTGTGACACTTTTCTCCCGGCTTCAAAAACCTCGACTGTCGTCCTTTTTATCCCCATTGCCTCACCATCCAGGGGACGTGGACGAGAGCAGGACTGAGCTCCCGCTCTCCGAGCTGCGTGTTTATGGCCCGTCTCGGTGTCCCCGTGTGGATGCCTAAGTCCAGCCTTCAGACAGTCGTCTTCCCTTCCGGGCCTCGGGGAGATGTTCTGGCATCCGTGGAAGCAGCCCTGGGGCCAGTACCATGTTAGAGATGACCATCTTTCCCGCTTTATTGATGGCCTGAGGAGGGGGCTATTGGAAACCTAAACCGAGGGCAGTTGATCTCCTAACTTGTGTATCGATTGGCCATCAGGAGCACATGCCCCAGCAAAAGCACGTTCTCATCCCAGAAGAGCCAGGAGCAGGCGATTTCAGCTTCCTTTGTGTGCCAGGAACCGGGCACCCACCCAGGAGCTGTTTCTTTCTTTTCTTTTTTTACATCTTTATTGGAGTATAATTGCTTTACAATGGTGTGTTAGTTTCTGCTTTATAACAAAGTGAATCCGTTATACATATACATATGACCCAGGAGCCGTTTCTGCACTGCTCCTCAGGCTGAGTTTTCCCGCGAGGCTGCTGTGAGTGCTTGTGACAACCCGGTACAAATTGGCAGGATTCAGAGCACCAAGGAGTGGACACGCAGTCCCCTCACGCCGCAGGAAGGTAACAGAGGCAGACATCGCAATTGTAGAAATAAAAGATGTTGCCCTTCTTTTCCCCTTTGGTAACCGTAAGCTTGTTTTCTATGTCTGTGAGTTTCTGTTTTGTAAAAGAAAGGGGGTGGGGAGGGTTAAATTAGGAGTTGGGGATTAGCAGATACAAACTATTGATACTATATATAAAATAGATAAACAACAAGGTCCTACCGTATAGCACAGGGGACTATATACGATACATTGTAATAGCAAACCTATAATGGCAAAGAATCTGAAAAAGAATATACATATACATTATATATATAATATATAGATATCGGAATCATTTTGCTATACATCAGGAACTAACACAACATTGTAAACACCTATACTTCAATGGAAAAAAAAAAGGACGCTGCCACGTGTGAAAAAGACTTGATTTATTTTACCGGTGGCTTCCCCGGGTCCACTAGCCGTTTTCAGCTCCTTTTTGCAGCTCATCAGAGGGCAATTGACAGGCTTCGGGCCTCACATCGATCTGAAATATAAATACTAAAAAGAGGAGGGCGAGGTGACATTTTTATTGAGTTGACTGTAAAGGAAGTCAGGGGAACCAAAGGCTGATGGGTAACGGAACGGTACCAAGCTGTCATAAGTTTGAATTCCATAGCAACAGACCGGCCTGAAAGCCACCATCATTACCCAAAGATGAGGAAACCCAGGAGTGAGGTGGGAGAACATTCACAAGTGACATTTGGGGGTTCTTTGGCAAGAACAAGAAGGCAGGCTCCGGTGCTGTGGGAAGTCCACCCACACACGCTTGCAGGGACCTAGGAGGGAGGAAAGACGCCGCAGGGTCTTTCCTGGGGGGCGAGGCTTAGCCGGCTTGGGAGAGGGCCCGGAGGACTTGAGCCAACACCCGCAGACAGGGAGCTCAGAAATCAGCCGTCCTTCTTGACAGGCAGGGGCTCAGGGCCCCCAGGCCCCCAGCCCGCCAGCCACAGAGAGGAAGGCCCAGAGTAATGGGGGAAGGAGCAGGGGACGCGGGCGGTGAGCGCAGAAGAATCCCACTAAGGAGCGACGCTAATCTATACTGGCTGCAACCAGGAAGGTTTAAAAGCCCCTCCACAAAGACTGCTCCCCCATCAGCGAGGAACAAGTGGCAGGAGAGCTGTTTGGACCCTTCTCTGGGAAGGAACACCGTCTCCAGCAGGGAGGAGAGCCTGGGGGCGGGCGAGTCACAGCCTGTGGGGTGGGCTGAGGTGGTGAGCCAGCTGCCCCTGGGGGATCTGGGGACACCAGAGCATCTGTGGGAGCCCGTCCTGGGATCTTCACATCCCAGCGCTGGAAGGGACCTCGGAGATATCCCCAGGGCCCTTCCCTTCCATTTCACAGATGAGGGCACTGAGACCCATGAGGGAAAGGATTTGCCCGAGGTCACGTGGCTATAAGGTTCCAGGCCTCTGTCTCCTGGCACAGGTGACTTTCCCCTTCCAGGTCTATTAACATGACCTTCCCTCTCACTTTTCTATATTATCACTAGTGGTGCCTGCAATCTTCCAAGCTAGTACTAACTGACTAAAACCACCACTAACTGGGCACTTGCTCTGCCTGGGCAGCGTGCTTATTGTGTTATGTGGATTGTGAGTTGATGTGAAGGCACTGAGGACTGAACCTTCCAAACACGATGGACTTGGTCCCATTATCATCCCTTTTCGGAGAGGTGGAAACAGACCTGGAGGTCTCTGGACTGGCCCAGGGCCTCGCTACCTGGGGGCCAAGCTCCATCCCCCAGGACTCCAGAGCCGGGCTTCTAGATGCTGTCCTTGGGAGTCAACATTCAGTTGAGATGTGACCCAGCAGGAGAGGGGGTGGCCGCTCTCTGATTCTTCCTGTGACCTCAGGGTTCTGCGGGTCGGTTAGTTCAGCCACCCCCCAATTTAGCTGCCTCTCCTGGTGCTGCTACCAGGGCCGAGCTGGATCAGCAGGCGGAGGGTGAGGGCGGCGGAGGGTGAGGGCAGCTGGTGGGGGCCGGCTTACCCCTGAATGGGCTCCTGGAGTTGGCAGAGGAGGGAGGCATTCTCAGCAGCCCCCACCATCTCTTTCTGGTCAGAACCGCACCAGGGTCAAGGCCACTAGGAAAGGAGGCTAGTAAGACCTGTACCAGAGCTGACACATAGGATGAATGCCCCCGGGCTTTTGTGTCCCATTGGATGAGATGGTCTCCAATGTTCTCCCAGCTGTGTCTTTCTACGTTTCAGCCACAGTTATTGGCATTACCGTGAGAACCACGACCATTAACGGAGGGCTCCTTGTGGGCCGGGCACTGGGTGAAGAAGACGTGTATTAACTCACCGAATGCTCTCTACCTCCCTAAGAGGTAAGTTCCATTATCATTCCCATTTTACATGGTATCAGACAGAGTTAAAGAGGAGCTCAGCGTTCCACACGAGTAAGTGGCAGGACCCAGATCTGTGTGACCCTGGGGATGTGATGATTGATGCGTCCACTCAAGGAATTCTCTGCTCTCAATATCACTAGGCAAGAATAGGTGTGGGCACCAGTGATTCCTCAAAAACTTAAACATGGAATTACCATATGACCCAGCAATTCCACTCCTAGGTATAGACCCAAAGCAATTGAAAACAGATACAAAAACAAGTACATGTACACAGCAGCACTATCCACAATAACCAAAAGGTGGAAATAGCCCAAACGTCCATCAACGGACAATAAACAGTTAAACAAATGTGGTCTATCCATACAATGGAATATTATTCAGCCATAAAAAGAAACAAAGTACCGGTAACATGCTACAACATGGATGAACTTTGAAAACATATGCTAAGTGAAAAAGGCCAGCCACCAAATGACAAATATTTTATGAGATAGCCAGAGGAGACAGGTTCATAGACAAAGGACACAGATTGGCAGCTGCCAGGGGCTGGGGGAGGGACTGCGTAATGGATGAGGGGTTCTACTTTGGGGTGATGGAAATGTTTTAGAACAAGATGGGGTGGTCATTGCCTAACATCGTGAATGTACTAAATGCCAATGAATGAAACTTTGAAATGGTTAATTTTATGTTATATGGATAACATAAACAATAGTTTTGCATAAAGAATAGGTGTGGGTTTTGTTGTGTTGAGTTGCCCCAGTAGTGATGAGGGGAGATGGGAAAGTGAAGATTAAAGGTCTAAATGAGAGGGCCGAGGGAGCCAATGGTTGAGAGGTCCTTTGACTTCACCTCTTTTCTGTCCCCTACTTCCTGGATGTGTGTGGCTCAGTGAGGGCCACAGGGCATCTGTATCTGCAATGGGCGGGGAGAGGGCCTGAACCCACAGCCTGAGACTGTTCACACAAGCCAGAGGAACATATCATTACACTAAACAAAATGTGGAGAAGGGGACAACCGGCTCTGCAGGCCTTGGAGAGAACAACACGTGTGTCTTCTCATTACATCATGTGAAACCACGTGGGGCCAGATGCAACTCTATGAGACACCTGGCTGGGGGGGGTCAATCTGGTCTGACCCTATCTCAATCCTGTCTCCAAATCATTTCCCCAGAATCAAAGTGGTTTTGCAACTTGTTCTCAAGGAGGAAAAACAAAGCTCTGATTTGTCGTGTTGGCCAATTTCCATGGTGTAAATACTCCCACAGTGGCTGGTTTCACACTGCCAACGTGATGCTGTTGACCATGGGGTCAGGAAGAGATGCTGGGCGGCCATCCTTATGCAGTATTTCCACCACACACACAATAGATGTAAATACGATCAAGGGCACAGGCAATTGAAAACTGTGTTAAAAAATTAGGAAGGGATGAGTTTTGGGTACTTATTACCTTTGCTTTTAATATTATTTATTGAATTATAAGTTTATGTAATTCTTTTTTTTTTTTTTTTTCGGTATGCGGGCCTCTCACTGTTGTGACCTCTCCCATTGCAGAGCACAGGCTCCGGACACGCAGGCTCAGCGGCCATGGCTTATGGGCCCATGCCGCTCCACAGCATGTGGGATCCTCCCAGACCGGGGCACGAATCTGTGTCCCCTGCATCGGCAGGCGGACTCTCAAACACAGCGCCACCAGGGAAGCCCTGTATTTCTATTTTTTTTTTTTTTTTTTTTTTTGCGGTACGTGGGCCCCCCACCGTCGTGGCCTCTACCGCTGCGGAGCACAGGCTCTGGACACGCAGGCCTCACAGCCACGGCTCACAGGCCCAGCCGCTCCGCGGCACGTGGGATCTTCCCACACCGGGGCACGAACCCACGTCCCCTGCATCAGCAGGCGGACTCTCAACCACTGCGCCACCAGGGAAGCCCTGTAATTCTATTTTTAATAATGGCTGTGTTTAGCAACCAGCTCACAAAATTCCTGAAAATTGAATAATCAGCCCTGGTGAGCCAACTCCAGTGCAGTGCTGACCCCATCCTTGTCCCCTGACACTCCTCCTCTCCCTGCTTAATGATTTCTTCAATCCTTTTACCATGGAGTAAAATCTTTCCTTTCACAAGAAGAACTCAGGTTTAAGGTTTAGGTTTAGCTCACAGCCCTAGAAGGAAAAACACTGGCGCGATGCAGATTATTCTCCCAAAGCAGACTTGATTCATGAGGTTGACAAAGGGTGGACGCTATGGAGTAGCAGAGGGGGTCCTAGTGGTGGGGAGGGAGGGGGCATGGAGTAAAGGTGGGGGGCGCCCAAGCTGCCGCCATAAAAATCCTCTTCCTCTAGGTCCATCCATGTTGCTGCAAATGACATTATTTCATTCTTTTTTATGGCTGAGTAATATTCCATTGTATATATGTACCACATCTTTATCCATTCCCCTGTTGATGGACGTTTAGGTTGCATACTGAGTGAGGTAAGTCAGACAGAGAAAGACAAATATCATATGATATCACTTATATGAGGAATCTAAAAAAATGATACAAATGAACTTATTTACAAAACAGAAATAGTGTCACAGTTGTAGAAAACAATCCTATGGTTACCAGGGGAGAAGGAGGGGAGGGATAAATTGGGAGATTGGGATTGACATATATGAACTACTGCTTCTAAAATAGATAACTAATAAGAACCTGCTGTATAGCACAGGGAAATCTACTCCATACTCTGTAATGACCTATATGGGAAAAGGATCTAAAAAAGAGTGAATATATGTATATGTATAAACTGTATAAATAAACAGTTTATAAACCGTATGTATAAACTGTCAGTTTCTGTATAAGCAGAAACTGACACGACATTGTCAATCAACGATACACTCCAATAAAAAAGAAAAGCATCGTCTTCCTCACAATCCCAGCTCCAATCAGCCGTAGCCATGGGACACCTGGAACCAAGATTCCTGCCAACAGACCTCTGATCTCCCTGCTATACTTCCAGCCCAAATTACCAACTGCATCCTTGACCCATGTTTTCTGACTCTGTGTAACAAAACTATTGCATACCTTAGTGGCTTAAACAGCATGAAAACGGGACTGTAGTCTCTCACAGTTGGGACCTGACTGGGCTCAGCTAGGCAGTTCCTGCTTGGGGTCCCAGACAGGGTTGCAGTTAGACAGTGGCTGGAGCTGGAATCTTCCAGAGGCTCGCCCACTCACACGTCTGTCTCAAACAGCTGGGGTAGCTGGGGGACCTGTCCCTCTGCACGCCTGCCATGGGTCTCTTCAGCATGGCAGCGTCAGAGTCATCCAATTTCTTACAGGGCAGTTCAGGGCAGAGAGAGACAGATATATTACATATATTTGCTTGTGCTTGCAGATAGAACCCAGAGGATAAATAAGAAGGTCATAAAATGCTTGCCAACAGTGGAGGGGAGGTAGGGGAAGGATGGTGGGGAAAAGCCAGACTGCTCAGTGTACAACTTCTTGCATAGTTTTGATTGGGGGACCATGTCATTACCTGCTGTTACAAAGATCAGGCAGGAGGGCAGGTGTGTTGTCAGATTCCTGGCTGTGAGCAGAGCTCCCCTTCCTTATGCGCATAACCCCTGGCTACTTCCCTCCCCTCTCTAAGCCTCTGCCGTCACCTGAGAATGAGGACAGCCCTCCTCACTTCCGGGGCTGCTGGGAAGGAAGGTTGAGCGTCCAAAGGCATTTTGCCAGAGCCTGGCACAAACGTTCGCGCACTCAGCCTTCTGCTTCTAAATCTCACTCATTCAGGGCTGGAATCCGGGTTTCTGAAGAGTTTGTGACCAGCTGGTTAAAGGAAATACAGTATATGAAATTATTTGTTTTCAATGTTTTTTAATCATTATTACTGCAATGCTTTATTTTGTTTTTTGGCCGTGCCACGCAGCATGTGGGATCTTAGTGCCCTGACCAGGGGTCGCACCCGTGCCCCCTGTATTGGAAGCACGGAGTCTGAACCACTGAACTGCCAGGGAAGTCGCTATGGCCTTATTAACCATACCCATCTCTAGCCTGACCTTTTTCTAGCACTTTCCCCATTCATAAGATCTTTCCCGGACTTCTCCTTTGCTCTTGAAGTAACCTAAATATCCCCACTTCTAGGTCGGGAAGCTGAGAAGTTCCCATCTCCTGCTTCCTTTGCTCCACCCCAGCCTTGCCTCACACGGGAAGCCAGGCCCCAACTTACGCCAGGGTTCAGGAGTGGCCGTCCTACCGGCAGAGTTCTGCTCTGTGCTGAGTCGGCCTGGAGGAAAATGCCGAGAGACCAGGAGGCCTCAGGAAAGGCTGGGCCCAGGGTAGGGCGCCACGGGCAGTGCAGGGGCCGTGGGACTCGTGACTGATCTCAGCGGCGGGCGCCCCTGTACCACAGAGCTCCATGCGCTCAGGCTGGATGGGCAGGGCGGTGGGACTTGGAGTCACGGGGCCCTGGGTTGGGTCCCCGTTCTGCCACTTACTAGTGACCTTAGCCAAGTCACTGAAATTGCTTGAATTGTGTTTCACTTGCAAAGCGTGGGTGAGAAAAAACACCTCACAGCCCTTTGGAAAGAACTCCCCGCAGATAATTCATGCAAAGCACTCGGAGTTCTGCCTGGCCCGAAACTGGTGAGCTGTTCTTATTTCCTACTCTCTGTCATCCATGTTCTATAAGAAGTGACGCAATAGACCTACATTTCATTTAAACTGCCTACAAGGGGACCACCAAGCAGATGGTTTAAATTAATATATTAATTAACCCATTAACAACTGGCATTTAGATTCTCTGTGCCTCGTTTTCCTCATTTATAAAATGGGGATATGACCCACCTCCTAGGTTGGTACGAGGATTCAGTGAGATAAGGCATGTGTGTGTGTGAAGCACATTATGAAACCAGCAAATGCCAGCTATTAGTTATTATTATTATTAGTTAGTGAGGCAGCTAGTCTGACTCTGTTCTTCCAAACGCTGTTTTGGGCCAGGTGGACCACATCAGCCCACGCGTTGGCATCATACAGGCACAGCCGTGGGGAGGATGAATCCTGCTTCCTTAGGTGGACACAAAGAAGGAGTGGTGAGACACCTGGATACAATGCCAGTCTTGGTCAGACGGAGTTAAATTTAGACCCAGAGAGATGATGGATCAGTGAGTCTTTTTGTTTGTTTGTTTGCTATAAATTTATTTATTTATTTTTGGCTGCGTTGGGTCTTTGTTGCTGCACACGGGCTTTCTCTAGTTGTGGTGAGCGGGGGCTACTCTTTGTTGCGGTGCGCGGGCTTCTCATTGCGGTGGCTTCTCTTGTCGCGGAGCACGGGCTCCAGGCACGTGGGCTTCAGTAGTTGTGGCACGTGGGCTCAGTAGTTGTGGCTTGTGGGCTCTAGGGTACAGGCTCTGTAGTTGCGGCTCACGGGCTTTGTTGCTCCGCGGCATGTGGGATCTTCCCGGACCAGGGATCGAACCCATGTCCCCTGTATTGGCAGGCGGATCCTTAATCACTGTGCCACCAGGGAAGTCCGATCAGTGAGTTTTTACTGAGGACCATCATGAGACGAATGTCACAGGGGAGCTCGAAAGAAAAGTGGCTTCCCTGCCCCTGAGGTTTCCTCCTTCCCCTATCCCATAGACCCCTTACTCCAAACTCAGCCACCTGTCATTCCTGGTACCTGAGCCACAAGTTCCCACCTCTCTGCCTGTGCTTGGGCTGTTCTCCCCACCTCCCCACTACTCCTGACCCCCGCCCAGAATGCCCTTCCTTCCCTTCCTCCTGATCTGCATATTTAAATTCTATGCAAAATAAAAGACCCAGATCAAAAGGGTGACAGCCATCAGGTCCCATCCCCTGTTGCTGTGGCCTCTGAGGTCCTGCATTAGGTCCAGGACCCACAGCTGGCAGAGGCAATGGAGATGGTTCAACTAGCTGTGGCGGGGCTGGGGTGGGCTCAAGCAATGCCTGGGGCAGAGCCTGATGCAGAGAGAGGTGTTTGCACAGATTTCATAAACTCCCAAGTTGCACTCTTCTCCCAAGTCTTCTTTCAACCCATAACCACTATATTACTCAGGGGTCCTTTTATTAAAAAAACAGCTTTATTGAGATATAATTAACATACTATACAATTCATCCACTTAAATTATACAATTCAATGACTTCTTAGTGTATTCACAAGTTGTTCATCTATCAGCACAATCAATTGTAGAACATTTTCATTGCCTTAAAAAGAAATCCTTCTCCCCTTAGCTGTCACCATCCCTCCCCAGTCACCTCCCACAGTCACCCCGACCCCCAGCCCCTGCCCTAGGTAGCAACTAATCTGCTTTCTGTCTCTAGAGATTTACCTATTCCGGACGTTTCCTATAAATGGAATCCTACAGTATGTGAGGTTTTTGGCGGCTGGCTTCTTTCACTCAGCGTAGGGTTTTCCGGGTTCATCTCTGTGGTGGCACGTATCAGTATTTCGCTCCTTTTCATTGCCTAAAAACATTCTACTGAACAGACATAGAGCACATTCTGTTGATCCACTCAATAGCCGATGGACCTTTGGGTTGTTTCTACCTTTTGACTATTATGAATAATACTGCTGTGAACATGCACGTACATGTTTTTGTGTGGACACGTTTTCATTTCTCTTGGATATATACCTGGGAGGGGGATTGTTAGATCAAATGGTAGCTCTATGTTTCACCCTTTGGGGATCTGCCAGACTGTTTTCCAAAGTGGCCGCCATGTGTGAGTGTTCTGACTTCTCCACATCCTTGTCAACACTTGCTGTTTTCTGTCTTTTTGATTCTAGCCATCTTAGTGGGTGTAGAGTATCTCACTGGGGTTCTGATTTGCAATCCCCTGATGACTAATAATGTCAAGCACCTTTTCATGTGCTTAATTAGTCAGGGCTCTCTTAGAGGTAAATGAGAGAAATGTACCCCAAACCATCTTAAGCACAAAAGGCATGCATTGCTTTAGGTCAGCAGTCAACAAAAATAGAGGGGTTGGTGGAAGGGTTCCCTAGATCCAGGGACTTGAACGGAATCAAGGATTTCTATTTCTGTCTCTCTGTCTCCCATCTCAACTCTTCTCTGTGGATGAACACCATCCTCTCAGAAAGAGCAGCTATAGGGCAGCCACAGCCTTATAATTCCTTACCAAAGAATTGTAGGAAAATGAGGACTTTCCCCCCTAGATTCAGTATGAAAACTTTCAGGGAAGGACTTCTATTGGTCTGGCTTGAGTCGCATGACCACTCATGGACCAATCATTATAGTTCCCTGAAGGAAAGGGAGTTTTTGACACCAGGGGAATGGGAGGAGGGGTCTCTTTAGTACAACCCCCCACACCTGTGATGGGAGGGGAGGGAAAGGAGGAGAAAATGACCACAAGAGAGAAGCAGTGATCTCCGGCTTCCCAGAGCAGTCCTGCCTGCCCCAGCCCCCATTCCTTCTCCCAGCACCACTCTGGGGGCAGTTTTCAGGGCCTTATCTCCCATAACAACTCAAACAGAGCCAGGTTCCCTAAACTCCAAGCATTCTGCCACGGTACACGCTCCTTCTCTCAAAGCAAGGCTCACAGGGCTTCCCTGGTGGCACAGTGGTTGAGAGTCTGCCTGCTGATGCAGGGGGCATGGGTTTGTGCCCAAAATTTAAATTTTGAATCATCTAATGTTTAACCTAATAATATTTGTTTTAAATAGAAACTTTATATCACAATGCTAAATGGGAAATCAGTACAACTGGCTGCAAACATAAGGTAACTATAAAAATAAATACAACAAAAACCCAACAAGGCTGTCAGTTTCAGGAGGTACTGTTCCCATCGTAGGCCGGGGAGCCTGGGGACACGTCTCCTTGTTAAGGAGGGAGATTAGCAGATATTAGGGAGGCGTGAAAGATTCAGGAGCCCCAGAGTCACAGATTTCCCTTTAAGCAACGTGACGTTTGAAAAAGAACGGGAAAGAGAGTAATTCTTACTGTGATTTCACATTACCCAACATCAGGCTCGACTCCACTGACGCTCTTCCACTCACCACCAGGGCCACGCGTCCCACATGTTGGCAGGCAGTGAAATAAACCATAAGGAGACTCCACTGGGGGTCCCCGTAGCAGACTTCACAAATCCAACTCATCAGGTTTGCTATACCAGCCATCCGCCCTTTGCCCTTGATCCCTGGCTGGGGGGCGGGGGTGGGAGTGGGGCAGTGTCTAACTGACTCCAAGGTCTAAGCTAAAGTCTTCTCACAAATGTTCTAGGAAGGTCAGCGATGCAGGACAGGCTGGACTGTGTTTCCCATCTCAGGGATTCCATTCAGCGGAGGAACGGAGGTTATTCCAGGTCCCCCTCCCCGACACCTCCCTAGAAAGCTCGGATGCTCTATCAGCCAGGCTGATAAGTTGGTAGCGTGAGTATGTTGATACCTTGAAGCCCCAAAGCCACTCGCCGGCAGAGACAACCCCACCCTAGGGCTAAGTTATTAATACAATGACGATGTGATTGGAGAAGCTGGAATGAGCACTTTGTGAGCCTTGCTTTGAGAGAAGGAGCGTGTACGGTGGCAGATCTTCAGCGAGGCAGCGGGCCAGGCTGCCCGTCGCTGTTTTCGTTCATTGCGAAGACATCAGCTCTCTGTTGCTGCTTTCTTTTTCACATTTCAGGGACAAGGGGGTCCCTGGCAGGGGGTGGAGGAAATCCTCGTGTTCAGAAAGAAACTCAAGTCAGCTTTGAGAACAAGAAACAGGGGAGGGGCAACTCTTCATGATCGGCCGGCTTTATTTTGGGGGCTTGTGGAGAGAAGCGTAGACTGTTGAGATCTGCTCTTTGAAACGAAGTTAGCCGATGGCTGAAATCACTAGCAGTAGAGTTCTGTCTGAATCGCCGGCTTTGAAGGACTCAGACATCGCTCCGTTTCCCGCTTTCTTTCCCTGCCAGGACTTGGCGCGCTCTCAAGTCCACCGGCAGGTGAGTTTGGAATTGAGATGGTGCCGAGTGCAAACAGCTATTTTGCTCCCAGGCGTCCAAACAGGAAGACCTTCATTCCGACATCGGATGGCACGTGGTGTCACTTTCTGGATGCAGACAGGCTTTTTCCCTCAGGAAACCAAACATCGAGTTTCCTGATATGAGATCTTAGTGGTCAGGGGAGAGGGAATGGGGAGGAAGTAGGGGCAGCTGCCCTAAATAATGGATTTCTAATGGACTTAGAAAAGCTTTGTCGTGTCTCTGGTGGTCTCCTGAAACCATACCATCTGCTGGGGGCTGGCCATGGAAAAGAGAAAAGTGGCGGGACAAAGCATCTACTAATATAAGAGGAGGGAGATGAGATACGGCCCCCAGTGCCCCAACAGCTGCCACGCTGACCTTGTTTCGACAGAAAGCTGAAATGAACAAGGACTGAAGACGGCTGGGAGTTAAGAGAGACTTGATAACAGTAAAGAATTAAGCACTGTAAGCCCTGATCAATATTGAGATGATGCCCATAGCAGCTCGTATCTCTTTTGCCGCTCTCTTGTGATAGGCCTAAATCATTTACGGAGGATTTCAACTTTTCCCTCCAAATCCCTTTGTGGAGGGGCGGCAGGGGAGGGAGGGGCGAGAGGGGTGAGCTGAGGTCCTTCTCCCCTGTCTTAAGGTTGAGTGAATGGAACCCTGCAGTTCTGCGTGTGGACAAGCTACACAGATTCTGAGAGGTACTCCCGGGAAGGAGGGGCCCAGGCTCTCTCCTCACCTGGTTCCCTCTGGGTAAACAAATGCACCGTCAGCACATCGGGGCAGAGCATCCGAGGGCCCTGGAGGAATTACCTAACCTACTTAGTATTTTGGGAACATTATACAGGATAAACCTGAGACCAGAAGTGCAAGATGATCTGAATGTGGTACAAATATCTCAGAAAAGACAGGGAAGTTGTTCTCAAATCACTCACCCAAACTTGGAACGCAACCATAAGGCCACCTCCCCGCAGGACTCAGAACGAACTGCTCCCTTTTCCCACTTAGTCGAATGTTTCATACCGCCCCCCCATCCCCACACCCGATCAACCTGTTACCAGAGCCGATCAATTTGGTAGTTTCCCCAGGCGATGACCTGCTGTCAGGCAGAGAGAACGGGTCATCTGCCTGGTGAGCTACAGACTGAGCTGAGCCCCGCCAGGCACACGACACAGCTCTCTCCACGGAGCCCCGGCCGAGCACCAGACACCGCTGTCTTTTAGCTTCACGTGCACAGTGACCCTTGAGATGAGAGTTGTCAAGCCAGGTGCCTGGGGAGGAGACTTGGGCTCAAAAGTTGAAGCCTTTGCTCCAAATGGAGGCAGAACTCTCATACGGATCGTGTCAGATTGAGCCGTTCCATCTTGGCTGGGTGTCACACGCCAGGCCTTGCTTCCCTCTCACCCCAGCGATCCGTGGAGCCTTAAACACAGGAGTTTAGGGCTGGTGGAGACACATTTTCAGCCATCTTTTCTTGTAGCCACCCACCACCCACTCTGGGCCTTCTCAGCTTCTCTAACGCTGGCTGGGATTTCCTTATACTTCTGGTCCTCTTGTTCTCTCTTTTTTTTTAAATAAATTTTTAATTTATTAATTTATTTATTTTGACTGCGTTGGGTCTTCGTTGATGTGCACAGGCTTTCTCTAGTTGCAGCGAGCAGGGGCTACTCTTTGTTGCGGTGCATGACCTTCTCATTGCGGTGGCTTCTCTTGTTGCGGAGCACAGGCTCTAGGCACACAGGCTTCAGTAGTTGTGGCACATGGGCTCAGTAGTTGTGGCTCGCAGGCTCTAGAGCACAGGCTCAGTAGTTGTGGCACTGAGTTAGTTGCTCTGAGGCATGTGGGATCTTCCCGGACCAGGGCTCGAACCTGTGTCCCCTGCATTGGCAGGCAGATTCGTAACCACTGCACCACCAGGGAAGTGTGGCTCTTGTTCTCTTTTGTTTGTGCTTCCCTTCCCTTCAGGGCCCTTCCCAGACATAGCACATTTGGGTTAATAGATGTTTACTATAGATTTGTATAAATATATTTTGTAATTGTTGCTAAGCTGAATAATATTGGGTTGGCCAAAAGGTTCATTCAGGTTTTTCCATAAGATGTTATGGAAAAACCTGAACGAACATTTTGGCCAATGCAATGTATATGTTTTTTTCATCTGCAGAGGAACAATTTGCCGTACAAAAGAATCCCAGGACTTTGCTGATGGTGCAGTGGTTAAGAATCTTCCTGCCAATGCATGGGACACAGGTTCGAGCCCCAGTCCGGGAAGATCCCAAATGCCGCGGAGCAACTTAGCCCATGCGCCACAACTACTTAGCCCGCGTGCTGCAACTACTGAAGCCCACACGCCTAAAGCCCGTGTTCCGCAGCAAGAGAAGCCACCGCAATGAGAAGCCCTCGCACCGCAACAAAAAACAGCCCCTGCTTGCTGCAACTAGAGGAAGCCCGTGCGCATCAACGAAGCCCCAACGCAGCCAAAAATAAAAAATAAAAAATAAATTAAAATAAATTAATTAATTAATTAATTAATTTTAGAAAAGGGTATGTTGTAGATTAAGAGGCACGTCCACCAAATACATCATGTGGTCCTTATTTGGGTCCTGATTCATATGAACCAACTGTAAAAAGACAGTTTTTAGACATCAAGGGGAAGAATTGAACAAGGAAACCAAGTATTAGATGATCTGTCATAAGGAATTATCCTTTTTTGAAATATGCTTCATATATTTATGGTTTATTGAAATTAAATTCACATCCAAATTTATTACATTTTATGTTGCATATCGAATTTTACAAATACCTACATGAACATAACTGCACAAGCTATTGTTTAAAAATTTTTTATTTTGTATTGGAGTATAGTTGAATTATGTTGGATATGATAATGGTATTATGGTTATTTTTCTTTTTAAGTCCTTATTGGTTAGAGGTATATTCTGAAGTCATTACTGATGTTAATGATATCATGTCTGAGATTTGCTTTAAAGTGTCCTCCCCCCCCCAAAAAAAGCAAAAAGGAGAGGCAAGGAGATGGGATAAGAATGGTAAAATGGGGACTTCCCGGGTGGTGCTAGTGGTTGAGAATCTGCCTGCCAATGCAGGGAACACGGGTTCAAGACCTGGTCCGGGAAGATCCCACATGCCACGTAGCAACTAAGGCCATGCGCCACAACTACTGAGCCTGGGCTCTAGACCCCACGAGCCACAACTACTGAGCCTGCGTGCTGCAACTACTGAAGCCCAGGAGCCTAGAGCCCATGCTCCGCAACAAGAGAAGCCACTGCAGGGAGAAGCCTGTGCACCGCAACGAAGAATAGCTCCCACTCGCTGCAACTAGAGAAAGCCCACGCGCAGCAACGAAGACCCAACGCAGCCATAAATAAATAAATAAATTTATTAAAGAAAAAAAGAACGGTAAAATGTTGTAACTGTTGAAACTGAATGATGAGTGCCTGTGGACTCATACTCGTTCTGCGTTTCGTGCATGTTTAAATTTCCCATAATAAAAACTTAAGGTTTGGGGCTTCCCTGGTGGCGCAATGGTTGAGAGTCTGCCTGCCGATGCAGGGGACACGGGTTCGTGCCCCGGTCCGAGAAGATCCCACATGCCGCAGAGCGGCTGGGCCCGTGAGCCATGGCCGCTGAGCCTGCGCGTCCGGAGCCCGTGCTCCGCAACGGGAGAGGCCACAACAGTGAGAGGCCCGTGTACCGCAAAAAACAAAACAAAACAAAAAAAGTTAAGGTTTAAAAACACATGCCACACTCAAGTATTTTTCAATGCAGCCTGTACCTGATCGTATGCTGCTTTCATCAGAACCCAGAACTATTCATGGCTCTCTGTGTGGTGGGTACATGCGTGTATGAATGTTCTCTCTGCTCAGTTGAACTGTAAGATTCTTGAGGACAAAGGTCACTTCTTCCACGTTATCTCATCCCAGCACAGTGGAAGTCAGAATCCAGTAGGTATTTAATACAAGGTCTCGGCTGGTTGACCAGGTGATAGAGAGATTCGTGGAAACTCAGCTAGCGTCCCAAAGACCATGGGTTCCCTGGCAATGTTTCTACTGAAAACAAGCAGGTCCTCGAGCTAACTCATCCTTCTGCTGGCACCACACATACGGGGGTAGTTATCAGATTCAATTTTAGTAAAATGTTTACCATAATATGTCATGAGACTTTCCTTACGAAATAAATTCAACACAGGATGGAGAAGAGCATTACTTTGGAAATGGAGCTATGCACACGGACAAACCAAAGATAAATGACAGAGCACAGCTTTGCTGAAGGTGTGTGGAATTGCTGTTTGTTCCGCTCTTCTTAAACATCTTTAATAATGATCTGGAAAATGGAGTAAACAGCATGCTAATGAAATTTGCAGAAGGTCCTTAATTGAGAGGTGCTGCTATCACCCAGAAGGGCAGAGAAGTGTTGCAGGTGCCTCAGAGGGGGTTAAAGATATCAATGGAAAATAACAAAATAAGATTTGGCTCAGAGGGAGAAAGACAAATTCAATTGTGAGGAAAGTCTAAAACGGGATATTCCCTGGAGAGAAGAACAATGCAAAAATAATGCTGGAAGAGGTTCAGGCAGAGAACAACCTTAGCTGAAGTGCAAAGTGGGGGAAAATGGTCAAGATTAGGAAGGACATTCCAAAGAAGACATGCATGCTGATAGTGGGATCCCCATGCCCCCTGCTCCCCCAGAGTTTCATAGACTCCAAAGACTCCATCCTGGGCCACACAGGTCACTCAGACTCCAGAACCTCTGCTTAGGAAAGTGTCCTTACAGGGCAGTAGGGAATTTCCTTTCTGAGGTCATCCTGATTCCATGGAAACTAGATATACATTTCCCAGGAGCTTCATCCTCTGGGAGGGCACTGTAGACCAGGAAAGTCTGGCCCCTGGAAGGCCAGTGGAGTCAGGCCAGTCAGGCTGACCCAGCAGACAGCCCTGTGTGGTTTTCTGGATGAAAGAAAAAATTACAGCTCTGGAAGCTGGAAATGTTTCCCAGAGACCTGGAAATCAAGGAGGTTGATGCACTGCAGAAGGCATCTTACCCAGCTTGGAGATGTTAGTACCATTTCTGCTCAATGGAGATATTAAATTCATTTGTTCAACAAATATTTTGTGGGCATCCACTACACTGCCAGTATCCAAACGGACATGGGCCCTGTCTTCCCAGAACTTAGACTCTAGTGAACGTAATACGGGTGCTTCAGTGACCACCTGCCTCTAAAGGTATCTAGAAGAGGGTGCTGTTGTGATTATATTCTTTTCTAGGAAGATACCCTCCAGATGATTGCACAAATCCTCCCACCCCTCCCCCCTCCAAAAAAATAGGAAAAAAAAAAAAAACTCCAGGAGATCAGCAGGTGACAAGCAGTGATTAAAGAGTTGGGGAGAGGGATCTGGAAAGATGAAGATGAATAACAAGAACCAGAAGGTAAGATGTAGATCATTGTCAAGTTCTGATACACTGACACTAGGACAATATTTTTCAAGTGTTGGCTCCCAGGCTGATGGCTGTTTGGGTCTCAAGTCTGCAATTCAATGACAAGGACAATCAGACAATAACTTCAATTTAACTGGTTAATTTTGAGTTAACAGACCTTTGAAATTAGCAGATGAGGTTTCAAGTTCAAGCTTCACCTCTTACTAGCTGTGTGACCTTGGGCAAATCACCTAACCTCTCTGAAACTCAGTTTTCTACTCTGTAAAGTGGGACTAGCCCCAGCACCTACCTGTTGGGAGCTGATGTGAGGCTTAAATGAAACAATTTGTTTAAAGTGCTCAGTGCTGGGCCTGACCCTTGGTAAGAATTCAGTAAATGTAACTCTCATGACCTTATCACTATGCACAAGACAATTGGCAGCACTGGCATTGTATGAGCAGCTTGAGTAGCATCTTGGCCGGTTGTCTATACTTTGTGTCTGTCTGGGGTCATGACAACACACTCTCATTCTCCCGGTGTGTAATATTGGTGACGCATATGCATTGGACTATAATATGTTTTTCTGTGTGGTACTTTTTTCCCCCCAGTCTTCCCTTTGGTAAAGTTATGTTCCACACTTTTCATTTATTATTCGCCAAACATTTATTGAGCACCTTCTCTGTGCCAGGCTCCAATACAAAGATGAATAAGCCCCATCCTCGTGCCCAGGATGCTCCCAGTGCAGAAGAGACAACTCTACAAACTGCTACGCCTAGTTCCTTGCTCCCCAAAGATAGCTCTTTGCCCTTTCTTCTCCCATCTTTGGAATTCGAGCCTCTTCATGCTTTATTGCCACTCTTGTGACTTCCAATCTCAAATGTCATCAAGATTGAAGTGATGGGCTTTGAGTTAGAAAGACCTGGATTTGAAACCCAGCTCTGCCTCTAGTTTGCTGTGTGACCACGGAGAAGTTATGTAACCTTTCTGAGCCTCAGTCTTCTCGGGAGGGAAGTGGGGGTAAGAGCACCCACCTCCTCGGATTGCTGTGAGAATTGCATGAGTTAAATCACCTGCCTTGGAAGTCCTTTTCCTGACCAGCGGGAAGTGCTCAGTAAACAGTATTACACTGTGACTAAGCTAATAGCTCTACTCACCTGACCTTAACCATGACACTGATGTGCATTATCTTATCCAATAAAGTTCTATGGCTTATTCATTTTAATTTTATATGTATTTATATCCAGAAGTCCAAACTGTCTTGAAAACATTGATCTTGTTACTTTACTGAGATCATCGCTTCCCTGGGCCTCAGTTTCTCCATCTGTAAAATAAGAGGGCTGGACTCTCAATAATCTCTATGGACTCTCCGGTTTCCAAAACTCGGGCTGTCCATGGCTGGGGCGGGACAGGGATGAGGTCCCCATTTCCTGGTTGTCTTAGAAGCATCAAAACGGATGTCAGACAAAACGAGGGGACCAGCGTTGAAAAGTTTAGTCATGGGGAGGAGGCAGGAATGATTTAGCTGGGTTGGAGGAGGCATGATTGATGAAATTTAGAAACAGGTGATGTAGACTACCTATCAAGGACAGTGAGAGCTCATCCTTCTTAGAAATTCCCAGCATTCCCCGTTAACAGCACCGATAGTGGGGGACAGACCTCAGTTTACGGCTGCTGTGTTCCAGGTTAGGAGATACATGATGCAGTGTAAAAAGTATATGGCTACAGTGGTTAGTTTAACGTGTTTTGTATATATGACTTTTATGAATCTATTAAAATTGGCCTTAAATTACAGAAAAGAAAGAAAGAAAGAAAGAAACTCCCGGCATTTACAACAAGGATGCTTCAGCCATCCTGAAGTAGACCTTTTCTGGATGGGTCTGTGGTCTCTAATGGGACCTGAAGTGGTTAAGCCCATGATGGCTAGAGATATGGGGAGTTTGGGGAGGCGCACTTGGAAGCCAGCAGGCAGCGAGGCATGGGTGGGCAGAGAGCAGAGACCCTGGATATGAAAGCCATTTGAGTGCCTCTGGTATCTGCTGTGTTTTCAACACGTGTCCCATTGGGCTGGGCACCCCCTCCTGAGAATCTTTACATAAGTGATCTCCTGTCCCCATAACTGCCCTATGAAGCAGGAACAACTATCTCAATAGTTCAGATAAAGAGACTGAGGGTCAGGGAGGTTAAATGATTTGCCTGGGATCACACAATAAGCAAGAGGTGGCAGAGGGATTCAAACCCTAAAGCTGGGAGCTCTCCACTGCCTTAGAAAACATAATCTGCACAGAACCAAGTGGGTGTCCCAACTTTAGTCCTGCCTCTGGAAATATTTACTACACTAGTGAATTAGCAATAGCACTTGATGCTTTTATCTCAGTACACTTTCATATCAACCCTGTGCAACAGGAAATCTATCATTTAATTTCCATTTTACAAGGAGGAATCTGAGTCCACAGTAGCTAAGTAGCAAGGTCACCGTATAAGCTAGTGGCAGAGTCAGGTCTAGAATGCTACATTCCTAACTCTAACCCAATGCTTTTCTTTCTTTTTGATTTTTCTTCTTCAATTATATTCTCCTGTCATTTATTTTTTAATTGAGGGCTTGTGGTCTGGTGAGAACCACTCCTATTAGGGAGACTAGGTGGGATTTGGGGCAAAGCTTCAAAGGAAAGATGGCCCGGGAGATAAGACAGACGAAAATGATTGATGAGAGAAAGGCAGATGGTCTGCGGCAAGTCTTGTAACTTCTTCAGATTCAGCCTTCTCTGTAAGATGCATGATAATGACCACCAACCTCTTCCAACTTCTGCAGTCCCCCACCCACACTGCAGGGTTGCTCTTTGTAAGAAGGATGCAGGGAAGCTTTCAGTGAGGGTCCTGGCACATAGCAGGTGCTCTGTAAATGATATCGCTGTCATTATGAAGAAAAGTGGGTTTTGGCTAGAGCTCAGTTGCCTCCCAAACTGGGAAGCTGTTTACCACTTTAGGGAAGAGAGACAAATTTCAAAGAAGCCTAAAAATCCAGCCCTGCACACTTTTAATACACGTCAGGACACAAATCATTCTGGGCCTTTTTGTCCTTTGCACCTCAGGGACTTCACGCGATGATTAAACAGGCATTTATTGGTCAATCTGTTCTAGCTCTCCTACTCCAGGACCTTCTTGGCAGTGCCCATCCAGACCCCGGTACAGCAGAAAGCTAGGGGCGGGGTCCCCACTGGGCCCCCTCTCTCTTGCCCATACCTTCCCCCACATCACTTGCAGCGTGCCCTCATTGATGAAGCCAGGTATTTGCCAACAGCTTAGGCACACAGGCACACAATCGATATCACAAAAGATAAATTTGCAGCGATCGACTCCAGGCTGTACTGTCACTAAGTGACAATGAAAAATGATCAGCACTTGAATACATTGCACTTTTATCTTTAAATCTTTCTACAGAAGCAGTGTCAATATCAGAGCACTAAATAATCTCTAGATAGCAGGAAGAAGCAAGTACATTTTTTCTTTTCTTCCTGGAAGATGGATGTAGCTTTTTTGAAGACCTTAAATACTGAAGCAAGGAATTAGCTCTCTGAATGCCCTACAATGACTGGCTGCCTTGTCAGTCCTCCGAGGGCGATTTGAATACCTAACTCCACTCTTCCATCAGTGTTCTTTAAATAACAGTGCTTGGCTCTAAGGACTAGAGGTCTTTTCCAAGCCCTAATGAATCCATCAATCAAGGCTTTGCTGCATCTTCCTCCTTTGGCCAAGCTCAGTGAGCCAACAGGGGAGATTGAGGCAGAGGGAAGTTTAGAGTCTTGTCTAAAAAAGTCACGTAGGAAACCAGTTTTCCCTCAGAGTCGACCTTCTGGTCCTTAGGAAGAGGACAGGGCTGTAAGATGGAAGTTTCATGAGCCATCAGATTGCTGGGTTATCATCGTCAAATGCTTGCTGGGCCTACTGGGCACTGATAGTCATTAGAAATGCAGAGAAATCAGCTTTACTCTTTCAAGCTTACAAGGTATTGGGTGGAAGGACATTTGCTTAGCAATAATGACCATCACACATTGAGTGGAAGCAGTAGCACCAGGCACTGAGAACTCTACATGCACCCTATCAGCTGAGTGGGCCTCGCAGTAGTCCTACAAGGTGGGCATCACCTACACCACTTTACCAACAAGGCAGCATTGCCAGTGACAGCCAGCCAGGGCAGGGCAGCAGACCTGGACTTGAGTCTCAGCTCTGTGTGGACTTGGGTAAGCTCTGACCCGCTTTGGCGGCTTCCTTTTAAATAAAGTGAGGGGAGACAGATTCAATGGCCTCTGAAACACCCCCCAGCCTTTATAATCCTTGGTTCTGTGACTATTCAAATAGATGGGCAGACTGCGTCCATCTGCTTTTGCTGAGTACCTGCTGCCTGCCAGGTCACGTGAACACTAGTTTGCAGAGCTGTCATTGAACAATACATCTTCTATTCTCTGAGCGGAGAGAGAAGCTATAGACATAGCTATAGTCCTCTCCCATAAAGTTATTGTAAAAGAAAATTAAATATTAATCAACTCCAGTGTGCCTGGCACTGTACAGGAGGGATGTTGATATAGAACATGCAAAGAAGAAGAAAACAAAGTTTCTGACTTGAAAGGCTTTTCAGTTATGCCGGAGAGAGGAGACTGGTGTCCAATAAAATATCCTTCACAATCAAGTATGGGAACAGGGACTGGGGAGGCTCTGTGGGGCAGTAGAGAGCACACCGGAGGTGGAGTGCAAAGCCCTCTGGCCTTAGTTAGTCCTTAGGAAGCTGGGGTGAGGTGCCCCAAGTTTGGAGCTGAAGACCCCCATTCAACATGGATCTGGTAAGAATCAGCATGGAACATATAAACTTGGACATTTATGCTCTTGGAGAAATAGTCTGTGAATGCCTTGCTGACTTGGAAACACTCAAATCTAATCAGGATGACTAGGGTATAGCATCAGGACTGACTTAGAAAGTGGTAACCCAATCGATTGTGCTCTAACCTGTCTGGAGAGAAACTATTAAGGGAAAAGTACTGGTCAGCATCAAGCATAAAAGGAGGGGAGTTGGGTAGCAGGAACTAGTCAGTCTTTATCTAGTAGGGCCCACGGGAGAGGTATACTGTCTGAGACAGCATTTTCAATGCCTTTTCAATAGCTCCCCTCAGTTCCCTGAAATGCTTGGGGAAAGAGTTTCAAAATCCAGGACAGGTGGGAAATGCTGCACACCACAGGCCCTCTGTGAGAGTCTGCATGGACATTAAAGTCCACTGAAGTTCAGAGAAGTTCTTCAAACAAACAAACGAAAATACAAAACCTTACTTATCCTTGTTTAACCTGGCATTTCCCAAACTCATTTGGAGGTGGGGTGGGGAAAAGAATGTCAGTAAACATGAAACACAGTTTAGAAAAGAATGATCTAAAGATTTAGATGAAAGACATTAACTGGTCTCACAGAAAAGGATGGATTATGAGAAATAGCAGGAAACAGTTTTAGAGAGATGAGATGCCTTGAATGCTAAACTAAAATCTACAACTGATGAGGAAGATCTCCCAGATACATTGTATCAGATGAAAAAATCTAGACGCAGAAGAGTGTGTAAACAATGCTTTCATTATTTTTTAAACAAAAGGATGGAAAAATATACATGAATATATATCATATATATATAAGCAATATATATATATATCTATATATACTTTTTTTTTTTTTTTTTTTTGCGGTACGTGGGCCTCTCACCGTCGCAGCCCCTCCTGCTGTGGAGCACAGGCTCCAGACGCGCAGGCTCAGCGGCCATGGCTCACGGGCCCAGCCGCTCCGCGGCATGTGGGATCTTCCCGGACCGGGGCACGAACCCGTGTCCCCCGCACCGGCAGGCGGACCCCCAACCACTGCGCCACCAGGGAAGCCCTATATACACTTTTACAGGCACAAGACTTCAAAGAAATTAATAACAATGGTTGACTCCAGGAAAAAAAGAGGGCAAAGAGACTTTTCAGTGAATCCTTCCAAATTTTGAACGATGTGAAAGTATTGTCTATTAAAAAGTAAAGCAGGGCTTCCCTGGTGGCGCAGTGGTTGGGGGTCCGCCTGCCGATGCAGGGGACACAGGTTCGTGCCCCGGTCCGGGAAGATTCCACATGCCGCGGAGCGGCTGGCCCTGTGAGCCATGGCCGCTGAGCCTGCGCGTCCGGAGCCTGTGCTCCGCAACGGGAGAGGCCACAACAGTGAGAGGCCCGCGTACCGCCAAAAAAAAAAAAAAAAAAGTAAAGCAAAAAATACCCTGAAGTATATAGATCCCATTCAATGTGGATGGACCCAGAAAAGTGACTCAGTCACCGCTCCCCTTAAACACATCCATAGAATAAACTTCAGTGGCTTTCCACATCCCATGAGGTAAAGTCTCGACCCCCAGGAGGCCCTGGACGCGCGCGTTATCCCTCCTCACGTTTCCAGCCGCCTTCCCCACAGCAGCCATGCTGGTATTCTTGCAGCTTTTCTAACAAGCTGTAATCTTACTCTCTTCTCACGGTTTTTACACAAGCTAGACTTTCCACTTGGAATATTCTTGTCCCAGTTGTTCATGTAGCAAGCCCGTGCTCGTCATTCAAGTTTCACATTAGGTATATCCGAGCCACCCCATTAGCTACCTCCCATTATGGCCACCGCCTTGCCGCCCACTCCCAGCGGGCCGCTGTCCGTGGTGCTGATAACACCGTCGGCAACCGGACAGTCTGCCCTCAGGGAGTTCGGATATTCTAGTGACAGAAACCGAATGTACACAATATAGACCATTTATTAATTGTGACCCCCTTTCACTCTCATAGTGTCATTTGGATAATAAGTTATAAAGTCACGCCAGCCATGAAGAAAATAAAGCACGCTAAAAAATAATGTATTGTTGCTGTCTTGTGAGTCAAGGCTTTTCATGACTCTTGAGTTGAATGGGTGTGAAAAAAAACAACCAGAAACAGAAAAGCAAAGTAAGGGAACAGGGTTGCACAGGGTTGAAAACCCACTAGAAACAAAGAGACCTCTATAAGCAGGGGCTTGTCACTCTTGAGAATTACTTCTGCTCTTAGCTTTCATAGGTACTATCTCTTATCTTTAATCTTTCAGCAGTCGCAGAAATGCTGAACTGCAGTGAAATCAAATCTGGACCCGAGCAAAGTGGAAGTGAGATTTCCCATCGTGGGGACCAAGGTGCTTTACAAACACATTTTATGTGTTTATGTGTCTTTCTAATCAACCTACTAGAGGGTGGAGGACACAAAGAGAAAGTTAGGGAACTGGAAGAGTGTACTCTTTGGGTGCCCTATTCCCTGTTCACAAAGTGTCCTAGAGTGGAAGAAGTTTATCTATGAAAATTCTACCACTTTTTAACATTGACATTGCAGACCTGGACAAATGCCTTTTCACAACCAGTTGTGAATCCTTTTATTCTTGTTGATTGCTACTTTCTGAATCCTGACCTGGTTACTTTTTTTTGAATTTTGGGGGTGTAGCCTCACTAGGATGGGAAACATGCATTTTGGAGGGTGGTAACTGGGAGTTTCAGTCGTGATCAATGGAGAGATTTTCCTTGTCGCTGAAGGACTTAATCAGGACTGGGATCCAATCCTCCAGGCATGTTATTGTCACAAAGGAGTGTATGCCTTCTTTGTAAATACATGTGGCTCCTGATATGATGCCAGAAGTACATTTTAGGACAGTCTTTTCTCTTCCTCTCTGTGTCCAGAACCTGAAATTGCCAGGCTATATTTGAGAAGTGAGCTCAGGTGCAGATTTTTAGACTGTGTTTTGTTGTAGACAGATCTCTCCTAACCACTCTGCATCCACCACAACTGCCTGCAGGAAAATGTAGTTAGAATGTTTGTATCAACCTGGGGTTTGCTAACCAATACCTCTAAAGATCTCATTTGTACCACTGTGATTGTGTGTGGGGTTTTATTTTCTTTATTTCTTTGTTGCCTCTCATGGTTATTTATTGAGCATAGTGTATAACACAGAGGTTTTTGAAACTTTGGCGGGAGCAAAAAAGAACACAAAACTCTTCTTAAAAAACAACTTTCCTGTAAATCTATAGTTATTTTAAAAAAACCCTAAAAATTTGTTTTAAATCTCCAATCTCCCGATCTTAGTGGGGGTCTTGTTGGATCACCAGTGTCTATGCCTCGGGCAAATCTACTCTACTATCTCCCAAAGTCCCCTCCCCTCCCCCCCAGGAGAATTTGCAAGGATTCTCAGGACTGCTATCTAATGTATCCTTATCTCAAATCTAATCAGGCTGCTTCTCTTTTTAAAACACATCCATAGAATAAAGTTCAAATTCCTCCTTGAAAAAAAAAATTTAAAAAAAAATAGAAAGACAACTACTCAATTCTCAATATAAATGGGATAAAAGTAGAACTCTTTCAGTTGAAGAGGGCCTGAGAATCCCCTCTCTGACCATCCCTTTTCTTACCTCTACCCTTGAGGCATAACCTTCATGTTACTTCTGAGGAACTCTGGGTGCCTTGGGAAACCCAGTTTGAAAACCACTGGTACAGAGGCATAGCACTGCTTCGAAGTTCGAAGACCTGGTTCTATCCTAGTTCTCCCCTTAGCTGTTGGACCTTGAGCAAGTCATTCAATCCCAGTGGGACCAGTTTCTCCATCTATACAGTGAATTTCTTAGAATGGACAATTTCTGAAATCTTCAACTCTCAGCTTTGACATAATGAAGATCCCATGACTGTGAAATTTAGGTTCCAAAATTTTATGATTCTCAGATTCTGGAAGTCTGCAGCTTAAGGTTCTCTGAGAGTGACTGTGTACTTTAACAATAATTTCATAGTAACTATCATATTTTTTAAAAAAGAAAGAAAATAGGCTTGGAGAGTTAGCTTTTTTTTTTTTTCCCCCTTAAAGAAAGAGTGGTTAGAGAATGTCTACATGGAGGAAAGCCTTCAGTTATACAAATATCTGTGGGAAAAGCATTCCTGGTATCTAAAGGTCCTGTGGTGGGAAATGAACTTGGCACATCCAGGGAACAACAAGACCAGCAGGGCTGGAATGGAGTGAGCCTGGGAGAGGGTGGTAAGAGGTAAGGTGGGAAGGTTGGCTGGGGTCCTCTTGGGCAGAGCACCGAGTTTAGATTTCATTCTAAATGCAATGAGAAGTCACAGGAGAGTTACAAGAAGGGGATGACATAACCTGATTTACAGGTTTTTAAGAAAATTTTTATTGGGGTATAGTTGATTCACAATGCTGTGTTAGTTTCAGGTGTACAGCAATGTGAATCAGTTATGCATATACATATACCCACTCTTTTTAAGATTCTTTTCCATATAGGTCACTACAGAGTACTGAGTAGAGTTTCCCGTGCTATACAGTAGGTCCTTATTAGTTATCTATTTTATATATAGTAGTGTGTATATGTCAATCCCGAAAGATGCTTTTGGCTTCTGTGAGAAGAATGAAACATAGGAAGGCAAAAATGGGAAGCAAAGAGACCAGAGAGGAAGATAAAGCAACATTCCAGATGAGAGATAATTGTGACACGGGAAGCATCAGAGGAGGTGGTGAAAGGTGATTGGATATGAAATACATTTTGATGGTGGAACAATCAGGACTTGATAACTTGATGACATACCACACATACTAAGATACTGCGGACGTGAGAAACAAAGAGCAAATTCTAATACGAGCCTTAAGGGTCATGAGCGTGTTGCTCAGAATTGTAGATGTTGGTTGGCAATTGGACTGCTTCTCACGTGGACGGCTTCAGGAAGCTGCTCTAGGGTAAAGAGGAGCAGGGATGTATTTATTTAACAATTGTTCAAGGTTCTTCTGAACCACACAAGCTAGTAAACACATATTAATAGGATATATACAAATGGCATATCCAGCCAAAAGTGGGATTGTGAACAATTTTCTTTTTCATGCACTTCTTTATTTTCGAAGTTGTTTTTAACAGGTAAATATAAATCCCTTTAAGACAAAAAATAAATCTAATCCAGTCCTACTGGAGAGAGATGTAGTTTGATGGATTCAGGGAGATGGTGTGTTTGTTTCTCTTGCCACCTTTGCTGTCTTTCTAATTCCCGGTTCTCAGCTCTTAAACACAGCTTTTGGTAATTTGCCTACCGGTCAACTGACATGTGTCCCACCTTGTTTGCCCCCCATTTCCTCCCAGCTCTAGCTTGGGTTTGGGCTTCATTTGCTGCTGGGCTGTACTAGAGGGGGCCCTGGCTTTGGCATCCTGAACTACACCTGCTCAGAGAGAGGCACATTCTTCTCAGGCAGTAAATGTGATTTGACTGCCTGATTGATTCATTAGTCTAATGGTAACACATTGCTGGGATGCTAAGTTTGCTATTTCCCCAAAATGTTTTGAGGTTTTCCTCCTGACAGCTGTGCTCATTGCAGTCCTGGTGAAAACAACAAAATGAAAAGGAACCTCATGGGCCGCACACTTCTAAACCATGTAGGGAAACATTTGGTTCCTCGTAGCTGTCAACACAATTATACCCACAGAGAAAGAAAATGAAAGGCGAGGTTGAGACAGCTCAATCTGGCCTGGAGAGGGGGGCAAAGGCTTGGAACTTTCATGCCTGGGCAGAAGGATGCCAAGACCTCTCTGGTTGGGCAGGGGCAGGGGCAGAGCAGCCGTGAGACACACTGGTGAGAGCAAGTTGCAAAGTTGACAGTGCAACTTTAGCCAAAGTCTTTAGCCAAAGACCTGCCAACCCTACAAAGAGTTCCATGCTAAAACCCCAGGGAGGAGATTAAGGAACTATGAGGTCTCCAGAGCTGGGGATCCCAGGAGGGAGACTCTCCATCCCAGCACAGCTGATAAAGCCTCCTAAGCCACCCTTGCAGTTCTTTTCCTCTCTGGGGACTCACATGAAAGAACAGTACCGAGCAATGCATGATTTTAGAGAGGGCAAAATTACGTTTTCTGGAGGCTCCTTTGGACTATTGATTCCTCAATGGGAAGAAGGGATGTCCCTTGGGGGAGGTATCAGAGCCTCAGAGAGAGATTTCTCATCTAGTTTCTACCCCCACCTCCCACATATTCTAATTTTGCCACCATAGGGGGGAAGTGGGCTCCACTGCCACCTACAGCTACTATTATTGACGGAAGTGCCTTATTCATTCAGCAACTAGGTGCCACGCACAGGCGCAGCCCTCGGGGAGACTGAGACTAGAAACACAGGTTCTGAGCCCCTGTGGCTTAGACTCTGTGACAAAGACCAGGTGACCGTGACAACTGAGGTTTTGTTTTCCTAAGTTTTCTCCCTTCTTCCGATATTCCTTTTTTAAAAGGCAGAGGGAAAATAATGCCCACATTGATTGAGTGCCTCCAACGTGCCAGACATCACGCTGCTGTCCATGTGTCTGTCATCTCATCTGATCCTAACAAGAAGGTTAAGGAGTGGGTATTCATCTGTCTGTTTTACAGAGGAAAAAGCGAAGGCTCAGTGAAGGTAATTAACTCACTTAGGTCACACAGCGAGTACATGGCGGAGCAGGGCACTAACTCCGGTGTCTCCAATGCCAGAGCACGTGGAATGCAAGGGCTTTGCGATGTATGTGGACCAGCAGGATCCACATTACTTGGGCACTTGTTAGAAAGGCACCTGCTGAATCATGACTTGAGTTTTAGGAAGTATCAAGGTGATTCATTTGCACATGAAAAATTGGGAAGCACTGAACCAGGAAACTCACACGCAAAAATGATCTCCCTCTCAAACATAGAACACACTTTGGAAATCAGAAAGATTGATCACATTTCCCCCGTTCTGTCTTCAACACTTTCTCAAATGCTGCCATTCAGCTTTTAAAGAGTATTCCCGGGCTTCCCTGGTGGCGCAGTGGTTGAGAGTCCGCCTGCCGATGCAGGGGACACGGGTTCGTGCCCCAGTCCGGGAAGATCCCACATGCCGCCGAGCGGCTGGGCCCGTGAGCCATGGCCGCTGAGCCTGCGCGTCCGGAGCCTGTGCTCCGCAACGGGAGAGGCCGCAACAGTGAGAGGCCCGCGTACCGCAAAAAAAAAAAAAAAAAAAAAAGAGTATTCCCCCCACCCAGAATGAGAAAACATTGAATTTAAGCGGTAAAAATTGCCAGGTGGAATTTGTGCGCTTCTGCTGATCTCCCCGCCCCCGGCCCCGCCCCCACACACACCTGTGCTATTCAGGATGGATCAGACAGTGCGGGAAGGGGAACTTTTTATTTACAAATCCGAGTGGTTAAGGCTGAATGCCCCAGTTTCTCAAAGGATAGCTAGAGGACACAGACCTTGTTTCGGGAAATAATTGACACCCATTCTAATAGAATTGGTCAAAGTCCGCTCTTCTCTTTCTCACTACTCAGATGAGCTAGTGCAAGCCTGCTGTTTGTAATGTGGGACTAACAACCACTCAGCTCAACATTGGGGCTTAAAGACCCTAATAATAAACCCAGAAATCGTTGACACGAGGCTACTTACAGGTCTCTAATCCCTATAACCTTACAGGAAGTCAGAGTTGCTGCTGAGCTACACAGCGGCACCTCTGTGCAAATCAGAAAAAGGGCCCCTCCAGATAGATGCAGCGCCAAACTGTATCGACTTCGTGAGTGGACTGAGGGGTAGATTTAAGCTTCCACTTTCCCCTTTGGCCTGGAACCCTTGTGCAGTGAACACCCTGCACAACCACACATGGTGGCCCCACGGGAAATATTTAATATCAGTTATGAAGTTGGATTGTCAACTCCACCGGGGCGGAGGTCACATCTGTCTTGCTCACCGTATCCAGGCATCTCGTTCAGTGCCTGACTCAAGAGCTGGTGCTTAATTAAATATATGTTGGACAGGTGAATGAAGGAAGGAAGGAAGAGAGGGTTAATGGCTCACCAGGCTCAGATGTGCAAAGTCAGTGGCCTCGGAGAGTATGAACCAAGGGATATTCATGAGATTATCTTTGTCACCTGTATCTTTCCATGGCCTTGAAACAAATACTGCACGAGAAGACTCTGTTGCAAGTAGACCTATGGTACTCTGACTTTGAAAAAGGTATAAAGGGGCCCTTTCTGAAACTGTTGCATGAGGACTTTTATTAGCAAATACGTATTTCTCGGCCCTAAGGCATGAAACTAAACAATTCTGATTCTCAGGGTGGTGTGGCCTAAAAATTCTCATGATAATTTTTTTTGGGGGGAAGGGGTTGAAAAGAGATCCAAGAATTCAGGAAAGAACCAGAAGAATCAGGTCCCCTAAGGTTCTACTTCCCAAGGCTCTTCTCCGTGTCTAAAGAAATCAATTAAAAACAAAGATGTCTTGTATGAAAACCAGGCACTACATGGCTGGTGCATGAGAAAAAGGTAGAGTCCCGCCTGCAAACATTTCAGGGTAGCCTCACGGAGTGGGGGGTTGGGGAACAGAGAAGAACATGAATGTGTGTTCTGACCAAGCACATTGCAGATGAGGGCTCAGGATTCCCAAGCCCTCAGGTGCTCCAGATGCTTGGCCAGTGTTTTCCAAAGCATCTTCCATGGAATTCTAACCCTATGGGATGCTTCTTGGAAACAGGTGCAACTGTCAAAAGGAACAACCTTCTTTGGATATTTACAATGAATATTAAACTATTTAGCATCCCTGCCCACTTCCTTTGTTTAACGTAGCATTTTCCAAACTCACTTGACCCCAGACAACCCACCCTTCCACTATACACACCTTTTAAATATCTGTTACTAATCAGCCAGGCTAGTCAGTTGCATAAAACATGGGTTTCAGTTCCGTGGAGAATTTGGGGGCTAAGCTTGTTTTTCCCTGGGCTCAAGAGGGAGAAGTCCGCTGTTCAAGGGCCTCCAGACTGGTTTTCCATCTCCCTTTCAGGATGTCAGGCCCTGGAAGTCTGGGCTCCAATGTTTTGACAGCACATCTTAAATGTGCTTTGCTTTTGAGGTCCCAGCATAATTCGATGGTGATCATAATCACATTTTAAAAGAGAGATAGAGGAAACCAACAAGAGTCACTTGCCATTCTCCCATCCCTGGACTAGAAGTGACCATGTTCTTTAAACTCTTTTTTTTTTTTTGTGGTACGCGGGCCTCTCACTGTTGTGGCCTCTGCCGCTGCGGAGCACAGGCTCCGGACGCGCAGGCCCAGCGGCCATGGCTCACGGGCCCAGCCGCTCCGCGGCATGTGGGATCCTCCCGGACCGGGGCACGAGCCCGGGTCCCCTGCATCGGCAGGCGGACTCTCAACCACTGCGCCACCAGGGAAGCCCGACCATGTTCTTTAAACTCTTCACCACCAGAGTGTCAGAGCCTGTGCAGCCCGGGGTCTTGCTCAGATCTCAGGAGTAGTCCCGTTAGGTGCCAGACACCTCCTTGTTGATGGAGGGCAACATTTCCTTCTGCTCCCCAGGTAAGTCCCCATGCCAGGGCTGCCCCCTTTCCTTCGTCTCAGGTGGAACAGAGAGGTGAGGATAGCAGAGGATGGAGACTGGCCCTGGCTGGGCTGCCGGAGCAAGCTGAATTATATTCACATTCCCAGTGAGAGTCAGGAGTGGAATGCAAGAAAGAGCCCCATCCCCCCACCCCATCTCCCCAGTCTCTCTCCAGTCCTCCTCTCTGCCTCCCCACCCGGGTCTATCCCAGGAAGCGTTGTCACTCCCAAGCTGACCCCTCCACCGGGGCCACCAGGCCTGCTGGGAGGATTCCAGGCAGTGACAGCTGCCTGCACCTCACAGGGCCCTGTCCGCCACCCCGCTTGCTCTCCTGGCAGCATCCACTGTGATTGCTGGGGAGGGCAGGGGGCTTTGTGACCTAGCCGGACCTCCTACAGATGTAATGTCCTTTACTGAAATCATCTCCCTCCCACCATTTAATGAGGCTGAAATCAGAGAAAACCTGAAACTGACAGAGGGGCTACATTTCCCAGAACCCACCACCTGCCGCCTTTTACAGGGAGCATTCTTCCCATCTCTCTCCTTTAAAAATGTTTTTAAAGTTTATTGAAGATCACTTTAATACATGGACATAGTTTATAAAGTCAAAAAGACATATAAGGCTTATTTTTTAAACTGGTCCCCCTTGCTGACCCTGATCTTTTCCCCAGAGGCAGCCACCTTCAACTCTTTTAGCCGTCTCGAGTTTTCAGCTGTAGGCAACTTCTAATTGACTTCCACTAGAGAAAATGAGGATTTAGCTCTCTTACACACGCTCTCTCCCTTTCTCTCTCTCCCTCTCTCACCGCCTCCACCTCTCTCATACTTCCCCTCTACTCATCTTCTCAATCTCATAGATTCTAGTTAAATCAATATGCAGTGCTTACTGTCCTATGCTTTATGTAAATATTGTTTGCCAAGACCACACAATGTACTATGATTACATTTTCGTACAATTTTGTGTTTCTCAGAGTTAGTAATTTTTCTGGTCGCTTAGTTTTCTATGTAGCTAACTATATCTCCAAACTACATCATAACTATAAAATTCTTGTTGATATAATAAAAACCTCAGGAACCTATGAATTCCATGTTTTGCTTTCAGCCCTACACCCTGGGCCTGATTGCTGTGCTGAACCTGATGCACACCTGTGAGCCAAGGCACACCTGTGGTCTGGGTCATCTGGGGTAAGCTTTGCCTTTCTCCTGTGTTACATCTGCTCTTTCCTAGATTCTCTGTTTTCTACTTTCTTGGTTTATGCTTTCTTTTTTTTTTTTTTTTGTTCTGTACGTGGGCCTCTCACTGCTGTGGCCTCTCCCGTTGCGGAGCACAGGCTCCAGACGTGCAGGCTCAGCGGCCATGGCTCACGGGCCCAGCCGCTCCGCGGCATGCGGGATCTTCCCGGACCGGGGCAAGAACCCGTGTCCCCTGCATCGGCAGGCGGACTCTCAACCACTGCGCCACCAGGGAAGCCCTACGCTTTCATTTTGATGGGGCACATCCTCTAGTAGCTTCCTGAGAAAGGGTACATGAGAGGAAAATTTGTTGAGACCTAGTACATCTGAAATGTATTTTGTCCACATGTAGACTTAATTGATAAAATTATTCATAAATTCTGGGCTGGGAATTTATTTTCCTTCGGGATTATGAAGGTTCTGCACTGTATCTTCTAACTTCCAGTGATGGTGTTAAAAAGTTCAGTGCCTGATCACTGATCCTTTGAGTACGACATTCTCTCTCTGGAGCTTTTGATATGCTTCTGTGCTAGGCGCTCTGAAGGCTCTTTAAATCTGGAAACATATAGCTCTGGGAAACTGCTGTGCATAGTTTTTTTTTTTTAATAACTTCCTCCCCTCTATTCTCTCTGTTCTTTTAGTCTTATTTTTGGATGTTAAACTTCATGAATTGTGGTAGACAGAATAACCTCCCCCCAACCCAATCCCTGAAACCTGTCAGTGTGTTATCTTATATGGCAAAAGGGACTTTGCCATGATGATTAAGTTAGGGATTTTGAGACAGAGAGGATACCCAGGATTATTCAGTTGGGCCCAGTATAATCATAAGGTCCCTAGAAAAGGGAGGCAGAGGTGGGGGTCAAAGTCAGAAAAGGGAGATGTGGAGATGGAAGCAGAGGTCGGAGTGATGTGCTTTGAAGATGAAGGAAGGGACCACGTCAAGGAATGCAGGGGACCTCTAGAAGCTGGAAGTGGCAAGGTAATGAATTCTTATCTCAGGTTTCCAAAAAGAACACAGCCCTGCGGGGACCATGATTTTAGCCACGTGAGAACCATTCAGGACCTATGACCTCCAGAACTGTAAGAGAATAAATGTGTGTTGTTTTCAGTCACTAACTTTTCAGTTGTTACAGCAGCCGTAGGAAACCCATACAAAGGACTAAAAAGGACCTACTACGTGCCTGGGCACCACCCAACAGTTTGCATTCTTTAACTTCTTTGCTGGAGCTCTCCTGAGCCTTCAGATCAGGATGGGTCCCACATTGCAAACTCTCCTCTTGTGTTCATCATAATTCTGATTAAATAGTGATGGCTATGATTATTCCTTAAGTGTCTCTCTACCCACTAAGACCATAGGCATCATGAGGGCTGGGACTGTGGGTCCGTTCGTTTTATTCACCACTTTGTCCCATAGATCTTAATAAATTTGTTCTGTGTGAATGACTAAATTAATTCAATGAATTCTATTCAGCAGTCCTCACAGCAACCCCTAAATGGGAACCATTCTCCATTTCACAGATGAGGAAGCCGAGACCCACATGAGGCCCCATCCCATCACTTTTCCAAGGATGCATGGATTAGGAGGGACAGGGCAGGATTTGAACCCAGCATTGTCCTTTTGTGCCCAATAGTCCAGCAGTGTAGCCTCCAAGCTAAAGGTGTCCCCACAGACTGTCCGCCTCTGCCCCTCTGACCGTCCCTACCCCTAGCTGACTTCTGCCCAGCAACCCGACACTCTGGAGGAAGGAGCATCTTAATTAGGTCGCCCTGCAGCTGTTAAGGGAGCTGCCTGGTCCCTGATGGAGGCGGAGGTTTCAATGACGAATCCCGTGCTTAGCTGGGCTGGGGGCGAGGAGCTATAGGATTTGTCAAGTCGCTCTGGGATCCTTGGGAATGGGCAGCGTTCCAGAATCAGAGTGTCATCATCGTTATTATTGTTTTTATCTAATCTGTTCTTGAGAACAACCATTTTGAAACTGGGCAAAAATACAGCCTAATATATTTAAACATATATTTTTATTTTTGTCTAATTTAAAAATAAACGCATTGATGTACATTTTCCAAGCGCCTGCCTGCTGAATTCCTAATGTAATACAACATGACTCAGAGCTAAATTTAAAGAGAGAAGCACATATGTTTAATGCAGGCACCAACTTTCAATCTGAGGAGAAACAGAGTCAAAAGTATTTTTTTTAGCGTGTGAACGGACTGAGTGCACAGTGAATTATCTCCAAGCCATCTGGGAAGTCTGGTGTTTTTCAATGCCTTCACAACTCTAATTTTAAGCCGTTATTTGGCCTTTAAATAACAATATCTTTTCTTTCCATTGGAATTTGCACCAGATTCCGCATTCATTGCGCTATCGACTCCAAAAAGAGACCTATCTTTGAGAGTGAAAAGAGCAAAAGTTATTGAACGTATTACTCTGCAGATTGGCTCTGGGAAAAAAACAGCAGTCTGATAATTTGCAAATGAAGTTTGACATATTCTGGGACGACATATTGCACTCACCACAAACAGCCTGGTTGTGCCCGGCGGGGAAAGCTTAATTAAAGCCCCCTTAACAGCATGTAACTCGAGGAAAAACACTTAGAGTGCCCTGTAAATGACCTTCAAGTTGTTCCATGGGGTTCCCATTCATGAACGGTCTTGATTTTTACCTAGAAGAAAGACAGTACAATGTGATTATAGACTCTTAGCTCTAAGGGGGTTCTGGTCTACCCTACCCAACCAGTGTCGGAATCCCCGGCATAGACTCCAGATAAATGCCCATTTCTTTTCTACTTGAATACCTTTAGTCATTGGACTCACTGCCTTCCTGATTCTAGGAAGCCCTTTGCAATGTTAGGTTGAGATCTTCCTCCCTACAACTGGTTCTCATTATTGCCACTAGATTACACAGGAGTCTTCCCCATGGTTGACACAAAGGTAAGTTGAGGGTCACCATCACGACCTTCTTCCTGTTCTCATCTTCTCTGCTACAAATGAAGCACATCCAGCTCCTTTACGGAAAGAAGAGGACAACTTGGGTAGGTTCTCTCCAGTAAGAAATATCATAATTTTTTAGGAACCTGTCCATAGGGGAAAGGTCAAAGGAGACAAAGGAGAAGATGTCTTGAACCTCTGTGAAGCCAGATTTGGCCAATATTTTGTTTATTTCATTTGAATCCCCAAACTTCTATTCCTTCCACAGCTTCTAGGTATGGTCTCTTCAGAGGTATGGACTTTGCTGAAAACCAGATTCTCATCAGTACAGAGGTTCTCAAAGGGAAAGGCCTAAAGACCACACCACTCAGTCAGAAGACCCCCAGACCTTCTGCTCCTACTGGTTCCCTCTCATCTTCCACCAGCAAACAACATGACAACAAACTCGCCGGAATTAAAGTGAGATGACCGAGATGACTCCAGCAAAGAGCTGATGGAATGCATCAATGTAACATTGATGTGTGGCCCAAGAGCTATTTTGTTCCACGGTAGATGTTTGCATGTGATCTTGTCTCCTGTGAATTCTCCTTTGCCTTCTCTTCTGCAGGGATGCCCTTCCCACAGGTATCCACCCGGCTCGATCCCTAACCTCACACCGGTTACCACTCAAAGCTCTCCTTATCAGACCAACCTATCAGAACGGCTGCCTCCTCATTTCTCTGTCCATTCATCCTGCTTTATTTTCCCTCTGAACCGTTCTCACTACGTGACATATTATAGATAGAGCTACTCTTTTTTACCATCTGCTTCCCTTCACTAGAATGTGGGCTCTGCAAGGCAGGGACTGTATCTCACCGTGTGCCCTGCTGAATCCCCTGGGCTTATAATATTCGATTAATCAATATTTATTGAATAAATGTTTGAGAATCAAGATGTGGCTATCAATCTATGGATATCAATCCCAGAATATCCTTCAGACAGACTGGAGAATAGCTGGATTAGCTTCAACGTTACATCCTACGTGAGCCCTTTCTGCCTCCCAGATAAAGTGACTCTCCCTTCTATAAGTTCTTTTCAGACTCGGTGGTCACCATTCATATGGCCTTGATCTTCATAGCAGTTTGAATTTTAGCTGACTTGCATTCATATCTCTCCTGTTAAGAGCAGTACCCAGAGAGCTATCACTCAGCCAGATGCCAGCAATTGCCCGGGAAACACAAGGTATGAAAACGAATGGCATCCTCCTCCTCCCTCTGTTCTCTTTCATGGAAAGGGTTTGGAGATATTTTGGTTATGGTAGCTATTCATAATGAAAGCTTGTCATATCTAGTACAGATTGGGGTGGTGGTTAGCAGTTTGGGTGAGGTGTGGTATGATGAATATCTCAAAGAACTTTTACTATGTGCTCAGTTATGCTCACTACAATGTCAGGTATTATTCAGAATTAATTTGAAAAGCCCTTTTAAAACACAACCATAAAAAGACAAAGTTAAAAATGGATGAAGGATTTGAATAGACAGTTCTCCAAAGAAGATATACAAATGGCCAATAAGCATAAGAAAAGATGTTCAACGTCATTAATCATCAGGGAAACGCAAATCAAAACCACGATGAGATTTCAGTTCACACCTACTAGGGTGGGCATAAGCAACAAGGCAGACATCGAAAAGTGTTGGTGAGGACGTGGAGAATGTAGAATGGTGCAGACACTACAGAAAACCCTGGCAGTTTCTCAAAAATTGAAAAAGAGTTAACATTTGACCCAGCAATTCTACTCCTAGATAAATATCCAAGAGAACTGAAAACATATACCTACACAATAACTTGTACACAGAAATATTATTCATAATAGCCAAAAAAAGTGGAAACAACCCAAATGTCCATCAACTGTTTAATGGATAAACAAAAGGTGACATATGCATTCCTTTCTGCCACAAAAGAATGAAGTACTGATAAATGCTACAACATAGGCGAGCCTTGACAACACTATGAGTGAAAAAGCCAGACACAAAAGACCATATATCATACGATTCCATTTCTATGAAATGTGCAGAGTAGGCAAGTCCACAGAGACAGAAAATAATGAGTGGTTTCCAGGGACTAAGGGGAGCAGAAAGTGTTCTGGAATTAGATAGTGGCGATGGCCGTACAACTTTGTGAATATGCTAAAAAAAAAAACCTTTAAAAAGTGAATTTTAAGGTATGTGAATTCTATCTCAATGAAGCTGTTATTTTTTAAAAAGTTCTTTGCCTTTCAGTAACTGAACACTTAATAAAAGTGATTACTATAGTTAGCTCTTACATATTTTCAATTATGGAAAGAAAACACAAAAACCCACCCGAAAATCAAGTCGTTGAATAGAGTCAAATACCACGTAAACAGCCTTCAACTCAGCGCAGATAACACAAGCCGTCACATTTTGGGTGGAGAGAAAATGGAAGTCTCTTTCTTGGGGAAATTATACAGGAGGAGTAAAATGATTGTGGGCCATACCATGCTTTCTTCTTCCTTTCCAGCAACGACCGTCACAGTGGACAGTGTGCTGACTGCTTTTGGTGCCCAAGAAGCCACTTAGACCACTGATGTCTACCAGGCTGTCAACAGAACCAACAAATCCTTAAAAAAAAAAAAAAAAAAAAAGACCTAGACTCTGAAAAACTCAAGGCGTGTTCAATACTCACATGATATCCCTAAGAAAACAAACTTTTCATTATGGAAAAATATCAAACAATATAATGAAACCCACAAACGCATCATCAGCTTCAACAATTATCAGCTGACAGTCAATCTTCTCTCACCCTTTCCCTCACTTACCTCTGTCCCCCCATATTATTGAGAAGCAAAGCTCGTATATTATATTGTCTTATCCAGAAGTAGCTCAGTGTGTCCCTCTAAAAGATGACCCTTAAAAAAACCCCACAAAATATGTTCAAATTTCCCTTACTGCCTTACAAACTTTTAAAGAAACAGTTCGCATAATGTCCTTTTTAATTGTTATCTCCATTCTCCATGGATACGTGAAAACATGAATAGCAATGACTACTATTTACAGCAGCAGCTATTTTGTGCCCGACAGTTTCCTGGGGGCTTTCCACATATTAACCAACATAATTCTTGCATCAGTCACACGGAACACCACCCGTGTCCCATCCCCCAGCTCAGGGAGATTAATTAACCTGACCAAGGGTCAAGCTGGCTGACCCAACCTCTGTTTCCCACTCATGATTCTCCCTGGCCTGCCTTTATTCTAGGGCTGTGCTGTTCAATAGTATAGCCACTAGCTACACGCAAAGAATTTCAAAGATTTAGTAGGCAAAAAAGTATGTAAACGATCTCATTAGTGATGTTTATATTAAAATGATCGTATCTTGGATATATTGGGTTAAGTAAAATCTATTGTTGAAATTTCACCTGGTTTGTCCTTAGTTTTTTCAATCGTGGTAAGATACACATAACATAAAGTTGACCATTTGACCATTTTTAAGTGTACAGTTCAGTAGCGTCAAGTACATTCACATTGTTGTGCAATGAATCTCCAGGACTCTTTCCATCTTGCAAAACTGAAACTTGGTCCCCATCAAACAACAACCCCCCATTTTCCTCTATCCCCAGCCCGGGGCAACCACTATTCTACTTTCTGTCTCTATGAATTCAATTATTTTAGGTACCTCATATGAGAGAAATCATACAGTATTTATCTTTTTGTGACTGGTTTATTTCACTATCATAATGTCTTCAGGGTTCATCTATGTTGTGACATGTGTCAGAATTTCCTTCCTTTTAAAGGCTGAATAATAGTCCATTGTACGTACATACCATGTTTTGCTTATCCATTCATCTATTGGTGGACATTTGGGTTATTTCCACCATTTGGCTATTGTGAATAGTGCTGCTATGAACATGGGTGTACAAATATCAAGACCCTATTTTTGATTCTTTTGAGTGTATACTCAGAGTGGAACTGCTAGATAATATAGCAGTTCTATTTTTAATTTTTTGAGGAACCTTCGTACTGTTTTCCATACTGCACCACTTTACCTTCCCACCAACAGCATACAAGTGTTCCAGTTTCTCCAAATCCTTGGCAAAATTTATTTTCTTTCATTCTTTTTTAAAATAGTAGCCATCCGAGTAGGTGTGAGGCTCTCTACCTTTTTTTACTATGACTAGTAGAAAATATGTGGCTCACATTATGTGTCTATTGGACAGCAGTGCTGGAAAAGAAAGATAAAACTTGATTTTCCAGCCTCCTTTGCAGGTAAAGGTAGCCATGTGACATCATTCTGGCCAACGAGGTGTGAGCGCAAGTCTGCTGCTGCCACTTCTGCTCCTTCCTCCTTCTTCCCGCCTGTAAGGCAGAGCTGGGACCCAGTTGTCTTGCAACCAAGAAGTGACAGAAACGAGGCTGAGGGTGCTGGGGCAGAGAGATGAAAGGGTGTGGGTCCCTGATGAGTCACTACATCAGCCCATAGGTACCTCTAGACCACTTACCACGTGAGACCAATAAGCCCTCCTCTCTTTAAACTACCTTTAGCTTTTCCTGTGATTGTTAGCTGCAGACAAACACTTCTCTCATGGGATCACTCCTACGTGGTGCAGCTGGGACCTTAACATGTGTCTGTCTGTCCTCCCAGACCTGTGCTCCCTCTACATCTGCCCCCTGTCCACTGCCTTCTAAGAATGGACTGGTGATACCAAGGAGGTGGAAACTGGTCTCCTGGTTCTCCTCTACACCTCTTATCCCCAAACAGGGAAAGTGATTTGCAGCCAAATGGTGAACAGACATCAACTGCAAGGAATGGCTTCACTTTACACACAAAAATTTACAAGTTAGGATGTCCACTGCTGTATTGTTTAAGGTAGAAAAGCCTAGATGGTCAACAATAGGGGATTCAAGAAATTCTGTAAACCATCGAATGGAATCCTTGCAATAAATAAAATGTTTTCGAAGACTATTTCATGATAGGGAAAGGTATTTAGGCTCTATTATAAAAAGTGGAGGTCAGAAAATAGTAAGCTTCCAATTTTGTAAAATAATGTGGAAGTGTGAATAGCCAGTATGTCGAGAGGTGGAACTATGCATAACTTTATCTTCTTACGTAGGCTTTGTCTACACCTTCCAAGATTTCAAAAGGAAGCGTGTATTTGTAATTAGGAAAAATAAAGCAACACATTAAAAAAAAATAAGACTTCATCGCCAAGGTGAATGGATCGTTTCTTTGTCGGGAATCCGATATGCCTTCTTTGTGTTGTCTTTCCTGAGGCTTACCGAGAACTGGAGGAGGGGACATGGAGCTGGAAGGGCATGTGGCGGGGAGGAGGGGTGCTGAGTGAGAGCTTCTGAGACAAAGATCCTCGCGCTGCTGCGGCTGTCCCACGTCTTGGCTTTCCCTGGGAGCCCACAAGCTCGGCATCTGCCCCCAGGTTCTGGGTGAGGGTTCCAGGGTTGGTAGCTTCCGGTGCTGGCCGTCCATGGTTCCTCTTAATTAAAATGCACCATCCACATAACACCGTAATGGAATCAGAAGGCAATTCCTCCCTCAAATGGGCTGCGGTCAAGCCCGCGCAAACAACTTGTGTTCTGTTCCACTTTGATTCAGCCTAATGTGTTGGTAAAAGGGTCCATTCCCGAGATGTTTTGTACTTAATTACGTATGAACATGGCAGAAAGCGGAGGTCCCTAACAACACGCTCGTTGTTGATTAAGTGAGCATCTGAATGGGCAATCAATAATTTACTAAAATATTTAAAATACCTCCTGGCTTCCTGAGATGGGAAGAGTATGGCTCGCATGTGGTCCTTTGTTGTCTGCTCCGCAGGTGCAGGTCCCCCTGGCTTCCTAGTCTCTCTGCCTCTAGGCTTGACCACTTCTGCAGCTAGAGAATGGACTTTCAAACACAGATCTAATCTCCACACATCACACCTCCACTTAGAGCTGTCTATTGAACTCTCTTACCTCTACCCCTCCCCCACCCCAACTGCACCTGAATAGCCCCTAGTCACCTCGGCAGGCTTCGCCCAGGCCTCCCCTCTGCAGGAGGACGCTGTGACCACCCTCTCTAAGGCCTCCAAAATTCTCCATTCAGGTCTCTTACCCCACACGTGAACCTCACTGCTTTTCATGTCCCGTTTGTGACTGTCTCCCCTGCTAGGCTGTGAGCGAACGCCGTGGGGACAGGAATGTGCTCTCTTTGGATCCTTATTTAATGCTTTCACTCAGTGGATGTCTCCAGGTAAATGAATGCGTTGGGAGTGCAGGAACCCTGGTGCAGTGCTTGTGATTGGCATTAAAGGCAAATGATTCTCTCCCTTTCCCCTCTCTTGAATTAATAAAAAGTTCCTCTAATCTTACACGGCTGATGGTTCGCTCTGGGGGCCATCCCACTTCCTTATTCTCTAGATGCAAGAACTAAGGTTCAAAAGGGTTAACTGAGAGACCCCAGTGGGGCCGAGCCTGGGCTGATTTCCTGACCTCCAGGAATCCTCTGTCCTTGGGACCACTTTGGTCACCATCATCCCTGTTACCATCCTCATCATCACTGTGTCAAAATCATGAGAAGCAGGAAAAAAGAGGGAAACAGGAGTGGGGGTAGGTTCAGAAGAGACCAAAAGAGGATTCTTTACCAAACTTGCTTAAATTAATTAGAGTAAACCTGGTCCTAAGCAATTTAAAAATGACTGATGCCCTGGGCCTTAAACAGATGAACGGGGAAGAACACATTATCTACTTCAAGATATCTTCAGTGATATTTATCAGGCTAGGCTGGACCTGGTTTCACCATTGGTTCCCCAGGTGTTTAGCAAAATGTCGAGCACATTCATTATCTGTATTTGTTGAACGACTAACTGGAATGCCTACCGTGTCCCCAGCACCGCGTGCTGCCTCAGTGTAATCCTCAGGGCCACCCCCAAGGTCTTAGGCCTTGTGCCACATTGACTACGACAGGTGGCTCAGTTCCGCTGTGGCTTATCCAAGGAAAAGTTGGTTTTAAATCTCTCTGGTGACATTCTGCCCAACCGTCCAATGCAGTGTTCTGCGTCTAGTGAATCCTTAATAATTATTAATTGATGAAGGTGCTTTCTCAGTCTGAATGCTTAACACATGCTCTCTGAATATGATGGGAGTCGCAGCATATTTTAATTAAATCCAACTTTAATTTAACAACTTTAATCCTGATTGCTCATTCTAATACGTCTGAGCTGCTAGCACCAAGCTAATGGCTTGTTCGTTCTGGAAGGTATTCGTAGCAGGGTGCTGCCTTTTACCCAAACATAAGATCATAATAATTAAAGTCTGATATGTCTCAAAATGAACTCCTTTGAAGTAATTTTTATCCCACGAACACACACAGATGCAAGCATATATGTGCCAACATTCTCAAGAATTGACAACACCTTAGAGAAACTCTGTCCATTCCTTTCCATAATGAAAAGTTTTTTGTTGGCGTGATGAAAGACTCCTTACTAGGTTCAGGGGAAATGTGTATTTCCCCTGATCAATTTCTGAGTTTCCCAGAAGAGCAGAGCCCAAGAGAAACCCTGAAAACTAATGACGGTGGGAGCAGAGCGTATTTGTACTTTATTGCGCCAATCAGAGTCTAAACCACTGAATCAGAGAATGAGACAAAGGAAAATCTAATTGTCTGTATGTGTGTGTGTCGGGGTGGGTGATAGGAGGAAGGCTGAGCAGGAAGGAGAGGTGGTATCTGAGTACACAAAGAGATGAAATAATTTGGAGAGAGGATCTAAGAAGCAAATATAACATATTGGGTTAACTCACTGCTTTCACAGAGCGAACATCTATTGTGCCCAAGGCATTGGAGACCTGATGGTTACAAGTTAGCTGCCAGCCATCCTCCCGTGGTGTCTGCCTTAGAGCATGATTCTAACCAGAGGTTCATGCTTGGGCTTTAGTGGGGGCTGTGAACCCCCTGAAATTGTACGCAAAACTTCGTGTTTATAGATACACGTGGGTGTGGGCAGAAATAGACTGGTACAGTTCCCCACCCCCGGGACAAAATATACAGCAGGAATCACACTCTCTAAGCCTCAGGTGAGTAAAAACGATAATGGAGTTAGCCTTCTCTACTCTTCCCCTAGAAAGAATGAATGAACTGAAGCCACAACCAAAACAAGCCAACAGACACGGATACTTTACTTTGGAAAAGTTAAAACATATTTTCTACAGAAACCGTAAAAAAATAAAAACAACCCCCCTACACTACAAAGGAGATAAGAAAAGGCCATTAAAAATAGTGAATTATAGGGCTTCCCTGGTGGCGCAGATGTTGAGAGTCCGCCTGCCGATGCAGGGGACACAGGTTCGAGCCCCGGTCCGGGAAAGTCTCACATGCCGCAGAGTGGCTGGGCCCGTGAGCCATGGCCGCTGAGGCTGCGCGTCTGGAGTCTGTGCTCTGCAACGGGAGAGGCCACAACAGTGAAAGGCCCGCGTACCACAAAAAAAAAAATAGTGAATTATAGCACACAGTTTACTGACAAGCTCTTGGCAACAGGGTCATATCATTAGAGATAATTTGAATAGATCTCTTGCTAATCCTTTCTTGATTCTGTGCAAAGAATCTTCAAGTGGGGGATGGGAGCACACGTCACAGCCCCATCAGAAACTTTCTCAGCACATCCTCCTAACAGCTATGATCTTCTGAGTGATTATTATATACTGAACAATATTTCAAAAGCTTTGCCTGCAAGGTGTTATAAATCCCAAAGCTATTTTATAAGAAAAGGTATTATTACTAGACCTATTTTACAGATGGGAAAACTGAGGCTCAGCGAGGCTCAGTGACTTGTTTAAAATTCCACACCTAGAAGTTTCCTGCTATCTCTACCCTTTCTCCTTAGGAAACACTATAAATGGCCACACTAGAAAAGTGAGGTATATGTCAGAAAATGAAAGCAACTCTATAAACCCAAGACAATAAAACACCTTTCTTTCTTATGGGACTACTAATTCATTTTAATGGTATTTAAATTTAAATACTCATGGAGAGCTACATCAGAGCCCAGTGTTTGAGCAGAATTTATCTTTAGTGTTCCAGAACTAGAGAATTTTATTGAGGGGGTGTGAGGGGAGTGAGGTTGGAGAAGAGTGGCAGAATGATTAAGGAAGTGGGCTTGAGATAAACTACAGAATTTAAAAATCCTGGTCTGCACAGCCTGGTAGAACTGAAGGCTTTTCTTGCCACCTAGATCGTGTTTACACCTTCTATGCCCCTTATCGATGGCCATTGAAAACAAAGTATTTTGATACAATTTCAGACTTACAATTGCAAGAATAGTACAAATAATTTCTGTATACTCCTCATCCAGTTTCCACAACTGTTAGTATTTTACCATATTTGCTTTATCCTTCTCTCTCTAAATAAACATATCCATATTATTTTCTTTTTTATGCAGACATAACAATGCTCCTTTATGCCCTAGACGGTATATTTCCCCCAAAACAAGGATATCCTCTTCCATAACCACAATACGATGAACAAAATCATGACATCATCACCTATAAAATACTATGAACTAACTTACAAAACTTATTCAGATTTCACCAATTGTCTCAATCGGGTCAGCAAAAGAAAATCCCAGATCATGGGATGCATTCTTTAGTCTCCTTTAATTTGGGGCTGCTCCTCCGTCCTTCTCGGTCTTGCGTGACACAAGTGTTTTGTGAGAAAGTATAGGTCAATAGTTATTTTGTCTAACGTCTTTGAGTTTGTCAGATGTCAGTTTTTTTGTTTTTTTTTTTTAGAGACAAGCACAAATTTATTTGACCATGTTTTAGAGGCGTTAACTCAGAGAGCTGACCATGCCAATTCATTATTCTGGAGAATATCTTACAGATTACACTCTTGGCTTCTCAAGGAAACATGGAAGCCATTCACTCGGTTGTTAAGCTCTTTCAGTCACCTGTGATTTTTTTTTTTTAACAACTTTATTGGAGTATAATTGCTTTACAATGTTGTGTTGGTTTCTGCTTTATAACAAAGTGAATCAGCTATACGTATACATATATCCCCATATCTCCTCTCTCTTGCGTCTCCCTCCCACCCTCCCTATCCCACACCTCTAGGTGGTCACAAAGCACTGAGCTGACCTCCCTGTGCTATGCAGCTGTTTCCCACTAGCTATCTATTTTACGTTTGGTAGTGTATATATGTCAATGCTACTCTCTCACTTCGTCCCAGCTTACCCTTCCCCCTCCCCGTGTCCTCAAGTCCATTCTCTACATCTGCGTCTTTATTCCTGCCCTGCCCCTAGGTTCATCAGAACCATTTTTTTTATATTCCATATATATGTGTTGGCATACAGTATTTGTTTTTCTCTTTCAGATGTCAGTTATTTTGTCCAATGTCTTTGAGTTTGTCAGATGTCCTGATCAGACTCAGGTTTTGCATTTTTGGCAGGAATATCACAGAAGTCATGTTGTGCTCTCCTCAGTGGATCATATCAGGGGGTGGTTTGTCCTACACTGGTGACGTTGACCTTGATCTCTTTTAAGGGTAGTGGCAGCCAGGTTTCTCCACTATGAAGTCACTGTTACCTATTACCTTTACATTACTGAATTAAATTCTTTCATGGTAAAATATACATAACATACATTACCATTTTAACCATTTGAAGTGTTCAGTTCTGTAGCACTAAGTGCATTCACACTGCTTTGCTACCGCCACCACCATCCATGGAACTTTTTCGTCTTCCCCAATTGAAACTCTGTTCCCTTTAAACACTGATTCCCCATCCCCACTCACATGGAGCCTGGCACCCACCATTCTACTCTCTGTTTCTAGGAATTTGACTCTTCTAGGTACCTCATATAAGTGAAATCATACAGTATTTATCCTTTTCTGTCTGACTTATTTCACTTAGTATAATGTCTTTAAGGTTCACACATGTTGTAGCATGTGTCAGTGCCGACGGAGTCAACCCCTGGACCAACAGGGAAGTCCCAGAATTTCCTTCCTTTTTAAGGGTGAATAAATATTCCCTTGTATGTATATGTTGCCTGTTGTTTATGAATTCATCCCACGATGGACATTTGGGTTGCTTCCACATTTTGGCTCTTGTAGATAATGCTGCTATGAACGTGGGTATAGAAATATCTGTTCCAGACCCAGCTTTTCCTTCTTTTAAGTATGCAACTGGAACTGAAATTGCTGGATCATTATTTTTCCCTTCTTAATTAGCAAATTTCTTGTGGAATGATACGTTGAGACTATGTAACTATGCTATTACTCCTCACACGTTCACCCACTAGCATCCTTCAATTCCTATCTGAATCAGTTATTAATCTAACGGTTGCCAAACGGTAATTTTCTTTCCATCGTTTCTTCTACATTTATTAGTTGGCATTCTACTGGAGGGAAGAAATTTCCCTTCTCCCCTATTGATTTACGAATTTGGAAGCATTTTTTTCAACCCTTTACACCACGGACACCTTAACGCTCTGAGCAATTCTTCTCCATATGACTCCCAAGAGTGCAGGTTTGGGGAAGTGAGGGAACTTTCTGTATTTCCTTGTCACCATTAGGAAAGCCGAGCGTACAGCTCGACTGCCCCAGATCCAGGGGATCACTTTCCTGCCCACGCATGTTTAAAGTGGAAACCCTCTCTGGGACAGGGCTCTGAGGGATCACCTGGGCCGCCCCACCCCGCGAGAACTACATTTCCCAGAGTCCTTCGAGGGCTCGCGTCATCAGCGAGCGCGGCTTTTTGCTCGCTGGTTTTGGAGGGCCCACTGTGGCGGCGGCAACATGGCGGACGTGTTAAGTGTCGGCGTGAACCTGGAAGCCTTTGCCCAGGCCATCAGTGCCATCCAGGCGCTGCGCTCCAGCGTGAGCAGGGTGTTCGACTGCCTGAAGGATGGCATGCGCAACAAGGAGACGCTGGAGGGCCGGGAGAAGGCCTTCATTGCGCACTTCCAGGACAACTTGCATTCGGTCAACCGGGACCTCAAGTAGGTACCGGCTGAAGGGGCCGGGGACCTCCCACCCTGTCCCGACCCCGCGCGAGTCTTCTCAGTCAGGGGCTGCTGTCCATTTTCCTTGCTCTCTTGCTCCCCCTCCCTCCTCTCCAAGCCTCTACCTGCCCCTCAGGGCCACCTCATCCTCCACCCCCGCTTTCTCGTCTCCCTTCTCTTGGCCTTCAGGTCCTGGCTGTCTCCCTCCGCCCTGGACCCCCTCAGTGGTCCTTCCATTTCTCACTGGGGGACGTGCTCTCCCCAGGAACTTCCACTCCTCATCTCAGCTCGGCAGGGTTCTCACCTGTGGGCCCGCTGGGCCCCACCATGTCTGATAAAATAGTACCAAACAGGACCTGCTCAGCGCTGCCCCAAAGCCAAGTGCACTCCATCTGATTGGCCCCAGGTTTTCGTCCCTGAACCTGGAATTCATCAGTTCCACTCTAACCCACCCCCAAACACGACAAAATAGGCTTTGTTCTTTCTTCCCCTACCCCTTCCGAAACCACCTGATCAGTACTTTCACTCCCACTCTCACTGTTCCTCTTAAGTTTCTGTCTCTAGAGAGACCTAATCTCTGCCTTAACCAGCTTAATCACTTCTGCTTACACCTCCCCCCGGCCCCCAACAAATATTAATTTGTGGTCTTTTAGGGTTAAGGATTGTATATTTCTTTCTTACAAGTCACCTTCTTCTACTTTGTAAGTGAAATTAAGTGAGAGGATGTTTGTAAAATGCCTGGCACATAGTAGGCCCTTTTTAATTGGTTACGTCCTGGACTTGCCTTCCCCTGCTTATGAGAGTCAGTCCTTTCCAGGAGGGTTAGAATTGCAGGATTTTTTGCCTTTTACCTCTCAGAACTGACCTTAGCAGGGGAAGGCATTGGGTGAGCTAGTCATCCTATAATTTCTGGAGTGGCTGGGTTTTTTGTTTTGTTTTGTTTTTTTCCCGTCTCAACTTGGTCCCCTTAGTAACCAGATGGAAGGAGGAGGTAGGATGGAAGAGGAGGTGGTGACCAAATGATGGGAGCCTCTTGTTATTTATTTATTTATTTTCCTCTAAGTAGCTGCCATTCTTGTTTTGGGGGAAAGCCAGGAAGTCACACACCCCTCCTCAACTCCCACATCCACTTGCTGTTCTCTGGTGCAGTGCCCGTTAATACTTTCCCTGCTTGAGGGGATGCGCTGGTGGTTCTTTCCTCTCGTCCGTCTCCTCTTCGATTGGCTTCCCTTGGTAATATACAGGATGTTGTAACCCTTCACCATTGTAGAAAGCTTAAGAATGTTGACATCACCCCTTTGCCTTCTTAAATCTTTAGACAGCAGTACCAAGAAGAAGGTGGCTGAAGATTCCAGAATGAACGTGGCATGAGCAGCTGTCCCTACAAAGCCTTTGTTGACGCTTTGAGACTGGCCCGTCAGACTGGCGTGCTTCTGGAATGTGCTTTTTTTTTTTTTTTTTTTTTTTTTTGCGGGACGCGGGCCTCTCACCGCTGTGGCCCCTCCCGTTGCGGAGCACAGGCTCCGGACGCGCAGGCTCAGTGGCCATGGCTCACGGGGCCCAGCCGCTCCGCGGCGTGTGGGATCTTCCCGGACCGGGGCACGAACCCATGTCCCCTGCATCGGCAGGCGGACTCTCAACCACTGCGCCACCAGGGAAGCCCTGGAACGTGCTTTTGCTGTTGGCTCCCTTTCCCAAGCTGCTCTAGAGGTTTCTATTTTGCTAGACTGAAGCATGTTTCTTTGACACAGCCCCTCGGTGCTGTCTTCCCATTCCGTTTGTTTACTTTATCTCTTCTTTGTTTTTTTTTTTGCGGTACGCGGGCCCCTCACCGTTGTGGCCTCTCCCATTGCGGAGCACAGGCTCCGGACGTGCAGGCTCAGCGGCCATGGCTCACAGGCCCAACTGCTCCGCGGCATGTGGGATCCTCCCAGACCGGGGCACGAACCCGCATCCCCTGCTTCGGCAGGCGGACTCTCATCCACTGCGCCACCAGGGAAGCCCTCTTCTTTGTTTTGTTAAGTTTTAACATCTGTGAAGCACCACGTACAAATCTATCTCTGTGTGAATGGTAAATAATCATCATTTATTCAGGTACTTGCTGTTCTGCCAAAGGTACTGATCTGTACGTGGGTCTGAAAACTCTTAGTGAGAAGCAGTGTTATATTGCGTTTCAAAATTCCAGAAAGTGTCCTCTCCCCCCACACCCCCTCAGAGAATGATTCGAGTTGTTCAAGGCTGATTTTAGGAGGCTTACTGATTTCATCGCTCTTAACCCTTGTTCTCCTTTAGCATGGCGCCAGAGAGCTCAGTTGCAAAACAAGATCAGCCCCTAGTTAGGGGTTGTCTCAAGTGGCCCTAGTCTTCTTAACCTTTCAGAAAGTATTTCTTCTTAAGGGACCTTTGATGGGCGGTTTGAAGAACAGCCGTTGACCAGTGTGGTTGGCTTAGCACTGGAGTTGCAGTGGACCCGGGTTTATTTGCTGTATCTGTTTACTTTTCAGTGAGCTGGAACGGCTGAGCAACTTGGTCGGCAAGCCTTCTGAGAACCATCCTCTCCATAACAGCGGGCTGTTGAGTCTGGATCCCGTGCAGGACAAAACCCCTCTCTACAGTCAGCTCCTTCAGGCATATAAGTGGTCAAACAAGGTAAGGGGGACATGTCAGACATGGAGCTAACATAGGAAAAAGCAAGTTTTCTTGCATTTCATAAAGGCAGAGAGTGAGGGTTTTTCTTTCCTTTTTTGTTCTGATTCAGCATCGGGTTACAGAGTTGGAAGTTTCAGACTTCCCTCTGAAGTCTTTGAGGATTGTTCAGAGTCAGGTGCATTTAACCTGGTTGCTGGGTGTAGGGAGCAGCTTTTATGAACCCCATGAAATCACATGCAGAATGTTGTGTGTGTGTGTGTTTTTCTGGGGAGGACTTCCTAGCTTTCATCAGATTCTCAGAGGGGTCCCTGACCCCCAGAAGGTGAAGGACTGCTGGTCTCAGTGTGCAGCCACTCACATGGTTTATGTTGCTTGGCCTGTCCTCCCCATTGTTGATGGAAGAGCATCACTAGAGTTTGGTAGATTACTGTCTCTCTCTCCCCGCCCCCCGCACCGTGCCACGTGGCCTGCGAGATCTTAGTTCCCCAACTAGGGATCGAACCCAAGCGCGGAGTCTTAACCACCGGACCACCAGAGAAGTCCCCATCTCTCTTTTTTTTTCTTCATCTTTTTTTTTTTTAATTGAAGTATAGTTGATTTACAGTATCGTGTTAGTTTCAGGTGTACAGCACAGCGATTCAGTGATACGTATATGTGTGTGTGTGTGTGTGTGTGTATTCTTCTTCAGATTCTCTCCCTTACATGTTATTACAAACTATTGAGTATAGTTCCCTGTGCTATAAAATAGATAACCAGCAGTAGGTCCTTGCTGCTTATTTATTTTATACGTAGTAGTGTGTATACTATGTATAAAATAAATAACCTCCTAATGCTCTCTTTGCTCTAATTACTCTACACCCGTCTGAGGGAGATTGTTCTAAACGCTCTCCCTGGGATTTGCTATTCATGGTTTCCTGCAGTAGGCAGGCCCGTGGCGTAGACCTTAGGACGGCTGTAAAGGAAAAGTAAGCTGCAGTGTAAAAATAACAGGAGCAATTAGGCTCAGAAGCCTGGAAACAGCTAGTCTGTTTACTAACAAGTTCCTCTTGTTCGGGCGCTGTGCGTTATTGTGTTGTGTTTCGTTTTGTTGCTGCTGAGAGCAAGCTAGAATATATGTTTGGAACATTTTGGGAAGCTTTCCTCATTAGACTGCTACCTCCCTGGAGATAATAGTTCTTACAGTTACTGATTGTGAACTGCTCTGCCCCCTCCAGTTATCCGTCATCCTTTTCCTCTTTCCTGTGGTTCTTTTCCCTCTCAGGTCTTAAGTGACAGGTAAACCTTGACAGTGTTTCCAGTGTGTAGAATTTTTCCTTTGAATTTGTCTGGAAGAGTATTTAACATTCTTCGGTTTGCAGTGGAACCTTGAACCTGGGATGCGTGCATTTAACCTATGAGGCTTGTCCTCCAAGCTCTGGGCTGCTGTTGACAGAGACCCACTTCAGTCTCGAGGATCAGGGTGCCCAGGTGGTATGGGGATCTGTCACTCTCCTGCCCCGTCTACGCCTGCTTCCCAGTGTTGGCCTGATATCTCCCAGTGGTGGAAAAGACACACTGGCAGCTGTAGGTTTGCGTGGTCCTTCTACTAGGTGATCTCCAGGTGTCCACCTGGAGACGGATTCTGGCCCTGAAAACGGATTCTGGCCCTGTTTGGTAGGTGGCCCCTACCTACCCAGACAGCTCATTGAGTTAAGGGGGTGGGATTCTCTGACTGCCCAGTGCAGATCAGCTAAACCACAGGAATTGGGGCTGCTTGGAATTAGATAGAGGCAGGAGAGGACGCAGGGCAGACAAGAAATTAGAGATGTCTGTTGCAGTTGCCAGGGCCAGACATGAGACTGTTCTGGCCCTACGCAGATAGCCCTGCCCTCTCAGGGTTTTCTGTTTGAGCATCCTTATTTCCCCAGGGGCACGCTTGGACATCCTAATGTGAGTTTACCTGGTGATTGGGTGGGATCTGATCTGTAGGTGACTTATTTCTGGTTGGACTCCTGGTAGAAAGTCTTGCTTTTTGGCGTTTGGACGTGGAAGCTGTGTTCATGTATCACGTGGGTAATGTTCTTGGAATAGGCTTGAGGGATGGACACTTCATTGGTGGGAAGATTTAGGCTGATCTCGAAACCATGAGTGTGTGGGACTCAGTGGAAGCGACTGGTTTTAACTTGAAGTGATGACTCTTAACTTTTGAATGAAGGTAGTTTTAATTGTTTGCTGAATTTATTAGAGTATAAAAATAGAAGACCCTGTCCCTGCCCCCCACCCTTGCCCTCAGGTGGAAAAGAGGATGTGTTAAGGAAAAGAAATATTACGTATGTGGAAATTCTTGTCCTGGAGATGCTACAGCTTAAAACTAGATGTAGAAATGTATCACAGATTTTAGGTCCCATGTGAGCAGTGTGAGTGGTGTAGGGGTTCAGTCATGTCCTGGCCTGGTGCGCGCCTCTGAAGTAACTGCTGTTCCACCAGCTTCCGAGTGCCCCAGCAGAGAGGGGATTTTGGAGTCTTAGAACATTAATTGGCAAAATAAAGAGAATGTTTAAGAGATGTTTAGCTTACCCCCTTGTTTTATAGCCAAGCAGACCAAGGCCAAGTGAACCAGCCTGCTCATGGCTTCATAGCTAGACTAGAATTTGCCTTTCCTGATGTAGGTCAGTGTTCTTTCCTCTAAAACTGGATGCTTTCATCAGGTTTGGCTTAAGGTTTTGACTATAGCAAACATTTCTCCCCCTTTAACCTTCATCACAGGAGCAATTCATATGTTATATTTTATTCATAAACTGGTATCACATTTTACTCATTTTTAGTGGTTTACTGAAGGATGGAGATGGCAAATACATGGGACATGGTCCTGAAACTGTCACTCTTGTCCAGGGCAGACGTCACTAACCACCCTCTGTATTCTTTCCTGCTAAGGCCACCTCTGGGCTCACAACTCTGTTCTGGGGCTAGGCAGCCCCTGCCAGTTATTCAAAGGTGGGCTACAGGGGAAACGTTTTTTATTTCTGTTATGGTAGATAATGTCCTATTTGACTATTGCTTATTTATACCTTACCTTACTCTGGAAGGGATTTAAGATCTATTATACAAATACTGTACTTCAAACCTTGAAAGGAAAGAGGAAAACAAGGGTAAGGATGCCTTATGTACATTTCTTTAATAAACTCAAGAAGTAGCCCCAAGAAACAAGCCAGTATTCTTATTTCCAGCTGGGGATATGGAAGCAGCAATGATATATGTTTATCATGCCTCTCTTACAAATGAAAAGAGCTTTTTAATGGCAAAAGCTTTCATCATTCTTCATTTTACCCTCGACGAGTTTAAACCGGAAAGTGCATTAATATGTTAGGTGAAGTTTAGGGTAACTTGCCAATGTCAGCTTTCTGCACTGTTGGCTAAGAATTGAAGGAAGTGTGGGAAAGGCTTTGATACCACCCATTATGTGATGAACTTTCTATTTTATGTGCCATTGGCCATAGAGAAGTCTCATTCACGCTTACTGACTAATTATTTTCTTTAGGGGATTGTGTAATTTTTGTAAAGTCAGTCGGAATGTTAATTACATGGTAGTTGGCATAATTGTTAGGATAACACATTTAAAAATTAACCTAAAAAAATAAAACTTAATCTAATCTAATGAAATGATGTCAAATTGCTGGGAGCAGCACTTTTCCCGTGCTGAATTGGGGAAAGAATATAGCTTTCAACTCTTGTGCACCTATAGAGTATTGTTCTGTAGAGAGATGACAGGCTCTCGACGACGGCAAAAAATAATTGACGTCAACGCGGTCCTTGCTGTAAGATAGTGAATGTGAACATAATGAGGAAAGAGAATCACTTAAATGCCCCCCAAAGCCTTAATCATCATGACTTGGGGTCAGGCGCGGTTCTGGACTGTTCTTATTACGTTCAGATATGCTGAGAGTTAGGCTGAACTATTCTCAAGGCCCCTGTCCGAAGGTTTCCAGTGTCCTGTCTCCAGGCTTTGATTTCCGGCTTTGACTTTCTGCGTTTGTTTATGGCAGGAGGCTGCTTGTGTATTTGCCTGAAAAGGGGGCGAAGACTTCAGCCTTTTCCTGGTGATGTCTCAAGCAGCAAAGACCCCAGAAGTGTCGCTTTCTCCCCGGATTGGGAAATGGGCCCTGAGGAAGGGGCTGGCGCTGCCTTTTCTTTGTTTTTGCATGCTTAATTTTTCACTTTTATTAGAGAAAGAGCAAATTTCAATTCCAAGGGTATTCAGTTGGAAAGGCTGAAGACATTTGCTCCACTCTACCTTCCCGAGCTGTTCTCATCAGAATCTGGTTACTCAGTGGCTTTAAGTTGCTGTAACATTCATGTCCCTCACATCCAGCCTTGAAGGTGCTCTTGACGTTTTGGCATCATGGAGCTAACGGGTAGGATTGGTTAAAACTGCAACATGGAGCCTTTTCCCTTAGGGGCCCCGTCCTCTTAGGTCCCTGCGGAGAGAGACAGTGTCCCTCTCGTTCCCAGGGGGGGTCCCCAGCGCCCAGCAGGGCTCCTGGTACTCAGTGCACAGTCAATTAAAAGTCACTGAGTGAATGAAAGAATAAGTAAAAAGGGTTTTTTGTTGAATTTTTAGTTTACAGCCCCTTGTGTGGTTTGCTTGCTTGTGTTTGGGCCATTACTGAGAAATTTAGTTGTGCAACTGGTAGATGGGAGAAAATTCTCAGGTCCTGTGCTGGAGGCCAGGGCCAGATTCCAGAAGCGTAATTTGGAAGGAAAGGTGAGGTCAGTTGGTGAACTGATGATAAGCTCTTTGAGGGCTGAGGTTGGAAGTTTCGTCTGTGTTGCCTGTCACCTGGTGTTCCCTTCCTGAGAGAGCCGGGTTGGCAGCCAGTGCTCAGGAGCGGGTAGGACGTGGTAGAAGTCGTCCGGAGTTGACTGAGTCAGCCTGATTTGAGCGACAGCACCTGATGTCAGGTGTTCTGCGGCAGCTGTTGTTTTGACAGAAGTGCGAAAACTGGGAAGAGGCGAGTCAACCCCATCAGCCTCTTAGGGATTATCCCACTTGGTGTGTTATCAGTAACTAATTTCTGTTCCTAGTGTTTTCCTTATCACCAGACCCACCGCCGACTCACTCAGGGAATATGGATTCATTCAGAACATAATGAGGAAAGAAAATCACTTAAATGCCCCCCAAAGCCTTAATCATCGTGGCTTTGGACCACGCACTGTTCTGGATTGTTATTATTAGCAGAGGTGCAGGTACCATTCTTAGAGGTGTTCTTCCACCTAAATCTAACCTTCCTGGCTCCCTGTCACTCAGCATGAACTTACCAGCAGAGTGAGTTTGACTGCAATAGTGGCTGCCCTAGTTGGCCTTAAACCCTGCACCCTTCTCCTCCCTCCCCACCCAAAGCCCTGATACTGTGTGAGCCATTATGAAAAGAACAAAGAGTAACACAACCGAACAGGAAAAAGAACCAAACAAAACCAATCTCCGGGGTTTCTAGATACTGTTGGATTCCTTGTTGGTAGAATGAAGAGCTGGACTGAAGATCTCTCGAGTCCCTTTTGGCTGTCACTTGGGAAGGAGCAGTGGAATCATTTATGCATTTCCATTGTTTTGGAAATGAAAGTGTAACCTGGGGAGCAGAGGAGAGTAATTCTTGTCCAGTAACGTTTCTTAAGCACAACTGTTGTGTACGCTACAGAGCATCTCAGAACAGACCAGGATAGAGCAGCAGCCCTAGAGGCCCTTAGAGGAAGATTACCTTTCAGAGGTTCTCTAGACAGCAGTAGCCTCCTGTAACACACCGAGTGTAAGCCGTCATGAAAATCACCTGATGCCCCCATAGTTCTAAGTGGGTTCCACCCCAAGGCTTTGGCCTAATTCCATATCTTTATGTTCTACTTATTAGTTGTGGTTTCTGAAAATTGTCACTTTGTTGTGGCCTGGAATCAGATGTGTGATTCCCTCCTTCTTTTTCTCTAAAGGAGCAGGAACTCTGTTGAGAAGCTACCCTGCGCAGGCTGCAGAGGCTGCTGGCTGTGTGTCCCGCGTGCCCTGCAGGAGTCGCTCTGCCCGGGGCGGGGGTGAGGGGGGCTCAGCCTGAGTCCCTCTTTCGCTGTTTTATAGCAGCCTTTTCTGGGCTGATTGGGTTTGTGCGGTTTGCCCAGAGCTTTGTGTACATTGTAACCAGAGCCTGAAAAGGCACTTTCTCTTCTCTTCCAGGAATGCTTAGTAGACAGGAAATGGTCCCATATCATTTTTGTTCCTGGTGAGTTGCACATTGACGGTGGGGAAGGACGTGTACCATTACAAGTGCAGAAAGAATATGATGTTACGCCTCCCCTTTTGCTTGTCTTCTTTTCCTCATGGCGGGTGTGGGCTGGGAAAGAGCTGAGAGAGAACTAGCGCTTCTCTCCTGTGGTCCACGCCTGCTCTGGGCCAGCCCATCTGTTTTGCCGCTTCACTTGCCAGCCGTGCACGGATGACACCGCACTCCAGCCAGCCTAGAAGCTCGCCTGAGATCCTGACCCGTGTCAGAGTGCCCGCTGGACATCTGCACGTGGGACTCACAGGCTTCTCGGGTAGAAGGAGCCCAGAACGGAAACCCTGCCCCCGCCCCCAGACCTGCTCCTCGTGGTGGGGGTGCCTGGACCCTCACACCTGCTGACCAAGATCTACTGATGCCACCTCTCCAAAACCGCTTAGTCTTTCCTCCCCACCTTCCTTGACTGCCGCTGTCTGAGCCCAGGCCCCCCTTACTTCTTGGGGCAATGCTACTGCCTCCCCTCTGGCTTCCTGCCCCTTCCCACCCACTGCAGCCATCTTCCGCTCGGCAGTTCCCAGGGACCTGGACAAAGAAGACACCTGATTGGTTGCTCCTCAGTGGTTTCCTCCATCTCCCTTAGGATCAATTCCAGCTCCCGGCTGGCATTGGGAGGCATTTTAGTTATCGCACCAGGGGCCTGAGTCCAGAAGCAGACAGACCTTTGGCCAGACTTCTTAGCCTCAGTTTCCTCATCTGCAAAATGGCACGAACAGTCCTGCGTCTTAGGGTGGCTGTGAGGATTTCGTGGATACTCCCTTGAGTGTGCAGCGCAGAGCCTGGCAGATGACCTGTTTACCATTATCAGTCCGGGTGCAGGGCCTCATGGCCTGGCACCAGCTCCCTTCTCTAGCCCCCACCCTTCCTTCCTTTCTTTCTGGGGGAAAAAACCCCTAAACTTTTTATTGTGGAAAGTTCCAAATTACACAAAAGTAAGAGAATTATCTAGTGAGCCATTGTCTACTCAGCTTCAACAATTAAGAATATTTTGCCACTCTTATTTCATTGATTTCCACATCCCCCTACTCTCTTTTCTGGGGGTCAGGGGTGAGGACTGGAGTATTTGAAAGCAATGCCCGACATCATGTCATTTTATCGGGAATCCTTCAGCGTTCAGCTTCCTTTCTTCCCGCTTTCCCTGCTCTTATTTTTGCCATTTCTTGTCTGCAAAATGCATTGCGGTCCCCCAGAATCTTCTGATCTCAGGGTCTTCGCACACGCTCTTCTTCCTTCTCCCTCCTTTCTTTGGAAAAGTCTTAGTCATTTAGGTCTTAGACTTCCTCTGGGAAGTCTTCTGAGATGTACCCAGATTAGGTGCCCCTGCGTTTACACCTGTGACAGCTTTTATCCTCCTCTGCCTGTTCGTTATCCCCACAAGGGTAAGCCCTGTCCTGTTAGGACTTAGACTTTGGGTGTTATCTAACACCTTTGAGCCTCAGCCTGCTGGACTAGAAAATGGACATAAAGCGCTGCTGCAGAGGAGCCTCCAGAGTGACCAGGCAGAGCTGATCTGGTCGGTGTTTGCCCCACAGGCTTTCAGCAGCTGCACTGATCGCACTGCCGCAGCTGCTCACCCTCCAGGTCCGTCCCCTCTCCTCGAGGGTTGGGGCTCTGGTGTCACTTTGAAGGCCTCCCGTCGGGGACACAGTAGACACTCGTAATTGAGCCCCCCCCCCCACCTCCCCATATTTCCAAACAGACTCCAGGCACTGTGCCCCCTCTGGCCAAGTGTTAGATCTCAAGGGGACCTCCACGATCAGGTGGGGCAGCGCCCCTCCTTTTATAGAGAGAGCGACTTGTCCAAGGGCCACACCGCCAGCCCTCTAACTGGGACCCGCAGTGTTCGGTAGCCTGAAAAGGGAATGTCATCCGGATGTCCAGGCAAGCAGAGAGGTTTCTTCCACTGTTGAAGCCCATTAAAATATTGCCATTTACCTGTGGTTTTGTGTCTGCTGATCCCCCTGTCAGTGAAGCAGGAGCAGTGGTCAGTCCACATGCTGTATCAGAGGGAACCATGGCGGTGGGTGTGACCCATTGACAGCTGCAGTCTGTGCGCAGACCAAGACTGCGCGGGGCCCAGCCCAGGCATGGATGTGGCTCAGGGCAATTGCCTTGACCTCCATGAGCAGAGCAGCCCCAGGCCCCGCAGATTCAGAGAGGCAGGTACCCTCATCTGCTTTAAGCTCTGATGTGATAAGTATGATATGAGAAGTTGGGATCTTAGCAACTAACTGGCATATTTGCTGGGCATGTCATGAAAAGAAAGGTACTGCCTTGGAGCCTCTTATCCCCTTCCTGGCATGGGTGGGGTCCCCAGGGATGACTGTGTAAAGATAAGCCCCCTGCCCACTTTTTTCCCCTTTTTAACAGGAATTGTACTTAGTCCTCCAGTGGGTTCATGGGATGCCGGTTGCTCTTATTTTTTCCCCGTTTGTATGTTTCTGTGTGTTTTAGGGTTGGAGGGTTACGTCGTACCATCATGATTTTCAGTCAGTAGGCTTCTTGAATTACCGATCACTTATTAGTAGTTGCCGCCACTGAGCATTTGGGCTCGGCGCTCTTCCGATGACCATACACAGTAGATTTGGAAGCGAGAGAGTCTGCAGGTTTTGAGTGTGTGCATGCATTCATATGTGAGAAAGTGGTTGCACTCGGTGTAAAATGCTCAGTCATATTAATCTCCAAGCTGCTTTTGAGCGGTGTGCTGTTTGCTAGGAAGTATCTAATCCGTCTATTGAACACGCGTTTATTGGGCATCTACTGTGTTTCAGGCACTGTTCTAGACTCGGTGAAGGAAACTGATCAGTTCCCATCTTCCTGGAACTCAGCATATATCCAGTTCTCGAACTTGATCAGCACATGCCCAAAGCACATGATTTTAACAGCAATTCCTGACTCCACTATTGGTCTTTTTTCCCCTTTAATCAGTGGCCTTTCTGTGCCTCAGTTTACCTGTCTTTACTGTCAGAAAGGAGCATAACTGATAGGGTCTGGGTGACTTAATTGACACCTGTAACTTATCTAGAACAGGGCCTGAACATAAAGGAAATTTTGTCTTGCACTCCTGACATCTTAAATATCATCCTGTTTTTATAGTTTGGTGCATTTTAATTCTGTCTTGTGCTTAACGCAAATGCAAATTTATTGCTGTAATATACACTTTTCTGGTTTGTTTGCCCTTGGCATATCACCAGTTTGCCCATATTCTGCTGTAGCCTAAGGTCGCACTGGTTTTTCTTTTCTTTTTAAATAAATTTATTTTTAATTTTTATTTATTTTTGGCTGTGTTGGGTCTTCATTGCTGCTCACAGGCTTTCTCTAGTTGTGGCGAGCGGGGGCTACTCTTCGTCACGGTGCATGGGCTTCTCGTTGCGGTGTCTTCTCTTGTGGAGCATGGGCTCTAGGCGCGTGGGCTTCAGTAGTTGTGGCTCACGGGCTCTAGGCGTGCGGGCTTCAGTAGTTGTGGCTCACGGGCTCTAGAGCACAGGCTCAGTAGTTGTGGCTCACGGGCTCTAGGCGCGCGGGCTTCAGTAGTTGTGGCTCACGGGCTCTAGGCACGCGGGCTCAGTGGTTGTGGCTCGTGGGCTCTAGTGCGCAGGCTCAGTAGTTGTGGCGCACGGGCTCTAGAGCGCAGGCTCAGTAGTTGTGGCGCACGGGCTCTAGAGCGCAGGCTCAGTAGTTGTGGCTCACGGGCTCTAGAGAGCAGGCTCAGTAGTTGTGGCTCACGGGCTCTAAAGCGCAGGCTCAGTAGTTGTGGCTCACGGGCTCTAGAGCGCAGGCTCAGTAGTTGTGGCGCACGGGCTCTAGAGCGCAGGCTCAGTAGTTGTGGCTCACGGGCTCTAGAGCGCAGGCTCAGTAGTTGTGGCTCACGGGCTCTAGAGCGCAGGCTCAGTAGTTGTGGCTCACGGGCTCTAGGCGCGTGGGCTTCAGTAGTTGTGGCTCACGGGCTCTAGGCACGCGGGCTCAGTGGTTGTGGCTCGTGGGCTCTAGAGCACAGGCTCAGTAGTTGTGGCGCATGGGCTCTAGAGCGCAGGCTCGGCAGTTGTGGCTCACGGGCTCTAGAGCGCAGGCTCAGTAGTTGTGGCTCACGGGCTCTAGGCACGCGGGCTTCAGTAGTTGTGGCTCACGGGCTCTAGGCACGCGGGCTCAGTGGTTGTGGCTCGTGGGCTCTAGAGCACAGGCTCAGTAGTTGTGGCGCACGGGCTCTAGAGCGCAGGCTCGGCAGTTGTGGCTCACGGGCTCTAGAGCGCAGGCTCGGCAGTTGTGGTGCACGGGCTTAGTTGCTGCGCGGCATGTGGCATCTTCCCGGACCTGGGCTCAAACCCGTGTCCCCTGCGTTGGCAGGCGGATTCTTAACCACTGTGCCACCAGGGAAGTCCCAGGTTGTGCTTGTTTTAAGGGGTTTTCATTGATTTTAAGAGAACACTAAATATCTATCTTATATTTGTGTCCAAAGGCAAAAAAACCCATCAGTCAGTCAGGGTACTGACTTTCTGCCACCGTTGACGTGAGACCTGACCCAGTTGGACTGTTTCTGTCCTGAAAGAACTCTCCCCGCGCTTCCTTTGATGTGGATTAGTGACTGCAAAGGGTACTGCACATGTGTTATTCTCTCTTATTTGTCAGTGGGTCTGTTTATTTTCATTTTTATTTTTTTTGGCCTCACCATGGGGCTTGTGGGATTTTAATTCCCCGACCAGGGATTGAACCCGGGCCCTGGCAGTGAAAGCGCCGCGTCCTAACCACTGGACCGCCAGGGAATTCCCAGCGAATGGGTCTGTTTAAATTTCACTTAAATACCTGGAGCCCTGAAGGCTGATTTTGCCTGTGGGTAAGATTGGCCCTGTGCACTGACTTCAGTGTCTCACCAGGGGCGAGCTGGGGCCCGCTGCCTGCGCTGTGTCCTCTCCTGTTGCCTGGCCACCTGCCTGGCCGTCCATCCAATCATTTGTCTAGCTCTCTATTTAAAATCACACTTGATAATTCAGTATGTTTCCCAGAGAATGAGTTGATTCAAAATCCTACATCATCCGTGGTGTTTGTGATGAGAATTTGAACCACCCGAGTTTCAAGATAAAATAAATTCTCGACCTCTGTTTCTTAGCAGAAAATGATGAGGCAACCATTGAAGAGTTTTGTTTAGTGATCACGTGGAATTGTATTTTCTTTCCTGTGAAAATCACTGCGATGCTTTCCGTATGTTATACAGTTCCTCTCCAGATTTCGTCCTCTTCACCTGAAAAATGCTTGTGAAGACACTTATTTTTCTGGGCAGGTGATGCTCTTAGCGCGGGGCCAGCACAGAGGAAGCCTTTGGTGGGTACGCGTTTCCTTTCAGCGCTGCAAGTTCCCGTCCGCCATGCCCCCTCCCCCGTAGCACTTAATTTGAGCCAGTGGAGATGTTGCTGGTTAACTAGATTACCGTCAGCTTGGTTTGGATAGCAAAGGTGCTATCTAAATGCTTTTAAAATGTTCCGAGAAGCCTCAGAGGATTATAGAGGCCAACGCTCTCCTATCCTTGTTTTTCCCAGTCTAAAACAGAGCAGTCCGTGTTCATTTTAATTGCTTGGATGAGCTCAAACATTGAGATTTTAATGCATTTTCACAGTAGCTCAGAGAGCGTCACCACATTATCCTGCTGGCAGCTCATTGGAATCCTCAGCCCAAATGCCGTGCTCGGGGGCCTCAGCTTATAGAACCGGAGTGTGGTAATTTCCTAGTTAAGATGTCTTGTGGGGAACGTTGCCTTTCCTGTTGAGACGTCCTCCGAATTGTGAAGTGTTGTCCTTCTCAGTCACAAAGTGATGGGCACGTATGGCTTTTGAGGAAGGTTTTCAGAGCTCTTGGCTCGCAGAGGGTGGAGTTGCTTTATTCTGATGAGTCACAAGATGGGAAAGGGCTCTCGTAAGCCTCCAGTTAGTGGTTGATCCTAAAGGCACATTGACAATACCTGCACCCCGGTGGGGCCTGGGGGGCAGTTCCCGACCACTGTACCTCCACCTTCTACTCCCACTCGTCAGATAAGACCAGCCTCATAGGGAGGTGGGGCCTTGGGAGCCGATGGCCAGGGGAGTGCTGGAAACACTGGCTCTGGGGTGGGTTAAGGACAACCAGCAAGATCAATCAGGCAGCATCCCTGCCTCCTGGATTTCACTCCCTCTGCATGTCAGCTGCGCTGGACCCTTACACCTCCAGCACTGGGGTCGAACCATGGTTTCTAGTGCTTGGTGTGCGCTTGGTAAGTGTTTGTTGCTAAATGGATGAGCGAATACTCCCACCCTCCTTCAGGGCGTCTTCTCTCATAGCCAGGACATTTGCAGAAGTCTCCTAACTGGCCTCCCTGTCTCACCACCTCCTATCTCTCCCCACATAGCATCAGTGACCTTTAAATGTGCAAGTTCGATCTCACAAGTCTCCTGCTTAAAATATGGTGATGATTTCTTCTTGCGCTCAGGATGAAGACAGACTGTAATGTAGCTGGTAACGGTCTGGCTCACATGGTACCCCAGCTCCGCACTCAGCCTGCATGCCCTCCTGCCCTCATGCTGTTGAAGTGGCCTATTTCAACGGGCCCCACCCCTCTTTTTGTTTGGCTAATATTCTCTCACTTTATTTTTCCATATTTGTTTATGCTCACATACTCGGGAGAGTCTTTTCCAACTCCCCAAGTCAGGGTGAGGTAACCCCCCGTACTCCTGCAGCCCCCCTTGCCCACATTGTGGCGTGATTCGCGATAGACTAAGTACCGATAGCTGGGGCAGGGGACAGGGACGCTGCCCGCCTGTTCACCAGGGTATTTCCGATGTCTAGCGAGGCCCAACAGAAGAAGACAAACCAACAAAACACTTTGAGTTAACTAAGTAGCTTCCTTGTCTTTGAAGTCAATATTAAAATTCCAGTGACGTGTTTTTGAGGGGGGAGGTGGGGCTGTAGGGTTCCAGGTCCTACTTTTCTTGATGTTTGGGTAGGAGGTGACTCTTAGCTGCGGTATTTCCTCGGTGCACAGCTGCTGAGATGTCTTTATTTGGTTTGTGCATTCCACTCACGGCCTGACTTACTGAAGGGTAATGAATATTAAGGGTTTTTTTGGTCTTTTTTTTTAAACTAGTTTGGGGATACAAACAGAAGGCAGATTATCTTATTTTGAGGCAGATATGAAAAGGGCAAAGAAAGGAGACAGTGAACGTTGCAGAAGTGTCTTATATTGTATTTCAGCACTTTATTTTTTTGGCTGTGCTGCGCGGCTTGCAGGATCTTAGTTCTCCAACTAGGGATCGAACCCAGGCCCTCGGCAGTAGAAGTGTGGAATCCTAACCACTGGGCCACCAGGGAAGTCCCTGTTTCAGCACTTTACAGTCTCTAAGGTGTGGAAGCGTTCATCATATCATCCAGCCGGAGAGGCTGTGTAGCGTGGTGATAAAAGCAGGAGCTCTGGAACCAGATTGCCTGCCTGGGTTCAAGTTCTGCTTCTTCTCTTTACTACTTGTGACCTTGGGCAACTTACTCCTGTTCTCTGATCTGTGAAATGAGGTTGATGACAGTTTCCTCCCTCAGGGCTGTTGTGAAGATCAAAAGCTTAGTATATGCAGGGGCTCAGAAGAGGGCTGGTGTGTGTTAGTTACCATCATTCTTGTCACTGTCCTCCTCATCATAATAACTCTGCGTCTTAGCCTTATTTTACTGAAGGGGGAGCTCAGATTCCTAAAAGTTAAGAGACCTGCCCCAGGCCAGCGGGTTGTAAATGCCCGGGAAGAGGCACGGATCATCCGACTTCAGATCCTTTTATTCTCTAGTGTGCCTTTGCTGTCTCAGTGGCACAGATGCAGGGCAATTGCTTTCTGTTTGGAGAACATGGTGGTGTCTTTATAACGGGGGCGTTGTTAGAAAATGGCTCTTCTTTTACGTAAAATCTTTGGATACAAACTTCCAAAAGTTTACTAACTGTCTATGAGATCTGTGACCCCAAGCATTTTTATAGTCACAAAGGTCATTGTCTGTAATCTCATTTTAAATATATATATGTGGGCTGGCAAAGGAGAATTTCTTATGTGAATTGTAATTCCCTAACTTAGCTATATTATGTCATATTTTCAGGGTTTTGTTGTTGTTATCTTTAAATTTGAGTTGCTAAAACATAACTTAGCTCCCCAAAGCTTCAGGACCGTAGAAATGATCTCTGATCTTGGTCGTCACAGCAGTACTCATCCATTCCTGCGGCCTCTGCTGGCATGTGGCCGAGATGTCATAGAAATAATTTAAGCATTTGATTGGAGGGGGCATTGAATTATATATATTCTGTGCCTGTCGGTTGTCCACTCCCTCCCACCCTGATTGCTGCTTGCCTGTTTTTGTTTGATAAAATATATGTCGTCAAAAAGTAGCTCACAAAAGTTAAGAGTCCTTAATTTGGGGTCTGCGGTCAAACTTCTGTTGGGTCCTGAATGTATGTAGGTCCAGTTTTCAGGAGAGTAATCCTCAGCTTTCATCAAGATCCTTTCAGGGGTCTGTGGCCCCCACAAGTTCAAGCACCACTGCCACAGAGAGAGGAGTATTGGTTTTTTCTTTTTCTTTTAAATTTGCATACAGAGCATTTTATTAATAAACTATTTACACCCTTCTTACAGTACAACAAATTTTGTAGTGATTTAGCATGTTATACTTTATAAAAGCTTATTATAGAATATTCAGGGACTTTCCTGGCGGCTCATTGATTAAGAATCCGCCTGCCAATGCAGGGGACACGAGTTCGATCCCAGGTCCGGGAAGATACCACATGCCGCGGAGCAGCTAAGCCCGTGCGCCACACCACTGAGCCTGCGCTCTGGAGCCCACGAGCCACAACTACTGAAGCCCACGTGCCACAACTACTGAAGTCCGTGCGCCTAGAGCCCGTGCTCCGCAGCAAGAGAAGCCACTGCAGTGAGAAGCCTGCACACCACAACGAAGAGTAGCCCCCACTCGTCGCAGCTAGAGAAAGCCCGTGTGCAGCAACAAAGACCGAATGCAGCCAAAAATAAATAAATAAATAAATTTATAAAAAAATTTTTAAAAGTATAGAATATTCAAGCTAAAACAATATAGTTTAAAAGTCTGCCACATCAGACTTCATTTGCAACCTACTACCAGCATAAGTATAAAAAGCACAGTCTTGTAACAAACATCAAGAGGTCCAGGAGCATTGTTAGTTTTTAATTTATTTTTTAAAAATTTATTTAGGCTGCGCCAGGTCTTAGTTGTGGCACGAGGGATCTTCGTTGCGGCACGTGGACTCTTAGTTGCAGCATGCATGCAGGATCTAGTTTCTCGACCAGAGGTCGAACCCAGTCCCCCTTCATTGGGAGTGCAGAGTCTTACTCATCGGACCACCGGGGAAGTCCCCAGGAGTATTGTTATTTTTATGTCTACAACCTCACCTCCAGCTCTGACTGCGGTGGGCTGGACAGACCCTCCCGAAGCCAAGCCCTAGAACCTCGTGGGGCACGGCTGCAGGAGTGTGCTGTGAACCAGGCGCCTTCAGTCTTTTTAGCCTTGGCTCACTTTGTGATTTGAGGACTTCTTCCCCGAGTCCAGGTTCAGCCTCCATCCCTCACGGCTTTGCCCATTCCTTGTCCCTCCTTCCCGTGGTCCCTCTCCTCCTGCCTGTGCTTTCTTTCCTAAAGTATCTTTCAGTGTTGCAGAAAGAGTCTTGTATCAGTCCTTTGTAGATGAGGGGTGACTGTATTATCTGGAGCTTGGGGTGACAGGACACAAAGGCAAAGCTCGTGCATGCCTTCCTCTGAAAGAAAATAGGAGATGTTTGAGACAGTTTGTTTGAAAGTTGAATTTGGAAGCTGAGTAATGGAGTGTGACGGGTGGAGAGTGCAAAGGGTTTCCTGCAGAGAAGCTCAGAAAGGGTGACACTCTGATGAAGTTTCCAGAGAGACGTGGCCATTGAATGGGACTGTGCAGGGGTCCCAGTCGGAGGGCAGCAACGGATGCTGTCCCTGTGTGCTTGTTCTCCCACCAACTGCAAAGAAAGATGTTTATCAGTTGGCTTGATGGGTATAGATGGAGCTGACAGCCGAAAAGATCAAGGCGGTGTTTTACAACTTTTCTGTCAACACTTCTCCCTTGTTCCTTTGACCCAGCTTCTTTGGGCTGTGTCTATGTGCCGGTGGCCATGGGTTTGTGTTTCTGCCAGATTGTGGGTCGCTGCTACTTCACCTCATAGCAGGGACCCGCTTACTAATTCTACCACGAATCTCTACACATGGGATCATGTTCATGCAAATCAATTAATCTTTTACAAAGAAATGGAAACAGTTTTCGTTCCTTTGATAATATTTTTTCTACCTTGAACCTCCTCTCCTCCCCTGACAGTGTAGCTATGTATCTAGATTGATCCCAGGCTCTGTGGTTTGTTCACTGGGTGACCTTGGGCAGGTCCCTTGGTCCTTGAGTCTCAGTTTCCACATCTTTTAAATGGGAATCATAATAGTTCTTACCTCCTTGGGTTACCAGCATTAAGTAAAGAACTTCGCCCAGGGCTCAATAAATGTTAGTTCTTAGGAGTATGCTAATGAAATAGATTAGCATTGATCCTAATATATTGATAATAACCTGACTTCCAAGTGAGGGGGTCCGGTGAGAGAAAGAGAGCGTCCCGGTCACACCTCTTGGCAGACAAGAGATCTGACTTGAGCTGGGCTTTGGGCAAGGCGTATTAATGGCTGCTTCCCCTTGAAATTTGCTTTCCCGAGGATTTATTTCCAACCGTGATGTGTAAATGGCTGTGGGTGTTCGGGCTGTAATGGATCTTGTGTTTAAGGCTTCCACTGTTACAGCTCAGCGGAGCCCTCCCTCTGCCCGCCCCTCTGATTGTCACCTTGGCTCCCCTGCTTGGGAGTGTGACTGCCTCTCTCCTGCCCCCGTCACCTGCCAGCTCCGATTTGGGGGCTGTGAAACGCAGCCCTGGTGCTGCTGGCAGGTTGGCCTTAGGAGAAGCCAGACGCTGGAGCTTGCCAGCACAATTTGTACTTTGATTAATTTATTTAATCTAACTATCTTGTATCAACCTGTGAGGATAATTATGCACAAATTACTGTTTAAACCTGAAGCTTGTCTCCCTTGAACCGAGCCCCGTGCTGGTCTGTAAGCTCTTCACTGAAGTCATTCTGAGGGTGATTCTTTCCCCTCCTACCCTCCCTGAGATAGGAGCCTCTCTCCAAAGTGAATACTCTAGTTAGAAGCTTTTAAGAAAGGAAAAACACTTGTTTGGCTTCTGATCCCAGAGGTCTTGTTTGACTTGTGGAGAGCTGTTCTCTCTGATCCTTGCATGGGAGTTACGTTTCATTTCTCTCTGATGTAGTGAGGGCATCTAGCCACTGCTGTTGCTTCATCCTTTCAGATAAAGCGGGATTTCCAGAATGCGGCTAGAGTTTGTGGGTTTGTTAGTGCTTTTCAGGGCTGGGAAGGTGGTGTGAATTGTGAGGGGTGGCGCCTTCCCCAAATAGCTTCTGTTTTATTGACCGTGAGATGCCATTGATTGTACGACGCACCGAGAAAACACGAGAAAGAGCGCTGCCAGAGATAATTTTCAGGTGTATCTCAAGATACACCTTACCATACCACCTTCTTCTTCCCATATCATTTTTACTTTTGATTACTTGATACCTTTTAAATAGATTAGCTTTTTTCCTTAATATATTTCAGAAGGTTTTAGGATAAATGAAATGTGGTGTATTGATAATGGGGCTGGTTGCAAAATCCTTAGCTTTTGATGCATTTTCACTGACGTTGTAGAGATGTGGATTTGGAGGGCCCGGACATTTTTGTCAGTGTCCTTTACATGACCTTCCAGTTGCTAAAAAAAAAAGTAATGCACTTTGCCTCTCTATGCAGTAGGAAGAGGGGACCGGAATCCTTATAATGCATATTGTATCATGCTTTTTATGTGTGACTTTCGAATGAGCTCATATGATCAACATATTTCATTCAGCCTGATATATTAAGATTTTACTTTTAAGCTGGTGGCTAAGTCTCATAAAATTCTTAACGTTAAAAAAATAGGATTGTCACTTTTCATATTTTTTCCCTTGAACACAGAATATTCCATTGTATTTGTTGCCTCACTGGAGGCCATAGGGGTGACAACTTCATCCTTGTTGTCAAGGAGGGGCTGAGAAAGTGGAGGGGGACATCGATTATTCAGCATCTTGAAGAAAGATAAACTTGGTTTTCTGCCGTCAGGGGGCTTATGAGTCCTAAACTCAGGGAGTCTTTTCACTTTGATGAGTAATGTTTAGGACCACCTGCTAGAAAATCCCAGATATATGCAGAATTTTCTAGTCACTGGCTAATTTAATATCTGAGAAATTGAAATTCTGGCTTCCCGTTGGCTTTGCCACGTGCTTATATTTATCCTAGAGAAAATGAAGTTTACTGAGGTCCCACCTAAGTTATTCCTGATTATTTCAGGCAGAAGGAAACTGGCTACAAACGCAGGAGAATATTTCAGCGCCCAGCTCTGTGTTCCCTCTTTCAGGCACGCCTAGCACTCCCGGAGAAATTGCTCACAGCAGAGCACAGCCCAGAGTCCCATCCACGATCACATTTGGACCTCCCAGAGACTTGCAGATCAGGCCAGTTGAACACGGTGGTCCCTGCTTGCTTGCTGGTGCAAAGGCAGGTTTGCCTGAACGCTGAGATGGCCGAGCCCGGGGCTCCTTCCATGATCCCACCCCCCTCTCTCCCCTTAGAGGTGGATGAGGCCCAAACAGGCCCCAGCGCTTTAAATGGTCCTGCTTAATGGGGGTGGCTGAGGGTCACCTCACGTGACCAGGCTAATGTTTACGTTTACCTTGTCTAGGCTTATCTGATTTCAAGGAAAATAAGCAAAAGGGGGGCATTTATTGGGTGTTTTATGGGACCAGCAGGCAGGAAATGGAGCCAGGGCTTCCAGGGGGATGGCGCTGAGAACCAGAAAGACGTCAGGAACCAGAGCAGCGCCTCTGCCTGTCTCGGCACTCTAGGACTCACGGTCCCTTGTCCCTGGCTCTTTGTGTGTCTCCATCAGGCTTTTTTGTCTGCAGGTGGGTGCTCTCGGTCGAGCAAGACAGCTTCATGGCCTTGATGTTTACATCACCTCAGTTGATGTGAGCAGTAGGGGCTGGACGAAGAGCCTTGCAGTTCCACTTTCCATGAGGGAATCTGGAGTCAGCTGACTGTTCTGGTCCAATGAATGTGCCCATGGAGTTGGGGCGGACAGGTCTTAGAGGAAGGAGTCATGCTGAGCCAGTCAGAAGCTTCCTCTGCACGTCATGAGTCCTCGGGGACCATGGCTATGCCTTCCTCTCTTACTCTGAAAGTCAGAAAGTTGCTTTTCTGAAATGGCTCATGCCTGCTTGGAAGTTGGGGATGTTTTCACCCAGCAATTCTCATGTAATCGCTGGGACGGGGGATGGGTCGCCATGTGAGCGTTTACCAGGGCGTCCGCTGATGAGGTTGAGGTCGGCTCCTCCTTTTCGCTGTCGTGACGGCCCCAACCAGGAGTCCGTGCAGATGTAGGAAGATTAATCTTTGTTTCTCACAGGAGCAGTGTGCGTTGTAGGACTAATAATGAGCTGTAAAAACGGCCATTATCTGTCCTACTTAATGAAGGCATAAAATAAACAATATGCCATAATTATCGTGGTGGAAATGGGAGCAAATGTTATGTCAGTTGTGTTTGAGGGTAAAACTGCAAAGCTAGATACGCAGAATATGACACGATGATTGAGCACTTGGGCTCTGTCTGATGCCAGCTTCAAGCCCTGCCTCTCTGCCAAGTCCTTCCTGGGTGTCCTGGGGCTGAGTGACGAGCCCCTCCGCGCCGCCTCATCTGCGAAGGGGGCCTAAGCGTAACAGCCTCCCCACTGGGGTGTTGTGTGGCTTCTGTGAATTCAGATGCCTGCAGCACTTACAGTGGTGCCTGACATATAATAAGGGCTCAATAAATAGCTCCTTGTCTTAGCAGGACTACTCGTTACAATTGCGTCGTGATGGAGGCTTGACTAAAATGAGATTTTTGCACTCCCTGTGGATTTAGTGGTTCTGGCTGCTCTGTTGACCCAGTGAACGCGTGGGTAATGAGGAGTCCTCCCTCCATCGGTGTAATATTAGTCCACATGCCTTTCCCTTCCTAGCATTCTGTCTTGGAAGCAGCTTAGCAGTGCTGTGAGTGAGTGGAAGGCATCCTAGCAGCAGGTTGCATTTGTGGTTTGGAGTCTGAGTTGACCCACGTCTAAATCCTTGTTGATTTAATCGTCTTTGCTGTCCTGTTCGATCTTGTAAATATTAATTTTGTCTGGTTGTACATGTGGTTTTCAGTGGTCCCAAGGTTAATTACTGTATTTTGTTTATAAAGTTCTCACAGAAGGTGAGGCACATTGTGGAGGACTTACAGAAAGCTCAGTCCTGGTTTAGGCCCGCAGACTTGCAGTCAAACTTGACGAGCATTAGTGACAAAATAATCTCCAGTTCTTTATAGCTTGGGCTCCCGACCTTTCTGCTGGAGTCTTCTGCTTCAGGAAGTATTTGGAACATAGCTCTTTTGCGCCTTTTCTGCTTTGTTGACGGAAGTGAGGAGTACCTGATCTCGTCTCCTGAGAATGCTCTGCACGGCCCCAGCATGATCCTTTAGGATGTGTTTCTGGAGGGTCTTGTGTGCTGGACCCTGTGGGGCCCCGGAGAAGACCAGGCCGCCTTCGCAAGCCTTCCGGTGCAGTGAGCGGTGAGCAGGACACATCCGCGGGGTACAGAGCAGAGGGCCATAACCACACCGGGAAGGCTCAGGGGGCCTCTGAGGGCCTTTTGGAGGAGACGACCCTGGTCAGTACACCCTGAAGAAGACTGGGGGCGGGGGGGTGGCGGGTGGTGTTGACCTGCCCCTGAAAGATGTCTGTGCTTTTGACAGGCAGACGTGGAGGGTGGGGAAGAAAATGGGAAGAACATTCCAGGTGGAAAGGGCAGTGTGAGCAAATGTTTAAAAAAAAAAAAAAAAATTAAGGTGCTAAAAAACTAGGTTTCTGAACTTGCCAATCTGAAAAAATGAGATTACCATACCACCTTCTTCTTCCCATATCATTTTTACTTTTGATTACTTGATACCTTTTAAGTAGATTAACTTTTTTCCTTAATATATTTTCTTTGAAAAGGAAACTTTGTGACTTCTTTAATGATTAATTATGTATGGGTTTTCTAATAGACATTGTAATACAGAGCTACTAATGTGAAAAACAGTGTTCACCTGGGAACAGCCCAGGACTCAGCTGGTAGACACCATCTTACACACTTTGGTGAACTCTATATTCTGCTAATGAGACTCGACTGGTTTGCCTGGAACATAACGCACACAAAGGAGAACAGTAGGAGGAAGCAGAGCAGTAACATCGGGATTGTGGCACCAGAGTTTCAAGCTTGCGTTCTAGAACCTGGCTTTCTGGGTTCATAGCCTGCTTCTGCCATTTCCTGGCTGTGTGACTTCTGCCATGTTGCTTAATGTCTCTGTGCCTCAGTTTTCGCATGTAAATTGGGGTAATAGTGTCCTCCTCATTGAGTTATTGTGAGGATTGAGATAATATCTATGGATTACTCCCTGTAGGGTTTGGCATGTAGTAAGCACTCACTAGAGTGTCCGTGTCCGTGTGTATAAGAAGGAAAGATTTTCCTCTAACCAACCTGCCTATTTCCCCCACTTCCCCAGAAGCCCCCGTCTGTATTCAGATCTTTGGTGCTTAGTGTAAAGAAATTAGCACCTCCCGCCCTATTACTTTCTTTTCCTTACTGTGTTTTTCTTTATAGCCTAGCTCACTAACAGGTTTCTGAGCCACCTTTCCATGGAATTACTAAGGGGCCGATTCATAAAGAACAGGATGGAGCAGTAATTTCGCTTGACCTGGAATGTGGTGTGGAGAATCTCACTGCTCCTAAGTTTGACTGGGTTTTGTTATGGAGAGATTTTTTTTTTCTCATTGCGTGTATATTGAAGTCTTACCTTTGAGATGTTACTTACGTGCAGAGTTATTAGGCTTTAACCTGAGAGCCATTGTATATTTCAAAAAAAAAAACACACTCAGTGCATGACCACTAGATAGCCACTGTGTGGAATTAATCTTTCATTATGAAACCTCAAAAAAGGGACTGTTTGCAGATTAAACGTCAGCCCTTCTCCAAGATGTTTTGGTTTTGCTTGTGAAGCAGAAGTTTGCAGACAAATAGCTGACCCCTTTTAAAGGAAATGTAAAAGAATAAAACTGTCTTAAGGCAACTCTCCTGGAGTCAAGAGATCTGGGTACTCGCCGATGCTGGTTTCCTCCCTCACGGTCCCTTTTCTGTGTGGCCACATCCATCTCTGCTTGTGACAGCTTTGCTGTGTGCAGCGCGCGCGTATCTCGGCCAAGCTAATGCTAGGGCTGGATGAAATAAGTCAGAAAGTGAGTGGTAGCCCTGTTACTCTCTCCTGTTGCCCTTTTTCCTGGACCACAGTTTGTTTTATTTTATGGTTCCTCTTTTGCACAATTGATCATAAGCTGAATGCCCGTCGCGGTTAAGATGGCGAGGGAAGAGCCTGCTCGGGCGCTTCAGGCGCCTCCACTGCAGTTCGTCTGGCACGTGACATACTCATTTTAGGAATTCAGAAGGCCCAATAGCACTTTCTGTGATGATGGAAACATCCTCTAGGTTACTCCTGTAACTGTTGACATGTACCATGTATTATTGTCATGTAACTTGGAGTGTGGCTAGTGTAAACTGAGGGACTCCGTTTTTAATTTTTTTTAATAAAATTTAAATTAAGTAGTCACATGTGGCCAGTGGCCACTATATTGGGTGACACAGATCTAGAGGCTGGAAAGCACTCTGGGCCATATAGACCAGTGCTATAACCCTCCTTTTAATTTAACTGTGCGTATTTCCACAGTCTTGATGTCTGGCTCCGGGATGTGGGCAAGAGATGGCATCGGTCTTTGAAAAGTATTATAATGATGGGATGAGAAAGAAATCGACCCTCAGTTAAAGGGTGTCAGTCTGTGGCTAAGACAAGCCCTCTCTTCTCCCCAACATTGTCAGATTTTAGAACGAAGTACATGTGGCATTTGGGCTAATCCTTCTAGAAATCCATGTACCAGCCAGCTGTAATTCTACTCCTTTCTTTCTCACTCAGGAAAGCTTACTGAAATGCAAATGAGTGGCAGACATGTTAGAGGGATAACCTTGAGTCTGATCTGTTTATCAGTAAATAATTGACAGTCTCGTGTACTTTAACTGTTACTGGGAACACATTATTTGGGAAGCATCTCACGATTGATTATAAAAACTACTGTCTTGACACTTCAGTTGAAAAGGATAGATTGATTAGAGTGCTGGCCGCAGTGTGTGTGTGTCGGGTGAGGTATATGTGCGTGGGGGGTGTGTGTATGTATGTATATGTGTATATGTATGTAGGTGTTGAATCTAGGGTTTCCTTGGACAAGTTATGATTGATAAACGCTGATTGAGGCCATCACTGAGTCTTTTCAGTCATTCATCCAATATGTATCGAATGCCTACCGTATGCTTAGGTGTTGTCAGTATAGCAGTGAAAAAAGTCTTCAGGTCCTTGCCCTATGGAGCTTGCATTCTCGGTAGGGGTGGGGGGCGTACAAATAAAAGATGTAAATAACATCAGGTAGTAAGAAGTGCTTTAAAGACACACTAAAGCAGGATGAAAGGCTAGGAACAGATGGGGGTGGGGCTCCTTTAGGTGGGGAGCGGGGAGGCCTGTGTGAGAGGCAGGGGCTTCTTGCAGGGAGCTACCGGGTAGAGACTTGCCTACAGAGAAACGGTGAGAAATCCAACCCAAGAGTCCTTTGAAGGCATTCTGCTACAGTTGTTGCTGTTAGTATCTTTTACTGTCAAAGGAAGATACTCCGCATCTGTCATTTATATTGACTTCCTAGTGTTCTCTTCCCCATGAGTATGACACGGCCTGGACCCTGTCTCTTGCAGTGACTTCCCTTGTTGGACATTTGCAGCCAAAATCAGGTTGTAAATTGCCACCTGTGGCCTGCCTTCTTCCTGCCACGGCGATGTCCTGGGTGGTGAGCCATGGTGACCCCTGCCCTCCTTAGCCTGGCATTCCGACCGCAGCCCACCCTGGCTGCCTCTCCCGTCTGTCGCCCTAAGTGTACCCTCCTGTAGGCAGACTAGTCAGTCTTCTGTCAGCTTGGATTCCACATTTCCCTTTTGCTGATACTGTGCCTCTTCTGAAACATCCTTTGCTCCTCACTTTTTCCCAGATCCTCCCTATCCCAAAACGCCCACCTGCCCTCACCTCTTCTGGGGTGCTTTCCCGTGTCACCTGCTTGTGACTGGACCCCTTGTTTCCTGATTCGTAGTTAAGTACCATTTGTATTACATCACAAGTAATGCCCCGATGTTTGTTGAATTGGTAATAAATATGATCAGGCCTGTTCCACAGTGTAAGAAACATTTTATTCCTCCAGTTTCTTGGGCTCAAGAACACTTTGTGGTGTTAGGTTTAAGAAAAAGGAATAACTTTATTTTAAAACCGTGTAAAACCTGTGTGTACACACACACATCCCAACTCTGGTTTCTTTTGAAGAAATTTTACCTTTTCTTGCTCTCTTTGGATTGCCTCCATTTCTTTCTGGCAGTGTTTTCACTTTTCTACTTTTCCCGAGGATTGAATGTGTGGTTAGGGTAATGTGGGGTTCTGGGAACCAGCCTTGTCGACAGTCGACAGTTGGTGGAGCAGAAATTAAGTATCAGCTGCTGAGTGCTCGAATTGCTGTGTTTCTTTCTCAGCCCTTTCTGATTGTAAAGTCCTGTCCAGGTCCCAACGTTCTGTGATTGTGTATATTTTCCTGATTGGGCCGGCCTAGTTCTCTGCTGGACACTGGACCGGGTCTCACTCACTTGTCACCGAGAAGTGCAGGAGCAGGGAAGCATCGACGCTGGTGATCTTCCAGCCCCTTGCACAACGTCTCCCTTCATGGGGCTCTAGAGTCACCACTTTGCTGCTGTTCTGGCTCCAAAGATGAGTACATGCACACAGAATCTCATCTCAGGGGCTGCCCTGGTGGCGCAGTGGTTGAGAGTCTGCCTGCCGATGCAGGGGACACCGGTTCGTGCCCTGGTCCGGGAAGATCCCACATGCTGCGGGGCGGCTGGGCTCGTGAGCCATGGCCGCTGAGCCTGTGTGTCCGGAGCCCGTGCTCCGCAACGGGAGAGGCCACAACAGTGAGAGGCCCGCGTACCGCAAAAAAAAAAAAAAAAAAAAGAATCTCATCTCAGGAATACTGAAGTTTCTCCTTGATTTTTCCCACAGTCTGCAGAGCCTGATTTAGGGCCGCATCAGGATTAAGTAGGATTACCAGCATCTTCTTTCCATCTCTCCTGTGTATCTTGTATGAATGTGTCCTAATAACTATTGATATCAAGTTCATCCTTCAAGAAGCCAAGACCGACCTTTAGTGTCCAGCTGAGGTTGCAGTTTTATGATGTGTTTTCCTTGCAAGTAAAATCAATTGAGATAAATCTTGGTAACTTTTTCTGCACAGTGAGATGGTTAGGCCCTGCTGCCATGGTAGGTTCCTCCCTCTACAGGGCACGCTCTTGTGTCCCATGCAAGATTGTTTCACCAAAACTGATTGGTGATTCACTACTCTTAAAGGTTATGCTTAATCACATTTCAAGGAGATTGAAGAAGACACCAAATTGCCCAGGTACCAGAGTTGACCCTGTGCCGTCCTTTGGTGCTGTTTGCTTTTAACAGCACATCTCTAATTAACTAAGCGGCTACACCAATGCTTAAAGGGCAGAAACCCAGTGTGCATTTTTTAGCCTGAAAATTGGTCACAGCTAATTTTCTCTGGTTTAGGAATGGTCTGCTTTGCTTCTGGAAATTGTAACGTGAGTGATGAGACCCCAGCATGCTGCCAATCCCTGCTCCCCTCCCCCGTAACCAGGGTGTCGGATGAAGGACAGACCGCGGCCACCGAGTGGGCTGGCTTATCCATGTGGTTGAAGGGCCAGGATGACGGGCCCAGAGGGGTTCTGCTGTTGGCCTTTCATGTTAAGCCTGGTACAGTAGAACAGATGGAGGGGAAGGGGCCTCCTTGACAGTTTGCAAGGTGGGGACCTTTAAGTTAGGAGGAATCAAAAGAACAGTTTAGTTATTAATGGCGTCTGTGTGACAGCTTGACATTCTGTAATCGTCCATAGAGACCAAGCTACTTCGGAATGGTGTTCTTGCAAATGTGTCATATTAAAAATTTTTTTCCTAATAAGGAGGACTGTTCTGATTTGAGTAGTTCTGAATAATTTCACATTACTTATTAACCATCAGCAGTAGGAATATTTTTCCTTGCCAAGTGTTTGACTGGAGGGTTAGAAACAAGAGTAATTGAGATTCCTGCATTCAAGAAACATTTTTTTCAATCCTGAGAGAAAAATTTTGGTTGGAAAATCTGTAATGTGACTTAGTAGCTTGAGAGATCATGTTGAGAGTGCAAGATAGGGAAAATTTCGGGGGAGGCAGGAAGTAGTTAATTATTATTTTCAAAGTAATATGTGCTTATTTTTCCAATCTGAAAAACAGAGAAGCAGAAAGAAGAAAAAAAGTCATCTATAATCCCTTTACTTAGCTTAGCACCATTAACACTTTAATATTCTTTCCTTCTAGTCTTTTTTCCTAGGTAACTGTTTTTGTGTTTAGCTTTGTTGTATTCATTCTTCATATACAATCAAAACTACCCCCACCCCGTTTCCCATTATACCCCGAGAATTTTTTTTAATGATATTGTAACATTATTCTGTAGTATTCAGAAAATTTAAAATTTAAAAACTATAATATTCTATTCAGGACATGTACCATAGTTTCCCATACTGTTTCCCTATTAGATTGGACATTTAGTTTATCACTGTTACAAATATTGATGGGATAAACATCTTCATGCACAAAGTTTTATCTTTGCTTAGGAGTACTTTCTAAGAATAGAGCCCCTGAAGTATGATTTATTGGGTCAAAGGGTATGGATTTTTTTACTTTTCAGGATTTGGACAGGCTTTATTATAAAACTATAGGTTACCAGTTGAACTACTGCAGAGGTGCCAAGTGGTCTAAGATATGTGTGTGTGTGTTTCTGTCCTTCACTTCTGAAAATTCCATTTAGCTCTTCTTTGAATCTGCTCTTTCTTTGCTGAGACTTTCTAGTTTTCTATTCATTTCAAGAGTGTTTGCCCTTACGTGTTGGAGCATTTTTATAATAGCCATTTAATGCCTTTGGCAGAAAATTCCAACATCTCTGTCATCTTGTAGTGGTATGTTTACCTTACCTACTTGAATTGAAATTTTCCTCATCATTTATATGCCGAGTAATGTTGGATTGTATCCTAGACATTTTCATTATTACGTTAGGAAACTGTTTAAATTCTGTGGCGAGTATGGCTGTTTTTGCTTTAGCAGGCAGTCGACCCTGTTGGGTTTTAGACTGCAGGTTCAGATCAGCCTTCAATGGGCTGTGGTTTCAGTGTTTTGTTTTCAAAGGCTTTTTGTGGCTATTCCAGTCTGTTTCATGTTTATGCCACTCAGTGTTTGTGACTTGGGGATTCTCTATCCCGTAGTCGAGTTGTTAAGTAAGAATGTATTTTATGCTCTCCAGGGGCAAACCCATGCTTGTGCAGGAGTTCATAAACAACTTTAGGAGTTTGCTTCCCCAGGCACGCCTTTTCCTGCCATCTCTCTTACTTTCTGGTCCTGTGGGCCTCTCCTTTCTGGTCCGTGGCTAGAAAGCCGGGGGTTTATTTGCCCTGCCCTGCTATGTGTTTCTCACTATTGCGTTTGGGACAAAGTAATGGGACGGCAGAGAGAGAATAAAAGGGTGGGGGCATGTTCCTCCACTCCCTTTGGTCTACAGCTCTTCTGATTGGAAAGGAAATTTACCTCCCCTCAAAATTTTAGGCCCTTTTGGTTTCCCATCGCAGCTGCTAATGCTGTTGTCACTACCACTGCTACAATTGCTGAGGAGCTGGGACGTGAGAGAATGGAGAGGAGAAAAAACCCAACAGCTGACGATTTTGCCCACTCTCTCTGAACTAGGCAACCCTCTTCCCACTCTTTGAGCCAGAACTAGAGATGCATACTTCCAGTTTGGGGCAGCGTTGAGTTCAGGCTGGGGGATACTAGAGGATAAACAGATGGTTCACTCATCCCTGGTTCAGTGGTACTTTGCCTTCTGGTCTTCTTTCTTAATTCATCTGCTACTGTTTACTTCTCAGACTCCTCAGATAACTGCTCCATACGTGCCGTCCAGGTTTCATAGCTGCAGTCAGTGGAGAGGCAGGGTGGAGAATGCTCACTCTTACCTGGGTCTGATATGCAGTATGGATTTTTAAAAACACTCTTGGTACATATCACCAGCTGGCTTTCCAAAACGACTATGCCACTTGACAATCCATGGCAATACCAGTTGGCCCATTTCAGTGTGTGAAAAGATGAGTATTGGACAAAATTGTCAGAATAAGACAAAAATATTCCCATCTTTACTTAGTTGATAGGTGAACCACAGCAGTTTACTGTGTTTGTTTATTTCCTTAATTAGTAGTGAGATTGAACTTTCACCTCTATATTATTTCCTAGGTGTATTTCTTTTCTTCTCTTTATTTGTCAATTCAGATCATTGCCTATTAATTTGCTAAGTTTAGACATATAAATGTATTTATATCAGGATCAGGTTTGGCTGTAGATGCCATAGTCCTTTCAAAATATTCCAGGGTTGGTAACGGGAGCTCCGTATTGTCAGGGACCAAGGTTCCGTTTATCTTACTGCTTTGCCATGCATCACTTTCGTTCCCAAGTTGTCCAGTATGGCTGCTGGAGCTCCAGCCATCATCACATTCTCATTCCTAGCAGCAACCCGGAAGAAGAAAGAGCAGAGGGCAGTCATCATGAGCTTTTAAGGTTTCGCAGGACCTGCCAGAACATTTTGTTTGTTGGTCAGAACTTAGACACTTGGCTATACCTAGATGCAAGGATTGCTGAGAAATATAGTCTTCTGGCTGGGCAGCAGTGGCTCCTGTTTAAAAGCTTGGGCTTCTGTTTCTAAGAAAGTAAAGGAGAATAGATATTGACAAGTAGTTGGGAGTGGCTGCCGTAGTATTGCTTTCTGGGGAATTGTAAGGTAATATCTGTTTGTTGTAAAACAAACAAGCACAGAGGTCTAAAAAGTAAAAAGTGAAGGGCTAGGGTGGGGTTCCTTCCCATCCTTTTACCCCTACCACTCAGATATAACCACTTTTTTTTTTTCCTTTTTTTGATATAACCACCATTAACAGCTTGATGAATAGTTCTCTAGGACCTTTTCCTGTGTGTGTGTGTAATCAACAACAGAAGTGGATCTTACTGAACATCTTATAATTCTTTCGTTCAGTAATATTTCATATAGATCATATGTATGTACACCATACATGTGCTCTTCCACTATATGGATATAACCACTATATTTTACTTTTTCATATTGATAGACAGGTTGCCTAGTTATTTTATACTTAAAAATATGCTGCAGGGAATATTCTTGAACACATATCTTGGCATACTTTGTGCAAATATTTTTCATTGTTTTTCTTTAACATTATTACTATTAAGGTTTTTTGCTTTTGTATATATTCTTCCCAATTTGCTTGCCTTAGATTTTGTTATATATTTCTTTAACCCACAGAAGTTTTAAAGTATTTATTTAGTCAAATCTGTTGGGTCTTTTTCTTTTTGTCTCATGTCTCTTTTAAACGAAGAAAGTAGTTGTGAGATGGTCACATCTTGTTTTTCCCATGTTTTTCTGTGACTTGATTTCATACTTTTAACTCTAATCGATCTAAAATTACTTTTGGTGTGTGGCATGAGCTAACACTTTCGATTAAAACCTTTCCCTGTTTTTAATGCATTTCCACTGGATTAAATAAATTTTATTTTTACCTTGTTAATGGCATGCTTCTTGTTAAACGAAAACTGACCAGAAGCGAAACAAATTAAATGAGTGTCTTCATTTTGACTCAGTTCTACAGGTAATTTTCCAACCATGGACTTTGTGGGTAAAATGTGCACTGTTTTTGATCATTTAAGCAGATACAGGATTGTCCTTCAGATGTGAGGTCAGCAGATCCAACTGCAAAGCAGATAATTAGAAACAACGTTAGCTTGCAAACTAAAAATGTGGTGCATTGGGCAGACAGGCTGCCAATAGACCAGCCACCCTGGGGATGGGGGAAGCCTGCATCATCCTCCTGCCTCTCTCATCGCCCCTGAGGACAGACCTCGTGGGCACCAGCCCCTTCTCCCTCCAGGGTTTCTGATGAAAGACCCCTGAAGAAGTGGCGGCCGTGAGAAATAGGAGTGATAATAAAAAGAGCATTCGTTGTGCACCTGTAAAACTCTCAGACACCGTGCTGGGTGCTTCACGTTATTTCTCAGCCTAGAAGCGACTCTGACATATGCATCGTTGTCCCTCTTTCATGGAGGAGAAAACTGAGCCTGGAGAACTAGTGACCTGTGCCAGGCCCGCAGCTGCTGAGCCTGGAGCCAAGCCTCAGGCTCCCCTTTCCTGCTTTCTTCTCCCTCCTTCCCTTCTCCTGCCTCTCTGTCCACCCTTTGTCTTTTTTTTCTTTTTTCCTTTCGGTAAACTCATGAGTCACTTAAAAACTTAATTTTAAATGATGAAAGTTACAGGTTTATTACAGAAATTTGGAAATTATAGCAATTATGAGGAAGAAAATAAGTCCCAGCTGACACCCTGGACCACAGTGTGTGCAGATGCCATTTCCCGTGATTTTTGTCAATACCGGATATTAACGGAAGAAGAGCTCTGCCAGCTCCCCAGGAGGAAGTGGTATTAGTGTGTCTTCGTTTGCACTTTGCTCATTCATGCTTTGGCCCTTCTTTCGGTTGGATGGTTTCTCATTTATCTTATTGGTATCTGTCCACTGTGCTGTCGAATGTTGATTCCGTCACGCCAAGACTCTTTTTCCTGAATCATAAATTACGGCACTGACCGTTAGAATTCCTTTTTAAATCTGTTAACTTAAATTTTAATGGAAGTCATCGTTTACTGTTTTCTGATAGAATATGTTTTCATTTGCTCTCCACATCAGGGCAATCAGAAGAGCTTTTTCTTTTTGAAATTATGCAAGATTTTATATGTAAACTATGAAGCTATTCATACTGAAATGCATAAATAATAAGAGAGTGAATACTTACGTACCTACTCCTAGTTTAAGAAACCAAGCCAGGGGACAGTTCCTGCCCAGGTGCTTGAGCCCCTCCTCCTCCAGCTCCCCCAGTGCACCCCACCATGCAGTGTTCCCGATTTTGAGTTTATTATTTCCTGAAGGCAGACATTTTTACCTACTACCCCACCCCCCCTTTTTTTAAGATGGTAGCTGGGAAGATGGAGCCTTAAAGGTTAAACGAGTTGCCCAGAGTCTGGCAGTAAAAATAACTCTGATGGTAGCACCTAAATCTTGAGCTTCTGGGAGGCTGTTACTTCTCCTTTCTCTTTTGAAACACTGTACTGTCTGCTCATTTTCTGGGGAGTATGATGTCCTCCTCATCTCCTAATTTTAATTGTATAGATTTCTGAAGAGTATATCCAAGTTGTTTGGAGGTAGTGCTTTTATTACCGAGAGTTTATATTTGCCCGCTTCAGATGTTACTAGAAAACTTACCTTGCCCCTCACAAAGTAACCTGATGGCCCCCCTAACTTGTTCCCATATCTAGGCTTGGTCGAGGTAATGTCCACACGATTAATGGGAACACCATCACCCCTTTCATACAGTCAGTGCCATGGTTCCAAGTGAATAAGCATATCTTGGAAGATACTTAGCGAGCCTTTCAAAAATCAAATGCTGGGGATTTTCCACTGGATCTAGCTCAGGTTTTGTTAATTTTTACAACTCATTTCAATGTTCGGGTCACAGATGTGGACTGAAAGTGGAGCCCAGTGAAATGAGACCTGTCTTGCAGTACTGCCGGGTGCAGCCGAGTCCACTCCCAGATCTAAGATTCCAGGAGCAGAATTGCTTAGCTCTTACCTTGGCTTTTGCTTCAGTGAGGACTCAGAGCAAAGGCAGATTGTGGCCACTGGGCTCTGGATACTGGAGGGGCAGGAATCCCAGGGCTCTTCGAAGGCTCTTAAGTGGCTGCTGGGCAGCATGGTACCCTGGTTACAAGCGCAGTCTCCAGAGTCAGACACATATTTTGGCTTTCCCACTCTTAGCTGTGTGACCTTGGGCAAGTGACTTTACCTCTCTGAGTCCGATTTTCTCAGCTGTGAAATGGGGACAACATTAGTACACATACTCTCGGGCATAAGGAGTTTAAACAAGGTATCAAAAGGGTATAGGTGAGTTCGTTTGTGTAATGCTCTCCTCTCAGTGCCAGGCACACAGCACGCACTAAGAATCGTAGCTGCCAGTCGTGAATGCCAGTGTCACCGTCATCGCCACCTTCAAGCCAGTCTCCCGTTTTGTAGAAGAAGAAATCGAGTCCCAGATCTCATGGGCACTCAGAGGCCGAGGTGAGGCCAGAATCGCAGTCTCTGAACTCCCCGCACAGTGCTCTCTCCACCCTGCCACCCACCTCTCCGCGCCAACATCTGCACCATTTGCTTCTCACCTTCACTGGCTCTCAGCGGTGGTGTCTTGCCTCCTGTCTTGAGCCGGCAGATCCTAACAACAGATGGTGCTGTTCTGAATTAAAACAATTTAACTCAAGATCCATCAGCTGCCAACATCAAACACCCTTAAAAGAAGGAAAGAAACTCATTATCAAGAGTATTCAAGCAAAGTAGGTATTTAATCTATCTTAATCATTTGCATTCTTGAGAAGAAGAAAGTCAGTGGCAGCTGCCGTCATAGGCCAGACCCCATGCATGTGCTTGCACGTAATTGCTTCAGACTGAATCCCCCCCCAGCCCCCCTTTTCTTGCCACACAGTACTAATTTGGACTTCGGTCCTAAGTTTCTAAGCCACACAATATTCAAAGATTTAAAAACATAATTTTTTTTTTTTTTTTTGGTCCACAGCTCCTGTGGCTGCACATTTTTCAGTAGCAGGGGTTCAGCTCACAACTAGAGCTCTGTCGACACGCACAGGAGCACTGCAGGCCGGCCAACTCCACGAGGGGAGCCCGCAGCCCCGGGCGGGGAGGGCGCGCGGATGAGCTCTGTGGGCATTGTACAGCCACTCGCCGGCACGAGGCTGGATTCTCAGAAGTTAAATGTCCATTCAGTGCCGCTCCCTTACGCTTTCCGTACCTTGTCCTTTCCAAAACTTAGGGTCCATGCAATTGCTCCTCGCCTCTGAATCACCAGGCTGACGGTGAAAGACAGAGGATGTGAGAACAGGGAGAATATGCACACACGTCTATGTGCTCAGTCCGACCCACTCGAGCCTGGCTCCCCCATGACTGTGTCTGTGCTGCGCCCTCCGCGTCACCGCACCACGCTCCTCTCCCCTCTGTCAGTGCGTCTCCTCCTCTGCGTCCTCACCCAGGTCAGGCACTAAGGGATGCTGACATTGGCGGCCCTCTCTTGACCTGCCTTTTGTTCTTTTTGTGTTTCCCCTCTCTGCCCCTCTTCTTCAGCTCGATTTTGTTCTTTCCCTTTCCTCCTTTTTATCCTTCTTTGCTGCCCATGGTTTGGTCACGTGCGTAATGCGGTCCCTGCCTTGCACTGCTCCACTGATGAATCGTGAGCGGCGCCCCCCGGAGTCATGCTGGAACCTCCGTGGCCCTGGATCCTGGCCGCGGATGCAGCCTGGCTCTTTGGAGCACGGCTGCAGATCCCTTCCCTCAGCCAGTCTCAGCACGAGGCGAAATGACTAAGGTAAGCATCCGTTATCTCTGAAATTAGCAAAAGAAGGGGGAAAATTAAAATGTTGCTGGAGCCTCCCTAGCACATCCTGAAGTGTGTGCTGGTGTGTGAGTGTGGAGTGGAGTGCACGTGCCTGGGACCTGCCGGCGGGAAGAAGTGAAAACCTGCTGAGTAAGTGTAATACTTTGTCGCCTCTCATACTTCTTATTGGGGCCTTCGTGTCCTTGATCCAGATTTATCTCAATGGGCTAAAAGGTCTGGGTGTAGTTAAGCCGCCGATTGTCCCCATCAGGACACGGCTAAAAGTAAACATGCTGCCTTAGTATTTGTTTGCCGCGTCACACTTTTGCCCAGCGTATAGATTTGCAGCCTTATTTATAGCTTTCTCGTGACATTCGCATGGGCAGGCTCCCGTCAGGTGACACCTTCTCTGTGTGTGGAGTCACCTCGGCCCGCTCAGCCCCTTTCCTCATTGCCCCGCCACTCCATCCCCCGTGTTATATGTATGTGTTTTATAAATGACTGTTCTTAAGTCACCTGCCATGCAGCCTCTTACCTCGTGTAGTTTCACGTATTCTCTCACAGGGAAGTAAAGCAAGAAGGTGGCGATGCTTGCCATTCATCGTTTAATAATTCAGTTCCCCGCCTCAGGGCAGAGAGTGAGGCTCCGCTGGCCTGAAAGGCCTGGTTTTGTTTCGTGTCGATTGACCCGTGTGTCAGGACGGATGCTGAGCACGACGAGCTGAAATCTCACAAGTAATCAATTTCTATCTGACAACATCTTGAAAAGTGACGTGGGATGGTTGATAACGGTGTGGTACTGTGAGTGAGATGCATCGTATCAGAAGATGTTTGTGAGGGGGGAGTACGTGTTGTCTGTTTCCTCTTTATCAAATTGTCCTGCTTTTTTATTGATACTTCTCCCCCTACTATGGTCTTAGGAAACAGGCAAACAAAAAACTCCAAAACACAGAACCATGACATTTCAGAGCCAGAAGAGAGGCCAGAGGTAATATCTTTTATAAGGGTTGGACCTGTGGTCACAGAGGTGAAGGGTGTCCCTTGTGAAACCGCCTCGAGGTGGGACCCAGTGTTGTGTGTCAGTGTCCCCTGGCCCACACGGGGCGTGATTCTGCTCCGGTGGACACCCGCCCCCTGACTTCTTTTCCTCATTCTTGGGCAGTGGTGTCCTCATTCACTCTCCAGGTGGACTCGCTTGAAGGAGTCCCTCCCAAGCTGACACGGGTGGGCGTGGCCTCTGACATCAGACAGCCTGGAGGGGGCGGTTCAGCTCAGCGACCGCAACCGTGAGGCCCCGCCTCCTTCTCCTCCCTCAGTGTGGCGGCCTGGGGCCCATACCTGACTGCACTGTGGCAGCTAGTAATGACAGTGGCTGACGTTTATTGAGCGCTGGCACGTGCCAGGCAGTGGGCGAGGTTTTGTCTTGAATTAACACGTTTAATCCCCACAGCAGCCCTAAGGCATGTGTACAGTTACTATCCACAGCGGGGTGGTGGTGAAGTCTGGCCCCAGAGCCGTGCCCTCCGCGGGCCCCTGAGCCCTCCTGCCTCTCAGCAAAGCGCCTGACACATTGCACTCATACAGTAAATGACAGGTTTGATGATAAAGCATTTGAACATCAAATCTACTAATAGTTCTGTTTGTGTTCTTACTTTTTTTTGAAGCCTGAGACGTTCTTCTCCCATCGGAAAATCGTTAACTCTTTATCCTGTGGGGAGTTATTTTGGTCTGTGACATTCTTTGCAATTTAGAAGTCCAAGTTGAAAGTAAAAGGACCAAAATATTACCACTTAAATCTGAAGCCTTTGTTAAACCGGGTTGACATTCATGTTCTTGTTCTGGGCCTGCCCTGGACTTGGTGACTCTCCCTGCTTCTGTAGCCTAGTCTTGACCAGCAGTCAGGGTGTCCTTTAGTGAGGAAAGTCCAGGCATGTCACTCCTCTGCTTCAAGCCCTGCAGTGGCTCCCATCTGTCCCAGAGTAAAGGCCACCATGCTTTCAGTGGCCTTCCACACCCCGTGAGGTCTGCCCACCACCCTTCCCAGCCCTGCGCTTCTCCCCTCTCCTTTGCCGTCTCTGCTCCAGCCAGTAGCCTCCTTCCTGATTCCGAGACATCCGAGGTGGGCTCCCATCTCCACCTCAGGGCCTCTGGGCTGACCGTTCTTCCTCTGAATAGCCACATGTCTGTATCCTCATCTTCAAATCTTTACTCGAGATTCATCTTCTCGGTAAGCACCGCATTTAACGTTGCAGCACCCTCGCTTCCAGCCTCCCTAGCCTGCACGTGTTAAAACCACAATGCGTTTCATCTTCTAACATACCGTATATTTTACTTTAAAAAGGAAAAGGGCTTATTGTCTGTCTTACTCTACTAGGACATATTCTTTGTTTATTTCATTGATGTTTGCCAAGGGCTTAGAAGATGCTTGGCACATTTTAGGAAGCAGTGCATAAATATTTGCTGAACGAACGAATGAATGAACGAAAGAAATGGATGAAAGTGTCGTCTTGGTGAAGCCACTTTCTCTTGGGGCCTTTTTTTGTTTTTTCTTAAATACGTAGCAGCGCGCACTAGACGAAAGGCCGCATCCTCCCGACTGTAACTTCTGCGGATTCTTTGCACCTTAGTTGTTGCGTCACTCATCTGTCCTCCCACTACCCAGCTTGTGGCATCCGTGGGCCAGGCAGGATTTAGCTGGTATTGGGGAGACAGGTGACACATCCCTGCTGGATCCAGAGATCTGCACGCTGCTCTTACTTCTGGCGCGGGAACGCTCTCTGTTTTGGCCGAAGCTTGTGTGCGAGAAACATGCCTCTTCTGCCTGGGCCCAGCTGCTCGGGGAGAGCCCTGCCTGTTTTGCCTGTTGGCATTTTGTGATGTCCCCAGGAGCCTCTTGGCCAGCCCGTCGTCCTTTCCCCTCACCGCCCGGCAGCTCCAGTTCGCTCTCGGCCACCGAAGGCAGCTCGAGCCCACTGTTGCTGTGGATGTGCTTGCATATCGCACAGCCATCTGCTCTCTCTACCATCCAAGCTTCAGATTCTGAAATATGAATTACCATCCGCTCCGTGGATTTCAATGGCTCGCTGTTTGTTTTGTATGCCAGTAACTAGTCTTTCAACTGCTAGAACCACTGTTCTAAGAGCCTACCTTACTCTTATTTTGTGTAGATGCCTGGGGCGATTTGTGGCTGAACAAGCTGGTGCCCAGGTACAGAACTGAACCGTGGGCTTGAAAACCTCACACAGCTGTTACTGTTCATGCTTTCATTCCATAGGCAACACTCAGTCAGAAAGTCATTTCAGAAAGTGATCAGAATATAGCAACCCCATATATAGTGAGCCCGTAAATTAAGATTACACTCATTGCAACTCTGATTATTTGCTTTGTGACTCAAGCTTCCCGTTCTCCACGATACATGGAGTACTGCGTGCATGCGATGGTCAGGGTGTGCTTCTTGTCTGGTGGCTTCCGTTAGTACCGCGCCCTTTGTGGAGGGCTTCCCCTGCTCCCAGCACTGTGATTCAACATTTCACACGCACTTTCGCCTTTCCCTTTCACAAGCTCCCCCTTCCCTCTGCTTTTTCACATGCTGTTCCTTCTGCTGGGAATGTCCTGGCCTAGGCTTTCAGCACTGGGCCTTTTCGTTGAGTCATTTGTCACAAAGGTTTGTGAATTTTTAGTTTCGGGGGTTATCTATTTAATGTCTAGCTATACTTAACAGGCTGTAAGCTCCATGAGGCTCAAAGCTGTATCCCTAGCACCTAGCACTGTACCTGGAAATAGAATCAGTAATATTTCTGCGGTGAATGGTGTGTTTTAGTTTTCACAGACAACCCTATGAAATTATGTGTATTATATGTTTTTGAAATTGGGGTAAAAAGAGGTTAAGTCACTTGCCTAAGATCATTCAGGTCCTAAAGGGCAGAGCCAAGATTCAAACCCAAACTATTGCAACATGTTCATTCTTAATAAGCAGGGGATGTTGGCATTCCCGATATATGAATTACTAATACAGTTAAAACACAATAACAGATAAACCAAATGACCTGTATTCCGAGTGCATCCGGACGCTTAGGAAAATGAGGTGCTCTTATTTATCAAATGCTATCCAGGGGACTTCCCTGGTGGCACAGTGGATAAGACTCTGTGCTCCCAATGCAGGGGGCCTGGGTTCGATCCCTGGTCAGGGAACTAGATCCCACGTGCATGCCGCAACTAAGAGTTCGCGTGCCACAACTAAGGAGCCCGTCTGCTGCAGCTAAGACCCGGTGCACCCAAAAAAAAAAAAAAAAAAAAAGCTAGCCAGATATTATTTTTGTTCTCTGGCTTTTTCAGGTGTTTCCAAAATATCTCTTTTTCTACTTTAAGTAACCCAGCACACAAATGTATTTTCATCCTGTTTATTCTTTTATTTTTCTTTTGAGGAGTTTGCAGGTCCTTCATAGCCATCAGTCAGAATGTCAGCTCCCGCTGGGCTGGACTGGGAAGATGTGTGGGTGGGAGCGTGGGCTGCACGGCCCCTGACCCAGCATCTGTGTCGGAACTTGCGTTATTGCCTCTCCGGCTGGGTCAGGGGATTGTGTGTTAACTGACTGACTGAAGCTTTGGGCTAGTTATTGCCACAGAGGGGTCTTCCGCCCCTGCCCCTTCTCAGCCTGCTTCGGGTACCGGCCTGGATGCCTGCTCCTTGAAGGGGCTCCCGGTCATCTGCGTGTCGTAGAGCTTTCCCCTAGCGATGATGGGCCATGGTCTCGACACTTTTCTTAAACATTTTATTTTGAAAATATTTCCAGCTTTCAGAAAAGTCATAAGGAAGAATAGTGCCTTAAACTCTGTATACTCTTTAACTGGATTCAACCACATTTACTTTATCTTTGTTATTATGCATACTGTCATTATTATATTTTTTGCTAAAGCATTGGAGAGTAGATATCCTGTATCCTGACCCTCTACTCCTAAGAACGAAGGGATCTTCATTTACAGCTGCAATTCCTGACAGACGTATTCTTTTGAAAGACCAGTATTTCATCCTCACCACTCTTACCTCATTCTTTTTTAAACAGCTGCTCCGAGCCTACTCTGTGGGGGTGCCATGCCCAGCTCTCCATAGAGGGGATTTAGGTTATTAATGATAATAATTGAGGTTATTCTAGTCCATGCCACAGCAGATATCCTGGCGTGTTAGTGTTTGCCCAGATGTCCAGTATGTTTCTAGAGGAGTCTCTGGCGTAAGGGGAACTGCGTTTACCCTTTTGGTAGATACTGTCCACTTGCCGTTCAGGGTAGTTGTACCGGTTTACACTCTCCACCAACAGAGACCAAGTGCGTGTTTTCTGCCTTGCACTCGATTTCATCCAGTCTTTAGATCTTTGTTAATGCAATGGGCAAACAAAAGTACGTTACCACACTCTTACGTGTGTGTAGCCAGGCGTGGGAGGGCATGTGGAATGAGCAGTGTCAGGACGAGCGCTCCTCGTGTGGAATGAACTTTGGCGAATGGAGCTGGAGAGAGAGGAGGGCCGGGCTTAGCACCAGCCCGGTCAGCCATCACGTGTGGTGGCGGGGAGGCCGGAGACCTGCTCACCCACCCACGGGCGCCCGACGGAGAGAAGCAGCGCAGGTATAGCCTGCAGCTGTCCCGAAAAAGGCTCCCCTCTGGGGTTCTTAGCGTCAGGGCGTGCCAGACAGACCGTGCTTGCGTCTCCTCCTCTGTCCCAAGTTTCCTTGGGTTCCTCAAGATGCCTTTGCACCTTCAGGTCTTGGCTCAAATGGCACCTTCTCAGAGAGGCCTTCCTTGACCACCCTATTGAGTACTGTACCCCCCCCCCCCGCTGCCCCCACCTGCTCCCCCGCTCCTGACGTTGCTCATCCTGCGTGTTTTCCTTATTCCTTTTGTTCGTTGTCTTTCCCGTGCCCCTCTGGAACGTACTGTCCGTGAGGATGGGAGTCTGCTTTGTTCGTTGCTTTCTTCCCAGTATTGTACTTAGAGCTGTGCCAGGCGTACTAGATTTGCAATACATATCTGTAACTATCATTCACTATTATTTTTTTTAATCATTCATTATTGAATGAGTGAAACTCTATTTGACAAGGCAGTATAGCTTAGTCATTAAACTTGCAGGGTTGGGCTCATTTGGACCTGAGATCAGCTGTGTGACTTTGGTCAAGTAACTTAACTTCCCTAAGCTTCTTCCCTTAAAGGTGAAGTGAGGTTCGTGAGAACACCTTCTCCTTTATTGGGTCGTAAATACTAAATGCCTGGCACTCACTAGACACTTAGAGGCGATAGTTATTGTTTCAGAAGTTGTGTAGACTAGGAGTCTTGATTTGTCTTTTCTGTTTCTGTGCTGCTCATTTGAGGTAAGTGTGCATGTGTGTACACGTGTGTGTGCGCGCACGTGCGCGTGCTCTGGCGAATTTATCGTGCTGTGAACGAACTAGGCCACCTTCACATACCTGTGAGCTGAAGTCTCAGCACAGACAGTCCCCATTTTTTACTCTCGACAATCGGATGTTTTATAATAAAGACATTGTAAGTCAACTATATTTCAGTAAAGAATTAAAAAAAAAAGAATGAAATGAAAAACAAAACAAAACCCTGTATGTAATGTCCTCCTACCTTGAGTCTCTTTCTCGTTGACCTGTGCTCACAGCCAGACAGGAGAAGGGTGATGGCCACAGACAGTGCCCAGTTAGGAACTCTGCCTGAATCCACTGCATGCAAAGGGAGGAACCATCCCTAAGTTAAACAGTACGTGGGATTGCTGAGGAAACAAGGAGGGTGCTGTTAAATGTCTTCATGATAACGTGTCAGAAACCCAAGCTATCACTTTGAGATGCTGTTCTCCACCACTTGTTCATTTTTAGCCTTCTTTCGGACCTGGGAGTGAGGTGTACCTTGGATTCTTCTGCAGACGTCTCTAGAGAGCATTCCCCAAGTTGCATCATTGGACAGAGCACTGTGATGATATCAAAGTGAAGGGCAAGCTTTGTTAGGAAACTGGTTCTTGAAGAAGTGAGAACTGGGGTTTATTTTATTGTCATAATCATAAAAGGTGACTTTTAGTGACCTTAAATCCTTGAGTCTGATACACTTTGATGAATTTATAATCTTGATTTGTCCATGAATACTTTAAAACTCACCTTCTCTTTCTTCCTTCCTTGAATCTAATAAAGGTAATCCCTTGTTTTTGTTTCAGGTCTGTTTATATTTATGAGAGCTAATGATACGTTATGCCTTTGGGAAAGAGGAAAAATTCCTCCTGATTCTTTAGCTGGGAGGGGCAGTAAGGCGCATTCTTTATTCCCGTGTGTTTAATAATATTGCCGGGGTACTCACGATTCCACACCTCTTCAGAGGGGCTCTGTGTCAGTGCTGTGTTGCTGCTTCTGAGATTGGCACTGTTATATTATTAATAGTACCCATCACACATGCCTTGCATTTAATATAGAACATAAGAGGCTCACCTAGCATGAATGAGAAATCCCAAATTGAAAGTGTAGATGCTATAAAATTTTTAAAGAAGGGAATGTGTTATGATTGAATTTTTGAAATAAAAATGGTGTATTTTTAATCACCAAGTTATGAATGTCCTTGGATTCTTGAGTGGGGAGAGGGGGGCTGGTAGGGGAAGGAAGGAAGGTGTCTTCCTCTTACATTTAGGCCAAATAGAATCCAGAGACTTGCACAGAACACCGAGGGTCTAAGTTACACCAACAGAAATGAAGAGCAAATGAAAAGGAGTTGAGGAAGGCAGCCGTTCCATTATTAACTCATCCGGTTATGCCAGCGACGGTGGAGATCTCAGAACAGTTGGAGATTCGTGTACACAAATGTATGCGCTGAAATGCCACACTCTGCTGACATTCGAGGGAGGGGTAGCCTTTGGTGATGAATCTTCTTGCCCTTTTTAGGGGAGTGGAAGGGGAGGCGGGTGGTACTTCACAAGACTCTAAATTTACCAAAGTTTTTCAAATTTGAATTTCCTTAGCAAAAATGTCAGATGATGGTAGATCCAAAAATGCCTTTGTTGGCATTTTAATGGTGCTTGTGGAGCGCAGCATGGTGTGCGAGTGGAAGGAAGAGCTGTTTCTTTTCTTGGTGGTAATGGTATTGAATCCGAAGTCCTGGACCACACAATGTCCCAGGAATCTTCATGATGTATATATTATTGTATGTGATCTTTTCTTAAACGTTGTTAACCTGTGCCCTTTACAGACAGTGCCAGGTCAGAAAATGTCAGGGGAACTTTGGATTGCTTTCACAAGCGTGTAAAGAAAATTATTGTCCTCAAACTCCAGAGGCTCTGACGGGCATTCTTAATAGAGTGGTGTGTTTAGAGGAACAAACGCCGTGCCTGAGACTGCTTTTGGCTGGTGGGGAAGGAACGATATTTGCGTGATAGTTTACTTCTGCACAGGACCAGTTGTGAAGGAGAAAATGTGTGTCTGCTATCTGTCAGGCTGCTGTAGACACCTATTTAATTCGTTGGAAAGGTGAATTCTCAAAGCAGGAAGCCTCCTGAAATGCTTATTCACACTCAGACAATTTATCACAGACCAGAAAGACGGCTCAGCGTGGGCTGCAGTATCAGGCGCTGCCCATGAGGAAAGGGGCTTGACTCAAGGCTTCGGGGGGGGGGGGGGGGGAAGATGCCAAGAGGGAGGCTGGGTGGAAAAGAGGGCTTTCCTAGAGCACGTGGAACCAGGGAAAGGGACCCTGGTGATGGAGGTGTTTGCCATTCCTACCGATGGGCTCTGCCTCATGAGCCCTCTCAGCCCCTCAAGGTGTTAAGATCTATAATTGCTGCCTTGTTCCGTACAAAATGTTATTTGCATACGTGAAAACGATAAAGTGTCTTCTTGTTCATCTTATCATTTGGTTCATTAAAAAAAGAGAGATTTAAGTGAAAGTGAGAAAAGAAACGGTTCTTTGGCAGAGCCAGAAGCGGTGTAACTATTTTCAACCTTGTGTTTTGAAACAACTTTGGTTACTTCGGTTCAGCTCTTTCAGAAAGAAAAGAAAAGAAATCAAATGTGTGGGCTTGATAGGTGGTTTTGCCAAACCACAGTCCAAAGTTGAACTGAGAGCACCTCATCCTTTCTTTTCAAAAAGTTTACTTTCTTGGTAAACACCGAATGAGAAGCTATAAAAAGGAGCATAAAAACCATGCTTTTATTTCATGAGGCAGAGACAGTCTCTCACTCCCTTGCGCGTCTCTAGAATTTTTCCACTGTTTTTCCGTCTTTCATGGTGGTTGCCGTTATGTTCTTTCTCTTGATTTGAGGCCAGGGACGGGTCCTCGGGGCTAGCGGGCTAATGGCGGAGCATCCTCCAGAGCCCAGGCTGCTCTGGCTTGCAGCTAACATCACAGTTATCACCTCGCCCACCACATCTACCTTCTGATGGCAGTGCTCACCAGTGGAAAGAAGCTCTCTGCACCTCATTATATCTGCAACCTGAGATAATTTGCAAATTAATTGATGTGTGGGAGGGAAGGCATCTGCTGTTATAAAAACCTTTAACTGCTGCAGTAAAACTTGAAATAAAATTAAGTGTTACTGTAGTAAACTAATAGTCCCCAGGTAATGACGCACATTTTGTAGTATGCAGGGGCTCACATTTTCAGGGCGTGCTTAACTTTGAAGCTCTACTTTCTGTTTTCTGTTATAGTTTTTATTTTCATCAAAGGCATACAGAAAGGTGAATAAGTAATCCTACAAGGTTTATAACAAAAGCATTCGTCCTTTGACTGTACCACATGCCACTCCCTGGAGGGAACTCCTTTGAACTCTTTTAGTTGTTTCTTTGGATACTTGCCTACAGTCTTTCTTAACAACTTGCTTAGACTGCTATTTTAGATGTCATCTTTTGACTCCACGATGGAAGACAGATTTAACTCTCATATCCCACCTTTTCCCCATCAATTTGCTTTAATTGATACTCAGTTGGTTTTTTTTTTTTTTTTTGCGGTATGTGGGCCTCTCACTGTTGTGGCCTCTCCCGTTGCGGAGCACAGGCTCCAGACGCGCAGGCTCAGCGGCCATGGCTCACGGGCCCAGCCGCTCCGCGGCATGTGGGATCTTCCCGGACCAGGGCGTGAACCCGTGTCCCCTGCATCGGCAGGCGGACTCTCAACCACTGCGCCACCGGGGAAGCCCCGATACTCAGTTTTTATACTATCATGAGTATGAGGTGTTGTTCACAGCCAAGCCATATAGTGAACCACGATTGTTGTGAAGGTTGGGGGTGGGAGGCTGTCTCGCCATTCAGAGTACAGACTTGTCCCCCTGTTTTCAGTTGTCTCTGAGACCCTCTAGGTCAGCCTCTCCTGGCTTCTGATGGGAGTAGGGATCTATGTTTACAAAAGACTTAACCGATACTCCTTGTTTTTATTCCCACCCCACTGGCCTTCCACCATACTGGGCGCCTCCACTTCCTTAGTCTTTGGAAATTCTACAGTCTAGTTCACTTCGCTCTTTATTGACTCATTCTACCTTCCCAGCCTCCCTAACCCTGTTCCCCTCTCCCTCCCACCTCCCGCCAGCCAGGGTAGGTTTCAAGTACTGCGCTCTGCTGAGGTAGTGCTGGCCCATGTGCTTTCTGTATTCTACGGTTTAGTTGACCTCTTTTCTGTTGTCGTCTCCTCTCCTATTCTCTTTATCCTTGGGAATTAACACCCCCTGTGTATGTGTTTGCTGTAGTTTTTGTGGTTTGGGGAGGGAGTGTAGTGAACATGACTGTTCATTCTACCATGTGCAACAAGAAGACCTCTGGCTCCAGTTTTGGATACATTTTGCCTTCTATTACACATAGGTTTCCAACATCTGAGTATTTTAAAAAGCACATTTTGATGTAATGGGCTCGTATTTTCCATGAAAGGTCTCTTTTTCATTGCACGACTCTAAGAAATTTGTGCAGACACTTGCACCTGGCTGATTTGCAATAGGGTATTATGTCTCTCGTTCCCTAGTATGCCTTCTAAGAGGATCTGTCTGATGCTAATACTTCATTGTGTAGCAGCAAAGCGAGATGATAAAACACTGAATTCTTGAGAAGGAAAGACTGACCTTTTCCCCCTCTTTTACCTACAGGCCGTTTTAAAGCCTCTTTCTCAGTGGAGCTTTCGTCTTACGTTGGCCATCAGCAGTTAGCTTTTCCGGAGTGATAGTTGAGGGCAAGAGTACGTGGGGGGTGATTGCAGTGTTAAAGGCTGAACTTTTCAAAGAAGCAGTGACTCCATTAAAATTAGAGCCGCTGCCCTTGTGCAGGGACAGGGGAAGGCCAGCAGTGCTCTAGTGAGGGGGAGGAGGGATGCTGTCCCCAGGACTAAGCATGGCTCTGCTGCCAGTGCACACAGCCCTGCTTCTTGGAATAATGGTGGAGCACCTGGCCAGGCACTCACCAGGCCTGTGCCATCTTGAACAGATGGACCATCTTATGCACTGAATGTTTATATCCCCCCCCCGCAAATGTCATATGTTGAAGCCCAAATGTTACCTCATTGTGATTGTATTGGGGGTGGGGCCTTTAAGGTGATTAAATTAGATGAGGTCATGAGAGTAGGGCCCCCATAATGGGATTAGATAGCCTTACTAGAAGAGGCAGAGGGACCAGAGCGCTTTCTCTCTGTGAGCACACAAAGAGCAGGTCGTGTGAGCACATGGTGAGATGGTGGCCTTGTGCAGGCTAGAAAGAAGGCCCTCACTGAGAACCAGGTCTGCTGGCACCTGGATCTTGGACTTCCCAGCCTCCAGAAGTGTGAGAAATAAGTGTCTGTGACTGAGCCTCCCAGTACTTTGTTACGGTAGAGCTGAGCTGATGGAGGCAGACAAGTAAAGCCTTGTACATCTCTTCCTGTCCTTGGAAATGAGGATATAGCCACCCATTTCAGCATGCTGCCTTTGAGGGATCTTTGCACTTTCTGTATGGGGAGTCGAGCCCATTTAAATCCACCTTGCTTGACCTCTGCGCCACCTTTAGCGCCAGCTCACGCACACACAGTAGCCTGTACACTTTGATCTGCAACTTTTGGGCTCCCCTCCCCCCCCTTTTTTGCAAGGGTAATGCAAAATGCAGCTCACAAGGCTGTCTCATACCTTATTAAAACATCATTTCCCCTGCCTTGTTCCCAGATTTGTGTGCTTAATCATAGAAGGGCAGCTTGTTCAAATATACGTTCTTGTTTGGAAAATTCTGTTGGCTTGTCTTCCTCAACCCCCCCTCCCGCCCCCCTGCATAGTTTGTAACCCTGCTTCACGGAGGCTGTTCTTATTAAATATCATAACTTGCTCATTGGAAAGTTACTTGTAAACTTAATTAACTCTCTTGAGTTAATTTTCTCCCTTTAATTGCAGCCTCCTTGGTCATGGTTTTCCATACTCTGACCTGCGTCTGTTAAAGACTTGGTAAATAGTGTTGGAACGCCAGCTGGTGATGTATGGACCTCTTCAGCATCTCTTTGATTTATGTGCAGTGCTGTGGAAAAAGGCAAAGAAAGCAAATTATGTGGCAAAAAATGTTGCCAATCTTCACTTTTTTACTCTTAGTTTTAAAAAGTACACTTATCAATCAAATCTGATGGGTTTTCTTTTTTATAAAGATTGAAAATTTAACTATTTGAAGACTCTTGCAATGCAGGTTTTGTATTTGCTTAATCAAGTGTAGGTTAGAGCTGGAGTAGGGTCTCAGAATTCTAAAAGCTCTTTCAGTCTCTACTGTGCGACCCTATCCTGCTGTCTCCACCAGTCTTCAACAATATATGCATGAAACAGTCAGATTTTTTTTTTATAGGAGTTGGAAAGATGGAAGCTTCTCAACGCTGGAAGCATATTGCATCTATGTTTAAAACCCTGAGTCCACGTGGGGGGCCAACTAGTGTTGTGTCCTTAGATTAGCTAATTGTGACTTGTCTGAGGTTTCCCTGTGTAGCGTATTCTTGGTGGGTTCCAGCTAGAGACTGACTTCTTCAATCAGGGAGTCAACAGATGTTTTTGAGATTATACTATGAATGGATTCAGACTTTAGTGTGTCTGAGAGCTGCCTGGGTTGCTTCTTACAGTGTTCATTCCTGGGCTCCCTGGTAGAAATTCTGATCCAGCAGATTTAAGGTGGGGCCCTGGACTCTGCATTTTTGGTGGACACTCTATAGGTGATTCTGATGGCAGAGGATCTCGGGCTGTTTTGAAGAATGAGGCTATAGTACCCTTTGATTGTACCACTCCCCTGCCTAATATCCTCAGTGGCACCCCTCCCCCCGACTGTCTACCAAGTAAAGTCCGCAGAGGGTGTGAACAAATCCGTACTGCTTGGGAGTATATGGATTTTTAACTTGTGTGGGCAGGGCGTGTGGGTCTGGCTGTGCGCCGTTCCTGCCATGCCTCCGTGCCTTTGCTGAGTGTCTTCTTATTTACTCGTTCATCAGGCACTTACTGAGCTACAGCTGCGTGGCACGCACTGTTCTGAGTGTCGGAGCTGCAGTGGTGATGAAGAGAGCCAGCGTCTGGGTTTCAGTGGAGCTTTTATTCTAGTGTATGTGTTGGGGGTGGGGTAGAGCGGGGGGATGGAAACACTAAACAAAGAAACAAACAATACGGATAAAATACCTGTTTGGGTTTACTGCGGTGATTAAGGTAAAGCACTGTGGTGGGACGGAGAGTACCCAGAGGCACCTTTGGAGCCCGTGGCCAGAGGAGGCTCTCTGCGAAGGTGAAGTTCAGGTTGAGACCCGCGTGACAAGAAGTCGCGCGTGCTGGCCGGCCCGCTCGCCACTGCCTGGCCCGGCTTCACAGCTCCGTGTCCAGAGCTTTCGGGTCCGACTGTGTTTTGGATTTTGAGTATTTTGGATTATTGAAAGGCAGCGTGGTTCACATGCTACGAATGTCTCCAGCGGGGCCTGGGGCAGGGCCCTGTAATCAAACATTGTGTAGCAAAACGTTCGACTGTTCACACTACGTGAGATAAATTAGGATTTAAATAGACTCACATCAGTTCATGTCCGTTTTTGCTGCCACAGGAGTTTTGGCGCCTGTATTGATGAGGAAGCTTTTGACTTTCAAAACTTTTTACACGTTTTTATATTGCAAAAAAAAAAGAAAATTGTGGCTCTGTAATGCCAGCTTCTTGTCCATCCTTTGCTTCTCAGGTGTGAGAAGGCACTAACTGGGTGAAAAGGTGGTGTGTGCGAATTTGCCCACTCACATAGCAGCAGGCGGAGGCCTGGAAGAGAACAAGGGCAAGTCAGGAGCAGCTGGTTGCAGGGAGTTGGGAGAGGCGGCGAGTGCCAGCAGCCAGAGCGGCCGTGAGCTGGGCAGCAGTTGGCCGAATGGCACGAGCTTGCTCCTGTTTTCTAAGGGGACTGCTTGGGGACACATCTGCTCTCTCTACTTCCCAGGGAGCCTCACAGCAAACCTTTATTAACTGGGTGTGACTGCTCGTTGCACCCTGAAAAGGCTGAGCTGGGCCTTTTCCCCTTGTCTAGAGCAATGCTCCACATAACAATAATAGTAACACGGGCCAATGTGTATATAGGACTCATTGTGAACTAGGTGTTATTCTAATTCATTTAATTCAAACTATGCAACCACCCTATGCGGTAGGTACTATTATCTCTATTTTACAGATGAGGAAAGGGGAGGAAGGGGAGGAAGGGGAGGCAGTAGAGCCCCATCATCCTCCCACTTTGTAGGGACCTTATGCGAGAAGGTGATTCAGAGTCCAGATTCCCACTGTACTCTGTCATTTAGTTCAAATCTCCCCTAGCCGTCCCCTGCTAGTTCTGTATTCATGTATTCATTTATTTTAAAAAATACTTCGATACAAGGGTTTGTTAAAAAAAAAAAGCAAAAAGGAAATAAAAATAAAATTAAAAATCCTTACTGAGAACATGCCAAGTTCTGGAGAAGCCATGGAGTGTAGTGGTTACAGAGCAGGGACTTTGGGGCCAGGCTGTCCAGATTCCAAGCCTGACCCTGCCACTTACTGGGCTCCATGACCTTGGGCAGGCCACTTACCACCTGTGGCTCAATTTCCTCATCTGTAAAATACAGATAATAGTACCTACCTCATAGGATGGTTGTATAGTTTGATTGAATTAAATGAATTAGAATAACACGTAGTCAGTTCACAATGAGTCCTATATACACATTGGCTCGTGTCGTTATTACTGTTATGCGGAGCGTTGTTCTAGACAAGGGGACCTAGCAATGAAGACTGAGGAGCTCTGTGGTGCTCTTAGCTGCTCTTACGGAGCGTGCGTTCTAGGCAGATCTTGACCCTCTAAAAGCAGAGAACATTTCTTTTTACATCGATCCGTGTCTAGCACTGTGCTCTGCATCTGTCAGGCCATCCCATTCCCAGCAAACATTATGGAACATCCTGTAGAGCCCTCTGCTAGGCCTGTGGGGCTTGTCAAATGGTACGAGACCGTCTGGCAAAGACAGATACACACAAAACCATTCTCTAGTGGCCAGCCCTGTAAAAGGGGCTCGGAAAGACTTCTGGACTGGCTTGAGCTGGCTTCAGCTCTTCTCAGCTGCTACCTGCCAGGTGCTTAAGGGGAAAGGCGGTGTATTGATTTGTGTAACAAAAGGAAGCATGGGCTGTGGCACCAGTTGCCTACTATCTTCCCTTCTCTGGTCCAAAAGGAGGCTGCTTCTCACCTCTGGATGGATGTGGCTGGTGATAGACGTGTTGTCACTGTTCCTTCCTGGACATTCCCAGCTGCCTCCCGCTGTCCCCATTTTGTACGCGTGACTTGTTCTTTACAGCACAATTTGGGGTTTGCGTAGGGCTGCCAAGCATCATAGAAGTAAGTAACTTGCACATCAGAGCAGCCCTTTTTGTGTCAGGGGCTCAGCTCTCTTATGGTCCTGCCAAACTCTGTGCACTCCCCTCACCCAGATCCACCCAGAAACAGGCCTGTTTTTCTTCACTGGTCCATCTCCTCTAAGGTTTTTTCATCAGAGGCAAGGCCTTCCAGTTATTGGCTTAGTCACCTCTCACACTCAGTCTAATTGTTAATGGCTCAGCAGCCTCAGCTGAGTAATAATAATCATAGTTAACATTTCTCGAGTGTGTATTTTGTGCCAGCCACTTTGCTCAGTGCCTTCATGTACTTAATTCTCACTAACTCCAAGAAGCTGACTGTGGTTTTGCTCCGTGAAACCCCAGATCGTTTCTAGGGTCATCAAGTGGTATCGAGTAGCAGTATTATCTCCAGTAATAGAAGAGAACTGAGGCTCTGGAAAGTTGAACAACTCCCCCAAGCTCACGGGTGGTTAAGTAGAGGGCTCATGGTTTATATCCACATAGTTGACTACATACCTACACTCTTAATTAGATTAAGATCAGTAGAAGTCGTACCTCAGTCCTGTTGATCAGTAGAAATTTCACACTGACCTGTTGTTCATTTTAAACCGAAAACATACCCGTTTTATCCTGTGCAGACATTCACAGTCAGAACTTAAACCAACAGAAAAACCTTCAACAGTCCGATAAGGAAGGAAACAAGTACAGTCGGCTCTTTGTATCCGTGGGTTCCGCATCCTCGGGTTCAACCAACTGCAGAGCGAAAATATTTGGGAAGAGAATTCCAGAAAGCTCCAAAAAGCAAGAGTTGAATTTGCCACTCACTGGCAGCTATGCACATAGCATCTACATTGTTTTTATTTACATGGCATTTACATTGTATTAGGTATTGTAAGTAATCTAGAGACGGCTTAAAGTATACGGGAGGATGTGTGTGGGTTATATGCAAATACTGCACCATTTATATAAGGGACTTGAGCATCTGCGGAGTTTGGTATCCACGGCAGGTTCTGGAACCAGTCCCCCGTGGATACCTAGGGAAGACTGTACTCTGGGAGTCTGGAGAGAGACTTTGATCTTCCAGTGCTGAATACTTTGTTAGCTGCCTAAGAAATACTCTGTAACTTGCTTGTTTAATGCATCAGGGTTGAGCCAGGTTTCTGGGCATTTAGGTGGTTCGTAGCTTTAAGCACCGCTCTCCACGGTGTACTAGAAGGGGCTTCCCAGCTGGTGCTCTGGGCCGCCTGTAGTGGTGAGCGCTTGCAGCGTCTCCCTAGGCCCCGTACAGTTGTCCTGGGTGAGGCATCACCAGCGTGACGGATCCTGTTCCTCATTTGTACAAGAGGAACCAAGTCGGGGCTCCTTCTCCGCACACCGAACTCATTCAGAACAGCGGGGATGGGGGCGTACTTTTTCCTTTTTCCCATTACACTTGCCAGTTTATTATCTGACATGTTTAGGATGACAGTATTTGATTAAAAGGTGATATACTCTTAATCAGTTTTGTGAAAATTCGGTCATTCTGGGCATTGTTGGAAGAGGCGAATTTTGGGGCATAGTCACTTCTGATAATCACGAGACCAGCTCTGTCTGTTCCCCGGGCGCTGGGCCCTGTGCTTACATGTTCTGCACGTACCGTATCACTTAATTTCTATGACTGCCCCTCCGTTTCTTCATCTGTAAAAGGAGGCTGCGTACCTCTCTCCCTGGGGTGGTTGTGAGATAAGGAAAAGGCACTTTTGAAGTCTGCCTTAGGGCGTGTGCTCCGTCAACAGGAGAACAGCTTTGTCCTTGCGAGAGAAATCTGGTTGTTTTTTTTTCCCATATTGGGCTGGTGGAGAAACAGGCTCAGAGGGAAGAGGAAACACCCAGAAATGCCCAGAATAACTCGTACTTGAGCTGAGGTTTGAACTCGGGGCTGTCTGACTACAAAGCTCGTCCTCCTGGTACCCAGGGGACCACACTGCCTCTGGAGTTGCAGCCTTTGCTGCCAAAGCACAAAGGAAAGCACTTGCCTCCTTGGACTTACTGCCCCCAAGCCACCAGGCTTTATTCCTCCTATTCCCGAAGGGAAAAGGCAGTTGTTAAAAATGATCAATAAGAAGAGTGTCTTCCTGAACGTTTTCTTCTATTTCCTGATTCCTGCTCTCACAGGCCTCTGACCTGAGCTGCTGGCCTTTTGCTTCCACTCCTGTTATTTTCAGCTTGTCTGACTGACATCATAGTTGCGTATCTTTTAAAGTCAGAAAAGTCAGTGATCGTATGGCTGTTTCCCATCCTTCTTCCTTCTGAGTTTTCTCTGTGCTGCCTTTCCCTCTTCCCCGCCTCCTTGCTTCATTTCCTGAGTAAGCAAGGGCTGGGGCTGAGGCTGGTCAGATCCCTGATTTGGAGCCAGTTGGCTCCCAGCTGACGATGTTTATGATGTTTATGGAAGGAAGAAGAAGAAGCCGATGGGGGCTGCTTTTGATGGTAATGAAAATGATGCTTAAAGCAGAGCTCCGCATTTCATGACATTAGAAGAAGGGAGAGTTAAACTGTCCAACTAAATCTAAACTGACTGACGATGAGCACATAGGAATCATTTTTACTACCCATAAAAGAAGTTTGTAATAATCTAATCATAATTTTAAATTGGTCAGATTGGTAATTTTTTAAAAATCATGTTTACTGGTTTCTCGACTGAAATCTTTTCAGTGATAAGTCAGCAAATGACTAATGCTTAGAATTCAGTGTCTAGAATTGAGGTATGGAAGTGTCTGGTGGTTGTCATTTTACTCATTTCTCAGTTGAAAAACCTCTGGTTTCTTTGGGAGGAAGAGAAAGAAAGAAATATCCAGGGACACACCTATTATATGGGAATATTCAGTTCTTCCTCCAGGCCTCACCTATGAATGTTTGGGAGGAATAACAAAGTAGTGTGTGTCAACAAACATTTGTTACTCGCTAGACCTCTAGCATTGCACTAGATTTCAGCTAACAGCCAAGCATCAGACATCACAAAGAGCCCTTTCCCTTCTTTAACTGCCTTAAGTAGAGACTTCTGGTGACTGATAAAATGTTTGCGTTTCAAAAATATATTTAAATTTCACCAATGCAAGTTTAGACTGCATTTTCATAGAGAAATACAACATCATAGAATTTCAGTGTTAGAAGGCACCTTAGACATCATTCTAGCCTTCCATTTTAGACTTGGATCCAGGCCCTAGGTATGCAATAGAAAACTAGTATTTGGCATTTCTGGTGGAAATATAAAGCTAATTCTGGGGCGTGTCATTCTTCCCTGCTACTTCTGTCTTTGGTCAGTGATAGAGAAAGGTCAAGGACACATTTTGTTTTTGTTGGATATAGTATAGTGTGTAAATGGGTAATGATTCTGGGGTGGTTCAGGCTTAGTTGGAGACAAGGACATGGTGGCCCATCTGGTATGGACTGCTTCCTCTAATACGAATGCAGGTGAGCAGGATTGCCCCCGTGTTGTCCCTCTTCAGAGGACGTGCGCTCATTGTCGCCATCGTTTACTAGCCTGTTAGAACGCTCTCATTAGTGAATCGTCAGGTTCTGCCTTGATCCTGTTTGCATATCCTGCCTTCACCTCCTTCAGTGGCCCGGTGGCCCCCCAACATGTTTTTTATGACCCTGTGCATTGCTCTCCAGGACCACGCAGTGCAAACAGGTTGAAAGCCTGGTATGAAAGGCAGGGTGGTTAACAGGAGATGGGGCAACACCAGTTTTTGTGTACCCTTGTCTGTCTGTTAGGGTCTCTTTTTCGCTTTCTTTTGTCTGCTTTCTCTCTGCCTCTACAAATAGTCCCTACGATGGCTGTTTCCTCCGTTTTTAGCCACATTCACAGTTTGCTTTTTGTTGGATCTGTTTAGATATATGAGTGATATAACTGTTCCAGCTGATTGACATCCTTGAAGTATGACAACATGCATGCAGCTGTAGTGTAAACAGGGGCAGTTGTGGAGAAAGGCCTGTTAATAAAGGTGTGAGTTTTGGAACTCTCCAGAGGAACAATTCTAAACAACTCTAAACATTGCAGATATTTAAGAAAGAAGAAGACTGCTATCCATGCTCTCTATTTACTTCTTTGACAGTTTTGAAGTTTGGACATTTGAGGACTCATATGTAGGAAAAAAGAAACCCAAATGGCGTTTAGCATGGAAATGATGCCACAGTTGAGCAGAAGCACAGCCCTGACTTGGTGTCCTGCTTTCATGGTAATTGAAAGGCCTGAAATCCAGCTTCCCAGTAGAGAACAAATAGGCAAATAAATTGGACGCTTCCTTATGGTTTATTGATGCTGTTTTGCCCAAGTAAAAAAAAAACAATATACCCATAAAAGCTCAAATCTAAGGTTGTTTTTTCTTTCTTTCTTTTTCATATTGGCTATATGAAAGAAGCAGTAGGAGATAAAATGAGAAAAGAACCTAATATCATTATCCGATACTTAGATAAAAACCTGAGCAAAACAATTAGATTTATGGTATTTTTCTGTAGTTGTTTTCCTTGGCACAGATAATACCAGGCAACCTTGCTTCTTTCTTTCCTTAGAATTATGTTCCAAAGAAGAAGCAGAGCTTTATTGTAATACATGGTTCTTTCTCATTAGCTGGAAACAAAACACATTTTAATAATGAGGGGCAAAGGTTTTTGCAACTCGAAGTGGTGACGAAGTGTTCCTAGTTTTGTACAAATAATGGTTTTAGTTGAAAGCTTAATGGTTTAGGAGAAATATGACTGTATGAAAATCCACCTTAGCCTCCCCCACCCTCCCAGCGCCACATACACACACGGCAGCTTCATGGCGTGTGGCTTGATCCAGGTGTTTGTGGCATGAACTGATCCCGGTGTCAGATGTCCCTAGACTGGGGCCGTGAGCTTGGCGTGCACTCTTGCGTCTTGGGAAGATTGTCAGCACACTTATGCCAACCAGCTCTGGTTGTTATGGTCAGTGATGTGCAGGGGAAGTGGTCCCACGTGGATAGTGCCCTTGCCTCTTACTACCATGATGTATGACACAAATTCTCAAAGATAATCCCTCAGTTAAAAACAGATAATAGACATGTGGATTCTCCTGGACAATAAGGTAATTTATGAAAACCCATGAAGCACCAGCACGGTTGCCCCATCAAACGATATCAAGGCTGCTAGGAAGGTCAGATGTGTTACTGCTGAGTCTAGAATTTACGTTTTCTGACAATATTGAGGTTTCTATGGTTTCTTGGTTTCTTTTCACCAAAGTTTTTGATGCCGGATGATACTAAAACCTTAAAATGGTAGCATTTAGAACTTCCCCAAACTCCCCACCTTAGACATGACTGGAGTCAGTAGGAGGGAAAAACATGTGACGTCTCAGCGCCTGCAAGAGGTCAGAGCGAACAGAGCAGACAAGAGCCAGCGAACGCCAGTGACGCTCTGCGCCCGCTCCCTTAGCGCTAGTTTCCGCCTGCCCGAGAAGAAGACCTGTGTGTCATTGCCGAAGCAGAGGTGACACACGCCAGGTCCTCCGGTTAGAAAGATGCAGCACACTTAAAACCACAGGAAGAAGATACGTAAGGTGGACCTTGAATGGCCTTTTTCCCTCTTGTGATATGTGTGACCTCTTTAAGGTCAGAGTCTCCTCTCCCGTAAAGTGGGGGTGGGGTGGGGGGAGGGGAGGCTTCACTAAGACTCCTCTCTGACATGAGAATTCTATGATTTGAAGTAATCCGAGTGCAGTCCCCATGGATGCCTTTTCCTGAACTCAAGCCTGCGGAGAGGTTCAGACATGCCCGCTTTTTTAGCAATTAGAGTAAGAGGGAGAAAGGATTCCTTCAGGCTCTGTCACAACAGTGAGCACCTGCAAAGCTGTGTGTTTGCTTTTGTAAGAGACCAGCCTTAAGAGGATGGTCTGATGGAGTCATTCTGTTCTCCAGATTGGCTCCAGTGACAGGCCAGGCCAGGGCAGTTTCACCAATCTGCCAGTCCACTTAGGAGCTGACAAATTCATTAGCATCACCTGTACGTCATGCGCTACCCTGCAGGTTGCAGAGAATGCAGGCTAATCAATAACAAGGCTGTGTCCTCCAGATGTGTCTCCCTCGTGGCCAGCTTCACTCCTGGACCAAGAAAGAACACCAGGCTACTTTACCTGCTGCCAAGTCCCGGTGACAGAGAGGAGCTCTGCTGGGAGAAGGGAGCTGCCCGAGGGGGACTGGAGGAGGCCCAGGGGCTCCCCAGCCTTCATCTCTTCTTCCCCTCCTGTGGCCCTGCTCTAAGCCAGCCAGAATTTATTATGACTTACTTCTAGCTCATTCTTCATCCAAAGGGTTTAGTTACTGGAAGTACCGATGTGTCTTCCTAGTGTTCTTAGAAACATATGTGTAATTCTGTGTAAAGTGATTTTTAGAAATAAAGTGAAATGCCTTAAGGTTTGGAGGAGTCTTGCTGTCGTTGTTGTTGAACTTGCCCCCACCCTTAAAGAAGCCTTTGATGAGTCTTTGAAAACAAAACAATGGTTTTCAGAGTAGGAAGAATCGAACCTTCATTGATCTGGCTTATAAATTTTGAGATTTTTGAATGTCAGTTTTCTTAAAGTGGGATTCAGGCCATATGGCATGGGTAGGATAGTGTTGCTTATGAATAGATGCTGTACCATGGTCCCCTGGGAGGTTCTAGGAACCACTACAGCTTTTAAGTACTAGGCCTAATTGAACAGCACTGGCTTAATTAGTATATTGAATGTAATCAGTATGATGAACTTCCTTCTATTTTCTTCTCAAACTTCTGTCCATTGCAGAACACGTCCTTTATCTATCTGGAGCAGGTAGAGCATTCAGAACAACATGGAGGACGTGAAACAAGTTGGAGAACTAAGCAGGGGGATCATTGCTCATCTGATTTTCTGAACCCGAGATTTAAGTCGGAAACTTTGCATTTGAGTCCTATTTTTAAAAATAATTTCCTTTCATGTCATCTCCTTCCAGTACATTTTGTTACTTGTGATTTGAAGCATATTAAAGCTAATTGGATTTGGACTTTTTGAAAAGCAGTACAGACTTAGGCTATCCAGAGGAAAAGGGTTTGCTGTTGTATGAAATTGTAGGGACATTACTTCAACACTTTGTGGTGAAGTCAAATACCCATGTAACTTCTTTAGAAACCTAGAGGAATCAAACCTTAGAGCTAGGTGGATCCTTGGAGAAAACATCACGCATGTTTTGCAGAGAGGGGAGTGAGATGTGTAAGACCGCACAGCTCTTGTTAGTAGCAGAGCTCAGTAGCACATTTTCAAAGAGAATGCTTGTTACAGAGGCTCTTAGTCTGTACACTAGAGTTTACCAGGACCCTACCTGGTAACATTCAACACTTGTGCATGTTTAATATTACTAAAACAGCATTACTTTAAGAAATAGGCAGTAAATCAAGGTTTTCCTAATTCAAAATGGTGTTTCCCTCAGATCATTATGAGTTGCTGAAAATATCTCAGGCCTAGAGCTAATTAGTAGACATAATTGATTAGAAAGGGCTTTAGGTTGAGGACTGACAGAAGAATCCGAGGTTAGTCATAGAAAATAGAAGTTTGACATTAATAGATAGCAAAATAGGAACTGAGAGAAATGTTCTCAAAATCCAGAGAACATGGAAATAGCTGCTACTGCGGAGTAGCCACTTACCAGTAAATGAAGAGCCCCCTCACCGCAGCTGACCACACGAACACTCCCATTCCCCACAGCTGTGAGATGTGGAAGTTAAAAGAATGGACGGCTTTATTTCTCTCCCCCTTTCATTTTATTCTTGCTGATTAATGGAGAAATGATCTTGGATAGAAAAATCACATTATAACTTTGATAAGTTAGTTGCCTTTTGAAATAGAGTTGCTCCCAAGCCACATATGTTTATTGAAATACATATTTTATAGAAAATATTACAGAGCCTGTAACTGAAAACTTATGGCAGTATTTTGGGGAGTGATATGTTCTTAATGTTAATTTGTAGATTAGCTCTGAACTCCCTTCTCCTGTTCTAGAACCGTTGTCTGAGTGAACATTTTCCAAGAGTCTTTTCAAATCTAAACTGTGTTTCATGGGATGGAGTATTTAGTGCTTAAATAATGTATAAATCCAGTTGGACAGGAGCTGCCTGTCAGTTTTATTAACTCTGACCTTTTCTCCCATTATAAAGATGGTTCGGTAAATATTTAATGGGCTCCTTATAGATCTTGACAGTCGGAGCTGTGATCCTGGAAACCGAGAAGCGTATATATGGTGAACAAATGTTGCTTAATCACTGTGAGTCAGCTTTCAAAGGCAGGTTTCGTTTTGGGGGAAGAAAAGTCCTTCCATCTTCCTGTGCTCTTAGGGGTGTGGTGTACATTAAGAGCATCCAAGATGGTAGAAGTTTCAAAGGAACCCTTTGAAAGACAGCAGCTGGCATGCGTTTCTGCTGTTTTGGGTTGGTTTGTTTGGGCAGATGACGCCAGGTGGGCAGAATCACCGTGCTGCTCTGCGTGGTTGGCAGGACTCGTCCACTCAAAAGAGTCAGCAGGGCTGGAGTGGCTGTGCTTGCGTGGACCCCAGTAAGATACACAGAAGAAGGAGAGCCAAAAGGAGAGACGATTCCTTGAGCCAGGAGGGGCCCCCTGCCAAGCTGTCTTTCCCTTTAATTCCGTAAAGCTCCATCATATTGCACGCATTGCAGATTCTGGTGGGCAAGATCGAAACCCAAGTAGCTGACATTTTGAAACATCGTCTTTCAAACTCGTACTGTCCCTTGCTTCCATCGATTTCCCATTTAAGAAATCTGTCGCAGAAAAACAAATTTGAGCAAAATTCATTGGTCTGCGATGAGTTGTTAGAGCCAAATTATGCCCCCCCTTTCCGCCCCGAGAAGAGCTCCGTTCTTATTATCAATGTGATGTATCTTTGTCTTGTATTGTGCAGCCATAGGGCTCCCACAGCAAATCGACCAAGGAAATCAAGAGCCTGTTAAAAAGCAATATGGGTGCTCCAAACACAGACACTTCAGTGTTACTGGGTCACTGGATAGCTTCATTTTTATAGCCACTTTCAAGAAGCAGATCATTTCAATTGGTTTTGTTTTCTTCCACTCTGTATTTGTGTGCAGCCCAGTGGCTTTAGGTGAGGCCATTTATTTTTCAGAAGGTTATTACCCTTTGCATCCAGGGCCCGGCCCCTTTTGTATGGTGGTCACCAGTTTCATTACCATGAGCTGTAATGTAGCTGACTCTGCAAAGGAAATCTATGCCTTGGAAGAGCATTTTGAAAAGAAATTGATTCAGAGCTTCAGAATGAATTACTATTTGTGTATTAGTTGATTCTAAATAAATGTTTGAAAGACCTTGCTTAATGTGAGAAGGGGAGGAAGAAACATACTGATGTTATAAATGGTCTCAGTCCGAATTCTTAGCTTGGCATTTTCACATCTGAATGTTTTATTTACATCTGTTGAAAATTGGGATACCTTTCAAGGATAATTTTATTATGGAGATGAATGACAGCTCTTAAGATCTAAAATACAAAGTATGGGATTTAAAGAAGGAAGATGGGAGTCACGGTCACATGTCAAATTGGATATAAGCTTCATTTGGCAATGAGTGAGAGTGATGAGTTGTATTTTAAATGGAAAGATCCTTATGATCGGAGTTGGGGACGAGGGAGATTGACTGCATTGGGGCGCAAGGGAACTTTCTGCAGTGATGGAGATTTTCTGTATCTTGATTGGGGTGGCAGTGTCCCAGGTATACGTTGTCAGAACATCACACTGTACGCCTAAAATGTGTGCATTTTATTTTATGTAAATTATAACTCAATAAAGAAGATTTTTTGAAAAGTCCTTGTTTGTTTTAGAATCAGGCAGTATTATTTCTCTTTTCCAATAGAGAAATCAAAGTCTAGAAAAGTAAGATGATCTGTCCTAAGTAACCTCGAAGCTCAGCAGTTTGTCGTGAACAAAGCAAAGGATGCTGGCTGTCAGCCCATTTAAAGTCTCCTGCTTCCTTACCCCAGTTGTGTTGTTCCAGTTGCGTGCCCATGGAGTGGGATTAACTTCTCCAACCATTTCTGTTCAGTGAACCTATATCCATTTGTATACGTTATCGTAAGATATATTCACGTGTTTATTCTTGTGATTGATACTTGTATCTTAACCCCGGGAAACAGCAGCCCAGCGGTATGTTTGAATCTGTTTATGATAAGCCTGTTGTGCTCCTGGTTTACTGCAGTGGACCATGAGTTATATGCTTTTTATTATAAGCAAGACATGACGGCAGCAGGAGTTCCCAGAACTAATCTGTCTTTAAGGAAGCCCACTGGCTCCTCTTGTAAAAAAATGACATAAGCTTTACAACCATTTACATAACGCATATATGAATAGCGGTGAAAAATAAAGTAAAAAAGTATCCCAATTCTACTATTTAGAAATACGCTGCTAACATTTTAGAGAACATGTTTCTAAGCGTCTCTCTGTTTACAGTGTAACCTGTTTGGTTTTTTTTTAATTCAACAAAATGGTGTTTTAAAGTTCTCTACGTATTTTACCCAATTTCCCAGTTACTGTTGGGCATTTAGATTGTTTCCAGTTCTTTATCATTTTGTAATGCCACGATGAACACCTTATTCATGTTTCTTTTCCTATTTGTCTGATTATCTCCTTATAAATACATTCCTTGAAGCAAAATGTTAGCAGCTGTATTTGAAGTTATTAAAAATGTTCTGAGCCGGTAAGATGTATCAGGTCTTGATAGTGTAATACCCCTTGTCTAGCTTTTACCAAATGTTATCTTTCTTCCCCTTTTGTTTGGTTTTTCTCTGCAGTTGCAGTACCATGCAGGTTTGGCATCTGGCCTTTTGAATCAACAGTCGTTGAAACGTTCTGCTAACCAGATGGGAGTATCTGCTAAACGTAGACCAAAGGCTCAACCCACGACTCTTGTCTTACCGCCTCAGTGAGTGATGGGTTTGAAAAACGTACTTTTGTCCTGGGGGAAGTCTGCTCTGTGCTTGTTTTTAGCTAATGGAAACTTGTTTTTGCAAAGTCATTTCTTTCTTTTAAAAAGGTATCTGTTAAGATTAGAAACCAAACATGTAGGTAATCTATTTTGCATAGGTCTTAAAAGAAGCAGTTATAATGCACTTCATAGTTTACGTGGTTTGTGTGTGACTCTAGGACTTCAGGATACCTCAGAGCTTATTCTTTGTTTCCTTGTCACATTCCCAGAGTTGGCAGAGCATAAAGGCAGTTCTCCTTATCTTACAAATGACACAGCCGAGGAGCGCATTTTGATAAGCTGCAGGCCATCCAGGGAATCTGGTAGAGCTGGGATTAGAATCAGTGCTAGGCCCACTGATTCTTTTTTAAAATAGTAATATATGTGCTCTTCCTTTTCCCAGCAGGAGAGATAGCAGACACTGTAAAGTGTACAGGTCACTGGTGGTTCACATGTGTATACCTCCGTGTAGCTCCACCCAGATCAAGCCACGTGGCCACCGCTTCCAGAACCCCCACGAGGGTTCTTCTCGTGTTCCCAGTGCCGCCTCCCTCCCCAAGTTTAACAGCTATTCTGACTTCCTTGAACAATTGATTTTACCTGTTCTTGAAATTCATATAAATGGAATCACACAATATGTAATCTTTTATATCAGCTGTCTTCACTCAACACAGTATCTGTTAGATTCATCCAGGTTGCTTGTTCTTTTTTGTTGCTGTGTAGTATTCCTTCGAGTATGCCACAATTATTCTACCCGTTGGGTTGTTCTTTACTAGAAGCCCCAGTAGATGAAGGCCAAGGCTCAGTCAGTGATGTGGAGTCAGAAATTGAAGCACACCAGTCTTTGCCAGTAGCTTTTCTATCCACATGAACACTCCCCTGAAAGGGGCACTACTCCCCAAAGCTCGACTTGGTCTTTAAACACATTGCCCAGCCCAACCCGCCCTCCTGTTGTACCCTCTTTTGCTTACATCCTCAGTTACAAACTACATTTTAAAATTCCAGTCCAGAGGAGTGTTTGCAGGGGAGATTCGGTTGTTTGCCTTTACACAGGATCTCATTTATTTTCTGTTTGGTTAGCAACTACTTATTATGCCTGCTCTCTGCCACGCACTGCCCTAGGCTCTGGGGATACAATCATGAGCAAGACAGACGTGGTCCCATCTTCCTGAAGCTTTTGGTTTAACTGGGGTAAAAGACAAAAAACAAGTACCCCTAAACAAATTAATAAATTACTACAACGATTTCTTGTTATGATTAGTACTTAGGAAGGGAACACATAGGGTGGTAAGGAGGGGTCAGAGAAGGCCTCTCCAAGGAGATGCCATGAGGGGGAGACCCGGAGAACGAGGAGGAGAAGGGCCATTCGGGAGCTGGGAGATTGCAGGGGTTGGCTCTGGGGATCTTTGCTCTCATCAGTGGACACCCATAGCCCACCATTCCTATGACTTTCAGGTTTTCTTCACAGTTAACGTTTGCTTCCAGGACGGGATGAACATAACCAGCCAGCCTCCAACAAGTTATTTTTTGTCTGCTGCATGCACAGGTGCTATCCTTTCCAGAGAATACAGGGACAGTTTCTTTGAGTGATGCAGGATAGAGAGAGTTTTCACCATTTGGCAGGAAGCTTCTTCTGTCTCATGCTTCTCATGTGTTGATTTGGTGGTTCTGCACATCTCAACTTTCGGCTCTCAAAAGTCTAACGGGCCCTTATAACTTGTCATCTTCTCTGCTTGGATTGCCTACTGAGGCAAGATGCTTGGCGAGAAGTGAAAGACTTTCTAATGGTCCCGCAAGGCTGGAGCCAAAAGTGTTTGTTGCTAACTCTCTCTTGACAAAAGTCAATTCTTAGTCCATCTGTTCACCATTTGTTAATTTGCATTGGCTTGAAACCTGTTTACAGGTGACATGCTATTATGAGGACACTTAGAAACTATTTTAAGCACCAAGGCAATCAACAGACTCTGTTCGCATGCCAAAAGAAAAGAAAAGAAAAGAAAACAACTGGTGTTCACAACTGTCATTATAAATTTATAATAAATCACTTACAATACTTAGTTTCAAAGAGAAAAGTGGTTACTGCGTCCTAAGAATACAACGTTGAAATGATTTCCTTTACTTAGTAGACTCTTTCCTGTGAAAATTGACTGCTGCCTTTTCACATCATTGCGCTTTGTGGACTCACATTATCCTGGAATCCCTTTGTAAAGTGACTGTCCAGTAGGCAGGATCTACAGCTAAAGGACATTCTGTTCACTTTTATTGAGCACCTACTATGTGCCACTTATAGTGTTAGATGTCCAGAGACACCAGCAATTCATAGCTGCTGGCCTAATTGGATCATATATATATTTTTTAGACTAAAAAATAGGACACTAGTAATATATACATATTGTACATTTTGAAAAGACCAAAGGTATTAAAAAAGGAAAGAAAAAATAATAATACCATCACCCTGAGAAAGTTATTATTAAAGTTTTGATGGATATTGTTCTAGATTTTTTTCTATGCGTATGTAATATATAATTTTTAAAAACAAAAAACAACCTTCAGGAAGAATTGTAATATTGTTCTGTATCACATCCCAACGTTTGTTGAATGTAGTTCTTAGATTTTAAGGTAGTATAATTTGACCTGTGGAATACTTAAATTTGCTTGTTAATCAGCCATGTTGTGGTTTTATCTGTAGGACACGACTCATTACAGAATTTTTATTGTAAGTATGATATGACCATAAACTATCTTTGTCATTATGGAAATCCCTTGAAACTCCCTTATAAAACAACACCCGAATCCTCCAGGGTTGCTACAGTAGTCATCTATTGCTACGTAAAAAGTTGCCCCCAAACTTAGTGGTTTAATAACAGTAAACATAATCGCCCATATTTTCTGTGGATCCTACCTGGGAATGGCTTGGCTGCATGGTTCTGGCTCAGAGCCTCTCGTAACATTGCAGTCAGATGGCAGCCAGGACCACAGTCATCTGCAAGTTGGACCAGGGTTCAAAGGTCACTTCCAAGGTGGCTCACTGACATGGCAGGTAAGTTGGTGCCAGCTGTCGATGGAAGACCTCAGTCCCCTCCACGTGGGCCTGTCCACAGGGTGCCTGAGTGTCCTCTGGACTTAGGGGTGACTTCTTCCAGAGCAAGCCATCTAGAAGAAGGCGAGCCAGGCAGAGCCTATCCTTTTTATGGCCTCGCCTCAGAGGTATGTGGCATCCATTCCACCCTGTAGTGTGTTAGAAATGATTCACTACGTCTGACTGACATTCAAGGTCGGCGGTGGGGGGGGGGGGAAGAGCCTCTCCCTTGTGAAGGAAGGAGTGTCAGAATTTGCAGACATGTTTCAGGGAATTCCCTGGCGGTCCAGTAGTTAGGACGCGGCGCTTTCACTGCAGGGGCCCGGGTTCAATCCCCGGTTGGGGAAGGAAGATCTTGTAAGCCGCGGGGCGCAGCCAAAAAATTTAGAAAATTTAAAAGTAAAAAAGAATTTGCAGACGTATTTTAAAAGCACCCCAGTTGCCAATGAGGAGAGCCATTACACAGAGGGAAGAGTGGCGGAGCCTGTGAGCCCCATTGACTTATTTATTCAGCAAATATTTACTCGGGGCCTATAGGTGGTTGGTTCTGTGCTCCGTGCTGGGGATTTGGAGATGAATAAGATAGAATTTCAGCTTTCAGGACACTCTGAGTAGAAGTAGAGGAACAAACAAGTAGCAGGGAGTCATAGTCAAGTGTGCCGAGTCCTAAGGAAGTGGTCCTAACGTGCCCGAGAAGGCCACAGGCAGGATGCTGAGAGAGACCCACTCAGGGAGGCCCAGCCAAACTTCACCCGATTTCTCCACTGCCAGCTGTGAAGGACGGAGGCTTTCCTTCATGGAGAGCTGGATGCTTTCTTGCATAGACCTTACAGGATTCTAAGGAAAGGGTTTATTTCTTTTTTTTTCTTTTTTCTGTGTTATATTCTCCAATGACCTTTTTCTTTTCTTTTTTAACATCTTTATTGGAGTGTAATTGCTTTACAATGTTGTGGTAGTTTCTGCTGTATAACAAAGTGAATCAACTATATGCATACGTATATCCCCATATCCCCTCCCTCTTAACGTCTCCCTCCCACCCTCCCTATCCCACCCCTCTAGGTGGTCGCAAAGCATGGAGCTGATCTCCCTGTGCTATGCGGCTGCTTCCCACTAGCTGTCTCTTTTACACGTGGTAGTGTATATATGGCCATGCCACTCTCTCACTTCGTCCCAGCTCACCAGGAAAGGGTTTATTTCTAAACAGTGGAGGAGGCCGGTGAAGGACCGGTGGCTGGGCCCCTCGCTCGCCCACCCCTGGAACTCTGTGCGTCTGTTAGTGTGGTGGCAGTTGAGTTTCTGCATTGGCTTGTGTCAGCAGTTGGGTGGCACGGAAGCTACTGCCACAAAACCACTGTCTCTGCCTGAGTGCGCCGAGACCACAGGCGTGGCAAGAACACAGGAGAGTTGTACCACACATTAATGTGTTTGTTTTTTAAATGCGGTTGGCTTTAATAGCAGTAGTCTTTGAAAACTCAGATTCTCCCCGAGTTCCCAGAGGATTAGTGATTTGTGGGATTAATGATTCATATCTTTCTCCCCCTCCAAAGAAGCTTGTAAGGAGACAAAGATGTTGTTCGTGATGAAAGGTCTTTGATCCCGTATTAGCGTTCAGAGGGCACTGGTGAAGCGACCTCACTTCCGTGATTCCCGAGCGTTCGTATTAAGTCTTTTGCAGACGGACACTATCGTTTTCATAAAGGAGCTGTGTCCCCTGTTGCAGGGTAAACATTGTCAGCCTTTGGCCTTTGTAGGATTGGGATCAGCCTGGGAAGTGGCTGTCGTACTTGATCGATCTGTGAGTTGCATCCTGAGATCGCTGTGTACTTACTTTATGTCAGCTGGAGCCACGTTTATCTGTGCCCTCTTAGATAGCAGTCTCAGCTCTATGCTGTATCGTTTAGTGTGCTTTTGTGGCAACGTGGGATGTTGGTTTTAATCAGTATGGCCAAGCTGACTGGCCTGTGACTCCTGTTCAGCACCTTGGCCTGAGGAAATGCCGGCTTTCAGTGGCAGCAGGTGAAAGACTCTTCTGTGTTCTTATTTTCCGCACACACAGATCTCATTTAGGTTTCAGGAAAGAAAACATAAATTGTTTTACAGAAAGGTTAGTTGTAAAAGTATTACCTGCCTCCCCCCCAACCCCCTGCCCCGGAAGTTGTCAGGCCAGGCAGTTTCTTTTGTATCACGTTATGGTCTGTGAAGAGGTCCTGCCTACGAAATTAAGGGCCTTTCGTAGGCTGCCTTCTCGCTAGTCACCGGGGACGCGCCGTCCCCGCTCACGGCCAAGAGCGGCCCTTCTGCTTGTCCACTAGGCCCAGTCCCCTCTCACCTGCTCCGAGCCATTTCTCCGTGGGTCTCCTGTTTCTGTCCTGCTCCATCAGTGTTCCCCTTCTCCTGGCCCACTCCTGGTAGAATGCAGACATGCTTGTTCCACAACCAACTCCTGGGAGAACACCCGACTCATAATCCCCTCCCCCTTCCAGTTCCCCGCTCCCCTCTCTCCTCTTTACCGCAGACCTCCCTGAAGGAGTTGACTATACATGTGTCCCGTTTCTCAAGCACCCCAGGCAACAACTGCCCCGATTTCTATCCCCGTTCCCTAAACAGTCATGCCGCACGGAATACTTTCCTCCTGGTTTCTTTTGCTCGATGTGGTGTTTTGGAGATTCATTCATGGTGTGTGTGTCAGTGCCTCGTTCCATTTTATTGCTGAAAAGGATTCCTTGGTGTTCTTCCGAGCCTGCCAACGGCATTTCCTCACCATTGGGCATCTGCTTCAATATTGTCTAATACCTTCGAGAGTGTGGGGAGTCTTCACTTCATGCTCCTGTTCTTGGATGACCTACTTCAGGTCTGAGTAACAACAACACACAGAAACTGTGTGCAGGGACAAGTGTTGCTGGAGAGAAAGGCCGCCCATTCAGGAGGTAACAGGGATAATGACACCACACGCACACCTAGGGGGCCCGTGTTTGAACAACAGATTGCCTTCAGTACGGTGGCCACTGATCTGGTTCTGGGAGTTTAACTGAAAGAGGCTCATTTTCTGCCACTGCCTTGCACGCTAATTCCCATGAAGATCATCGACTTGAAATTACACATGGTGCTTATACAGATGATTGGATTCTCTCCAAAATGTGTGGTAAATGCAGCTTCTGTTCTCGAAAGGCAGAGGCTTCTGTTGTCTTTTGCTTAACGTGAAACCTACAGGAATCACGGAGAGCAAAGCGGTGACATGAATCCGTCCTTGGCGATAGTGATGAACGAGGGGGCTCCACTTACCGTGGTCACTGACGTTTAAACTGAGAAAGGCAAATATTTGCCAGGATGAAGCGCACTAAACCCAGAGTCTCTTCCTGTAGCTTCCTGGCTGTTACATCATTATCTCTTCTGTTGTTGATTTTCCAGACCTTTTTTACTAGTTTTTTTCCTCAGCCACACAGAGATGAAACTCCAAGTTTCTGTATTTAATAGCTATGCTCTTACAGAAACCTTGATAGAGACATCGTTTGATAGTGGCTGTGAACCTGCTTCCTCGCAGGGACCTGATTTTCTTCTTGATCACTTGGGCTTTGTTTTGCCTCCCGAGGACCTTGATATTTGGTTGAGGGCAGAATTTGGTGCTATGTTGATAAGTTTATACTAAATTCTTCAACTTAGATGGTGGTAGGAGCCTTGAACAAGAATGTTTGGCATCTCTTTTTATTAGAGTTTAGTTTGTCTCTGAGCAAAGCGACAGTGAATACACCACGAATGAGAAGCAAACCGGTTCATTGCCGTGAGCTTTAGAAATACACAGCATCGCTTCCTGAATCCCCTTTTCCAGGGATGCTGATTTCCCAGGCTGACTCTGCGCTTGGGCTGGTGAGCAGAGCAAGTGTTCCCGAAAGGAAACAGAGACCTTTGCAGCTGTAAGTTTCCTCACATTCCGCAAAAAGTCATCAAAACTTGAGTAGAAATTCACTAAATCCTCCTTTCCCCTACTGGCAAGTATTAAGTAACAATATTCATTAAATACCACTGAGAGGCTGTGTAATAAAGAAATAATCCTAGGCCTTGGTGGCTATAATTCTCCAGAAGAGTTGAAATTGAGAATATAATTAAAGATTAAAACATTGTTTGCATTCTAGAACATGGAAGAATCTTCCTCTCCATTGCGGGACCATATTAATAAGGAAGAGATCAGTTACCAATAACCAACACTCCAGAAGCTCATTTATTAACATCAGTTATGTTTAAGCTGTCCGACTCAGTATTTCTTTTGCCTTTTTCCTATGAGACTGGAGCTGTGTCCCGGAATAGTGAGGGATACCAGTCTTATCAAAAAAAAAAAAAATTTATCCAAACCTATTCAGCGTCCTGAGTTTGGATAGGAGTGTTAATATGGTAGGGGTTACCTGTCCATGGCTCTTCAATCCTGTAATTCATTGTATCCCTCTGTTTCGTCAACAAAATAATTTTCAGCCTGTTAGTTTCAACCAGTTTTCCTTGTACAGGTTAAAAGGTTGGTAGGAACTGGTATGCCTAGCTGTTTTGAGGTTTTTTTATCATTGTGGCTGGGAAAAGGGTGAGAACTCGATAAAATGTTGTCAGACCATCTCGACGCTGTGACAGAAAGAAACCCTTGGTGGTCAGATGCCTGGTATTCTGAGCTCGTGCAGCCAGCCTGCACCCTTAACCTCAGCGTGGGAACAGGGAAGAGCCCAGGGCCTCACCCAATTGGATTGTAAAAGTTTAACTGCACAAGCATCATTTCATTTTCTTCCTCTGCTTTTTTGTTGCTGTTCACATTTGTTTTCCATTTGCCTTGAAATCGAATCAGAAGGCATTTGAGGCCAAGGGTGTGGAATAGTCTTCTTATGTATCCAGGCTCCACTGTTGCCTGTTCCTGGTCTTTAGAGTTTCCATTCAAGGGCCCGGAGAAGACGCAGTCAGTAATAGTTCTTGAAATGTCCTTTTTTATGTTTTTATTGCTTGTGTTATTGGCGGGTGGAGAAGGAAAGTGTCTTTCTCCGTCTGTGGCATTGACTGGGGAAGGGAAGATGTGGTTCAGTGACTGGGCAGATAGAAACCTTCAACTCTGAACTCCTGTACGGCTTTATTTTGGTAACCCTTCCACGGCATTTGCCACTGTCTGCCTTGTGTTTTGTTAAGCCTGGAAACTCCTTGGGGACCAGGGTTCCCTGTGTCCCTTTCCGGCCTGGCCTTGGCTCACATACTGACGGCTGAGTGAACCGGCCCTGGAGGCTAGTTCCCCTCTGTGCTGGCCCCCCCGCCCCCCCACCAAGCTGATGAGGCGAGAGTGTCTTTACAAGATGTGCTGGACGTGTGTTTGTACTGCTCATGCTTCTTGATAAGTTGGAAGCGTAAGCGTTGGGTGTGTAAAATGGCTGGGAGCCAGGTGCAGGAATGCCGCAGGTGAGCATTTGCAGTTGTGGGTCTGGCTCTGCTGAGTGAGGGTGGTAGGGTTGGATGCAGGCCGGGGCAGCAACAGCAGGGCCATAAAGGCAGACAGAGGCCTTGCAGCGGCGCCACAGGGAGCAGCAGGCCCGGGGCCCTGAGCAGGGGCTGGTGTGCGGAAGGTGGTGTGTTGGGAAGATGAATCAAGTAGCAGAATGCAGATAAACACGGTGGTCCTTCGTAGCTGTTTAAAAGATAATTGGTTCATGTTACTTATCTCTTACCCCCTCTATTTGGGCAGGAGAAAAATCTCTGGGAGAAATAAACGAGGAATCCCTCATAAATATTAATGTAAAAGTCTGTCTGTGGAGAGTAAACATAGGGACATTTTGTTTTAATGCTCTGTGTCGTTGTGCTCCATTAGCATATGTGTTGTGAAAGATCCTCTTCTCCCCTTGAGAGAAGCATATTTGGTTCAGCTAGTAGCTGCCTGCCGAAACCCATACTTTAGACGGACAGGAGAACCACTGTGCTCCCCTGCTTCCGCCAGAGGGTTTCCTTGCGTTCACCCGTTCTCAGAAGTGCTGGCCCGTGGCAGGAAGCCAGTAGCAAGTCCTGGATCCCGTCTCCTCATCTAGACCCTCCGTCTGGACCTCTGCTTCGTGCCGTCTGGTTTGCTGCTGTGTGTGCTCGTGTGCGTGCTCGTGTGCGTGTGCGTGCTCGCACGAGTGTGTTTATGTTTGTAGCGTTCACTCTGCACGCATTCATCAAGCCCTCTCGACAGGCTAGGCGTATGCTTGATCAGGCTGGCAATCTGAAGGTGTAGAAGTACTCCTGTCTGCAAACCAACGGAAAAGAGAATGAGTTCCCTTTGAAGCACGTGGGAGGTGCCCATAAGCCTTGGGGAAGCGGTATGATGGACCCGACTTGCTTTAAGATACTCCAGCCTTCCACTTCTCAAAAGTGTTGGAGGATATGATAAAAAGAGTTGCTAATTGTTGAAACTGGATCATGAGAATGTCATACTGTCAATGAGATCATTATACTGTTTATCTACCTTGGAAAATATTTTTTACAATTTCACAACAAAATGGTTTTTTTGGAAATACGGGTCTGGAGCTTGGATTGTTGTTGAAGAAGTAGCGTTTCGGCAGTCAGCAGTATAGACGTGATGGGAGAGGTCTTGGGAGTGGGTAGACTCTGTCGGGGTGGTGGAGGGAGACCAGAGGAGGGCACGCAGAGGAAGCGCTGGCGAAGGATGCTGCCGCTCTGCCCAGCCTTGCCCCGCCGCCAGGTGGCACTTCAGCCCTTTATTGTCTGCTTCTGGTCCTGGCCTCGCTTCTCAGCTGATCTGTCCTATATTTATCTCAGACCCTCTGTGACGTGGACTAAAATTTAAGACTCCATGTCTCCCATAGATACTGCATCAAAGAGAAATTGCATAAAATAGAAAACTGTAATAAAGAAGCTGGCATTAAGCACCAACTCGAATGTGGCAGCCTGCGAAGTCAGTTTAAAAGTTGTATTTCATTGCATCCTCTAATTGCATTTCTCCTTTACAAGGTGATTTTATCCGGGAAGACAGCTGTCTAGTGTGGTAATTACATCACTCCAGCCATTCCTGGGCAAAGGAAGAAAAGAAACGGGTGCTTGAGTAGTACACTCATCAGACAGAAGCTGGATCTTTCTTTAAAATCCCTTTTTGCATAACAAAGAGAGCTTCCGGGCTGTTAATATTTCACACTGTGCCACTCCCAACCCACGCTGGTTTTAAGTGAAACTCTCTTTTTTTCATCTTTCTGTTCTTTCTTGGAATGGAAGGTAATTTTGGTGGTCTCTTCATGTGGCTCTCTTTCTTTCTCTGTCTGCCATGTGGGCCATTAGTAACCTGTGGATTTGGGCCCGGAAAGTCCCTATTTAGAGTTATAATAGGCAGGAAGCACCGAGCCAGTATCTCTGTTTATCTGTGCTGAAAACTGTTCTGTAAGCTTTAACAGGTACAGTGACCTCGGTAGTGTGGGAACAGGCCTGAGTTAGGAAGTGGCGTTGTCTCTTAGCTTGAGTCTTTTCGGGGAGAATGGGTTTTGATCTGGTGGTGCCGGTCGCTCTGACAGTCCTCATTCATGGCAGATACACAGGAATTTTTAATAATAATTTTAAAAACCCCTATTTTCAGCCCAGGTTATACTTATTTCTAGCTTCCTCAGACTTGAGGTCCATCTCTTCCCCGAGTTTGCTTCGTGTAAAGGAACCGGTCATTGTCATTCTGTCTGGAGGCAGTTCCTCAACCTAGATTAAGCTCTGAGCTCAAGGTCTGCTGGTTCTTAGGATGAGCTCTCAAGGTCAGTCCTCACCCTGGGACATTTATTTTTGGCTGCATCGGGTCTTCGTTGCTGTGCACGGACTTTCTCTAGTTGCGGTGAGCGGGGGCTCCTCTTCGTCGCGCTGTGCAAGCTTCTCATTGCCGTGGCTTCTGGTGGAGCGCGGGCTCTAGGCGCGCAGGCTTCAGTAGTTGTGGTGCATGGATTTAGTTGCTCCACGGCATGTGGGATCTTCCCAGACCAGGGCTCGAATCTGTGTCCCCTGCATTGGCAGGCGGATTCGTAATCACTACGCCACCAGGGATGTCCCTCTGGGGACATTCTGACAGCTGGGTAGTAGTGGACTAGAACGGGCTCCCAAGTAAAGGGACCAACCAGCCGGATGTGGCGGCCCAGCTCTTCTCCAGAGATGAGGGAGCCTTTAGAGCAGTGATTCCCAGCCCCGGCTGCATATTAGAATCATATAGGGAGCTTTTTGTGGGGAGAGGCCCAGTCATCCATATTCTTAAACAGCTCCCAGGGTGGTTCCTGTTTGCCCCTGAGATTCAGGACCCCTGCTCCAGGAGGGGTGCAAGGAACACTCCAGGGATGGAGGTATCTGGGAAAACACTTGTCAGCACGTCTATACGATGAGGGGAATAATTGTTGTGGCGAAAATTTGGTAGAGCCTGTTTGCTCAAGGCTACTGATGAGAACCTGCTGGGATTTAAAACTCAGAAAAAGGTGGATCCTAACTTGGTTGCTTCCTCATCAGCTCCCAGATGTATCCGGTGTCGTCAATGCCTTATTTCCCTGACCAGCTTTATTTAGCTTTGTGACTCTTTGGTCCGCAGAATAAGACGGTCTGGTGATACTTTACTTTTTTTCCTTTCAATGTATTTTTATTTTATATTAATGGTTCGTCCTTCTAGTTAAACTAGTATCACAACTAAGCATGTTGCATTGTCATTTTGGATGCTTTTAAATGTATTTATGTAAATCAGAAGTACACAATTTAGTTCATTGCTGATCTGATGTGTCTTATTTTTCTTTATAGCTTTTTTTAACAGCTTTATTGGGATGTACAAAAAATACAATAAATGGCACACGTATAATGTATATAGTTTTTGACATATCTGTGAAACCATCACCTTACTTATCATAATCAAGGTAATCAACACATCACCCCCCAGATTTCCTCATGCCCCTTTGTAAACTTGCTCACCCCATACCTTCGTCCCCGGACAACCACTGAGCTACTTTTAGTTGCTATAGATTAGTTTGCATTTTCTAGAAGTTTATATAAATGGAATCATACAGTATATATTCTTTTTTTCAATGTGACTTTTTTACTCAGCATAATTATTATGAGATTCATCTATAGTGTTGCACGTATCAGATCGTTTCTTTTTATTGCTGAATAGTATTCCATTGAACAGATATACCACAATTTGTTTATTCATTTATCTGTTGCTGGACACTTTCATTGTTTCCAGTTTTTGACTATTGCAAATAAAACCAGTATAAACGTTCAGGTACAAGTCTTTGTATGGACATATGCTTTCATTTTTGTTGGGTAAACAGGAGTACAATATCTAGGTCATATGGTAGGTGTGTGTTTAACTTTTTAAGAAATTGCTGAACTGTTTTCCAAAGTGATTGTAGCATTTTACATTCCTTCCAGCAGGGTGTGAGAGAGTTCCAGTTGCTCCACGGCCTCACTAACACTTGGTGTAGTCAGTGTTTTTAACGTTAGACATTCTAATAGGTATGTAGTGGTATCTCGTTGTGGGTTTTTTTTTTTTTTTTTGCGGTACGCGGGCCTCTCACCGTTGTGGCCTCTCCCGTTGCGGAGCACAGGCTCCGGACGCGCAGGCTCAGCGTCCGTGGCTCACGGGCCCAGCCGCTCCACGGCATGTGGGATCCCCCCGGACCGGGGCACGAACCCGTGTCCCCTGTATCGGCAGGCGGACTGTCAACCACTGCGCCACCAGGGAAGCCCTTGTTGTGGTTTTAACGTGCATTTCCTCAATGAATAATGATGTTGAGCATCTTTTCATGTGCTTATTTACCATCTGTATATTTTCTTTGGGTGAAGTGCAAAAATTTGAGAAATGTAGGTTTCCTTTCCTTTATGGCTTTGAAAATGCCTTAATATAGAGCCTGTCATAGATAAATTATTATATATTGGTGAGTATCTGTCAAGTACCTACTGTGTGCTCATTGTTCTACCAGTTGCTGTGAGGAATTCAGAGGAAATGGTCATCGGGGACTGGTGCACCTGGTGATCAAACACTGCAGGTTTTACTTGAGTGTGTCACGGTTTTTCTTCACCATGTCCATCTTCTTTCCTGTACTTGTGTCATGGCTGTGGGTCTGGAGTTGATTGGTGCTGGGGATAGGTTTTTAGTTTCATTTGTAGTGATTTTTCTGGTAGGGGTGCTGGTCTCTGAACCGCTGGAGTCTAGACTCTTGCTATTCTTTATCGGTTTTTAAAAAATTGATTAATTTATTTATTTTTGGCTACGTTGGGTCTTCGTCACTGCGTGTGGGCTTTCTCTAGCTGTGGCACGTGGGGGCTCCTTTTCGTTGTGGTGCGTGGGCTTGTCATTGTGGTGGCTTCTCCTGTTGTGGAGCACGGGCTCTAGGTGCATGGGCTCAGTAGTTTTGGCTCGCGGGCTCTAGGGTGCAGGCTCAGTAGTTGTGGCTCGCAGGCTCTAGAGCGCAGTCTCAGTAGTTGTGGTGCACGGACTCAGTTGCTCCGTGGCATGTGGGATCTTCCCGGACCAGGGCTCAAACCTGTGTCCCCTGCATTGGCAGGCAGATTCTTAACCACTGTGCCACCAGGGAAGCCCTATTCCTTATCTTTAATTGGTATTTATTTAGTCTGCTCTGCTTTTTATTAATTTTAAATTAAAATCTAATGTCCATAATGCTAGATGCTGGGTATTCAGTGATGAATAAACCTTCTTTTAAAGAACTTAAGAGTGCCCTGGGAAGACAAGTAAAGAGGCCATTAGGGTTCAAAAGAAGGATATGAAATCAACCCAAGGGAACCAGGAAGGCTCCTTGGAGGATGTGGACTCGGAAAAGTTGAAAATCCCTGTAAACGGACCTAAATATAATGTTGGTGGCTCATATTAGAGCAGCCAAAAACAGGCCCACTGCCCATTAACCCCTAAAAGGAAGGGGCAGAGGCAAGACTCTGAGAAGTGGGAACTGCTGAATGGGACCACTCTATCCCACCTCTCACTCTTCTACCTGGCTCTTCTCCCAGAGCTCACTTCCTGGAGTAGTGAAGGGATACTGATCCCTTCAGCTCTCAAGGAGACTTGCTTGGGGCTTTGAGCAGTTCCTTGTGTCACTGTGTCTGTAGATGTCATCTGTGGGTGCCGTGATGTGAAAAGGCTTGGGAGACTGCGGTGAGCGCGGGCCTGAGACCCAGTGCTCCTGTCTTTGGCTCTTTTTCTGAGGTGGTTGTTCTCCCTTCCCCCTCTCATCTTTGTCCCTGGAAACTTAGTTTTTTGGTTTTTTTTTTTTTTTTTACTGTTTAATAACCACAGCAAGACACTTTGCCAGTCTTGGGATCAAACTTACAGAAGATCCTAGTCTCTAAGCATTGGTAGACACTCATAATAGGACGGAACCACCTTTTGGGATTCCCCTGTGTGCCCTGCCCACAGACTGACTCCATTATGTATTGTTGAGCAGAACGTCCTCATGCCCCCTCCACCTCTCCCGCCCTGATGTACTGGGGGCTCAGGCAAAGACATTCCCAGGTAGATCTTTTGAAGGAATGTAACGTTTGGCTCTGGGAACTTTCTTTTTGTACAGCTGCCCCGGTTCTCCACACGCAGAGTTAGATTTGCTGGGACTTACGTCTCCAGAGAAGAAACCGAGGGGGTTTTAGCTACAGATTTGATAACTTGTCCCCTCTCCAATCCTAGCCCCACTCATTGCAGCCTCAGAAGTGTTTCCTAGGGTCCTTTTCCTTCCACTTATCTGCTCCTACTTTACATCTCAGTGCCCCAAAGAAAATATCCTTGTAAGTCTCTCACAGTCTTAAATAAAATTTCATTTCCTTTTTATCATATCACTAAGCCAGTATAAATCCCAAGCACAGTAGCTCTAGAAGGATGTTCTTTTCCTATCTGACATATAACAAAATAGATTTAGATTTTTTTCCCCTGTTGACTTGGGCACCTTGGGAAAAATAAAATAAAATAACTGAAATTAAGTAAATAAAGGGCACCAAATTCCTTTTCCTTCTCTTGGCCGGAACTGCCATATTCTCTTGTCAGTTCAAATAGGCCCCACCCCCCACCCCTCGGCCCCAAGTGTGGCATGCAGAGAACCTCACTTCACAGATCGGAGGTGGGCTAGGATGGATTCTTACAAATGAACTTCTCCTCTCCTTTAAAAGATTTTTTTTTTGCACTTTTTTTTAACAAAGGGCACTTAAATATTTAAAGTCTCCTAAGACCAATTAATTTAATACAGTTCATCCAACAGACATTTAGACAGCATGTGGCATTGTCCTGCCCATTAAGGAACCTCTGATATTGTTGAGGGACGTGTCTAGAGTGTCATGAAAGCCCAGACCCAGAAGAGCCAGGAGGCAGCTGCTTCCCTCCCATCATTTCACCGTGCAGGAAACTGAGGGTGCAGGTGGGGAGGTGTTTCTCTCCAAGAAGTCACAGAGGTTCACTAGGAGCAGAGCCAGGACTGGACCCTTGACTGTTCTGCTCCTGCTGGTATCCTCCCGCTTTCTCCTGACTTGGTGGGGGGGGGGGCAGCGCAGGAGGAAGAGAGAGAGGAAAACACACCCCGAAACAGGATATTAAAAAATTGCATCATTTTTTAGGTGATGCTTTTGGATGGTATCATAGAATCATCACCCCTGTTTGCTGTTCTGAGATTCCCCACGTGGGATACTTCACTGATTGCTTATTGAGTCTTGTGTGTGAGCCTAGCAGAGGCCACACAGCCCTTGCTTCTGGTTCTTTGCAAGAAGAAGGGGGCGGTTTCAGCATTTGTGTGTTACGAATTCCAGCTCTCTGCTTCAGTGCTCCTTGTGGCCCTGGAGCTCTGCCCTGTTAGCACTTCTTTTTGGCAGAGAAACGATACTTTATCAGCCAGTAGGGACAGATATTTCTGTTCTACAAATGAGCCCAGATTTATAGACTCTGGGTTCAAAGAAATGAGGTGAGGGATCACCGACCAAAGCCGAACCTACAGAGAGGGAAGAAAGAGCGTAGGACTGGTTAGTGATGAAAGCCAAAACAAAAGGCACCCGTTTCATTCTTACATTTGTCCTCTGAGAGGTACTGCTACTCTCCTTGCCTAAACCTTGTCCAGAGTCTCCCAGCTGGGAGGTGGCGGGACTAGGGTTCAGACCTGGGCACTGGGGCCCCAGAACCCACGCATCTGAGCCGTACAAGTTAGCGCTGTGCCTTGCATTCACCTCTGTCATAGGTCAGGTTTTTCGGTAGCAGGTGCTGAGATGGAGTTTGGGGTGCGCTATATTTATTAGGGCTCAGAACCTGTCAGAGGAAGGGGGAAGACGCATGACTGGACAGGGGAAGACGGTAAACTGTGATACAGCCTGACAAAGCCCAGGAGGTCTATGGAGCGAGCATGGCCTGTAAGAGCTGTCCTGCGTCGGCCAGCCTTGCTTGGTCACCAGACGCACGTGGCTCCAGGAAGGCCGTGACTGTAGTGGGGTGGCTCTCTGAGGCTGTCCCTGGGTGAGCTGACCGCTGAAGGCTGAGTGCTGACCGCGCTCCCATAGGCAGGCAGCAAGGTCTTCCTGGAAGAGGGACCTGTTGCTGCATGTCCTTGTCTGTCACGCTCTCGGTCAGCCACACCACTGTTCCTGTACGGCTCAGTATTGGTCTCTGTTGCCGGCAGTTTGGACATTTGTTAGCATCAGTAACTATGTCAACTCTTCCAAGTGCAAGTCCGTGCTGTTGGGCCCATTCCTGCCACTGTGGCCACTTTGTTCATGGGTCCATCATGCTGACAAGGCTGACTGATATTAACTGGTCAGGTCACTTTTTCCCCTTGATTATCCAGTGCTCTTCCATGGTGGGTGATACAAAGATCTTCTACCCTTCAGCGCACCCCCATGTGTTCCTGCATGTCTGCACCTTAGACTTTCTTGTCCTACCTTCCAGTCGTTCCTTCTAGGCCCTTGACAATCTGACTGGACCACTCATCACTGCCCATGAGCCCATATATCGTCTAACCTGTGCCACTTGTTTTTCCACACAAGGTTGACACCTTGCTGCGAATGCTCTGAGCCTTACCTGTCGGGAGGCCTTTCCCTCACTGCTGGCCTTTACGCTCATCCCAAGTGAGTCTGTAACGTAGCTGCCGTGCACTGTTGGCTTGTATGCACACACCAAGGCGGCCTGTCTGTGAAGCAGGCTTGGGCTTTTTCTTCCTCCTCCAGTCGATCGTATGGGATTCCCTATACAGACAGACACAAGCTGCGGGAGGGATGCTGAGACAGCGTGGTGGTGCCCTAGAGCCCAAGGCCTCTGGTTCTCCTCATGCTCGGTCCAGGGTGTACTGCTTCCATCTCAGAGCTGATTGTGGCTGGGCCTGTGCAACCTGAGGACTTGGTGGGTCTGATAGCACCCAAAGAGGCCCACCAGACATGGTGCTTCTTTTCCTCGTGATAAGAGATGCAAAATGCAATCATTATGTTTTACTCTATGTAGGTGTCAAGAGCTGTGCAAGGTCTGAGGCTTTTACCTCCCCACCCCCGCTTCTGTTCTGCAAGCTAAAATGCTAGCTTATCACAGTCACATAGATGCTGACAGAAGTCCCAGGAAAAGGAGTAGCCAGGCTGTCAGCAGGGTCTCCTTAGTTTCCTGAATCCCTTAAGGGGTGATTCGGGTGGGCCTAGATGGATGCCTGCCCTCACAGTGGGTTACATCACAGGAAGGGACACTGAGCCTGGAAAACCCACCGCATTATAGCAGCCTGTCAGCAAGTTTGCTCTTTATTTGCAGGGAGATGTTACCTTATCCCTCAAGGCTGCTCACTGCAAACACAACCTTGAGAGATGTCCCAGATAAAGAGTGGTCAGGGCCTTGTATTCTCAGCATACCCAGCAGATGTGTAGGGTGTGAGAAATCTGCAGAGGGCTGTCTCTCTACAGTGAGACGTCCTGGCATGCACCTGGCCTCCGGATCCCTAAACATTTTTATGGATGGGGAAGGCATAGCATGTATCTTACCAATGCCTCCAACGACCTGGCCACCTCCTGCTCATCTGACTTGATCAGTATCATGTCGTTATGTCATGGATCACTGTGACGGTCAGAGGGATGTCTAGACATCCAGGGCTCTTCCTACTGTGTTATGACAGAGGGCAGAAGTTTGCCCGTAGGCAAGACTGTAAACGTGTACTGTCCCCCCCATGGAATATGAACTGTTTCTGATCTTCTCGTTTGACTGGAATAAAAAATGCATTCACTAAACCAATGGCTTTGTATGATCAGAGACTGTATTATCCTGCTCTAGAAAAGATGTTGCATCTGACACAGTGGCTGTGATCAGGGCTACCTTCCTGGTTGAGCTCTCAGTAGTCTGCAGTTTTCCTCCAGGATCTGTCTGGTTTCTGCAGGAGTCAGACTGGCAAATTACACCAGTCCAGATAGGATGGAGACCACTTCCTCTGTGTCCTTGAGATCCTTCAAGATGGTACTAATCTCTGCCATTGCCGTGGGGTGCAGTATTCTCTTTGATCTACTGCTGTCTTGCCTGGGAGACAGTGGTGGGGTGGGGCAGGGCAGCAGCACACTTCCACTTGGCCTTCTCCACTATGGATGGTCTAACCCCACAGACCAAGGACCTGAAGTGGTGGTTGTGCCGACTGCCAAGTACGTTGGCCTCAAGGGCGCACGCCAGCTGCGCCCGCAGACCCCGTGGGTGGACCCGCCATAAGCCGGGCCTCGGCTAGGGCTTCATCTGCTTCCTGACCCCCGTGGGCTCCCACTTTTTTTTTTCTTTTTTAATTAATTACTTTATTTATTTTGGCTGCGCCGGGTCTTAGTTGCGGCACGTGGTATCTTCGTTGCGGCATGCGGCATCTTTTAGTTGCAGCATGTGGACTCTCAGCTGCGACATGCGTGCAGGATATAGTTCCCGACCAGGGATCGAACCCAGGCCCCCTGCATTGGGAGTGCAGAGTCTTACCCCCTGGACCACCAGGGAAGTCCCCCCCCAACTCTTAACAGGGAGACCATGAGGAAGGTTTAGGTCTCTGGGAATTAGTGTTAACACAGAGAAGTGGCTTGCTGACACTGACCCTGAATGAGCTGGCAGCTGAAGGCTGCCTGCTGACTGCACTCCCCACAGCCAGGCGGCCAGGCCTTCCCAAAGGGGATCTGAGAGGTGTGTCTCCTGTCTGCTGTAATCTTTCTCAGCCGTGAGACTATGACTGTGTGGCTAGGATCCAGAATGCTGGTCTTAGTTCCTATCCCCTACCGCCAGTATTAATATTTTTTGTACAGGCATACTTGGAGATACGGTGGGTTTGGTTCCAGACCACCCCAATAAAGCGAATATCGCAAAGTAAGTCACACGTATTTTCTGGTTTCCTAATGCATATAAAAGTTATATCTAGGGCTTCCCTGGTGGCGCAGTGGTTGAGAGTCCGCCTGCCGATGCAGGAGACGCGGGTTCGTGCCCCGGTCCGGGAGGATCCCACATGCCGCGGAGCGGCTGGGCCCGTGAGCCATGGCCGCTGAGCCTGCGCGTCCAGAGCCCGTGCGTCCAGAGCCCGTGCTCCGCCACGGGAGAGGCCACAACAGTGAGAGGCCCGCGTACCACACACACACACACACACACACACACACACAATAAAAAGTTATGTCTACACTATAGTGTAATCTATTAAATGTGCAATAACACTGTCTAAAAAAAACAGTTTACATACCTTAATTTAAAAATACTTTATTGCTAAAAAATGTTAACCATCATCTGACAATGCAGGGTTGTGCCAAACCTTCAATTTGTAAGAAACGCAGTATCTGCAAAGCTCAATGAAGCAAAGCACAATAAAACGCGGCATTCTCTGTAACCTTTCAACATGGTAAATAAGGGCTTGCAAAAGAAGAGTCTGGGCTTTTTTTTTTTTATATAATGAATACGAACTGATATTAAACTACTGTGTTATGTACTATCAGCAAACTTACGTAAGGCATGGTGGTAGAGGACTCTAGGAACACAGAGAACCCTTGTTCTTAGACATTTACAGGCAAGGGGATTTAGAACATAGTGCATATGAAAAATAAACAAGGAAGTATAGGCTGAAAAAATAGCTTTGGGAGTCAGTCTGCTTGGGTTTGAACCCTAGGTCTCCCATTTATTCTCTGTGTGTCTCTGGGCTTCTTAATTAAGCTCTCGCACCCTTAGTTTTCTCATTGGTTGATGGGGATAATAATAATGGGACAATAGGATAGTACCACTCACTAAGTGCTAGTTGTTTATTTACTATGCATATTGTTATTTAGATGATAGTAGTACGTACCAAATGAATATTACAGGTCAGGAGTTCTAGTGAGGGGCAGTGAAGAAGGCTTCGTGGAGGAGGTGGGCTCTGAAGAGTTATCCTTTGTAGGAGTATGTGCATTCCTTTTAAGAGATGGCACCAAAAGAGAAACAATGTTGATAGATTGGAATTTTGTAGATTTTTATCCTTGTTTACATATAGCCCGTCTTCCACGGCCATGTCCTACAAAGTAAAAAGATTCCTGTTAATGGTGTTAGAAACAGTAACAAGACCTTCCTCTCCTGTTTTTCTCATCAGCTTAAAACTCAGATAAAATTATATCTCCTGTTGGCTTGTATCTTTTCTGTTGAGTACACACACACACACACACACACACAGTATACATGGGAGCACATTGCTTTCTTTCCAGGTAATATCACAAGAATTGGGCAGTGAAGAATAATAAAATATCATAACAGAGGTCACCAAAGGAACTTATAAAAAGCTCTACTAATAGGCATTTTTAGTAAATGTCCTGATTTAAATTAATCCAAAACACTGAAAAATCTGAGTTCCTTCCTGAACCTTCAAAGAAAAATTAAATTCTGTTTTATGTATTTTGTGTTGTATGTTTTATTGCGTTTTGATTTTGAAAATTCTTAATTTATGTTTGTTAAGTGTGTTGCCAGAAAACAGGAAGTTAGATTGCTGATACTTTGGCTTTGTGAGAGGACAGATCATTTACAAAGTTCAGTGGAGATTTGCCTGTTACCCTTATTGAGTTTGATTCAGATCTTTGTGGGGTGTGGGCAGGGTTAAGTGTCAAAGGTATTTTTCTTGCTTCCAATAGGGAGTTAGAAAATAGATTGCTTTGGATTTCTGTAGCAACTAATAAAATTAGGTTGTTCCTGTCTGTTTTCTAAGGGGTTCCTGGCTGGCTTAGAGGATGTGGAAGTAACAGCTCTGCTCTAAAATGTCAGTTCTGAATGGTGGTGTCTCGGGGTAGTTCTCTCTCCACAGGTGCAGACTTAGGTCTCTGATGGCACCTGCAGCTTTTGAAATGCAGCTCTTCTTTTACATAGCAAGCGTCTGTTGTTTAGTGCGTCTGCCTTAAAGATATTTGGGTACAAGTAGCAGTTATGAAAAACTGTCACAAGTTGTCTTGGAAGGGAAAACAGGCTCTTCTTTTAGTGCCTCTGTATTACGATTTAAAAGACAGGACTCACTTCTCTCTGCTCGTTAGCATACCTCCATGTTTCTCATTGTTCCCTGCCCCTGTAATGCCAGTGGCATTGATTAATGAATTGACCACAAGTGTTTATGGATTTCCCACCCTATGTCTGATTACTGCACAGTGTTACATGCCCTTGACTGTGAGGGGCTTGCAATCCGATTGAAGGGTGAGGCTATGTTCAGAGACAGGGAATATCAGCCCCTGACGATTTGTATAGACAGTCCTTCGCGAGATTATTGTGAGCGGAGGTCATCCGGGAGGTAAGATTTGGCCAGATCTCCTGCTCTAATGGAAGTCCTCTGTCTGGTCAGAACCTAGGACCCTGAGGCAGGACTGGCTTTCAGGCTGCAGAGCATGGAATTCAGGGTGAAACAAGAGACAACACCCTCTTAAGTGACCCTTAAACCAATGACCCGGTGGGCTGTATGACCAAGGCATGGATCCAAAAGGACTAGGCTGGAGGTTCCGGACCTTTTTTGGAATAAGAGACACTCCCCACCTTTGGAAAATGTATAGGATGCTCAATAAACATTGGTGGAATTGGTTGCTGTTCTAGGCACTAGGGATCTGGGATACCTGACCAGACAAGATCCCTGGTCTCATGGAAATTATAATCTTGCGAGCAAACAGCGCATGCAATTTCAGGACCCCACGTCAGGAGCCTCAGGGTCGGTCAGAAAGAGGCCCGTGGATAAAACAGAAGATGCCCATCAGAGCAGGAAGGTTGCAGAGGGCCTGACTCTGTGGAGCATCACTGCGTTGTTGGAGATGAGCCATAGGTGTTTATTACAATGTATCTGTAGGCTCACCTGTGGGAAGGAGAGCACCGTGAGGGCCCTGACCCTTTGCAGAGAGGACTGGAGCTGGACTTTGAAGGAAGCAGAGCCTTTCTTAAACAGAGGAGGTGTGAGGAGGAAACATTAGGTGGACTGGAGGAGGACAGTCTAAGGAAAACCGGAGATGGGAAAAGATCATGAACTGGAATTCCCTGACGGTCCAGCGGTTAAGACTCCACGCTTTCACTGCAGAGGTCACGGGTTCAATCCCCGGGGAACTAAGATCCCACAAGCCATGCAGCGCGACCAGAAAAAAAAGGTCGTGAACTGCCTGGTTTGTGTGAAAGCAGGGGCACGGGAGGGTGCTGGCTGAAGGTGGGTTTTAGCTAGCAGGTGGTCAGTAACAAAGTATTTTGAGCAGGGTGCTCATAATTCAGTCACTTTAAAGGTGAATCTGTTGCTTCCTAGGGGCAGGTGTTAAGATACTGCAATATCATGCTGAGTAGATGGTAGGCGAATTGATAATGAACCTGTGTTATTCTAGTTTAGTTCTTTAAAAAGTATGGTTATATGGGGGGGTGGGTAAATAAAACAGGATGGATAATTGCTAGAGCTGGCTGATGTGAGAGTTTATTATATGGTTCTCTCTACTTTGGGATATGTTCAGACATTTCCATAATAAAAAGTTAAATTAAAAATAACAAAGTTGGTTACACAACATTGTGAATGTAGTTAATGCCACCGAACTGCATACTTGGAAACGGTTAAGACGGTAGAATTTTGTGTTTTGTATTTTGCCACATTACCTACGAAGGAGTAACATCAGAGTGTGGCTTGCAGCCACAGAACCCACTGCTGGGGCCTCCTCAGGCATGTTTTTATGGGATGAAAGGTCAAGGGAGATCCTGGGCTCCTGCTTTTGTCCTGAGGGGGAAGTTCCAGGTAAAATATTAGAACCACACCAGTTGCGTCGCTTCATGGTTTTGCTAAGAGGAAGCTCAGTCTTAATTAGTGAAGTCTGAATAATGTAATATTTTCAAAGTGTTATAAACATTCTTTCCTTATAGTCACCTGCTGCTTATATAATTGCCACAGCCTTGGTTTCTTCACCCACAAAATAAGGATTTGTTATCATTTATCAAAATAGGGATGATAACGTTTGCAATTGTTATGAAGTTTGAATGAGATAATGAATATGAAGAAATCCAGCACCATTCCCATCTCCCCACACTTCTGCGTATCCTCGTTCAGAGCTAGGTTTGCAAAGTTAATGGCTTCTTTAATGGACAAATCACAGTTGATACATTCATAACTATTCCTGTGTAAACAAGCATATCTAAGTGGCTGACAAAGGATGTTTTCTCAGTATTTACTCTGTCATTTTTTTTAAATAAAAAAATACGAGTAATCACTATGCTAGACAAATTTTTAAGAAGGAGGAAGAGCTCATGATTTTATCCCTTTAATATCACGATTTTATTTTACTTTGTGACTGTTGTATTTACAGAAATAATTTTCCTAGCTCATATTTAAAAAAAACAAATTGTAAACCTAAAAGTCAACTCATTCTGTCCATGTTTTAAGAGACACAAACTCCGACCTTTTCCAGTAGTTTTTTGCTGCCCAGGACCTCGGCATATACTCTCATTGCTTAACTGGGAACTCTGAGGCCTCGGGAGGGACAGTAACTTACATACAACTAGGATGGGAGCCAGAGCTAATCCCCTGCGTCCTGATTCCCAGTGGACTGCTTTCCCCACTGCCTCAGTAGAATCCAGATGAATGAGGTTTTCTGGTACTTGTTCCAGTAGGAAGAGGACCAGTTTCACGCATAATTCTTCATGACTGCCCGTAGCATTTTAATTGCTCGCTATTGTGTCAAAATATTGTCCCCCTGACAGTTGGGATAATGTAAATAGAAAGCAAGAGGAAATAGAAAATTGAATAAATTTGCAAGAAAGCAAGAATGCCTTTGAAATACCTAAAAGACTGACTTACTATCATCAGGAAAACATTTTGATCTCGTGCGTTGTCATGTGTGATATTTGGGGAGGTAGTGATTTCTTGAAGATAGAACCTGTTTAGAATGAAGGAAGAGAGCTCCAGCTCCTGCCGGCCCATCTTCCCAGCCATCCCCACTTCCACACTGAGTGAATTTCTCTGCGGGGCTGGTTTAGGGAAACATCATATCCACGGTTGCTCATTCCCATATCCTTCTGCTCTCTCTCATCTTTATACCTTTGCTTATTCCTTGTTTCAAAAACTTCCTGGATTTTTGGTCTCTGCACCAGGCTTCTTCTCATAAAACTTAATGCAAGAAACAAAAAAGAAGTTAAAACCCACAAAAGATGCACCAGTCAATCAAAGGAAGGGTCTTAACCTACTTGAAAGCTGGTGACCGGGCTTCCCTGGTGGCGCAGTGGTTGAGAGTCCGCCTGCCGGTGCAGGGGACGCAGGTTCGTGCCCCAGTCTGGGAAGATCCCACATGCCGCGGAGCGGCTGGGCCCGTGAGCCATGGCCGCTGAGCCTGCGCGTCCGGAGCCTGTGCTCCGCAACAGGAGAGGCCACAGCAGTGAGAGGCCTGCGAACTGCAAAAAAAAAAAAAATGCTGGTGACCGGAGAAAGTATCACACTTTACAGGAATCGTTGCCTCAGATTGTTTTCCACAGCATTCATTCAATGCCAGGAGACCGTGGAGCATACCACAAAATTTGTGTGGAAAGTTTGACCCAAGAATTTTTATATTCCGCCAAGTTTTGTTATATAGAAAAATAGCAGTGTTAGCAGTGTTCTTTAAAAAAAAAAAAAAAAGGAGGTAGGGATAAAGCATGAACTCTAGGAAAGGCCCATGAACCTTTCTTCAAATACGTACTTAATGACAAAAATCCAGTTGAGTCAAGGGATCAACTGTGTCCCTTCATACATTCAGCAAATGTATATCGACTGCCTGTTGTGTACCAAGCCCTGTTCTAGGCACAGGGAATATAGACGTTTACATTCTGGTGAATAATGGCAAAGCCATCTGTCGTTTAGAATAAATAGTCAAGGCCAAATAATTGTCAAGAATAAAAAGAGAAGGTAACTGTTATAAAACATGGGCATGTAGAAACATTCATAGAGCAAACAGAATTGAGTTTGGGTAGGCGTACTTTCTCATCTTATTTGGGAGCCGGAGATGTGTCTAAACATCAAGAAATAGAGGCTTAAGTATATGATGTAAAATTAGAAAGAACTTGAAAAAAAAAAGAAAGAAGATGCAGTATAAACCCCCAAGGCAACAGAAAAGACAATCCATATAGCAAGAGATAAAAACAGCAGCAAAGCGCTAATAGCTGAAACCATAAAATAAGATGACCAGTTTTAGACCGTACATCTGTACTGTCAGTAAATCCCAATAGAATAAATACCTGTTAAAGTAAAAAGACTCAGACTGTCCCCCACACCAAAATCCTACTGTGTACAATATTCAAGGAGTATTGGACAAAAACAGGTCCTGCGTTTCTAACTACGAGAAAACTAAGCTTGTGATAGAAATGCCAGAAAGTTGAGTTCAAGACACATGGCGTGGGACGTCCCTGGTGGCGCAGTGGTTAAGAATCCGCCTGCCAGTGCAGGGGACACGGGTTCGATCCCTGGTCCGGGAAGATCCCACGTGCCGCGGAGCAACGAAGCCCACACACCTAGAGCCCATGCTCCGCAACAAGAGAAGCCACCACAATGAGAAGACCGAGCACCGCAATGAAGAGTAGCCCCGACGCATCGCAACTAGAGAAAGCCCGCGTGCAGCAACGAAGACCCAACGCAGCCAAAAAAATAATTAAATAAAAGACACACGGCGTAAATGGCTGTAGAGGGAAACATCATAACAACAGAGTGGACAGTCCACAGTGAGGCCATAACAGGTAAACCTGGGGCCAAAGTACTGACCGTATAAAGGCAGGAAGTGCCAGGAGAAACAGAGACTGGGCAGAAGGAGGGAACTGTGACTTGCCTTAGCCCACAACGGGTCGGGGATATGGAAAGTAAAACAAGCATGTGCAAGAGTCAGAGATCTCCTTATTCAGTTTTTTAGCTAAGATATCACCTCCTCAGAGAGGCCTTCCCTGACTACAGTCTAAAGTAGCTTCCCCAGTCACTCTCCACCATACTACCTTTTAATTATCTTTGTAGTACTCATCACTGTCTGCTGACCTCTAATGGTTTATTGTCTTGTTTTTTTGGTTTTTTTAAATTATTTGGCTGAAGTCTCTATGCAAGAGGGACCCTGTTTGTCTTGTTTACTGCCGTAGCCCCAGGGCCTAGAACAGAACAGTGCCTGGCAGATAAGTCATTCTTGATTAAACAGATATCTACTAAGTGTCTGGTATATGTATGTGTGTATATATGTATATCTGGTTCTAGGTGCTCAGAATATTTCCATGAACAAAACAGAGCCCCTTTCCTCGTGGAGTCCTCATTTCTAGCAGAGAGAGTGTGGAAGATAGTAACCATAATAAATAAGTCATGTATAGAATGTTAGAAGAGCTGGGAGAGCTGCCTTAAAGGAATGGTGAGGGGAGACTTCCTTGAGAAGGAGACCTTCGAGCACATGTGACAGGAGGCTTAGCCGTGTAGGCCTCTGAGGCAACAGTTCCAGTCAGAGGAACACAAAAGAATGGGGAGCATTAATATAAGGTTGTAAAGACAAGCGGGGCCTTGAACAGCAAGTGAAGATGCTGGGTCTTATTCGTGAGACTAGAGGTAAAAAACTGGTCTCAGCGTGGTAAGCTCTTTTCCCCCCGATCAGAATCAGTTGGAGCAACACAAGGAATTTAAACTGAAATGTGACCTTGAGCGCCTTGGTCTAATATAAACATTCGTCCTTGTTTTATATATTGTTCTGAGGGTTACAATATGTGCTGATTTCAGTTACTAAAATGTCCATTTAGAACATTCATTAGCACAGATGAATTCAATTATTTCAAATATAGAAGCAAAATACTGTGCAGAATGAAAATATTCGATATAATTAGGCTATTAATGAAAACACTTACATACGCCTGCATGACTGAAAATGAAAACTTAACAGTCTCAAAAGGATGGCGCTAAATATTTACATATCTGTCTGAGACGCACATTTTCAGGTGCTAAAAATATTTATTGTTAATTACTGGAAGGGAAGTCTAGGTTTAATGTAGTAATAAACTTCCATATTTTGTCTCACACCAAAGGCAAAGCCAGTTTTGTAAAGCATTACAGGTAGCCTTTGAAATGAGAACTACTGCTGACATAAAAGGAGACTCTTCCCAGGCAATTAACAGTACCTATTTAGTGAGGGAAAAGTTTTACAGAATGATTAGGAAATGAGAAAGTTGGCAAGTTGGCTTTTATATCTAAATTTTGCATACACGTCTTAAAATTTTCCTTCTAAAGAGTAGCATTCTTGAGGCATTGAGACTGAGTTATATCGAAGTACAGCCACATTTTCTTGGCTAAAGCAAGTCATAAGATCATCCCAGACTTACGGAGAAGGGACTGCCCAACACAAGGGCATAAATACCAGGACATGTTCTGTTGGGGGCCATCCATGTAGCCGACTACTCCACGTGGAGGGACATACGAAGTGTGGAATAAATGCTCTCTGCTGCCACTGTTGCTAATGCCACTAGCATACCCATGTCTAAGTGGGATGGGGGGCTTGGTCTAAGCATAGTAAGCTCTTCTCCCCAAGTGCTTTCTTTCCGATGAGAATCCCTTTTCTCACCTTCCCTGCCACTTCAAAATAAAGTCGGAAGAAGACAGATCAGTGATCAGATTTGGTGGGAAATCTGAGGCCAGTTTTTGTCTGAAAGCGTGTTAATTCCTTGCCTGGCAGTGTACCCCTGTCCCCGAGCTCCCCTTGCTGCCTTTGGGTGGTAGCATGATGATTCTGGGCCCGCACAGCTGACTGTAGCCCTCCTTCCTCACGCTGTAGCCTTGCTCTGTGGTTGTGTCCATATGGTAAATCGCCTTCCTGCCATTGTGGCTGCAAACCAGCTCAACCACCCAGGTGGCTGTGAGTCCTGCGAGTCCCCTCTGGTCCTCCTCTTTGGGACTAGTCATTGCTTCTCCTCGGAGTAGTTGATGAAGGAAGAGCTGTGCCACTCGCATCAGTTAGGATTAGTTCTCACAAAGGGCCACATTTTGAAATAAACGAACTAGAGAAAAGCATTTGGGATCATCTGTGCATTTTCTTATGTGTTTGACTTCTTCATTATCGGAGACGGTATTTTTGTTTCATTTCAGCACATGGGCCCAGACTCCATGGAGCTTACGCTCGTCTTACGCCAGTTTTGAGGGAAAATGTCTTTAGCTCTCACCCTGTGCAGAAATCAGAAGCATGTGATGTGTTGTAATTTAGCTAAAGCAAATAGTGGTTTTTCCCTAGAACTTGCAACAATTGCTGTGAATGAGCAAACGTTTATACAAGGTGTGAAATTAAGTTTCATATAGTCACAAAATGTGAGTCCTCACCAACAGCTCTGAAATCATATTTATATTTTGGGTAACAATTTCAGCGGTGTTCTTTGTCGCAGGTAGGAACCCTGCTGCTCTGAGAAATGATCCCCTTGTCCAGATTTAGCTCTTGATAAAGAAAGCTAGGCTGGAGCTTCTCTGGATCTGGAGCCGGGAGTCCCACCTTTAGGGCTGCCTTTCTGTGAGCATGAAAACCAGATTCCAAGTCGGGGGGCTAACCCCTAAAATAAACCTGGTTTGCATTCTGAATTTGCCTGCTTTCCTATAAGGTGTGTTGCAGGTAAAGGGTCTGATCTTGCCAGGGCCGTGTGTGCAGAGCTCTGGGACACCTAAGACCGGGGCTGTCTCTTTGGAGACCAGGGTTACCAGGGGCTGGGGGGGGAACTGAGGTGGTGGATGCCCCCTGTGGTTCTCTGCTCCAGGTAGGAGATTGCGGGTAAAGGGTCCTGGGGTTTCACTTATTGAGCGTTATCTCTGCGACCAGACAGCTAGAGCTGAGGGCCAGGGTTGGGGTGGGAGTCCAGCTGGGCTCGTGATAATGGTTAAAAGAAGGCGAATAGGAGGTAGAGATTGGGAAGTTGGAGGAGACGGACGGGAGGCTTCGCAGAGGGTACTTGCTGGACTTTGTTAGTACACTGAAAAGAGCCTTTTCAGTTAAGGGGGTGAGCTGGAGCGCTAAGCTGGGTGGGAGCTCAGCTGGAAGAGGCAGTAGAACCTTGGGCAAGTCCCAGCTACTCCGTCTCTTCAACAATTAACTGGGGATGAAAGAAAGTGTGTGGACTAGCGCAGGGGTCACATGTTAATAGCAATTAGAGCTAATAAACAAATTCAGCAAAGTTGTAGGATACAAGATCAATACACAAAAACCAGTTGTATTTCTATACACCAGCAGTTAACAAGCAGAAAACAAAATAAAGAAAACAATTCCATTTATAATAGAATCAAAAAAAGAAAGAAAGAAAGCTCTGCTGATTTCTGGTGAAAACCTGGGATTTAATCCTTGCTTTTAAAATGTGCAAATTCTGTCAAAAAATTTAGGTGACTGAAGCTCTTCCTCCAGGGTTTTATTTCCTCATCTGCTCCATTGAACTGTTTCTTCCACTAACAAGGAATTAAATTGTGTCTTTGCTGACTGCTGTCTCCTGCAAGAAGTGTCAGAATTCCCTGAACTAAGAAGGCTCTCCTTAGCAGCAGTGAAGTAATAGTTAAAGCTCAACGTCTCTTGTGCCTCTTTGAAAAAATGGGACTAGGCACGCTAACGTTTCTCTACAGCTTTCCCACCAAACAGTCAAAACCCATTTTAAAGAGAGAGTTTCCAAGAAGAGCAAAATTCACAAAACGATTGAATATCGTGCACTGATTTTTTTAAAGAACTAATTGGGAAGCAGCAGTGTCTCCTGTCAGAGTCTTCTTGGTAAGTGAAGAGTGATATATTATTTTGTACCCCTTACCTTTTTGCCCTAAGGTCCCATGTGTTTTATGGAAAGACAAAGTGCAGACACATGAAATAGCTTGCTGTGTACAAGAACTGGTGCTGCCAGTCTGTTTTCGGCTCTCCTGAATGCTAGAATCTCTTAATCGGTGCAACCTTCTGCTGATTACAGTAGCCTGTGTTTGGGGGTCAAAATCAGGTGTGCCCTGAGTGAGAGGAAATTTTTGCCTGGTCCAGCATTTGATATTTAATGAACTCGGTGGCTGGTTCATTTCTAAAGCAGTTTAGTGCTTATAGCTATGGCTCTCGTTAGGCAGCAGCTCGATTTCTCTCCTCTCCCCTCCCCTCTACCCAATGTTAAGGCTGTTTTATATATCCTCCCCGCAAGAAACAGTGATTTTCTTGTTAGTGATATATTTGTACTTTTGGCAATTTGAAGACCAAAAGTCATTTAAAGAAATAGTTACAGTTTGAATAAATATCGTATATTAACGCATATATGTGGAACCTAGAAAAATGGTACAGATGAACCGGTTTGCAGGGCAGAAATTGAGACACAGATGTAGAGAACAAACGTATGGACACCAAGGGGGGAAAGTGGCGGGGGTGGTGGTGGTGGTGGTGGGATGAATTGGGGGACTGGGATTGACATGTATACACTGATGTGTATAAAGTTGATGACTGGGACTACCCTGGTGGCGCAGTGGTTAAGAATCCGCCTGCCAATGCAGGGGACATGGGTTCGAGCCCTGGTCCGGGAAGATCCCATTTGCCGTGGAGCAACTAAGCTTGTGCACCACAACTACCGAGCCTGCACTCTAGAGCCCGCGAGCCACAACTACTGAGCCTGCGTGCCACAACTACTGAAGCCTGCATGCCTAGAGCCCGTGCTCCGCACAAGAGAAGCCACCACAGTGAGAAACCCGCACACCACAACGAAGAGTAGCCCCCACTCACTCCAACAGCTCACGTGCAGCAAGGAAGACCCAACCAGCCAAAAATTAAAATAAATTAATTAATTTTAAAAAATAAATAAAATAAAATTGATGGCTAATAAGAACCTGCTGTATAAAAAAATAAATAAAACTCAAAAATGTAAAAAAAATTAAAAAATTAATAAATGAGTATCTTTCCCTTGGGAAAAAAAAAGAAAGAGAAATAGTTACAGTTTGAGCTGAGATTCTCAATTGGAGATCCATATAGTTTTACTATGTTTTCAATAAAAAGTTGAAATGTCAGTATGGGCAGACCAAGCAGCCTAAGGAAAAAGAGATCCTATAGAATCCTGTGGGTGAGTGGATTTTATGATCTGTCTATCCATCCATCTGTGTATCTGTCCGTTTGTCCATCCATCTGTCTTCCTGGGGTCAGGTGCTACTCTGCAAGAAGGTAGGTAACATGGTCTAGTGCAAAGAACCCTGTCCGAAGGTAAGGAATGTTCTGGGATAAGTGACTCTGCCACTGAGCAGATGTGTTTCCAGATGTGTACCCTCCAGACTGGTACAGATGTGTACCCTGGTACAGATGTGTACCCTCCAGACTGGTACATTTGTTGGAATTGAAGAAACTACATTGACACGTCATTATCACGCAAAGTCCATAGTTTACAAAGAGTTCACTCTCGGTGTTGTACATTCTATGGGTTTTGACAAATGTGTAATTACATGTGTCCGCTATCATAGTGTCACACGGAATAGTTTCACTGCCCTAAAAATTATCTGTCCTCTACCAATTCTTCCCCAATAATTTTGTTAATGTTTTATTTTTTTTTAAGTTTTTTAATGGAGAATTTCGAGCATACACAAACTAGTTCTTTCTCCAGTCTCTCCCTTCTTCCTTTCTTTCCTTTCTCTCTTTCTTCTCTCACGATTTTGTTGCTGTTGTTGAAGAGACCAGGTTGTTTGTCCTATGGTTTCCCGTGTTCTGGGTTTTGCTGATTGCATCCTCAAGGTTTTCTTGATCATGTTGCTCTATCCTCTGTATGTACTGTATAGACTGGCAGTTGGATCAAGAAGCTTGGTCAGTCATGTTTGATTTGCTTGTTTTGCCAAGGCTACTTCATCAATGCTCTTGTCTTCTGTCAGGAGGCACAGAATGTCTAGTTGTCTCTCTTTTCTGATGATGCCAGCAGCTGTTTATGGCCGGTGTCTAGAGTCATTAGGGCGCAGAGTGGTAATATTGGGCTGGCTGAAAAGTTCATTCAGGTTTTTCCATAAGATGTTAGAGAAAAACCCGAACAAACTTTCTGGGCAATGCAGTATATTAATACTATCATTCCTTTGTTCATCTACTCGCCGGAATGCTTCTATAAGGACTCACTCCCCCCAGTCAACTGCTTGGTTATCCAGTGGTGCAACTTACTTAGGACAGGCAGAGTAAATGCTTAATTTCCCTTTATCCATCAGTTTTCAAAGTAGGGTTGATTCTCTAGCATCCATCAATAATAACCAATTCACCGTTTTTCTAATTATTTTTAAATTAAAGTTTAAAATTTTTGGTCAGGAACACTCATTTTTGAGATGGCTTAGGTCCTTCCTATGGACCTAGAGCAGCCCACGGCTACTGGGGAGCTGAGGGGTGGAGTGGGTTCCAGAACCCCCGGAGTGGGGGGACAGGCCTTCTTCAGGGGCCGGCCAGAAGAGCAGGTTGGTCTGCACCACCGAGAGCCTGTAGCGGGTGGGCTGGATAAATCACATTGCCCTAATTTGGGTTTTTAAGGAGCTGGAATACTCCTTAGCAATCAGCTGGACCAAAGTACTTTCTTTGGATCTTTCTCTTCTTTTCAATCGTGTTAAAATTCACATAATCTAAAATTTATCACCCTAACCATTTGCAAGTGCACAGTTCAGTGGTATTAAGTACCGTCACATTGTTGTGCAGCCATTAGCACCACCCAGCTCCATAACAGACCAGCTTGCTTTTACACTCAAGGAAAATAAGGCCCTGAGAGACTGTATAAGGCTAAGCAGTCATGGCAAATGGAAACCAAATTTTCCATCTTTCAATACATTTCCGTTTCCAGAAACCAGGCCTTGACCTGACTGCCTTGGGCTCTGGAGCCGTCACTTCCTTATCTGACTTATTCAGTTGCTACTTGACTGCTCTGTGATAGTCACAGGGGCCCCAGTCAGAGGACGTGTCCCAGGTGGAGTGTTCCTGCAGAAGCAGCTGTTGAATAGGGTTCCAGAGACCAGGACTGGATGAACGAGCTGCCTAAGGGTTAACCTTCCTAACTCTGGCTTGGCAGGGCTGTAAAGAATTCTGCTCAAGTTCATCCTTGCGACTGACATCAAAGTAGTACAGCTGCTACTAGAGTCCCAATTAGTGCTTCTCCTGTTTAAATGGAGCTCCTGCAAGTAGAATCTTGAAATAACTGTGTTGTGATCAGGGTTTGGGAGAGCAAAACGGGCGGTGGGGGGGGGGAGGCCTCTTTTATAATTACAGCATTCTTACATAATGATCTGTTTTTTAGTCTTTCCTGATTAGATAATAGCATTGTAGATTACATTCAGAACCAGTTTAGTTTATTGCTGTGTTTGTTATTTGGTTGGATGTCTTTTGGTAGCTATTTCCATAATCACTGCAAACAGTTTATATTTACAGATTTTTAAAAAGCAAGTGATGAGGCAAATTAGTCAAAAGTTCAGCTTATCAAGGAAGAAAAGAGACTTTGAAGATACTTCTTTGCTCACTTCCCTAGATTGCCTTGTTTATCCCAGCAGGATTGGTTTTAATCCATTGGCACGGCCTATCAGTAATGGAAGATTGGATTAGTGATAACATTTGTTCACTGTTTGGTTTCAGGACTAGCATTCGATTAATCCTATCACTCATCCCAGTAATAAAATAACCTAATCCACCTCCCCCCCACCCATGTCTGTTTCATTTTTCTCTTTTTTTCCTCTTGGCCTTTGATTTTTTTTTAAATTTAAATTAATTTTTATTGGAGTATAGTTGCTTTACAATGTTGTGTCAGTTTCTGCTGTACAGCAAAATGAATCAGCTGTGCATATACATATATCCCCTCCTTTTCGGATTTCCTTCCCATTTAGGTCACCACAGAGCATTAAGTGGTTCCCTGTGCTGTGCAGTGTGTTCTCATTAGTTATCTATTTTATGCATAGTATCAATAGTGTATATATGTCAGTCCCAATGCATCCATCTTTATTAAATTCCTTCTTGAGAAATTCTGTTCATTTTGATTTCTGGCTCCCTAGCATCGCTGTGGATTTGGACTCTGCTTTCCAGAGTATTTACCAAGCCTCGGGGCTTTATGTCTTTTGAGAATCGTTGGCCTTTGATTTTAATATCATAACTTATCACCAGCTGATTAGGATAATGGAGAAATAACTGAATCTCTTGCATCATAGCATTTTAGAGTAGGGGTGGGGTTGGATTCCTGGGCTTAGTGAGAGACCAGAGGCTGGTCCTTTCTGGGCTCTAAATTTAGCCAGGTGAACTTGGGCCCACAAGACTTTGGTTCACCCCAGATTCTTCACTTTTAACTATGAGAAGTTGGACTAATGTAGTTCTAAGATCTCTTTTAACTCCTCTCTGTAATATATATTACATATGTATATATGTAATATATATGTAATATAACTCTGGTCCGTATAGAACCTCCTGTCTCCACCAGTTCCTCTGCCCTCACACCCCTTCCTACACAAGCTGCCGACCTCACACCCCACAGTCCTCCATCACAGACCCTGGTGAGTGGAATAGCTGTTGGCCCTGAGAAAGACAGAGATGCTGCCTAGATCCCCTCAGTTCTTAGGCCTTCTCCCTTGGAAGACTGGCAGCTTTCCTGTTATTTGGGTCTGCAAGAGACATCTGGGTGTCCTGCCAATGAACTCCCTCATTTTCCTTTAGTTTTAGTGAATTCCTGTCCCTTGCACCTGAAACCATGAAACTCAGATTGGGACTTGAGCCCATGGTCTTTTTTTTTTTTTTTCCCCCCCCCACGGTACACGGGCCTCTCACTGTTGCGGCCTCTCCCTCTGTGGAGCATAGGCTCCGGACGCGCAGGCTCAGCGGCCATGGCCCATGGGCCCAGCCGCTCCACGGCACGTGGGATCCTCCCGGACCAGGGCACAAACCCCTGTCCCCTGCATCGGCAGGCGGACTCCCAACCACTGCGCCACCAGGGAGGCCCCAACCCATGGTCTTTTAACTGAGATCACACACCTGCTCTCAGGACTTAATGAAGCTCATGTTCTTGATGTCTCGCAGAAAGAATTCAGTGAGAGACACAGTGATAGGTAAGAACTGGCTTTATTTAGAGAGAAACACACTCCACAGAGTGTGGGCCATCTCAGAAGAGACGAGAGAGGCCCCAGGGTACCGGGGTTGTCAGTTTTTATAGGGATGGGTAATTTCATGGCTAATGAATAGAGGAGTATTCCAGCTGTTTTGGGGAAGGGGCGGGGATTTCCAGGAATTGGGTCACTGCCCACTTTTTGACTTTTATGGTCAGACTCGGAACTGTCATGGCACCTCTGGGTGTGTCATTTAGCGTGCTGACGTGTTACAGGGAGCGTATACTGCTGCTCAAGGTCTGGTGGAAGTCTCCTCTGCCATCTTGGGCCTAGTTGGTTGTAACCAGTTTATGTCATGTCCTATGGCTGTGTCGTTCTTTTAAAGGTTGTACCCTGCCCCCTTCCCTCCTGTTTCACACCCAGTCGATCCCAAAGCCATCTGTATCCTCATCATGCCCATGTGTTTCTTGTCTGTGTCATTCCTTATCTTGTCCAGTGTTCCACGTGGATGTTTCTCTTTGCCTCTCTAGACCAGGAACTCTTTGAGGGCAGGGCTTGTATCATGTTCATCTTTGTGCCCCCAGTGCTTTTGACAGTACAGGATGTGGTAAATGTTGGTTAAAAGAATGAATGACTCTAGACACACCTACTTTTTAAACTGAAACCAAGAGAGAGAATATTTGCTCAAACTTTATGAAGCTTGTTTATTTAGAAGCAGCAGCTGGATGAGAACTCAGGACGTTTTATCAAACTTGTGCTTCCCTGTAGCCATTGGTTTTAGTTTTAGTCTCCTTTCTTCTCTGTTAGTTCTTTCCTTGGTGTTCTGGTGAGACAGGAAGGGAGCCAGGCACAACCCTTCAAAGAAGGACACAGCCATAGGACATGACATAAGCTGGTTAGAACCAGCTGGGTCCAAGATGGCAGACGAGTTGACTTCCACTAGACCTTGAGCTCCATTATACGCTCATTAACACATCAGCTAAATGCCACACCCACAGGTGCTGTGACAGTTCTGAGGTTGACCATAAGGTCAAAAAGTGGGCAGTGACCCAATTCCTGGAAATCTCCGCCCCCTTCCCCAAAATCGTTGGAATAATCCTCCCACTCCTTAGCCTGTGAAATTACCCAGCCCATAAGAACTAACCCCCCTATATGTGGGGGGCCTCTCGCCTTCTGAGACGGCTCACACTGTCTGTGGAGTGTGTTTCTCCCAGGGCTGCTCTCACTTTCTGAGACTGACCACATTCTGTCAATGGAATATGTACCTCTCTAAATAAACCTGCTTTCACTTTACTGTGGCTAGCCCTTGAATTCTTTCCTGCACGAAGCCAAGAACCCACACTTGGCGGTCCTGAGACCTGGGACATGACCATCCGCATGTGTCCCAGTCTTTCCTGCCCTCTTTTCTGGCAACACTAGCATGTAGCTGAACTTGTCTTTGCTTCTGCCCACTGTCTGTTGGAGGAATTAATAAGCAATGGGGTTGGCCAGCAAGCTTAAAGGAAAAGTAACACGGTCTGGACAGCCCACTAACCACATTCCTGTATATACTCTTTGTAATATAGAGGGGTGACTGCTTACAATATTAAAAATTAGGGGAACTTATCATAATAGAGGTGTGATGCTAACCTGTTGTTTATTCGGTGATAAAATGGGAGATACATTCCTTTTTAAAAATATTGGCTCCACGATACTATACAAACATACTTGAGTATTCAGCAATCCTTTTCCAACTCACATATTAAAGGATAAAAAATAAATAACAGTAACCAAAACAAGTTTTACGAATGACCGCAAAGTAATTAAGTTTCTTTTTATGGCTTTTTACATTGGCTTAAAGGTCAGCATGAAAATAGATGACAGTTAACTTTAGAACCAAGTGTATCAGGCAGAAAATCGCTTAGGTTCCATTGATCACCCACTCTCACCAAAGTTTTTATGCCTGAATCACGCAGTTCTCCCCGGCACCTTTTGGGTTTGCTGTTCTTAAAAAAAAAAAAAAATGTAGACGCGCTTCTGAACTGATGGAAAATGGAGGCGATCCATAGAAAACCAGCACTGAGGAAGGGATCTCAGATGCACTGACTAGTGAAGGGACAAATAGAGGGTGATCATGGGAGCACAGCTGAATCGGGGAGAAAGTACCCAGTGCAAAAGTAGTGCCCGAGAGCTGAACTGGATGAGAATTTATGCTGCTTGAGTTAACCCATTCTCTCCTGTTAACCCATTTTTCTCTCCTGTGCTACACCATTGGGCATGTGGGCACAAGGAGGCCCCAGTGGGCGTACCGGACACCCCAGATCACACAGTCAAGACTCAAATTCTGCCATTGACTGGCTCCACATCTCTGGACAGGTCACTTCCCTTTGGGCCTGAGTTTTCTCATTTTTTAAATGAAATAATTAAATTTGGCAACTCCAAGCCCTTCTCACTGTAAAAACCCTATCTGCCTGGTTAGATATGATCACACACCCTGACTGACTAGGGTCATGGACAACCTAGCCTAGTAGTAGTACAGGTGGAAGGGAGTGGAAGTCAGTAGATGGACTCCGTATCGCGTGGGAGCCCCAGGTTACTCCTGTTTGATCTGTATAGTCGGCCCTCCGCATGTGCAGATTCAACCAACTGCGGATCGAAACTATTCAGAGGAAAAAAAGTCTAGCAAGTTCCCAAAAGCAACAAAGCATTTAATTGCATTTACAACTATTTATTGAATGCATAGCATTTACATTGTATTAGGTATTAAGTAATCTGGAGACGGTTTAAAGTATACGGGAGGATGTGAGTAGGTTACCTGCAGATGCCGCACCGTTATCTAAATATAAGGGACTTGAGCATCTTCAGATTCTGGTGTCTGGGGGGGGTGTCCTGAACCAATCCCCTGTGGATATCAAGGGACGACTGCATATCAGTTAAGCCTGGTACCTTACTCCACACGTATCAGAAACCCCAGTATAACTAACTTAAACAGCAGGACATTTTATTTACAAGACAATTTATTATAACAGGAAGTTCAAAGATAGGGAGTGTGCTGTGGTGTACTATATTTAATCAAATCTAAGATGTCACCAGCTGTAAGATGTACCCTCATTTTACGTTCCACTGAAAAAGAAAAATCTCCGCCAATTAAACTATGACATACTATTGATTGTAAAAGACATCTGGTTTGAGAGATGATGAAATGTGGGGGAGGAATGTATCTTAGAATCCAGTGAAATACAGTCATTTAGTAGCTCGTGGGCATCGTCTTTCCAGACTGCTCTTCTCAGCATGTTGACCTTTGCCTTTAGTCTTTCTCCCCTTCACGGTTGCAAGATGGCCGCAGCCCATTTGGTCCTGACAAGGTAAAGGCCAGATGGAAGTGTTTCTGCCTATTCTGGTGCCTCCTGTTAAGAAAAAGGAAACCTTTCGCAGAAGCCCTGCAGCTGATTTCCCCACAAGTCTCATTGGCCAAAAGGTCGCACATCACTCAAATGCCCCTTGGCATCTAGGTCATTGCCCAGGGACCCAGAATTACCTCAACTGGATTCACCCTCCGGCTGTGGCTCGGGCTGAGGCTGCCTTCCCTGCAGGATGATATCTGACACAGTTAGGGTTTGGGTTACCAGGAAGAAAGAGGGAATGGACAGATAAGTATTGAAGCAAGAAAGTATACTGACAGAGTTGAGGATTTTTCCAGATAGGAATCGGTGACAGGACGGTGGTTTGTGATTAATGTCAATTATCTTCTTGTTCTGGGCATTTGGGTGTTTGCAGTTTTTTATTGACATATTAAATTGTTTATAAATTCTGTAATAGTAATGACTTCCTATACATTTCAATATAGAAAAGTACATAATCCGTTTTGGAAAAAAATTCTCAGTTTTTTTTCTCCCAGTTTTATTGAGATATAATTGACGTACAGCACTGTGTACGTTTAAGGTGTACAACATAATGATTTGACTTACATACATCATGAAATGATTATCACAATAAGTTTAGTGAACATCCAGCATCTCATATAGATACAAAATGAAAGAAATAGAAAAAAATTTTGCTCCTTGTGATGATAGCTCTTAGGCGTTGCTCTCTTAACAACTTTCCTGTATAACGTACTGCAGTGTTCATTATATTGACCATGTTTACATTTACATTGCATCCCTAGTATTTGTTTATCTTATATAACTGGAAGTTTGTACCTTTTGACCACCATCCAGTTCTCCCTTCCCCCACCCCTGCCTCTGATAATCAGAAATCTGGTCTCTTTTTCTGCAAGTTTGTTTGTTTGTTTTTGAAGTATAATTGACCTACAAGACTGTTAGTTCCTGTTACACAACATCGTGATTTGATGTTTCTGTACACTTCAAAATGATCACCACTGTAAGTCTAATTATAGTATGTCATCATACAAAGATACGACGTAGTTACTGACTGTATTCCCCACACTGCACGTTTCGTACCTGTGACTCATTTATTTTGCAGCTGCAAGTTTGTACCCCTTAATCTCCCCACCTCTTTCCTCTCCCCTCACCCTTTCCTCTGGCAACTGCCTGTTTGTTTCTGTATCTGTAACTCGTTTCTGTTTTATATTTGTTAATTTGTTTTTTAGATTCTTCATTTAAGTGAAATCATGCCGTATTTGTCTTTCTCTGTCTGACATTTCTTTTAGCATAATACCCTCTAGGTCCATCCATGTTGTCACAAATGGCAAGATTTCATTCTTTTTTATGACTGATATTCCTGTGTGTGTGTGTGTGTGTGTGTGTGTGTGTGTGTGTGTGTGTACACATACATACCATATCCTTTTTATCCATTCATCTATTCATGGGCAGTTAGGTTGCTTCCACATCTTGGCTATTGTTAATAATGCTGGAGTGAACACAGGGGTGCATAAATCTTTTCTAATTAGTGTTTTTTGTTTTCTTTGGCTAAATACCCAGGAGTGGAATTGCTGGATCATATGGTGACTCTATTTTTAGATTTTTGAGGAACCTCTACACTGTTTTCCACAGTGGCTGCACCAATTTACATCCCCACCAACAGTACACGAGGGTTCCCTTTTCTCCACATCCTTGCCAACACTTGTTATTTGTTGTCTTTTTTATAATTATTCTGATAAGTGTGAGGTGGTATCTCGTTATGGTTTTGATTTGCATTTCCCTAATGATTGGTGATGTTGAGCATCTTTTCATGTGCCTGTTGGCCATCTGTATGTCTTCTTTGGAAAACATTCTCAATTTTTTTTAAAGCTGTGAAGTTTGTTTCTAAATGCTTGCTGATCGATTATATTATGACATGCTGTTCTTAAAATTCCTTTACAGGTGGATACTAGATAAATGGTGTTTGAACATTCCTTATCTTCCTTCCTGCATACCTTTAGGCTTAATTTTATCATTTTAAATGCTTCAAAACAAATGAAGTCTGTGTTCTTAAGGACCCCACTTTTTATTTGGAATAATGCAGCTGCTTACTCTTTTCCTGATAAAGACCTAGAACATTTTAGACACTGTGGCCCACTTGCTACTTGATAACGAGGCTCTATCCAGCTCAGCCTCTTGGCCTTAACCTTCATGCCCACAGTGCCTCTTTTTTCCCTCAGTGGCTGGGAGGTGACCCATTTCCTCCACCTTTCTCCTGAAAAACGTACCATGATTGCATTATACGTTTCCCACTTCTTCCCTTTGTCAGTGGGTGCTAAGTTTGTTCTTGACTTTCTGAACAGGACCAGTGGAGCAAGCTTGGTAGGCTGCCCAGCATCCAGACTGTAGCTTTTGTGGCACGACAGTTCTTTCTGTGATGCCACCAGGGATTTTCTCCACCTGTGGCCTCTGGAGCATTGCCCCTAGTTGAGCCTCTGTTCATCCAGCTCAGGGGCTTGGAGAGTTCAGGAGAGAAGGACCGTTAGAATCAAAGGCAACACTCATTCGTTCCTTCAGTGGATGTTTGCTGAGCCCCCCGTGTCCGCAAGGCCCAGTGATGGCTGCTGGGGAGGACTCACCGCACAGGTGACACGTCATGTCACGTTGGACTTTGGTGCCCTCAGGAGGAGGGCCTGGCTTTTGAGGAGCTGATTTTTGCTGGAAGTAATGTTTGTTCTTCGCTGCCTTGCAGATATTTCTGTTCTTTGTCCCTTGACGACACAGACATCCCTGCTTGACTGTCTGTCCCTCTGCTTACAGTACAACATCTCTGAAAATCAGCGTTTGATAGAGGAATAGCCTGCTAAACTGTCAGTTTTCGGTAAACCTAAAGACACTATTTTGTAGTGAGGACTTGTTCCAATGAGAAATGGAATATGAAATTTGACCTCATTTCCCACGTAAGGAGAAGGGACAGATCATTTTAGTATTCATTCCTCCAAAAGGATCTGAAATAAATATTCGATGGTTCAAACCTCTTACATTTGAAACCTTTAGGTTTGTGATGGAACAAATCCAATTAGAAGATACCTGTACTAGAGCTAAGATGCTTGGGGGGAAGATAGCAATTGCCAATGTAGGATTTTTTTTTTTTTTTTTTTAACTGAGAGTGTAGTGGGCCTTGCAGTAAACTGTCCTCTGTCACTTACCTGCATAGTCTGTGTGTTTATGGCTTCATTATCTGTGTAGGGAGTGGCCTGAGCCAGGGCATGTGTAAATCAGACTTCTGATGGTGATTTAAATCTGACAGTGCTTTTGAAATTTTATTTTAGAGAAAGAGGGCCCTTTGCATAGAGCACGGTATAGAGATAATCATAGAGAACTGGGAAATTTTCTTCTCATTTCTGGGAAAAGATTGCAATTAGACAGATCATTATGATGGCCAAAATCCAAGAGTGAATGTCTCTTTTCTTCACCTCCACTTTTCCTTCCCCCCAATCTAGTCTGCTAGCGGTATCTCTAAATTACATGTCACATCCCACCCTTCTATCACCACTAATGTGGCCCAGGTCCAAGCTGCTCCCATCTCACACCTGAAGTCCTGCAAACCCCTCTCACTGGTCTCCCTACTTCCATTCTTGCCCCTACACACAGCAGTGTTTTTCCAACATAAATTCAACTTTGTCCCTAATGATTAGACCTTGCAGTGGCTTCCCATCACATTAAGAACAAATTCCAAACTCCTCCTCCGGTCTACAAAGGCCTACATAATGTGGCCCCTGCTTAGTTCCATAGCTTCAGCTCTATCCACTTCCCCCTTGACCTCCCCTATGACCTCCCTCCCCACTACACCTCCCCCCCATCACCCCGCACCTGCTACAGGCTTTTTCCCTGTTCCTGGAACTCTCCAAGCTAGTTCCTGCCTTGAGCCTCGGCACTGTTCCTTCTGCCTCCTCTGCTCTCCCCCGATCAAGCAGCAGGAAGGTACCCCTCACCAATTAACGTTTCCCCTAAATCCGAAATCACCAATATTTGGCCATATTTTCTTTATCTTCTTTTTTCTTTGCTTTTTGCTTTCTTAAAGTTGTTTCTGCTGTAAGGTTTGAAAGCAAATCTCTGACATCATGTCATTTTACTCCTGAATACTTGTTTCTACAAAATAAGGTCATTCACTTCATAATCACAATGTCATTATCACACTTAAAATTAACAGTAGTTCCCTCACATCATGTAATACTCAGCCCATATTCACATTTCCCCAGTTGTCTTGAAAATGTCCTTTTACAGTTGGCTTGCTTTTTTTTTTTTTTTTTTTTTTTTTGCGGTCTGCGGGCCTCTCACTGTTGCGGCCTCTCCCGCTGCGGAGCACAGGCTCCGGACGCGCAGGCTCAGCAGCCATGGCTCACAGGCCCAGCCGCTCCGCGGCATGTGGGACCCTCCCGGACCGGGGCACGAACCCGTGTCCCCTGCATCGGCAGGCGGACTCTCAAACACTGCGCCACCAGGGAAGCCCAGTTGGCTTGCTTTTTATCAGCATCCAGCCAAGGTCCACACAGCACATTTGATTCTCCTACTCCTCACTTGTCTCCTCTCGCCTCCATTTCTCTTACTGTGCTTTCTGTGATGGCTCTTTGCTCTTACGTTTCTTTTAATTTGGTCTGATTTCTAGAGAGTAGTTCTCACATTTTCCTGAATTTTGTTAGTTCTCATTATATATGTTCTTGTTGTCAGGCCGTCTCACTTCTGAGAACTTCTGTTTCTGATTTGTGCTGTTTTTTCAAACCATCAGTTAGTTTTGTTCTTAATTTCTTTTAGCTCCGTGTGAAATAATTGGTTACAGTTTTTATCTGCTTGTGGTCACTTTTTCATGGTGTGGACTACTGGTCTGTTCAATTGCATCTTCTTTTTTCTTGTACTGAGTGGGGCAGGGTCGCATTTCTGTTGCGTCCCAGGGTGGGAAATGGACTTCCCTGATCTGTGGAGGGAGCGTGGCGGCCCAGGTGGCCTCCCCATCTCATAAAGGACCCAGGCATCTGCCTCTCAGAGCTCCATGCCGCATAGGCCTTCCAGGGTGCTGGGGGCCCGGCCTTTAGGTGCTGTGTTTGCTGCTGGGCACTTGCTCTGGACGGCCCGCCCTCCTACCCTTCAGGGCTTCCTCTCCTGCTTCATGGGATTGCCACTCCCAGCACATGCCCTCAGGAGTGAGGGACCTGCCTTTCTGAGTGGAATGTTTGCTGGACGGCTCTACGGCCTGGGCTGACCCATCAGCCCTCGCGGAGCCCTCGTGGGCGTCTGCGATCTTCCTCGCTCAGACGGTGAGAAGACGTACTCAATTTGCCAGCTGTTCCAGCCCCAGGTTTCAGGGCTTCCGCTCTGTTAGAGCCCCTGTTTTTGGAGGAGATGTCTCCTGGTGGCCTGGGGGGGTGTGGCCCTGGGGCCAATCAATTGTCCCTTTTCCCCTCCCACCATCCAGCCTCCCAGCTGCTGACCCTGTGCAGTCCTGCCCACCTGTATTCTTTGGTTCGTGGGGAATTGTTAAAATCAAGTTTTACTGAAGGTTTCATCCACTTCTCACTTGTTGCCGTCTAGTTGCTCTAGTTTCCAGGAGACTGAGAGAGAGTCCAACATTTATGCTGGCTCCGTCTTGACGCAGCCACCCTCACGCGCTGCCATCTCGCCCCCTTTGAGCTCTGTGCACGATGCCCATCGCCACCTGAACAGAAGCTTCTCTTCATTCTCTGGTGGTTTGTCAGGGCTGTCTTACTCGCTCCTGAATCCCCACTGGGCTAGAATGGTGGTGGCCCCATGGCAGTAGATGTGAATCAAGGGCACAGAAGGCCCCACCCCTCTGGCCACCCTATAAATTGTGAAACTTTCCCCAAAAGCTCTAACCCTTTTTACTATGATTATATTACCATGAAAAATAAGTAAAAGAAAAATATTTCTCTAAAATGTTTTGAAAGCCGCTTAGACTAAAAAGTCCAAGATATTAAAATAGTAATGTCACATATACTGACTTAAGTATCATCAGACATTGTAAAATCTAGGTTTACCATGTCCCAGCAAAGAGAACTGACATCTCAGTCTCTGTCTTGCTGTGGTGGAGTCCCTCACTGCACCGTGTGTGTGGACACATACTGTGGCTAAAGACAGAGTAGTAACTGGTGTTTAAGACAGTGCAAACTCTAAATTCACAAAGAGAATGTCTGCATTGGAGAGCCTTCTAATATAGTGGGAAGAAAGACGGCCTTGGAGCCAGAAGCAAAGCAAGATCCTTGCCCTACCTCTGCCCTTAGGAATTACGTGACCTTGGGCCTAATTATGTGACCTTGGGCCTACTGCTTAATGCCACTAGGTTTCCATCCATCAGAAGATAAGGGGGTTGGGTTCCTTTCAGCTCTGATAGATATCTGTTAGCTTAAGACCCATTCCAGCCCCTGAGTATAAGAGTCATGAGACACAAGTGTTTTCTGAGTTGGAGTCTCTGCTATAAATGTAATCTGATAATGAAAGCAGAAGTGATACCTTAAAAAAAAAATGCACTTCGGTTTAATTTGACAATTATCCGTTTGCAAGTAGCCATTGAGCATTTTTTTTGTTGATTCACAGCAGTGCTGTCTTGGGGGATACATTTAAGAGAGATTTCTTGGTGAAGTACAGTTCCAAAAATAGTACCAGGCATTTCTGAAATTTTTGAATTAACACCCACAAATTGGAATGGCCCAGGGTTTGTATCTTGAGTAAGCTTACGGCATATTGTTTATTCAAGCACAAAGATTCTTGCATGGAGTAGAACGCAATGTGAGAAGTGTTCGATTCCTGATACAGTGACAGTGGTCACTGTGCACGTGGAGCGCGTGTTGTGTTCCAGACCCTGTGCCAGGCACTCGTTACATGCAGTGCTACTTAGCCACGCTCTGAGGAAAATACTATTATTGTTCTTGTTTTACAGATGAAGAAACTGGGATGCGAGAAAGTGAACGAGGGCCACACAGCTAGTGAAGAGTGACAGAGGTCAAGTTCTAGCGAGCATTCAGATAGTACTTACTGGGTGCTTCCCTCTAGTCTTAGGACTCTGCATTTATTAAGCCATTTAATCCTTCCAAAATCCCTGTGAGGTTGGTACTATTATGTTTCCTTAACACATGAGGAAACTGAGGCACAGAGAGGTTAGGTGACTCAACCAAGGTCACATAGTTAGAGTCAGAGCGAGGATTTGAACTAGGGCAGTCAGTGTCCAGAGTCCAGGTTCTTGTCCGCGGTTCGATGTTGCCCGGCATCAGTACGGTGACTGACATAAAGACTCCAAATTCTTACTTTCAACCATGTCACTGGAAATGCTACTAGAAGAGCAAAAGAATCCTCAGAAACTGTAAAAGTCGTTCTTCCTTTACGTTAGGGACAACATTGAGTTTTTAGCCCTATTGCAAGTGACTTGAAATTCAGCAAAAAGAAAACTTCCACCTGCCGGGTCCTTAAAATCTTGAGTTTGGGATTAGCAGGAATGCACTCTTAATCTTAGGTGAAAGGACCATATCGCGCTTGTAGATACCTGTGGTCACCAAGACTCATTAAAGACTCCTGAATCCCTGATGATCACCCGCTGTCTTGCTGATGCTTGGTTGCTGTGCACTGGAGCGTTAATATTTGAAAGACAGTAATTTAAAAAGAGAATTCCCCCAGTTTTTTGGGGGAGGAGGGGTGGTGACATCTAAAATTAGTGACATTTTTTATGAGAAATTTGAGAATACGTATCGAAAAATGAGAGTGGCCGAGACGTCATTTAAATGGAATCCTTTATTTTTTGTTGTTTGAACGTTTCTTAACTTTGGGTTTGTGTTTAAGAAAAAGTGAAGCCCGGCGATACTTTTTTTTTTTAATAAATTTATTTATTTATTTACTTTTGGCTGCGTTGAGACTTCGTTGCTTCGCCCAGGCTTTCTCTAGTTGCGGCGAGCAGGGGCTACTCTTCGTTTCGGTGCGCGGGCTTCTCATCTCGCTGGCTTCTCTTGTTGTGGAGCACGGGCTCTAGGTGCACAGGCTTCAGTAGTTGTGGCTCGCAGGCTCTAGAGCGCAGGCTCAGTAGTTGTGGCGCACGGGCTTAGTTGCTCCGCGGCACATGGGATCTTTCCGGACCAGGACTCGAACCCATGTCCCCTGCATTGGCAGGCGGATTCTTAACCACTGCACCACCAGGGAAGTCCCGGCAATACTTTTGAACATAAGATAGCCCAAGATTTTGGTGGACACGTAGACCCCACGGAGACAAACCCAGGCTCTGTGTCTTTGCTGGACTCGGCTCCGGGGCCGCCTGTGAGCCAGAGCACTGACCCAGGAACCGTAGATGCCAGAGCAGGGCCGAGACCACCAGATCCAGTGTGACGGCCTCGCCCCGTGGTTATTGAGCTGATTGCTTGCAAAGTCTTCAGTGGTTTTTCAACTTGAAAAGAACAAATTGGAAATAAATAAATTGATCCATTGACCTGTTACAGGAAGGTTCCCACTGTGCTTAGTACCCCCAAATCATTTCAGATAAGGTTGACTAAGCCACACTGTGATAGATTTTCAGGGTAATAAGTGGACCATAAAATGACCATTAACCAACTTGCTTTGTTTATGAGAGGCAGGCTCTTAATGCCACTGGCCTCGTGCTGGAAGCATATTCCACTGTGGTCTGTTTCATCCCTGTGAAGTCATTGATCAGATGAAAATGACCAGTTAGCAAGTAAGTGTTTCCTGGGCTGCAGGCTTTATGAATAATGTGTTCTTCAGTTAAAAACAGCACTTTAAGCAGTTGTTTAAACCTAACCATTTGGGAATGAGGGAGAGAGCTTCATGAATAATTTATTTGCAAAAGAAAAAATTAAGGGATCTGAATTTTCTCACCTTCCCAAACCTTTTTTACATTAAGTGAAAATACCTATAAATGATATAGATCGAGGTAAATAAAATTCGTAATGCATACATGATATCTCTAAGTTTATATACTTTCACTTTTAAAAAACCTTTCCTGAGAAAGGTACAGTCACATAAATACAGTGAGTTTAAAATAACTGAGAATGGAATTGCTGGAGGGGTTGAGGTATTTTAGAATGTAACATTGAACGTGCATTAGCGTAGTGCTGTGGGAAAGCTTGAAATATGGTTAATACATCCTTGTGTCGAAAGGACTCCATCAGAGCAGACCAGTTTGATTGCTTGTGCCTAAACCTTATGCTGTCCACTTTCTAAAACAGTCCACCATCTTATAAGAATTGCACATCCTTGGTTCAAGGTTTAAATAAGAGAGATTGGGACAGGGGTTAGGTACCAACATCACAAGACCACGATCTCCCCACCACCACCACCGCCAACTCCCCTCTTCTTCCTCTTGTTCTTACATCATTAAAAATCCCCATGGTGGGCTTCCCTGGTGGCGCAGTGGTTGAGAGTCCGCCTGCCGATGCAGGGGACACGGGTTCATGCCCCGGTCTGGGAAGATCCCACATGCCGCGGAGCAGCTGGGCCCGTGAGCCATGGCCACTGAGCCTGCGTGTCCGGAGCCTGTGCTCCGCAACAGGAGAGGCCACAGCAGTGAGAGGCCTGCGTACTGCAAAAAAAAAAAAAAAAAAAAATCCCCATGGTGCTTTATTTGTGGGCCTGACAAGGGGCCAAAGTGATTTGCCTTCAGTGGATGAAATTTTCGTTGACCATCTTGGCATTGAAGGAATTAACAAAGGCACAGATGAGCCGGGATGCTGCCTCACAGTCGTACATCGTCACCACCACCGCCACTACCACCACCTCAGGCAGCTGTTGTTTTTTGAGTAATTACCCGGTTTCAGGCACTGTTCTAAGTAGTTCACACCTTATTTAATCCTAACAACCTTCTGAGCTAAATGCAACCATTACCATCATTTTTTAGTTGAGGAAACTGAAGCTGAGAGTGTTTACTTACTTGCCCAAGTTCCCCAGAGCCCATGTGTTCACCCCTTTCAGCATCTCTGCTGCTTTCTCCATTGCCTCACAGTCAGACTGGAGGGACTTAATGCCAGGTGGGTCACCAGCCTCGTATAGGGGCGCACTCACTTAGTCACTGTTCAGTTTCTGGCCCCCATAACAAATTGTTACATAGTCAAGAACCAAGACGCATGAGCGAGGGCCTCACTGATGTTGCTGTTGTCATTTCCCCAGACTGTCAGAGACCCTCCTGCAGAGCCCATTTTCTTTGGGTTGTCAGGGTAACGCGTTTGGAAACATGCAGCACACACACTAACAACAGCCAGGAGCCAATGCTTACATAACAGGAAAAGAAACCGGAAAAAAAACAACTTTAAATATAAAGCACAAGGGCTTGAGTTGATGCCTGTAACGTTAATAAAATAATTTGTTTTCTTGTTAGCAATAAATATGCCTGTGTTTTAAAAAGATAGTCATAAAAGTGAATAAAATTAAATTCAGGCATCCAAAGACATAGGCGTGAGGCCTCTGAAACCTTTGCTGACGAGGAAGAGCCCATTGTCCGGTAGTGGTAGACGAATGAGGCCAGGCTGCAGGGACTGAGTCCTGCCCCTTACAGCTGTTGGTATCAGAAATCCTTTTGCCATGACACAGGGATCATGGTTGTTCCCATCTTCTTTTTCTGCTTGCTGCTTCTGAGGGCTTTAAAAAATGTCATGTTTAAGGTGCGGCCCTCCCATTTTGAGCCAGTCACACTTGAAAAATATACCCTGAAATTATCTAAACTTAATTTCTGGCCATTTTGTTTCAGAAATACTAACCCCAGGGGGTCCTTGTTCTCTCCACTAAAACTTGATCTATTTGGAAAAATTCCATTTACTCTCTGTAGAAACTGACTGGACATGGCTCCTGTGAATGATACGGTTGTTATTATCCCTGAACACTGTAAAAATGAGCTTTCAAACAGTTGGGTTGGACCCAAACAGAAAGTGATGTATGGCTTGAAAATGGTCTCGTTGAACATGATGCTTCAATATTTTACTGACCAGTGCAGCGCAGGTTTTCGAAATACATGTTCAGTTTTTTGAAGTTTTATCTTTAGAGTAGAAACTTCCTCACAAACCAAAATAGATGAATCCAGCGTGTTCGAATCAATGCTGAAGTGTCATCCACATCTGCAGAATGAAAATCATTAGCCCGTTACTTGAAATCCACATAAAATGAAACCATTTTACTCTACTCTTCATCCAGCTTTACCTCTTCACAGAAGGGAATAGTGCTGAAAATGCGTGTAACTGGATTATTTTTTTTTTCCAAAAGTTTTTCAGAAAATACTAAAGCAGATACTGAGCATGGGGCAGCATCCCGCCTAGATTGAGTTGAGTACGTCCAAGCGTGCATTTAACACAAACTCATTATTTCTCCAAAGTCTGTGCTTGAAAATAGATCGAGGAGATTTCTCCAAACCGTGTGGCATAATTTCAAGTACATTTAAACTATGACCAGAATGTTTTGTTGGAAAAATGAGAGTGGATAAGGATATTGTAAAAACTGCAGTGGAAAAATACAATGACGACTTTTTTACACGTGACTCTAAGAGGCTCTTAACTCTGTCTTTTGGAAGAGTTTACTGGTTCGTAACATTTATTAGTAGCCACATATCTAGGACCGGAAGAGATTCAGAAGGTCTGCATTCTAATCCCAGCTTGGTCTACAACCAGCTAGAAGGCTTTACCCAAGCCTGCCAGCCTCTGCGCCCCAGTTTCACTTCCAAAGAGTAAAGAATTTGGACTAGCCGTCCTCCCAGTTGCATTCCAGCTCCAGAATTATATGATTCTTTGGGGGGGCTCTTATTATGATTCTTAAATCTGTCAACTCTTGGACTGTATTTCCAAAAATGGCAGATTCACTAAAGTCCTTCTCATGGAGAAAAAAAGTGCTGGGAGTGACACTGTATGCGCTGTCATCTCAGAGAGTGAGCAAAAAGCCTTTTAGCCTGAGAGCGTTTGGGTCCCAGTGGGCATGCGTGGGCTCTGCTAGCTTAGGTATTTCCCCTTACCTAAGGGTATGGGATCCCTTGGGATCCCTCAGCTAGTTAATGAAGGTGCGAGTTCTGCCCTGTACCCTGCTGCCTTCATTAGGCCTTGGAATGCAGAGGCCAATGGTCAGTCATCATTTACAGTGGAAATCTGAAAAAAGTCGTGCTTCCCAGAGCTGTCAGCAGGCCCTTAGAACTTTCCTGAAAATGATGAAAAGTTTCTGAGTCGTGCTAATGAAGCTTAAACACTTTACACTGTTTAACAACAAATAATGTGCCCGTTTGGAACTCAACAAAGGAAGCTTTGAATTAGGACTGAAAAATGTCATAGAGCATTGCGGGCAGGGAGGACATACTGTTCTCTGGGTGTGGTGTGTATCACCCAGAGCACCTCCCAGACGGCTGCCTTTCTTTTCTCCAAAACAAGTCGCCATTATCTTGATTTCTTGCCCGCTGCAGCAGATTGCAGGCCATTTTAACAGGCTTGTGATGGTTTTAAATGTCAAGAGTTTTGCCCAGTGGGCAAAACCCTCACTTATTCCAGAGGGTTACAAGTGTTGAAAAGCAGGAGTTTAACCTCCTTGTTTTCATCCTCCCTTAGATCAGAACAGACCTCTCTGATGGCACACCTCTGCTGTTCTGAACTGTGGCAGGAATAACTCCGGGCATAATTAGGCAGGTGTCAGGTTTAACCCTGAATGCCTCTACAGGCGGTCACTTCCTCGCCTCCTGGCAGCCTCTCTACTCTGCTGGCGATGCTTCCACTTGTAAAGTTGTGCCTGATATTTAACCTCGGTGTTCCCTGCTGGAACTCTCTCTTATTATTCTCATCGACCGAGAATAATTGATCTGTCTTCACTCAGCAACTTCCATTTGCACGTTTCAGGAGTAGCTGTATCATCTCCTCTCTGTTAGAGACAGACTCTCTCCCCTGGTTGCTAAGTCTTTGTACACCTTGTTTCCAAAAAGGATTCCTTGGTGTGTTCATCTTCTAAGCACACCCTCCAATTTGTCATCCCTTTGTTATTATTCACGTTGGTACTACACCCTTTTTTACCAAAATGGAATGATTCCCTCTCCTTTTACACGTAATCCTCCGGATTAACACAACTCCAAGGGTTTGACTTGGACACCATTGTGTTGTCGACTCATTCACAGGGTGATTCACTGTGTCCTCCGTGTCGAGGACAACGGAGGGATCCGAGCAGGAGAAACGGACATTCCATCACTACGAGCTGCGTCCCCAATGCACGTGCACACCTGCACACACACACACCCCTTCACGGGTCAGAACTGAGTTAAAGCCTTCATAGGGTAGGTGTATATGGTGATATTTGGAGCATTACGTGGAGCGATGGATATAACGTAACCAAATCTGAGTTATGGCTGCCTCTGTTGGTTGTAACAGATCTTCTGTTTACGAGCGTGGGTGTCTGAAGTTTAAGAATTGAAGGACCTGTATGCTTATGTTCCTGACTTCTATTCCTAAAGTCATTAGCATTCAAGTAAATATTTGATTTTATCTATTTTATTCTCAGATCCTCAGGTGAAAGCTGTATTCCTTGTGTGCCCGTTAATTACACGAGCCCTGGAGCATTCTGCTCAGCCACAGGAAATATTCACATGTGAGCTCTAGCAGGTGGAATCCTTCCTGTAAATTTCCTTGATTACAGAATTGCTGTTTCCTGGGGTTCTTGTTAAGACACTCATCTTTAGTCCTAAGACTTGGTTGCAGGAATCCTTTCTAGTTATACGTTTCTTCAGACATTTCTAGCAATGGGCCCCACTAGACAGTGACAAAGGCAATGTGTTTTATGCCAGGACTGTATACTTGAAATAGTCTTGCTGTTAAAACACTGGTGAATTTTACTAAAGTACAATAGATTTCAATTATTCACAAAGGTTAAGGAATGGGGTGTTCTGACTGATTGAATTTTCTAGAATAATCACCATATGTACCATTTGAAGATGGATAGTCTTTAGAAACTGTATAATTGCTTCTTTGTGCATATAGTAAGCTCTCAGGGAGTGTATATTGAACTGACCAGAGCTGGAAGGACCTTTAGAGATCATCTAGTCCAAAGAAGAGGAAACCAAAGCTGGAAGGGCTAGATGATTTGCCCGCTGTGGCCCTGTGAGTGAGCAGGAGAACCAGGATAGAGCCCAGATCTTTCTACACTTAATCCAGGATTCTCTCAGCTATGCACACTGCCCTACACACTTTGGGCTAAGATGGGGTGATGGAGAAAATGGTGGCACCAGTAATTTGCCTCACTTAGTAGAGCTAGAACTTGAACCCATCCAGTGCGACTCGCGATCTTATGATCTGAACTACAGTACCGCCTTCTTAAAATATTTGTTGTTCCCTTTCCATCTGAAAAGAAAGTATCCAAAAATTGTTCCCAGGGAAATATCTTGCTTTACTAGTAATGTACAGGTCTAAACATATCCAAAATATCTTCTATATTTAAATGCATGTGAAATGCTTAATAATCCAGGTGGGCAAATACGGAGGCCAAAAGAGCATCACAGTATGAGGTTGTCCTGCTGAAATTCTGCTGCTGTGGGCATGTTTGGTATGTGAAGGCTGCATCTCCTCTCGTACTTTCTATGGATTCCTGTCCATTTACACCGAAGTTGTAAGGACTGGTCCCAGGCTCTGATGAGAAGACAGTGATGATGATGAAACCCACCTTTGCACCTGAGCCTTTGAGCACTGTGACTGCCATGCTGCCCCTGCCCCTCGCCTGGTGTAGGGCTGCATTGTTGCACATGGTCTTCCTGACACTCACACAGGCTTAGTGCAGCAAACCAAGCTCTCACCACCTAGAGTCCCCAGGGGATCCAGTCTCTCTCCTTGTCTCCCGAAGACTTATCTAAAGTGACTTAATTTGACTCTCACCCCATTAATATTTGACGGTAGTGCAGAGAATTCAACACATATTCTAAACATTTTAAAAAAGCAGCCTTAATGAAGTATAATTTACACAAAATGCACCCTTTTATGCCGAATGATATTCCATTTTATGTATACACCACAACATGGGGTGATTTTTCAATGTTAATTCAACTTTGCCTTTCTAGAGCTCACTTGATCGTGACGTATTGTCTTTTTTATGTATTGCTGGATTCTGTTTGCTAATATTTTGTTAAGGGATTTTATGTCTTTGTTTATGAGGAATATAGTCTGTAGTTTTCTCTGTTTGTAATGTGCTTTTGTCTGGTTTCAGTGTGAGGGTATTCTGGCCGCATCAAATCAGTTGAGCGTGTTCCTTCTTCCTCTGTTTCCTTAAGATTGGTATTATCGCTTCCCTAAATTTTGGTTAGAATTAACCAGTGAATCCATGCGGGCCTGGAGTTTTCTGTATGTGGAGACTTTTGATAACAAATTTAATGAATAAAAAAAGATGGAGGGCAAGTTAGATTTTTATTTCTTCTTATATCAATTATATAATCTATATCTTTCAAAGACTGTTCATCTCATCTAACTTGTCGAATTTGTTTGCACAAAGTTGTTTGTAACATTCTTTTATTATCCTTTTAATGTCTCTAGAATGAGTGATGTTTTCTTGTTCATTCCTGATATTGGTAAGTTGTGTCTTGTTTCTTTTTCTTTGATCAGTCTAGCTAGAAATTTCTCAATTTTATTTATTTATTTTCCAAATTATCTGCTCTTGATTTCAGTGATTTTTCTCTATTGTGTTCATTACTGAGAGGCCTGTTGTTGACTGTTTTGAGGAACATTTTCTGGATGAAGTCACCCTTCCAAGCTTTTTGTTTGTTTGTTTGTTTTTTCAAATCATTCTTATGACCTTCCTTGTTGTAAATGATGGGCTTTGTTCCTCTGAAGTTTTCCCCTTTCCCTGGGCAGAGGAAAGTTTCCTTGGGATGGGAGTGCTGTGGGAGAGGAACAAGTAGGCAGGACGCAGGGGGGTGAGCAAGAGGGTCAGATTGATTGACTTTATTTCTCCTCTGATGTGCAGTGTAAAAGCTTGTGCCAGGATTTGAAAGACTGCCGCAAGATTTCTCAGCTTACGGCAATACGGTAAATGTTGAGTCGGCCCCGGTTTGGTGAGGCCACCGTAAACCTGTAGGGCGTGCCCTCTGAGAGTTTGTTCAGGGCGCCGTAAGCGTCTTTTACCTGCCACCGGTAGATTCCTAGATTTGGCTCCACTGGGAGAAATCTATTCTGGTACAAGTTTTAACTCCTTCGAGGGTGGCAAAAGGAATTCTGGAGCCCGTGGCCATGCATGCCGGTGCCCGAGTGGAAGCCATTTTATTTTCTGTTAAGAAGGCCCCGGTCCCGTGCTCACGTAGCAGATTCCCAGACGCGCTTTCTCGTGTAGTCAGCTCCCAGGGTGATGGATCAGCCAGAGCCCGTGCCTCGCGGTATTGCTGACCTAAACACCTACCCCCTCCTAGGATGCTTAGCTATAGCTCCTCTTTTCAATAGCTCCAGATGTATGGGTGAAAACTTTCTTTTTTTTAAGGTCTAAAACTGAAGATTCATTAAGAATGGAAAAACCCCCGCAATCTACAAAGACAAGCAAAACCTTTTTGAAACAAAGCTGTTTAATTACCTGCCTTATTTGAAGGGCGTTTCTACACTCGGTCATTTTCAACCACCTATAGGATTTTTGCCGTAATCTTTGGTCAGCTGTTCTATTATTTGCGTAATATTTTTCTTTAAATAAACTCATTTTTAAAACTTAACCCCTTTCTAAGAAGTAATATCTATGAGATCACAGGTTTTATTTGCTCCTTACATACTTTTCTGTGTACCTTGAAAGTGTTCATCCACAGATCACCTAACCCCACCCCACATGCCGCGCTGTGAGTTTCATGTCACGCTTTGGAAATTGTTGGTCTGGGGCAAATGTGAACTGGACAGTGAACTTAGAGGGAGAAGCAAACTAGCGCTTGGCAGTGGTCTGAGAAGGAACGGTTTGTGCCTGCAGCGTGGAGGGGCGTGGCCCCTTTACGGAGAAGGGGGCACTGAGAGGAGGAGAAGAGTGGGTAACAGTTTCTCAGTGAGGCAGATACTTTCATTATGATCCCATTATTCTGTTTAAAGCCATGAATTTCAAAAGTAGTCACGTCCACAGTTAGAACACTCCAGGAGACACTTGTTATACGAATGATGTTGAATTAAAGTGCTAAGCAGAGTGTATGTGAAGTTTTACTTCATTACCAATTTAGAATAGTCGTGTCACTACTGTTCTCAATTAGTTGAACTATTTTTGAATTTATTTTTCCGATTTCTGGTTCTAGCGGGAGAATTGCAAGGTTGGTTGGAACGTCATAGGATTTATTTGAGGGGAACCTTTTAGAGTTCCGGGAGGCGTCTCCAGCAAAGAGGCGGTCTCCAGTTTGAGGAGGTCTTTTCTAAAGGGCCTGTTTCCAGAGGTGCAGGCAGGTGTGGGAAAACACAGGGACTAGTGCAATAGCCCAGGCCGGCCCTTCCCCTGAGGGGTGCGGGGAGAGTGTGGTTACAGGAACCTAGCATGAAAGGGAGCGGGCTGTGAGCTCTGAGGGTCATTTTCGCAGATCCGACAGAGGTGACTGATTTAACAACTATTGTAAATTGGTCTTGCTGGAAAGTTCGATGTGGGTGTTTTGTTTGTTTGGGTTTTTTCCCCCTCTCTGTAACATGGAAGGGCTCGCAGAGGAGGTAGATGTTGAGTGAAATCAGAATTCTTTCCCAAGCTTAATACATTGTTTCAGCATTTTAGGGAAAACTAGGACCCACCAATATCTGAATAAATTTTTTTAAAGTATTTATTTATTTATTTGGTTGCACCAGCTCTTAGTTGCAGCAGGCAGCCTCCTTAGTTGCAGCTCAAGGGTTCCTTAGTTGCAGCAGGCAGCCTCCTTAGTTGTGGCACATGGGCTCTTTAGTTGTGGCATACGAACTCTTAGTTGCGGCACGCATGTGGGATCTAGTTCCCTGACCAGGGATCAAAGCCAGACCCCCTGCATTGGAAGTGCAGAGTCTTAGCCACTTATCCACTGTAGGGAAGTCCCCCTGAATAAATTTTTAATGCAAGAAGAACAGACGTTGAGAAAAACGTCTACCTTTTAGTTATTAATGTAAAGTAAAATGCAAAACAAGTATTCACCTTTCACCCCTTCCTGTAACCTACCAACTTTGCGCTTTGATTTTCTCCCAACTGGGGAATGGAAGGAAATTTAACTTAGTTGTCCTGTTTTTTCCTGGAAATAAGCCTGTGATCTTGAAGGAAAATGGCTTGTAACCAAATGAAGTGTGAGCCCCCTGAGGGCGGAGACCACCTGAGCATCACTGTGTCCCTGGGCTCAGTTAGGCACCGAGTGGATATTTACTGAACGACTGGGAAGAGAGAAGATCATGCATTGATTCCATTTTGTCAATACGCTACTCAAAACTTTCTCAGTTGTCTCATAAAGCCCGGGGAATGACAAAAAGGCAATCTGCTTTTTCCGTGCAATCCTCACAGACCTATAAAAGCACTGTGATGTGCAGGAAAGCCCTGGAATGGGGATCAGAGACGTCAGTTCTGGGCCCGGCTCTGCCATTTAGCTGTGCTGTTACCTCGGGCAGGTCACTTAACCTCCTTTTTTCTGTCATTTATGAAGTAGGAGTTTGGCACTTGCCCTTCTTATTTTACAGAGTTAGTGAGAGATCGAATGAGATAAAGAATACAAAAGTGCTTTGAAAACTGGAAAGCAAGGCCTACTTTCCTGCTCAACCTGACTCTTCTCCAGCAGAAAGCACAGACTGGACCTGTCCCTCCAGAGAAAGCCTGCTGTGAGCCAGCTAATACAATTTATTTATTTTTAATCCTTAGTACTTAAGATCATTCCCTGAACACAGTAATTATTGACAACTATAGGCACTCAATAAATATTTGTTAATAGATAATAGGGGTAGTTTACAGACTGAATTCTTTACCTCTCTAAATCATGCTAAGTCGTGTATAAGAAGAATTCTGTCTTTATGATGGTATTTGCCATGTGTTCCAGTTCATACATACCCAGGGCTTACTGGGCTGCTGGACACCCAATGGAAGAAGGAAGGTTAGTTTCTGTATTTCAGTATATGGTGAGTGTTTGCGCGTTTATTTCAACTTATGGAAATGGAGGTGGCTTTTGTTTGCTTGCCCAGGTGTTTCTCCCAGATTTGTTCAGGTCACACATTCACGTAGTTCAAAGTTCATAAGCTACTCAGGAGAGAAGAGGGGAAAGCTCCCCTTCTACTTCTGTGGCCTGGCTACAGTTCCACTCCGAGGAAGCAGGTCTTCCTACTCTTGACAGCCATGTCTGCTTAGGTGTTGAGTTTCCATAAAGAGATTTTGAAGTTTTGAGTGTCTTTTCTTGAAAGAGAATAACAGTAGGTAGCTAGCTAGCTGGGTAGAGGTGGCAAGGGAGGGAGTGTGGTGAGAGACGGTGGAGGAATCTTAGCTTCTCTTTCTGTCTGTCACTCGTCTAGTCTTGCTTTTTTACGTACAGTTAGAGAATAACTAAACATCTCTGACCTACGTGATGATACAAATATTTTACAAACCTGAGAAATTTGGCCAAAGTGGAGGAAGTGAGCAAGTTTGACCTAAGTTTCCAATCCTGTTTCTTCAGCATATTGAGATTGATAGTTGGAGTTTCAGGCAGTCTCATTCTCATGAAGTAATTAAACAAACCCCCTTCTGTTTGCACCCACTGGCAAAGTCCTCTTGGTCTCATCATTCTGGACAGGTGTGGAGGAAAATCTTAAATTATTTTCAGATGGTGCAAATTACTCCTTTTTTTTGTTTTTTGTTATCTGCCGGGCATTACCCTTTCCCCAGAAAGGTGGTTTATTAATATATGATTTCCTAACTTTCAGATTTTGTACGGGTGGAGAAAATGAACTGCATGTATCGTACACACTGTGTGGGGTAAATGCTATTTAAATCTGGTCGGAGCTGCTAAACGTCTCGCTAACACGGGATCACTGGCTAGAGTCCAGGTTTGTTGGGGTTTTTTTGTTTTTTTTTCCTTTGAGGGGGGGGTCAGACTTTAGAGAACTAAGCCATCTGTCCAGCAAGTTATTTTAAGGCTTTAATAACAGGTACCCTGCAATATATTTCAGTGTGTAGGGGAGACAACTAATGTTTTGCAAAACCGATATCTTTAGAAATGTCTTCCACATTCTGTTTTGTTATCATTTTGGTATTGTAATCCTGATTTGATAGCACACATCTTTGTCCTAATGTTTTTGCAGAATTAATTAGTTCATTAAAAGCAGCATTTGAAAACTGGCATGTCAGTAACACAATGCATGCCTTCAGAACGCTCTTCCTTCTTAGAAGCATCGAGCTGCTCCTAAAACAGATGCAGGGATCTTGTAGCTGCGTATTAAGCTTTAAGACTTTGAAGACTCTCTGCTGCCTTCTTTGAGGTGCGTTCTGAGGGGCTCTGTGGTTGCCGTTGTTAGTGACTTTTGATGGCTAATGCAGTGAACTCAACACGTCACATCTTCACCTGCTAAAGAGAACTTTGCATTGTAGTTGTTTCATAACCGCCTAACTGGCGTCTGCATAGCTTACTTTTAATGTCCTGTCTGCTCCTTCGGCAAATATTTAAGGAGTGCCTGGTGGGTACCAGGCACCGTGGCCAGTTGCTGGGATTCAGCCTTGAAGAAGGCGGTCATGCAGTCCCCTGGAGAGACCTGTTGAGGCGATAGACCTTAAGTAATCACTGGGAAAAATTGCTTAATTACAACTGGGACGGGAGACGCAGAGAGAATTAAAAAGTGTAACAATAGAACTACCATATGACCCAGCAATCCCACTACTGGGCATATACCCTGAGAAAACCATAATTCAAAAAGAGACATGGACCACAGTGTTCATTGCAGCACTATCTACAATAGCCAGGACATGGAAGCAACCTAAATGCCCACTGACAGATGATTGGATAAAGAAGATGTGGCACATATATACAATGGGATGTTACTCAGCCATAAAAAGAAACGAAACTGAGTTATTTGTAGTGAGGTGGATGGACCTAGAGTCTGTCATACAGAGTGAAGTAAGTCAGAAAGAGAAAAACAAATACCGTATGCTAACACATATATACGGAATCTAAAAAAAAATGGTACTGATGAACCCAGTGGCAGGGCAGGAATAAAGACATAGACATAGAGAATAGACTTGAGGGCATGGGGTGGGAGGGGGAAGCTGGGGCAAAGCGAGAGTAGCATCAACATATATACGCTACCAAATGTAAAATAGTTGGCTAGTGGGAAGCAGCCGCATAGCACAGGGAGATCAGCTCAGTGCTTTGTGATGACCTAGAGGGGTGGGATAGGGAGGGTGGGAGGGAGGCTCAAGAGGGAGGGGATATGGGGACATGTGTATGCCTATGGCTGATTCACCTTGTTGTACAGCAGAAACTAACACAGTATTGTGAAGCAGTTGTACTCCAATAAAGACTTATTTTTAAAAAAGTGCCGTAAGAGGTGAGATGAAGGGCGCACTTACTGATGGGGGCACCGGGGCGAGTGTCAGAGAAGGTTCCCCTGAGGAAGTGTCATTTAAGCTGGAACCCAAAGACTTGAAGCATGCACGGGGCTGACCTGGGCCTGGGGGTGGGAGGAGTTATGAGAGGAATCCTCCAGGTGGAGAATGTAGAACGTGCACAGCACAGCGTGCAAGGTAGTGCGAGCCTGCTCTGGACGTGGGGGGGAGGAGGCGGGGCCAGGCCAGAGCAGAGCAGCAGCTGGACCTCGGGGCCTCGTTGGCCCTCCGAGGACTTGAGGTTAAGTTCACCACCGAGCTGTGCCTTAAGCAGTGATGCAGAAAGTGGGGAGCTCTCTCTTTTTACAAGCAAGGAGCTTCTGTAAAGCACAGGTGATGTGGCTGTAGAAGGCAGAAAGGGTTACTTACTATCAGGTGACCTCTGAGGTCATGGAAGTAGGTCCTTGACTTTGTTGGAAAGATAAGCAGTGAGAGACAGTAGTTTAAAAACAAACACTAACCTTGGACTCCAGCATGGAAGCATGATTTTAAGATGATCAGAACTATCAGATCCATTGTACCCCCTGTACTACCACTTCAGTTATGTTCACTTCTAGGCTGCAAAATGTATATATATACTTCCAAAATGAAGATAGTTTTATTGAAAACTACAGTTTTCCACCCAGAAAGGACTAAAGAAGAAAACCAGATACCTTCATTCTAGAACAGGTCTAGAGCAGTTTTTCTGAACTTGGGGTCCATGAATGGACTTTAAGGGACCTATAAACTGCAGAAAATTACATGCAAAACTTTGAGCAGACATATACTTTAGTTTATAGTGCATTCTGAAAGGGATCTGTGACCCAAGAAAGATTTAAAAACACTGATAAATCGGAAAACCAATAGTCTTTTACATGTTTGCAGAAAGCCTTTAGGTTTCAGAGGAAATATTCGTGTGTGATTTCACAAGGCTGAAGGAAGTAATTGGGTGGAGGGAGATACTGGTCAGTGGGTTGGAGGCAGCCTGGTGGTCCAGCAGTGCATGGGGCTGTCTTATAAGGTGTGCTACAGGGTTGTTTATTTAAGCAGACCATCTCTTGGAGACGCTGTTAAGTCCCTAGATTGACGGGGACATTGAGTAAGAGGACCTCTGAGATCCCGGTGTTCTTTAATTCTCTGATTAAGGACATTTAAAGGAGCAGGCCAAGCTACTTGAAGAAAATCAGAAGAGAACAAGGTTTATAGGGCTTCAGAGACAAATGTTAGGATTCTGAGAAAGGCATGGTTGTTTCTGAATCAGCAGAGATGTTGGAATAGTTAAGACTGAAGCTTGGTACTAAGGAAGCCTTTGGAAAGCCTGAGAAGGAGCCATCGGATGCACTGGGGAAATTGGATCAGAACCCATTGAGAGTCTGACTGTAACTGAGGAGCGTGACAGGGAGATGGAATTCTCTAATTGCTTAAAAGTTCATTTTCTACCTGAAAATATTGAAACTACGAATCCCACCTTGATCTGAACCTGTGATTTCTAGGAGTTTGTGTTTCTAAAAACCTGGTTCTTGGACCAGCCAGCCAGCTGATCAGCTGAGTGCTTCAAGGAGGAGAACCAAGCAGCTCTCCGTTTTCGAAAGGCCTCTGTAATGTAAATAGGAACAGCAATCTTTCCAAGTTATTACCCTGTTAACAGGTTGACAGATATGTGCAAATTGTGACTCACTGCTCAATTTGGCACGAAATTAATGTCGTTCTGCACCGCGTCTGCTCAAGTGTAAACCAGTCACCACTGCCGTATTAGTGCTTGTTTGCCTATATTCCAAAGGTAAAAATTAAAGTCATTCGATCCTGCCGCAGAGCTGAGTGCAGCATATGGTGGCGTGTGGGAGGGGAGCGCGCTGTTCCTACCTGTCCTGGGCCCGCGCTCTGAGCTCTGCACGCGCTGGCGGGGCTGGCGGGGCACACAGAGGAAGCCAGGAGCCCCTCCCATGCCAACCCCCACCCTCTGCAGAAAGAAAATGTCATCTCGGCTCCAGCTTTTTAATTTGCCGTTCCAAGCTTTCCTTATTTCTGTCAAGTCACTAGTGGTGGTGCATTTGCGTTTTGAAGGTTGGGTCTATTTGAAAATGAAATGTTTTGATTTTTTGCTTCTAGGATTCTGACATCGTTTTCCTCAGCGAAAGATGCAGCTGACTTTCTTTCTCTTTTTTGGCAAATACATAATGTCACCTGTAAAAAGGAAATTTGCATCTCCTTTATGTTAGGTGTGGGAATGAAGACCCGTCTCCTTGAAGGGCATTTTTGCTTAATAAAATCTTTGGGTTGAGCTTTGCTGAGCTTTATCTGAGATCACTGGCTGGGGAGGGAACCAAAAATACCGCCCCCGACCTCTCTACTTTGCCATGTCCACATCAGATATTTCTTCTGGGGCTCTTTTCTCCTGCCACTGCCTCCCTTTACAAGTAAAGAGCTCGTATGCAGAGGATTCCAGAAATGTCAGGGAGCTTGTGTTGCCTCTGCCCTTTCAGAATGCTGGACCCTGCTGAAAGCAAGCAAGTCGAGTAGCTGGCATAGAGTCCTGGAAATCTACACCCTGAACTTGGTTTCTGGAATCATCACCTAACCTACCTATGCCCCTAAATTCCCAGCCTACTAGAGAGACAGGTTTTCTAGAAAGTACTTCGGAACCTTCAAGGTGAAAGGTACAAGGGAGAGCAAATTACGATGTTAACTTTGTGCTCAAGTTCTGCATATTCATTTGCATTCTACTGTCCAGAGCTATAATGGCTATTGATTGAGGATCCGTTCAGAAGACATTGGCTGTCCCCCTCCCCATTAGCATGTACTTAGCAATGACCTCCATCCACACAGGAGAGTGGATTTCTGCTTCCTGCTGAGTCTGAAGTAACTGGGTTTACATCGCACACGTAGAGTTGTTAGCAAAGCAGTCTGTAAATGCAGAAATGTCTCCAGTGACCTGGTGTGAACTTTTGACATGAATGTTGCCACCTGTCTTCCACCATCTCAAGAAACAGTAGGCAGTTGTGAAAAATGAGTTACTTTCCTCCTTTCCTCATCTTTTCGCCTCTTTTGTAGCGTTTAAGCTTAGAGCTAAGGTTGTGTATCGTGAAGCTGTAAATCTAGAAGGGACCGCGGGAGATGATGCATGATGTCTTAGTCAGTCTGGCTCTTAGCCATCTAGGAAAGATTGTTTTCTAAACCATTTTCAAAATCAACAGAATGGAGCCTTGCCTTTAAGCCGTACCTCTTTTCTTTTTAAGCTAGTTCGCTTTTTAATGCCACATCCTCACCTTGTGGTCCTTTCTTGAGATGGAAGATGGCTCTTCGGTACTGAGTTTTAAAAGCCATTTGCACACTTGAAGAATACCCGAGTCTCCCCACAGGCAGCCCCCTTTTCTGCAGGAGCAAGTGGCCTTCAGCGCACCTCCGCCTCTTCTCGCTTGTCTCTGCTCTGGTCTTCCTATCATTGTTACTCACCACTGGGCCTTCTAGAGTTTTCCCCCTTCCTTTTTCAACTTGAAGTTTAAAACTGCATATAACGTTCCCTAGGGAAAACCTGATAGGTTAATCAGCAAGATTACTGACTTCCATAGCTCATATGTTGATGTTCACTTTTTAACAACTGGCATTGTGTTGTCTGCTGTCTCTCATGAGCCCCAGGTTTCAAACTAAACTCTGTTCATGTTATGAGTGGAGAGCGAATCTCCCTCTTCCCCCAAGAGAACATAGCTTTTATATGTCCCTGATCTAATGGACGTGTAATTTAATTTGTCGTATCCAACAGATACGAAATCCAATGTAAAAATCCTTAGCAGATAGTTTTGCATCTCAGCTACTGTATCCTACATCCCCTTTGTGCCCGTGTGATTGGACGGTGAGCACAAGTGCTGCTGTGATTTTATTCTCAGAGGATCTGAGCCAGACCCAGCTCTGTTGATGCTGTGGGTTGGTGTTTTCTCAGTGAGCTTCCGCTGGGGTATTGGGGGTGGGAGGGATTCTTCCTGCTAAGAGAGGACAGTTTTGCAGACTATGCCCACGATGCCCATGGTATACCAGTAAGAGTTATTTATAAATTTTAAGCCCTAAGTTTATGCCATGCTAAGTGCTTAATGTCAGTTATCTCAATGATCATTGAATCGTAATAGGTACAGCTTCCATTTGGACCAGAAGAACAGAAGACTGCCTTTCAGAGGGATGTTTCCAAGAAAAAAATGGAAACTGATATGTCTGATATGTTTGACCGTAGTCAGAGACGTTTTAGAGTCAGGTAGAGAGTTTAAGGGAAAAAATTGTCATAGGTACACAGAAAAAGAATCAAGTGAAAATCCAGTGAAACAAAAAAACTGTACAAGTAAATAAATATACTCACGAGCCACTATGCAGCTCAGCTATTTAAAAAATATATATAGCAGATATTTTAGAATGTAAACAAGAAATACTGATTTAAGCAAAAATGGTGAGATCATTTGAATTAGTTAGACTCAAACCAGAAAAACAGGAATGACTTCAGGTATTTAAAACAGAAGGAATTTAATCCAGAGACTTGATTATTGAGGTGATTGAGATGAGAAGCCAAAGAGGAAACAGGAAGGCAAACAGGTGAGCAAAACAGGAAGCTGCTTCCATCCCTAGACCAGGAGGACAGAGGGAGGGGCCCTGTAATTGGAGCCCAGTGGCCAGGAAGGTGGCAGAACTAAATTCTGGTCTATAGAAGAAAGCCACGAGGTCACACCTTAAAATGAAAAACCAGGAACTGGCATTAAAAACACATCATGTGGAAATACAGAGGTAAATACCAACAGAAATCACTAAAAAAATGGATGGTCACTAAATCACTAAAAAGCAAGAGGGAGAACTGGGGAGTAGTATTTTTCCTTAAAAGGCTTATAAATCCCATCTGCCTTCTTAAAAACGTATTTCACTAATGAAAAATTAAATTGAGAAGGAAAGTGTACCGTAGGTTTGTATTTCTGTGACTAGGGCTCCAGCTCTTACACCTGTGTGTCTTTCTCCCTCTCAGGTATGTTGACGACGTGATTAGCCGCATCGACAGGATGTTCCCTGAAATGTCCATCCACTTATCCAGACCCAATGGGACGTCTGCCATGCTTCTCGTAAGTTCTGCCTGACCTGTTTGTAGGGACACGTGCAAGGACATTGGCCTCCAGGTTAACCTGTTTCTGTGTGGTCGGAGCTCTAGAATGGAAATTAAATCCCAGTTTGATGGTGAACAGCGTTATTTCTCTTTACCGGCATTCTGTAGTACGTTCTACATGCTTTTGAATGAAATCGCAGAGCCCATCTAAGAGTTACCCAGACAGGAAATACAGTGTGAGACCCTGTCCCCTGTGAGTCAGTTCATGGTGTTTTGGTGAACCTGTCTTATAGTGTACCAAAGACAATAGGAATGCTCGCCTATTGGATCCTGCTATGGGAAATCATTTATAAAATCCATTCCGTATTTGAAGAAAGTGTCTGAGTGCTCATCTAAGAGTTACCCAGACAGGAAATACAGTGTGAGACCCTGTCCCCTGTGAGTCAGTTCATGGTGTTCTGGTGAACCTGTCTTATAGTGTACCAAAGACAGTAGGAACGCTCGCCTGTTGGATCCTGCTGTGGGAAATCATTTATAAAATCCATTCCGTATTTGAAGAAAGTGTCCGAGTGCTTATCACTGACGGTTTCTGATTTTGTTGTTTCTTTTTTCTTTTTCTTTTTTTTTTCAATATTTATTTATTCATTTGTTTGTTTTTGGCTGTGTCAGGTCTTAGCGGCGGCACGCAGGCTCCTCTCTAGTTGTGGTGCGTGGGCTCAGTAGTTACGGCATGCAGGTTCAGTTACCCTGCGGCATGTGGGATCTTAGTTCCCCGACCAGGGCTCGAACCCACGTCCCTTGCATTGGAAGGTGGATTCTTAACCACTGGGCCACCAGGGAAGTCTGATTTTGTTGTTTCTGATGTGGGTTTGCTCTGAGCAAGTTGGCCTCCGGACCTCATCACTGATGTTTGTATTCACATAAATTCACCAAAGACAGGTGTGTTTGGGAAATACGGTAGAATAGAAATGCTAAATTATAGTCGCAATTAGAAAGGCACAGAGACTGCAGTGATGAGGTGCTTTTCTGGCGCTCTGGGTACTAATACACATGCTTGGAGAGCCCTTCCTCGAGCACAGATTTTGAGGAGCCTCCATGTTTTACAGAAAAGGAGAATTAACTGGTTTAGAGTGATGGTTTTTGATGGACATCAGGAAGGCAAGCTTCAGGACTGAGTGTTTTTTTACGTCTCACTAGCACTGCTGCTCTGGGGCCTGGTGTGAAGTCCCCGGACTTCAGCGTTTTACCATTGTAAACTCTTATAAATAGGTAGTCACCCAGGACGAGCGACTGTTCACTCAGTCCACTCACCTGAAGAGAGCAGGCTTATTGTGTGTGCATGTGTGTTTTTCTCTTAAGAAAGGAAAAGACGTGGGATTGTTAATTGGGCGGGATTTCACATGCGAGGCAAAATCAGTGACGTTCATCTGGGTAACATGCTACTTTTCTTTAAAATTCTTTCAGTTAAAAAATACAGCGAATGAGGTAACACAGTGTTCTTTTGCTAGAAAAAGAAAACAATTTGTATATGTCTAGAAAAACATGCAATATTTTCTGCCCCGGTTAAATGTACAAATTGTCTAAATGTTAAGATCCTCTAGACCCAGCAGCTGAAACATAAATCCCACTTCCAGGATACTTGACAGGGACCAAAGAGTTAATGAAGATAAAAGTGAAAGTGTCCACAGTGAGATAGGTTTGCTCAAATTATTTCTGGGTCATTGAGCCTGCGTTTCCTGATGAAGGTATAGGGATTTGGCATTGACAGGAGTGAGCAGGGAGAACAGGCTTCTAGGCAAACAGTCTAAGATATTAGAGTTACTTCCACCTGAGAAAGTGGGCTTTTATTTCACAGCGACCTGTCAGCCTCATCTGCTTTCTCACTGAGCTTCTGTTTTTGTAGACTGATGGTGAGAGTTTAGGGGCTCGATCAAGGACAGAATTCGCTTTTATACACACCGTTTTCACTGCCACGAGTGGCTAATTCAGATCACTGTGCATCTGGCCAGCAAGCTGTCATCTTCCTTAGGTGACATGGGAATTCACACAAGGTGGTGTCTGTTTATAGGAAGAGCAGTGGGTGATCTGATTCGGAATTAAATTGCCAGGTGGATAATCATACTTTTAACATCATGGCTTTACTTGGCTTTTACTTTTAAAGATGGTATTTTATTAGACTGCAGATCCCTAGGCCACTTGCTGTCACCACACACATCTTCTCTGAGGTCGAAGGGAATTTCCACCTGGGCGGAGAGTGGGACTGGCAGCTGCCATCTCCCCTTGTCCCCTCGCTAGTCACCTGTGCCCTGTGACCGGTGGAGACAGTGTGAGACCCGTGCTGTAGTCAGTGGGGCGCCACTGCACGAGGTTCAGGCAGGAGTGAACCTTGTTTTCTGGAGATCCTTCTGAAATGAATTGTGTGAATCTGGGAGGTGGTGCACTCTGAAAGCTTTGGGAGGCAAGTGAGACTGATGGGGGGACCAACTAGGCCGCTGAAGCAGGACGCGTGTGGGCAGTCTCTGCTGACACCTCCCTCTGCCTGCTTGGCCGAAGCCTGAAGTGCACCGTGCTTTGTAATAAAGCAGCGTTTCCTAAAGCAGCCAGGCTTCCGTGAGTGCAGGCGACAGAAACCTGCTCTGATGAACTGAAGCATGAAAAGGGTTGGTTTTTGTCTTTGTTTTGCTTTTTAATGATGCTGGATGCTCACAGACATGAAGATAGAGCTGCCCTGCCAGGAGGGACAAAAACCAGGTCCACTCCAGGGGTGTCAGGAGCAGGACGAGGTCCCTTTTTTTTTTTTTTTTTTTTTTTTTTTGCGGTACGCGGGCCTCTCACTGTTGTGGCCTCTCCCGTTGCGGAGCGCAGCCTCCGGACGTGCAGGCTCAGCGGCCATGGCTCACGGGCCCAGCCGCTCCGCGGCATGCGGGATCTTCCCAGACTGGGGCACGAACCCGCGTCCCCCGCATCGGCAGGTGGACTCTCAACCACTGCGCCACCAGGGAAGCCCGACAAGGTCCCTTTTGGACTCTGTGGCCCAAGTGATTTGACCTCAACTGCCTTTCGTCCTTTCATCCTGCGCCTGTGCTCATATATCCGAGGGGAAACACTCCCACTGGCCTAACCTGAAGTTGTCCCTCCCCCTGGGGGGGTGGGTCCTGCCTTGGCAGCCCCCGAGAAGAATGTGGAGTGGAGGCGGTCATTCCTCAGGGGAAGAGAGGCAGGGCCGAGCACGCAGTCCGTATGACAGAGCACATGTCCCCTGCCCCCCCGGAACCACGCGGAGCCTTGTGCTCTACCTAGCGCTCATCTCCTTTCCTCCTCGTAGAGGCCCTCAAGGTAGGTAGCGCCGATGGGTTTCATTTCACAAGTGAGGAACCTGGGGTGGTGGAGGTCGTGGTTTCTCCAGGCTCGTGCAGCCAGGACACGGCTTCCAGGCCTCCGGGGTGCTTCTTCCTCCCGTCTCTGATTATACTTCGTAGCGCTGGTGAGTAAGATTTGGGTGATCAGACACCAGGCGGGTAATTTTTTCTTGTTTTTTTTTAATTGTGTAATTTGATGTATACAAAGGAATATATGTAATGTGTATGCCAGTTTAAAAGTGTAGTGATAAACACATGAGCTTACTACCCAGTCTAAGAAGCAGAAGATAAGCAGTGTGTGCTTCTCCCCAGTCCTTGCCTCTCCCCCCAAAATCACCACCACCCTGATGATCATCCCCTTCTCTTCATTTTTTAAGTATGAATTTACCACATGGACATGGATCCCTGAGTAATGTGTCGTTGAGTTTTGTTGAATTTTGAACTTTATAAGAACAGTGTCATATTGTGTGATTGTTTCTGAGATGTAGCCATGTTGGTAGTTGTATCTGATAATTTGGTCATCTTCATGGTTATGTAATAGTTCATTCGTGACGGTACACACTTTGTTCTTTCTCCTGTCATTTCCGGTTTTGCTTTTTAAATAGTGGTGGCGTGGCCATTCTTGCACATGTACCAGGATATATTTTTAAGCTTTTGCCCACGCCACAGAGGCAGTGGAGGAAGGGCAGTGTTGGGAGCAGTGGAGCAGACAGCTTTTCCTTTCTTTTTTTTAAAAAATAAACTTATTTATTTTATTTTTGGCTGTGTTGGATCTTCATTGCTGCACACGGGCTTTCTCTAGTTGTGGCGAGCAGCGGCTACTCTTCGTTGTGGTGCGCGGGCTTCTCGTTGCGATGGCTTCTCTTGTTGCGGAGCACGGGCTCTAGGCACACAGGCTTCAGTAGTTGTGGCACGCGGGCTCAGTAGTTGTGGCTCGTGGGTTCTAGAGCGCAGGCTCTGTGGTCATGGCGCATGGGCTTAGTTGCTCCACGGCATGTGGGATCTTCCCAGACCAGGGCTCGAACCCCTGTCCCCTGCTTAACTACTTAACTACGTAACTACTGTGCCACCAGGGAAGCCCCGGACAGCTCTTTCCAAGAGTCACTTGAATTGTGAAATGTAGTGGCCTGGTGTCCACACTGGTGTACATAGGAGTCCAGAAACAGCTCTGGTTAACATGGCCTGGCGTCCACAGTCAGCATGCTCCACTGATTTTGGTGTCACTGGAGATCTCTTCTGGTTTTGGTGTGTGAGCACAGAGGGGGTTTTGGAGTTTTTGTGCACACACATGGAAAAATGGCATAAAGTCATTGAACTCCAGAGCATTCTGTGAACAAAGGGCAGGTTTGGTGATCCCATTTTGGTTTCCTCCCTCACCAAGCAATCCCTGTCAGGGAGCAGCAGGTGCCTTAGATGTACGAAGATCTGTGCCTGGGAGCCTCAGCCTGTCACCAACAGCTTCTTCACGATGTAGAGGGGAAAGGAAACAATGAGGACTATATTATCGAATTGGCACCTTCTAAGGCGATTTGGGATCAATTTTGCTCCTCTGAAAGCTAAACCTGCCTTTCCTTGTTGGCCTGGAGACATCGGGCTTCAGAGCCCATCAGACGTAGGAGCAGTCACCTCCGGCCTGGGCTCTGTGCTTGACCTGGAGGCCCAGGCATTGTATCCGCTTCCTGCTTGTGGACACACAGGGAGCGCAGGCTCAGGAGGAGGGAAGGGAGGACAGATCGGGGCTGAGTCAGTGTTCGCTGAGTGAATGCACGAATGACGCAGAAAAGCATCTTTCTCTTCTGGATGTCCCGGTTTCTCCCCATGGCTGCAATGGGGACCCGCTACTCAGGGGAGAGGAAACTAGCCTGCTTCCAGAACTCTCAGGGCGGTTATCACCTTAACTTCTCCTGGCACCTTTGTGAGCCTTGGGTCATCGACTGGAGCCTGGACAGGCCAAGTCCTGGCTAATATGAAATCTGAACTTTCAGCCTCTTACATAATCCTTAACTACACTCCGGCTGGCTCTCTCCACTCTGGTCGGGGGCTGTTTTGGGGTTGTGTAAGTTAATAACTCATGATAAAGTAAATTCTGTTCCCGTTCTTTGAAGAGATGAGCTCAGTCATCCAAAAATAAATCTAGCTGTGTTGATATTTAGTTTCAGTTAATCAACCGCCTTACATCCCATTATTAATTTTCTTCAAACAGTCAAAATATTGTAAGAGCTTAACTGAGTCAGAGTAGAACAAGCAGCTGGCTTCTTTCGGCATTTAAAATATTAATCCACAATCTTTTACTGATCCACTAGGCATGAAAATGTAAGAGAAGAAGACAAAGATGAAGCTTCAACCATACTTGAAACGTACCTTAATACGTTATAGATTAATCTTTATTGTTATATGGTTTACAACAGATAATCTTATTTATCAATCTCTTTAATATACTTTTTACCAACCCTCAGTTTCTTTAACGTATTCACGCCTTGTTTTTGAATGACTCATCTGTTTTAAACCGTTTAGACACATTATCTCATTTCACTCCATCCCAAGCTCTCTGAGGTAGGAAGACTGTTGAACAGCTAAAGTGCTTAACTGTTTTGGGCCTTGATTTCTCTGCTGGGTTCAGTAGTTCTCAAACTTTAGTAGGCCCAAGAATCACCAGTGTAGTTTGTGGAAAATGCATATTCCTGGCAGGCAGCCCAGAAATTCTGATCCAGCAGCTCTGGGGTAGAGCCCCAATGCCACATTTCCCACCCGAGTCTCGAGTCATCTATGGAGCACGTTTCAAAAAGCATAACGTTAAACCATTGTGCCCTTGGAGTTCCAGTGAAGGTGGGCCTTTTTGATGCGTCTCAGATCAAGCGTCAGGCCCTTTTGTGAGCTAGGTTGCTAAAGCGTTCATGTATTTATTCCGTAAACACTGAGCACCAGGAGAGGAAGGCGTAGTGCTGGATGCCGTTCAGCCTCGACCACAGTCCGTGTACTCATGGAGCCTGCGTTGCACTCATGGACGGGAGACCAGCCAGGTGTTGCATAATATGATGGGGAGGGGGCGGGGGCAGATCCGCACAGGGGCTGGAGGGAGGAGGGCATGGTGCGGGGAGCTGGGGCTCAGGGAACCCCTCTGTGAGCAGAGACCTGCGGGAAGTGAGGCGAGCCTGGAGCCGGGCCCATGAGAGGCAGCGCAGCATCAAAGACCCGAGCCCAGGACGGTTTGTGTGCAGATCACACCCAGGAGGCTAGGCTGGCTGGAGTGCAGGGAGCGAGGGAAGAGGGGGAGGAGGTGAGACTTCCGAAACAGAACACGCAGGGACCAGGCTCTGGGCCTCACAGACTGTGGGTAGGGCCGGGCATTTGATTTTTTTAATTTTAACTTCAGGTTAAATCGATCATAATCCTTGCTTGATGATCACAATGTCATCATTGATCCAGACATGGCCCTTTCGTATTTATTTATTTACTAATAGAGTGAACATCTGTGAACCTACCCCCCAGCCTGAGAGCTAGAACATTATCTGCAACCCTATACCCTGTGAGTGTCCCCGGCCCCTGTCCTGTAGGAACTGTTATCCCTCCCTTTATGGGTCATTGTCTTTCCTTTTTTGAGGGAGGACTTCACACAAATCTATGTATTCCTGAATACATATGTATAGTGTGTTCTTTCATTGTGCCTGTTTATCTTAATGATTTTTAAAAGGTATCACATGTTGTCTTCAGGGACTTAATTTTTTCACTCAACATTCTTTTTTTTATTTTTTAACTAAATTTTACTCAAATCGTTGGTTTAGCTACAATAGCTTATTCATTTTGCTGATATGAAATATTCCATTATATGAATATAGCCTAATTTAGTTATCCATTTTTCTATCAGTGGTCATTGATTTGTTTATGTTTTTTTATTTTTGTATCATGAACAATCTGCTTTGAACATTCTTTTTTTTTTTTTTTTTTTTTGCGGTACACGGGCCTCTCACTGTTGTGGCCTCTCCCATTGCGGAGCACGGGCTCCGGACACACAGGCTCAGCGGCCACGGCTCACGGGCCCAGCCGCTCCGCAGCATGTGGGATCTTCCTGGACCGGGGCTAACACATATATATGGAACCTACGAAAAGAAATAAAAGGTCATGCAGAAACTGTGTCCCCTGCATTGGCAGGCGGACTCTCAACCCGTGTCCCCTGCATTGGCAGGTGGACTCTCAACCACTGCGCCACCAGGGAAGCCCTGCTTTGAACATTCTTGTTCGTGTTCCTTGGGACCCATGGGCTAAGGTTTTTCTTAGAGTGACTCCCAGGAGAAGAATGCTTAGTTTAGGGCAGTGGTTCTCGACTAGGGGTGATTCTTTTGCCTCCCAAGGGACATTTGGTGATGTCTAGAAACATTTTAAATCGTCACAACGTGGGGGGAGGGGTATCGCTGGCATCTAGTGGGTAGAGACCAGAGATGCTGCTAAACGTCCTGCAATGAGCAGGACAGTCCTCACTTCAAAGGATTGTCCAGCCCCAAATTAAAGTGCCAAAGCTGAGAAACCCTGGTTTAGGGCATGCAAATATTCAACTTCCCATGAAAATGCCAAATGTTTTCCTAAACAGTTGCACTAGTTTACACCCCACTAACAGTTCTAAAGTACTAAAACAGGTTTTTCCCAAACATACAAAGCCAGAACTAGCTTCAGTTGTCCTTCAGAAATTTCTTGAGAGCATCCAGTGCTAAAATTCTGTGATGCCACAGCCACCACTTTACGAAGCTGTACCCGTGTTTTAACATAGCCTACCCATTTTTTGTCACAGCACAGGATATTATCAGAATTCTTTGTTAAGTGCTTTTTTTTGGAAAAATGCCATCTTATAAAATTTATAATAAAAGTCAGTTTTTATAGTGCCGCTTCACTTTTGACACATAAAAAGTTGGTTTACCAAACCTGGTTCCAAAGGACATTTATTTCCAAAAATCAGACCCATTCTTTACAACAGCAGTTCTCAAATTATGGTTTGGCAACAAGGGATGACAGAGACCCATTCAGGAGGTCCACAGAGTCAAAACTGTTTTTATGGTGATACTCAGACATCGCTTTCCTTTGTCACTTTTGTTCGTTCACAAGTTCATGGTGGAGTTTTCCAGAGGCTACATCGTGAGGGATGACATCATCATGCGGGCACCTGTTGGCTCCTGTAGTCTTGTGTTTTAAACATTTCTGTTTTATTTCTAATATGGTAAATATTGACAAATGTATTCTACAGAAACAAAAGTTGCTTGAGGTCCTCAGTAACTTTCAAGAGTGTAGAAAGGTCCTGAGACCGAAATGTTTGAGAACTGCTGCTTTAAGAAGTATGTTAACTGCTAGGACTATTCAGAACAGTTTATCAAACTAAATTTCAAAAAGTGGTTCTAGAAATGTTTGTTGCAATGGCAATGATATGAATGGAGATTTATTAGTGATTAGAAACTTTGAGGTTTAAAAAAAAGGTCAAGGGCTTCCCTGGTGGCACAGTGGTTGAGAGTCCGCCAGCCGATGCAGGGGACACGGGTTCCTGCCCCGGTCCGGGAAGATCCCACATGCCGCAGAGCGGCTGGGCCCGTGAGCCATGGCCGCTGAGCCTGCGCGTCCGGAGCCTGTGCTCCGCAACGGGAGAGGCCACAACAGTGAGAGGCCCACAAAAAAAGAAAAAAAAAAAAAGTCAAAAAGTAAAAGTCAAGGGAATATGGGACATTCTACAGGACGACTAACTTAATGTGGGGAAAATGGAGAGGATGGAGTGCTTAAAAGGCTTAACAGCAGTATGTGATGTGTGGACCTTGTCTGGATCCTGATTCAAAAAAACAACTGTAAAAGAATGTTTTCTAAGCAATCCAGAGGAGCTGTACATGGTCTAAGTTTCCAAGGATGCCAAGGAATTGTTGGTAATTTTGTTAGGATTAGTAACATTCTCATGGTTATAAAACAAAAGATCTGTTGTTTAGAGGCACATGCTTCAGTATGTAGAGCTCAAACGACATGATGTATGAGGTTTGCTTTAAAAATACTTCAACAAAGAAAACGGAGGGATAAATAAGGCAGGTATGGCAAAATTCTGATAATTTTTAAATTTGGGTGGTTATTAAGCAATCTGTCTTCCTTTATGTTTGAAAATGTTCACACTCAGAAATGTTATGAATGGTTATTTAAATTCAAGTCTCTCCACATACCTTCCAAACAATATGGAAAAACAAGAACAGATAAAACTACAAAAACCATACGTTAGACACAGCTAAGAGACCAAGAACACCCACACTCCGAATTATGTGTGAGTAAAAAACAAACAAATCCTAACGAGCTGTCACTTGCACACCCACTGTTAACCTTTGCTGAGGGAAAAATGCATCATACGAAAGAGTACATACGGTATGATTGCATTACATGATGTTTTAGAATGAGCCAAAACTAAGGGGAATAAAAATCAGAACAGCACTTCCCCGGGAGGGTTAGAGCAGGCGTGGGTTGGGAAGGGCATGAGGAAACATTGTGCGGTGGTGGAAGGGTTCTGCATTTTGACAGAGGTGTGGCTTACATGGTTGTGCGCAGTTGCCAAAATTCCGAGAATGGTACATTCTAAAGACTTATGTACTTTATTGGAGGCAAATTTTACCTCAGAAAACATTTTTTTAACAAACATTAAACTGCTTAATGATATGCTTGCCTTCGTGTTTAGGGATGAAATACGCTAATGTCTGCAACTTTCAAACTCTTCCAAAAACTAAGATGAATGAATGGACAGATAGATGAATATATGTGTGAGAAAGCAATAGAACAAAATGATAACAGTTACAGAATCTAGCTCATGAGAATACAGGTGTTCACCCGACAGTTCTTTCAACTTTTTAGGTGTTTGAAATTTTTCATAATAAAATATTGAAGGAATAAACACTTCAACTAAAGAAATCCCCCCCCACACACACACCCCACCACCAAGGAAGCAAAAACCACAAAGCAGAAGAAAGCTATTTAACACAGACAGCACTCCAAACTGATTTTAATACCCTCAAGCATTTGGAGAGGTGAAAAGACAAATCCTTAAGTCAGGAATTCAGAAATTAAAAACAGAAACTGGCAAAAAGATGAAGAAATGAAAAGGATTTACTGTACTCAGGAAAAAATGATAAAATTATCTCACATTAAGACTAAATTTCAAGATGCTCAAGGAAAAATAGATTCAAACGACATTTAATAAAGGGCACTGAAGAAAGGCTAAGAAACAACCAAGAGAGTGAAAATCAGATGAAGAAAGAAGTAGAAAGGTTCAGAGAGAAAGTGGTTGAAGTGAGGCACAGACAGAGAAGAGACAACACGTATATAATTGGAGGCCATGAAGAAGGAGAACAAAATAATGGAACAGAACCAATACGTAAAACTATAATCTGAGAAGAATTCCTACAAATGAAAGGTCTAAATTTGCACACTGAAAGATCTCACTGGGTACTTGGGAAAATTGACCAGCAACAATCACGTCTAAGATGTATTCTGATAATGCTCTCTGACTTCAGAGATAAAGATAAAGATCCTCAAGGCTTCCAAGCAAAAAAATCAAATAACTTACAAGGCAAAAGAATTAGACTGGCATTGGATGTCTCAAAAACAATATATCAAGCAAGGCAATGATGGAGCAGCATTTTCAAAGAAAGTATGAATCAAAGGTATATATGTCTTTCAAGTATCAGAGAAAAACCATTTTAAACATGCAAGAATTCTCTACCCATTAGCCCATGTTGAGGAGTCTACTGGAGAATGAGATTCAGTCAACAAAGAGAAGAGTGGGGAAACTTCAGCCTAAGGACTCATCGTGAGCATATAGTGTATTTAATTGCTGATCTAAGACTAAAACAAAGGTGATGAGGGTAAAGTAATAATATATAAATGTTATGTATTCTAACAGTAAAAATAATCTAAACAAAAAATGGGGGAAGGGATAGGTAAAGATGAAAGTAGAGTGAGCTCATTGATTTTTATATATGTAATAGGTAAGATTTAAAGGATTCCATTAAAAATTGACGAACAAAATGCTAAAATGGTATCTAAGAAAATGGGAGTCTAAGGGCATTAAAATGTATAAGTACAAAGGTAAGCGTGAGGACAAAAATATAAACCTTCCTAAATACAATTAATCAATCAATAAACGAGTGAGCAAGCAATGAAAACGTCACTTAGAGAAAGAAGCATTGGAAATATGAGGCACATAATAACTGTACAGTCATGTGACCAAGTTGAGACCACATGTATCAGTCTTATCAGTAAATGTGAGCAAATATAATACACTCATTAAAAGGTTTCATTTTAGCTGATATTAAAGTTCATTTGGAAGAGAAGCATGCAGAAAGGATAGGAAACCAAAAAAGAAAAGCTACCAGGGGATCTTGCCCTGTCGGACATTGAAACATAATCTAAAGCCTCTATAATTAAAACTGTGTGGAAAAAAAAAAACCAAAACTGTGTGGTGCTGGCTCGTGGGTGGACAAATAGGCTAGTAGAATAAAATAGACTAGAAGTAGACTCAATTACATTTAAAAGTTTACGTGTGACAAAGGTAGGATCTAAAATCAACAGGGCCTCTACCATAAAAAGGAAAAAATTTAGGTGGCAAAAAAACATCACAAAGTCAGAAGGCAGCCGACACGCTGGGAGAAAATGTTTGCAACGTGTATCACAGATACAGGGCTAGTATACCTAAGATCATTTTTTAACTCTTAAAAAGGGTAAAAAAGACCAAAAATAGGACAGAAAATGAGGAAAAGAGGCAGACAATTAACCCTCTGAAAAGATATAAAAGTGGTACTTAAACATACGAAAAGATGTTCAACCATGCCCATAATTAGAGAAATGCAAATGAAAACTGCACCGAGGTGCCATTTCTCACCTACCAGATTTGCAAAAATTAAAAAGTATAACAACACATTCTGTTGGTGAGCCTGTAAGGAAACAGCCACCATCGTACATTGCTAGTGGGAATGCAAATTGGTGTGACCATTTTGGAGGGACTTGGGCAGCGTCTGGCAAAGCTCTGTATGCATTTACCTTCTGACCCAGCAGTACTACTTCTAGGAATTTACCCTGAAGACACACCTCCAACAGTATGAAAATACATACGCACAAGATTATTAATTACAGCTTGTTTGTAATTGCAGAACACTGGAAATAACCTCAGTGCCTGTGCACAGGAGAGTGATCGAATAAATTATGATACAGCCACACAGTGGAGCCACACCACTGCTTTTCTTCGTCTTTAAAAAAGAATGAGAAGGACCTCTATGACTCATTTGAAGTGATTTCTAGGATACATTGTTAAGAGAAAAAAACCAAAGTGTAAGAGTATCCTGAATATGCTTCCTCTTTTGTAAGAAAGGAGATAAAGAATATCTGTTATCTTCTCATTTGTAGAGGAAACACACAGAAAAGATGAAACCTGAAACGAAGAAATTGGTTAGAGGGAGGTAGGTGGTAATAGGGTAGGGTGGATGTGTATAGGGAGGGGGATGTGTCTCTGAGAATATCTTTTTGTTTAGTTTTGATTTTTAGAACCATGGTAATGTTTCATGTATGCAAAAAATAAGTACAGTCGACTAGAGTGGATTTTTTTAAAAAAGGAATGCAAACAGAAATAAATAAACCTAACTGTATTTCAAATGAATAACGTAACCACACTTTGGGGAAGGGATGGAGAGCTAACCCTAGTAACCTTTGAACACAGCATCGTGACTCTAGATCCTTGGGCTAAGGGCTGCTGTACCTGTGAATAAACGTTTAACCTCTTGGTGGTTTGCCAGTTTTTCATAGAAGGTATGGGCTAACAGTTCTGAAACCACTTTATATGTATTCTAGGATTGAGGAAATAAGGAAATAAATTGCAGATAACGGGAACCAGATTTCTCCCTTTTGAAGAGGGACATTACCAAAAAGAAGGAAAAGGCTAGAATAAACCCTTGGTGTTGGAGTGAAACTGGCAGTGTCAGTGTGAGCTAACTGTTTTTGATACGTATATGCAGATAGATACAGAAATAGATACAAGTGTGTGTACACATACCCATGTGCACACGTGTCCCAACTCCATCTGCTGGGATGGTCTACAAGCAGGGAGACTCCAGGAACAATGGGTGCGTCTCTTGTCCCCATCTTTGTTTTTAAACATCATTCTCGCTAACAAGAACTAGGCTCCTTGGAGAAACGGCTGGTTCCAGAACACGGGCAGAGGAAGTATAAGGTGAACCTGGAACATCTTCTCAGGCCGAAGCAAGGGAAGGGCTCACCGAACGATGGGGGTGTGTTCAATGGACACAGAAGCCAGTTTGGCTCCTGTCAGCCAAGCCTGGGACCATTGAGCGCCAGGATACATGTGACAGTAACGGATTACAGCCCACAGAAACCATCGTGATCCACGCGTCCATACTGACTGAAATAAATAAAAGAAGAAAGAAAGAAATGGGAGGTATCAGTATAACGTAAAAACAGCTACGGGAAAACCATTCCTTACAGTAGAATGTGAACTAACAGATGCAGAAAGAATTAGAAAATTTGGCAGCCACCATAGTAATAATTGTTTTACATAAGAATCAAGAATCACCAATGAATGCTAAAATTAACGGGTGAAGGGTTGGTGATAGACAGTATGAGTGTGGGTGTGCACACCTGTGTGTGTGTGTGTGTGTGTGTGTGTGTGTGTGTGGGTGGAGAGAGGGCAGATGGAAGGACCCAGGCCCAAGCTCATGCAGCGTAATGCTAACATATAGGGCCTGTAAGTCTGAAATCGTTCAAAATCATTTCAAAATAAGAAGTTAACATTTTTAAGCGAGCATATTTAGATTTTTACATTATATGAAATTATGTCTGGTCCAGAATGTGACCGTTGTCCCCACCTCTGCCACCACTGCCACCACCCTTGTCCACACCTCCATTACCTCTCACCTGGGTCAGTACAGCAGTCTCCTGACTGGTCTCCCCCCATCCCCTGTCTGCTCTGCACACAGAGCCAGAGAGTCTTTTAAAGGAAAACTCAAGAAGCGTGTCTTCCCTGCTCAGAACCTGCGAAGGCTCCCCATTTCACCCCGGTAGAAGCCCCAGTCCTTCTAGTCTGCCGTGACTCCACCTTCAGTCTCCCATCCCTGCTGACCCCCCTCCTGCTTTGGGGCCTTTGCCCTTAGACGTCTGCAGGCCTCATTCCTCATATCCTTCGAGGTTTGCTCTTGTATCCCTTCTCCGTAAGACCTCTCCTGACCAGTATGTGTAACTACCCCCTGCCCCGGATCTGCCTGAATGTCCTTTATTTTTTTAAAATAGTACTTTTCACTTTCTAAGATAGTACGTGATTTTCTTGTCTGTTACGTGAGTCTCACAGCTTGTGGGATCTCAGTTCCATGACCAGGAACTGAACCCAGGCCCTCGGCAGTGAAAGCGCAGAGCCCTAACCACTGGACCGCCAGGGAATTCTCTATGCTTATTGTCTCTTATCTGTTTCCTCCAGAAAGACTGTAAGCTCCACAAGAGTGAGATCTTGTCTGTTTGTTCATTGATGTGTCCCAAACCCCTAGACCAGTGCCTGGCAACATAGTAGGTGCTCAGTAATTATGTGTTGAATAATATTCATTCATATTGATGTGTGTATATATAAAGAAACTGAATTAAAAGATTTTTTAAAATACTGAGATGAGCTATTAGGGGATGTGAGCCTGGAGTAGAGACTGTGCAGTCCCGGCTTTGAGGGAAATGGACACGCACCTGTTTGTACCTTCATCTGTAAACAGTCCAGGGGGGCTGTCTTTACCCTCCTGGTAGAGTAGTGGTTACCTCATGGGGGAGGGGGAGAGGAGTTAGTTCTTTAACTTTGTACTTGAAACACTTAAATATTATTTGATTTCTTTTATTGTAACCATGCATTATGCTTAGGATTAAATTTTATAAAACAAAAACTGTCCTCTTAAGTGTAAAATTCACTGGGAACAGAAATACGGGCCTGATCTTACCGATTCCTCAGTAAGTGTCTTTGTTTAGTCAGTGCTCTCTCTGTACCAGACACCAAGCTCAGGTCTTTACACACCCGCCTCACTAGTTCTGCCCGGGACCCCAGGAGGTAGGTGACTTTATCCCGTTTCCAGGTTAATAAGCTGGGACTTGCAGAGGATCAGGGTCACAGCGGAAAGATAACCCCAACAGTAAGTGACAGTTCAGGCCCCGGTCTGTGTGACTCGAGAGCTCAAGCTTTCACCCATTAAAATTAAAAACTACTTGAAGCTGCCCAGATGTCATTTCGTTCATTCCCAGCCCTGAAGCACGTTGTTCCTGCTTCCTCAGGGTGTTCCTTGCCCTTGGAGTATCCAGGCCCTGTGGCGCCAGAGATGAACTCGGGACCGAGCAAACCGAGAAGGGGAGACTACACTAGGGACGCAGAGAGGGGGTCACGGGCTCAGTAATTTTTCAGGGCCCACTGGATTCTGAGGTTTCTTAGGCAAAATATTTGCAGCGCTTCCATCTGAACATGTACACCAGAGTCATGCTTGGCTTTATCTTCTGAAGGCTTGTGATTTTAAGTGTGTGTAGATACAGTGTTCCATTCAGACATACAGATGGCATTTTTTGTGGGGTTCCCTCTCCTGTTCTGACTTAATTTTCTGAAACTAGCTCTTGTCGTAATCCCAGGGATCTTAAGCTGGCCCGTGAACTCCTAGAAGGTACTGGATGGGCTTCAGGAAATCTCTGAACCCCTGTGTGTAGATACACTTACGTGCCTTTTTCTGAGGGGAGGGTATGTGGCTCCCATTAGAAGGGGTGGTTAATTCCCAGAGAAGGTTAAGGACACTGGTCTTAAACCCTGATGGAGCTCTAAGTCCTTTCTCAGGGAGGCTCTCTGGTGACTTGCTGATTCAACCTCTAATCTTCATATTCTTGTTTTATATTCAGTATATTTTAACAGGTGTACTTCATTTCCACCTGTATTTCTGGTGGCTTCCAGGTTAAAACACAGTGCTAGAGACACTGCTCTTAAAGAGAATGGCCATGCGAAGGAGGGGCCTGGAGTGGGGCAGCTTACCCCAAATGCTTGTCATTAAAGGTGTTTTTCAGTGTAATGACAACTAAAGCATAAATAATTTTTTTTTAGTTACATCGTTTTTATATTCTGACAAAAGCATTTTTTTTCCTTAGAACTAGGAAAGGAGTAGTTTATACTTTTCTCCCTCCCCTCCCCCTTCCCTCCCCTCCTCTCCCTCCCCTTCCCTCCCCTCCTCTCCCTCCCCTTCCCTCCCCTCCTCTCCCTCCCCTTCCCTCCCCTCCTCTCCCTCCCCTTCCCTCCCCTCCTCTCCCTCCCCTTCCCTCCCTCCCCTCCCCCTCCCCTCCCTCCCCTCCCCTCCTCTCCCTCCTCTCCCTCCCCTTCCTTCCCTCCCCTTCCCTCCCCTCCCCTCCCCTCTTCGTTTCTCCCCCTTTCCTTTTTTACAAATACCATTTACTAGGTATATGTTGTTTCTTTAGTTTATTTACCTATTGGTTCAAGACAGTTGCTCCCAGAGGCAGTGGGACACTTGTTACATGAATGTGTGTTTAGGGCTAAGTGGTAATTGATAGTGTCCCTCAGATTCCCTAAAAATTTTGAGTCTAACTTAAGGATAACCTAGTTAGGCATCCCAGAACCGCCCCCACCCCCCCGATGCTAATATGCCAATAATTCCTGGGGTCTGTCATTTCTAATGGTGCCTTGGAAGCCCATGATGCAGACCTCTAGTTTCCCTCAACACGTCTCAATTGCGTTTATCCCCCCAAACTTGGGAAGCACATTCCACCAACTCTACCAGGTATATTTCATTAGGCTAGCATTTATAATAGTGAATTTAAATGTTGGAGAAAGCTGTTCGAACTCCAAAGGAGTTTCATTGGATTTTAGCTTTAACTATTATCAATTGATTTATGAAATTAATGCTGGTGGGAACCTGTGGCACTTGCCTTTTTGAGGCGGGGTAAAACTGTTTTCAGAATTCAGAAAAAGGGGTTGAGTAAATGCACAGTTACCTTAAACAGCAGCAGTAAAGCCACAACTACCTTTTTTGTGTGTGTGGCTTAATTCAGTTCTATTCAGTGGCGAAAGTGTTGGGTCTGCTTCCAGGGTACCTGAGTTCCAGGCTTCTTGTCTTATACCTGCTCCCAATTTGGTAGCTCTCTGCTCCATCACTTATCTTCATTTTTGTAGCAGATACAAGAATTGTATTGATCAAACACTGTGTGAAAGATGACCCCGAATTGAAAGCTCCGCAGTGAGCCACCCCCGTACACACAAAACGCCGCCTGCACGCTCTTCCCGACGCGCTGCCCATCCCGCCTCCCGCCTCCCAGTCGGGCCCCGCCCACCTCCCCCGCTCTCACCTCTGTTGCCGGAATTCTTGCTGCAGCCACCTAGCTGATCCCCTGGCCTCCTTGTTTCTGGACGCTCTGCCTCCACTCCATCTTCCATATTTAGTGCTCATTCCAAAGGACAGGTCTCCCCAAGCCAGTCTCCTACTCCTTTGCTTGCAGGGTAAAGCCCTCCTCCTTAGGGAGGTGTATGTGGGCAGTCTTTAGAACCCGGCCTCAGTTTTCCTTTCCAACCTCTTCCCCTCTTACTACCTCCCACCACCACCTGGGTACCTCTCATGTTTCTCAGTGGAGGCACTCCTGGCATTTTGAATGGGACAGTCTCTCCTTGTGTGGAGCTGGTGGTGTCTTGCAGAAGGACTAGCATCCCTGACCCCAGAATGCTAAATGCCAGTGGCTCTCCACCCTCAATACCTCCTCGTTTCCAGGGGCTCCTTAGAAGCCACAAGATTCCCCAAACACTCCGTGCCCGTTTGCTTCTGTGCTTTGTGCCTGCTTTGCCCTCTGTGGTGTCCTTGTCCAGCTCCTGCCCCTTCTGGCAAAACTGCTGCGCCTTCTTTGAGATTGGGGTCTAATGTTACCTTTCAAGAAGCCCACCCTTACTTCTTCAGGCTGAGATAGTTCCATCCTTTGTGCTCCTGAAGTCCTGTTTATGCCTGTGTTAAAAAGAGTGCAGCAGTGTCCTGGACTGATCTTAAGTGGATCACTTTGCTTTAAGATGCATTTAACAGTACCTATAATCATGTACCACTGTGCACAAAACCTTTATGAAGAGCCTAAGGGGAAGTGTGCCACCCGGCCAGGTACCTGTGAGGATCTATGGTGATCCACCCCCGTGCGTAGCACTGCATAGCCCTTGGTACTAGACACGGGGGACTTTACAAAGGAGAAGCGTTCTCTTGGTGCTTCATAATTTCCATAGGGCAAAGAGACAATGTAAATTGTTGTTGTTGGGCTTCCCTGGTGGCACAGTGGTTAAGAATCCACCTGCCAATGCAGGGGACACGGGTTCGAGCCCTGGTCTGGGAAGATCCCACATGCCGCGGAGCAACTAAGCCCGTGCGCCACAACTACTGAGCCTGTGCTCTAGAGCCTGCGAGCCACAACTACTGAGTCCACGTGCCACAACTACTGAAGCCCGTGCGCGTAGAGCCCGTGCTCTGCAACAAGAGAAGCCACTGCAATGAGAAGCCCGCGCACTGCAACTAGAGAAAGCCTGCGTGCAGCAGCAAAGACCTAATGCAGCCAAAAATAAATAAATAAATAAAATTATAAATAAATAAATTGTCATTGTTGGTCTTGTTATTAGAAGAACAGTAATACTGGTCAGTAGATTCTTTGACGCCCTGGCACTTGTCTCAGAGCTTATATTTGACCAAATGGAGCCATTTCTCTCAATACCCCCTGCAATCAATAATGTGAAGCAAAAATGATGTTACTCTTCCCGAATCATAATCTTTGTTCTGAAGAGTTATTAACACAGGAGTCCAAGCTGCTATTTTCTTTAGACAGTCGGGTTGTCCTGCTTCAGATTTATACACAGCAATTGAATCTCATTAGCCCAGATTTACACGGCATAGACCAAGCGTGTAAATAATCGAAACTTTCCAGAGCTGCATTAAATCTTCAGGTGATTTTAAAAGCAGTTTATCTTGGTATTTTACTTTGTTCCCTAATCCCAATCTATGCAGTTGATTTTTCCTCCATTTAATCTTTTCATTGTGTCTGTGCATTGAGACAAAACAGTTGCTCGATTCTAATAAAAGTGACATACGCAATCCACTTCGGTTGGCAATTGAATTAAAAGATGAGCATGAGTTTATACTAATATGGTCTATAGTATTATTAATTATGTAAATTATATTGAATTTTAATTAAAATTAATTTAACTGATGGTGCTGTATATAGTTGCAGGGGTAGTGATTGACGTCATTCTCATCACCATCATAATCAACCCAGCTCCTAAGCAGACCTGGAGCCAGACGGCTAGGGTTCAGTTCCTTGCTTGGCCGATTCTAGCCATGTGATGTTGGGTCGTCACTGAATGTCTCTGTGCCGTCATTTCCTCCCCGTGTAAAATGGAGCTCTCTCGTGGGGTTGTTGTGGAGATCACCTGGTTACTTAATCCTTGGAGCCGGCCAGCCGCTGGTGAGCTCAGACGGCCAGGATGGGGGCAGGGCGTGGGGGGGGGGATTGCAGTGATTTCTGCTAGACATTTGTTGAAGATCATGAAATTGTATGGGCCTTGTTCATGGCTTAATAACCATGTTGACTGTTGATCATAAACAGTGTGAACATAAGAAAAATTTCTTTGTCTCTGTTCAAAAACCCTTTGCAATAATGTGGGACCTGTTTCTTAAACGTAGATGAGAATTCTCACTGTCCTTTTTCTCCTCGTTCTTGAATTATGTTTTTCAGTATGCATAGTTAAAATTTCATAGTGACTGTCTCTGTGTCTGCTTGTAAGGTGACTGCTCGGTGATCATGCTTATTTTATAGGGCGTCCGTTATTCCTCCATTTTGTTCAACTACAGAGATGTGAGGACTGTCAAACAGAATTTTGAAGTAGGGGCTTTGTTGGGTTTTGCCTTAAAGTTAACATTCATAATATTAGCTGCGACTTCTTCAGGAGCTTCCCCCACTCCCCTGGCTGTTCCTTCTCAGTCTTCTCTATAGATTCCTCCTCCTCTTCCCAGAACATTGGCGTGTCCCGAGCTCAGTTCTTGGGTCTGGTCCCTTCTCTGTCCGTACTCCCTAGGTGATCTCATCCATCCCAGGATTTTAAATACGTTTTAAATAGTTGCTGCTGAAGCCCAGGTTTACATCCTCACCCAGGTCTCTCCCCAGACTTCAGGCCCAGGTGCCGGTTGACGTTGCCACTTGCACGTGGGCAGTGGTCCCCGTGTTAGGAAATGACGACTCCATTCGTCCTGTTGCCAGACGAGAAGTCTTGGAGTGGCCTCTGCGTCTCCTTTCTCTCACAGCCAGTCCATTGGTAAATTCTGCGGGTTCTTCCTTAGCAATACATCCAGACTCCTAGCGGAAGAGAATATAAAAAAGAATGTCTGTGTGTGTACGACTGAGTCACTTTGCTGTGCAGCAGAGACCGGCACAGCACTGTACATCAGCTATACGCCAATTAAAAAAGTCAAAAAAAAAGAAGGAAAGAAACACATCCAGAATCTACTCACGTCTCACCAACTCCACTCGACACCCCAGTTCCAGCTGCTGTCCCTTCTCACCTGGCTGATGGCAGCCTCCTGCCACCCTTGCACCTCTGTAGCCTTTCACACACCGTAATCACTTTGCAGCTAGAGCACTGCTTTTGAAATGTCACTCTTCTGCGTAGAAGACTCTACCAGCTTCCCATCGCACCTAGAGGTATCTTTACCACGATCTGTCAGACCCTACACGGTCCCCTTCCTCCCCGACCCCATCTCCCACCACTGCCCCCTGACTCAATCCACTCTGGCCACACTGACCTCCTCACTGCTCCCAGAGCACATCAGGCCTGCTCTGGCCTCGGGGCCCTGGCACCAACTGTGCCCTCTGCCCCTGGCTCTCTCCTTCGCTTCCTAAGAGCTTCTAGGTCTCCCCTGATGGCACTGTTTAAAATAGCACCCTACCCCACCCCTTGCCATCCTGTCCCTTACCCTGCTTTGTTTTTCTTTATAGCATTTTCACCATATGGCACGTTATGTATTACCTTACTGTCAATTTCCACCCTCCACAAGGCGAGCTCTTTGAAGGCCGGGACTTTGTTTTGTTCACTGCTGTATCCGCAGTGCCTAGAACAGTGCCCGGCACATGCTGAGTGCCCCGTAAACATTTATTCAATGAACATATGTGCTGTTTGCAGTGTAATCTCCCATCAGCCCTCTGAGGTAGGTAAGGCACAGAGAGAGGCAAGATAAGTTGCCCTAAGCACATAGCAAATAAGTAACAAAGCTGAGGTTTAAACTCTGTCAGTTTGCCTCCAAAGTACACGTTCTTTCTGCGTTACTGCGTGCCTTGTCATTTCTGGATGTTTCCAAACTGCTACCAGATCTCTAAGAATTTTATTGTGCCTTTGAAGACTTACCCTGTTGATTTTGTTCATGGTTGTCATCAAATCCTTTCTGAGTGTCTGGTTTCCACAGGGCTTGTGCCAGTCACGAAAGATAGAAGGAGTGTTCGTGCCTGTCCCCTGCCCTTCTACTCTCCTCCTGGAGCATATCCCCCACGAAACTGTGCATTCCCCCAGGAAGATATGTCGTCCGGTTCTTTCGTGGTCCTTGTCAACTTTCCAGGCTTAGAACTGTGCCTGGCACAGAGGAGGTACTCCCTTCATAGCTATGGAACAAATGAATGAAGACAAGGGGCACAAGTAAGTGCTGTGAGAGTTCAAGTTCTTGGTTTTTGCTGTTTCATTCAACAGAGGCCGACCGAGCATCGCCCGAGTTAGGTGTCTCCCCAGCGTTCAGAGAGCGGCTAGGCTCTGGTGCTTGTTGGGACTGTCAGTTCCGGCCCAGAGCCAATAGGGTGACCAGGGGTGGGGTGTCTGATTCAGATGGAGTTGTGGGGTCCACACCTTGAGAAACCCACTGCTGCCTAGTGAAAATACAGACCACAGGAGAGACTTCCAAACTGGACCATCGAGGAAGGGGTAAGGTTTCGTTAAGCCGACAGGAGGGCCTTCCAAGCAGGGAGAAAGAAGAGTGAAAGTTGAGACTTGTCTTTAGATCCTAGACAAGTCTGCCCCTGCCACCATGAATATAGTATTTCTAATCATCGCTGCCACTTCACGTGCCTGCCGTGTGCTTGGAACTCTGTTTGGGTCTTTAATACACCCCTGTTGATTTGATATTCACACCCACACAAGATGTTATCACCATCGTATAGACAGAACACTGAGGCTCAGAAGGGTAACTAACTCGCTCAAGGTCATAGTGATGGAGCTGGGATCTGAAGGGTGATCCAGGAAGCACCAAAGTCATGGTCTTTTCTATCACCCTCTGCACTGTCCACTGACAAGATCTCATGGACTCAAAGGAGTACAAGAATCTCCTAGTATGTGTAGGTAACTGGGGGAAATGTACTGAAATGAGTCAAGTTTTCTTGAAAGCTCCTTAAAAGAATGATGGCTTTGATAACATTTAATCTTGGTAGGAAATGCTTTCCAAATATACTCCTGACTTTCCCAGTTCTGCTTTCTTCTTTCACACAGGCTTTATCAAATGATTGTTTTGTTGATAAATTTAGTGTGCAGTTGGGACTTATTTGTAGATTGTACCTACCCTCAAAGGGAGAGTGGGTTTTATAGCTTCCATTCATTCTCATTAAAATCAGAACATTTGCATCTTCAGTTTTACATCTTGTTCCAGGAATTTTAAGCAGTCTGATTGTATGGAAGTGGGTCGTATTAATTGCAAATGGGCTAGACATCTGCTCACTAACATGGAATGAATTTTTTTAGCTCTATTTTGTTTTTAAATATGATCTACCAGAGTGATTAAGTGAGGGCTGTCGGTACTGCTGTTACAAGAGTAGGATTTTCAGAGACTTATAATGTAACCCTAAAAATGAATTTGAGTGAATCTTTGAAAGTGCTTGAACTGGGAGCAGTTAAACATCTTAGGGTTGATAAATTTTTATCCACAGTCTGTCAGGGAGCTGTTTTCCATCATCGGACACTCTGTTGGTCTGGTGCGCAGTGAGCCCAGGTCCTGTGGGTTCCAGGCTCTGGGGTCTGCGATGCCTTGCTGTTTCTACCTGCGGGGAGGGAGGCAGGCAGGGAGTGAGCTGAGGTGTAGTATCAAACTGGAGGAACAGGATCCAGGCTGCTGGGGACTGGCTGAATAGGCAGGGTATTTCTTTTCTGGTAGTAATATAACAGTGTTTCCCAACGTGGACTTCTTGCAACACGAATTCTTAAGGAGGGTGATGTGCGCAGTAAGTTTCAGGAGCACTCACTGGTTAAACAAAGCTAGTTAAGCAGGTTCCTTCACTGCAGTCCTTTCCAGAGCCTTCAATATGCCCTCGTACACTGTGGATCTGCAAGAGGAGGATGATGTCTACACAGTTTCCCCGACGTATTTGGCCACAGACCCCTTCTCATGGAATACAGTTTGGGAAATGTCATGGAGAACATCCCAAGTATTTATTTTAAAATCAGGAACTGGGGAATCTGGTTGAGGCTGTCTTGGTCATGTAGCTGAATGTAGAGTCCCAGGTCCTCAGGGTAGTTGCCTCAGCCCTCTTGCTCCTCTGGACCTCTCAGGACCTGGCTTTCTTCAGAGTCGCAGTCCCCAGGCTAGTGGCACCACTGGCCCAGTTAGGAAGCAGGAGGGAAGCTGGGGCCTCTGTGCGTCCGTGCATGTCTGTGCTTGACAAAGAGGAAGATGATACATGACTTAGCAGCAGTGATCAGGGAAGGACAAATACAATATGTACAAGGTGAAAAGAGTTCTGGAGCGAGTGACATTTTTCCTAAAGTAGTTTCCTGAGCCTGATCCAGCCAGTGCCTGCTACCTGGAGGGGTTCAGTCAATATTTGTTGAATGAATAAATTGTTGGTACTCCGAGGCCTTTGCAAAAAAGACGTCTAATGTTGCTACACCATCGTATTCTGCTTCGGTTCAGTTTAGTTGCCAAATGTATATAACCCTTCACGCCTTCTAGAATCAAAGGTCAAAACACCAGAAATTTTCTTTTCCTGCACTTAACAGACGTCCCTTTCGTGCAGAAATCTCTCCTGTGTACTGCCTTGCCACAGAGCAAATGTTTCTGGGCATTATTATTCTAGGGGTGGGAATGGATTTGAACTGATTGATCCAAACCTTTACTCTTTCTGTCTTGGAACCAGTGACAGAAAGCTGACAAATGTTGAGGGGTGATGTCTGCTACCTCCGAACTGAGCCAAGCTAGTCGACTCATGAGGGGCGAAGGCTGCAGTGTGAACCTATGACCCTGACCTCATTAACTTCAGGCACCTGAAGTGCAACCTCGTGACAGTGCTGTGACGCCCGTCTTACTGCCGAAATCCTCCTCCTGATGCTTAGCGGTGCTGTTTTCTCGTTTCATTCCCTCCTTCTGCAGAGCAGGGCTTGGTACCCAAAGGAAGGATCGCTTGCTCACCCTTAATATGGGGAGATAATTTAGAGCACTTAATTTGTGTTGACTCTTTATTGGTGCACTATTGCAATTAAGTTAGATTAATGAAAGGTAAATTCCAGTCTATACATGAAAAAAAAAATCTCTTGTAAAGATCCTAATTAGTGTGTGTGTTTATTTAGCCTCTCATGGCTTAATTGCATCCCATCTTGCTATTTACAAACAGGCATCATTAAAGAATAATGAGTGTGTGAAGAGCATTCATGCTAGCAACAGATGAGGTAACTGGCGCTTGGTGGGGAGAGGGACGGATGGATGGGAAGGCTGCTGGTTTGTAGTATTTTTGAATGAAGGAGAGTGCAAGACGGTCCTTTGAACCAGTCCACGAGGGGAGGACAGAGCAGACATCATGCCAGGCAGCAGCTTGTCCTTTAGCTGCAGAGACCTGGGCTGCTTTTCATTTGCTGCCGCAGTGCAGTCTGGAGAGGTGAACACACGCCCTCACACGGCTGGCTCGTGACCTTAGCCGACCGCATTCAGGTTGAGGCTTTCTTTTCAGCCCCGTGTTGCAGGACATCTGCACCTCAAATCCATGAGCATTCCCTGGGATGCTGAAAAGGCCACCCAAAGTGGGCCTTTCCTCATACAGCTCAGCTCCAATCCCTGCAGCAGCCTTTTTTTTTTTTTTAATATTCAAATATAAAATCAATTGAGAAATAGGTTCATGATATTTCACTGGCACCCCTAATACTTCATTCCAATGTTACATAATTTGCAGTCGTTCCTCAAAGTTACAAAGCAGTTTTATCTTTTTAGATGGATGCTTGATTTACAGTCTATTCTAACCTGGTTTAGGGGTAGGAAAGCCGGGATTCCAGACGGAATAGCAATGAAGCTGAAGGAGGAGAGAACAACCTGGAAGAAGCTAGTCGTCATAATGTCCTCATCATTTGTTGCCTGAGTCTCTGATTCTTGGTGTAGAGTAAGCAATTCTCTAAAATCACTAAGGAGTAAGTGTGGGGGCAAAGGTGGTAAATCTGAGGAGGAAGCGACCTGTAGCCCTGGTTGCCTTTGCTAGTAGGAGTAGGTCTCGGAAAAATCTGCCTCAGTTTCCCCTTATGTTATGGTTATCATTGCAAGCAGTTTTGGGAAGGTGTTCTATATAAATGCAAATTGCCACTATTCAAACTCTATCAAAGCCTTAGATCTCTCTAGGGATTCCTGGGTGAGTTGAAGTCCAGGGTTTAATTTATTTAAAATCAGGTTATAGGAATTCACAGTTTTCAGTACATTTTATGTTTTTCTTCAAAAGAACCTACAGTTTAATTTTAAGCTCCCCTAAACTGAAGCCCAAACCATGTAACGTTTTTCGGTGTTCTAAGACCTGCCTGTATTTAAGGACACAGCCAGCTGCATTATCAAACACAGAAGGACCCAGACAGGCTTGTTTGGTTGTGTCTTTTGTTGCTGTTAAGTTGCAAGTGTTCCATTTTCAGCTCACAGAACTGTGGGGCATATTTTCCCATTCATATTAATTGGATTTTAAAGTGACCTTGACCACGTATTGATTTGAATTAAAATTTTCTACATCAAGGTCAAGTTGGCACATATCCTCCAGTCGAAATATTAACAAGCCAAGCGCTGCCTAACAGGGTATCGACAGGAGTGGAGGTGTAATGGGGTCACATGTGCCAGAGGGCACCGTGGTCCCATTCTAATGCAGGTGGCAAGTGGCAGATCTATGTGGGGATCACCTTCACCTGGACTTGAATCGCCCGTCGATGGGATGGTTCCAGTTTAAGTCCACAGACCCACCTTCTTCCGGGAAGAACACCCCTGAGCTCCTCAGAGCCCAGATGATGCTGCTCAGTTGCGTGGGTTTAGGGTGAGGTTTCAGGTCATCTGAATTCACCCAGACTGCCCTGAAAACGAGGGCCTGAGAAGATCATTCATAAACTTGAACTATCTAGCCCAGACCCCAGCCGTGAGTCCCAGTCTCCAAATTGCCCATTTAACATCTCTCCACTGAGACATTTCAGAAGTGTCTTAGACTTCATAAAAGAGAAGTGGTTTTCCCTGCCCCCTGTTTTACCCCTTTGCTTCCCCATCTTATCTCAGTAAATAGCAAAACCATCTAATTGGTGCTCAAGCCAGAAACCTACAAGCTTCCTTAGTTCCCCCCTTTCTCTCACTTCACAGCCCATCTGTCAGCAAATCCTGTCTTCAATTCCATCTTCGTTCTATCTGAAATCTACTGGCGTCTCACCTCCTCTGCCGCCACAGCCCCAGTCGAAGCTGTCATCGTCCTCTCGTGGTCTCCCTGTTTCTTCTCTTTATCTCTCCACCAAGCAGCCAAGGACATGTTTCTTTAAAGCACACATCAAACCTGTCATTTCTCTGCTGAAAACCCTGCAGCGGCTTCCACTTCACCCCGGATGCAGCTAACCTCTTGTCAGAGCCTCTGCCCTTCATGAGCACGCCAGCCTGCCCTTGCCCGGCGCCTGCCTCTCTCCTGCCCTCCCCACCGGCCTCCTCCTCCTTTCTCGGGTCTTTCCCACCCAGGCCTCTGCCAGGCTCCTCCCATGGCCGGCCGCTGCCCCAGCACCCCGCATGGCCTGGCTTCACCTTACATAATAGGTTTCTACCACATGTGAACCTACCCCCTCACCCAGCTTTATTGCCTTCCTAGCCCCACACAGATGATATATTTTTGTTTCTCTATTGTCTGCTCACCCCCCCAGCAAGAATGCACCCTTCTGAGATGTTTTGTTCACTGCTCCATCTCTAATCCTTAGGCCGAGGCTTGGTACAATAGTGAGTGTCCAAGAAATACTGGAGTGCATTCAGTGAACAAACGAATAATTGAATCATCTGATCTAAATGTCATTTTTTTCGCACATAGGTATTGCCTAAATAATCTCTCTTTGAGCTCTCCCCTTTTTGTTTATTTCCTTTAAAACTCTTGGCAAATTATACATTTTTATTTATATATTTATTTGTTGCCTGTCTCCTGCACCGGGACTGTTAGCTCTCTGAAGCTCTCTTTCGTTTACCTCTGTGTACCTGACGCCTAGCCTGCACATGACATGCGTTGACAAGTACCTGCTGGGTGGACGGAGGGGGAGGACCGGAAAGCAAGCCGTCTGCAGCGCAAGGCAGCTCCAGGCTCCAGGGCATCCGTCTGTCCGTCTGTCTCCCCTCCTCCTTTCCCCAGCACTTCGTTCCTCCGCCCTCTCTCGCTACATGGCCTCCCTCTCAGAGGAGTGCTATTTTCGGTTCCCAGTCTTCTCCATGTTCTCCAGGCCAGATTCTGGAAGGAGGCAGTTTACGTGGTCTAGCCAGTATGGGGAGAACCTTCTGTACCAGACCCAGTTCCTACCCCTGGGCCAACTGGTTCCGCCCAGGAGAGAAAATAGCTGCTTTCCGGGCAGCAGGCATGTCCTGCAAGACGGGAACGTTGAGTGCGGTGGCTTCCTTGCTGCCGTGTTCAGGGCAGGGGACAAGTGAAGGGTGTGTGTGCTGACGGGGATTCCGCATCACATCCCTTAGTAGAAACTTGACGTTTTCAGCATATTGGAGAAAACAATAGTCAGCTTCTCCTTTTGTCAGCTAACCCGTATCCCACTTCATTCTCCCAACATCTTTTTGGAATCTCGATGCCCTATTTTTATACAGGCGTCGTATTCTCCTTTTTCCCAGAGGGGTTTATGTTATATATTTGAATGTATGTTTTATAAATGAAAATGAACTAAATTCTGTTTTGACGGTTTGGGGGATTTTTCGTGACACTGCAAGGGAAACCCTATAAGGTAGCCAGAAACCAAGGTCAGGAAGCACAGTTTTTCTCTGTTGTCTTTTTGCTTCTTTACATTGTGTGTGAATTTTGTTGTTGTTGAGGGGAACATGAAGCCAGATGAGAGCGGATGGCTGTGAGGAAGTTGTTATTTATCGTATGAAATGGAAACTTATTTCTTAATCCGTCCCTGTCATGAAAACGAACTTGGAGGGCTTCACTGGCGGCGCAGTGGTTGAGAGTCCGCCTGCCGATGCAGGGGACACGGGTTCGTGCCCCGGTCCGGAGGATCCCACGTGCCTCGGAGCGGCTGGGCCCGTGAGCCATGGCCGCTGGGCCTGCGCGTCCGGAGCCTGTGCTCCGCAACGGGAGAGGCCACAACAGTGAGAGGCCCGCGTACCACAAAAAAAAAAAAAAGAAAAGAAAAGAAAACGAATTTGGAGAATGAGTAAGACCTCTCTGATGAAACTCCACTCCCACCAGGGCAGTTGTGACTTTTGAAGAGAGGAATGGGTTCAGGAAGATCAGAAGTGCCCAGATTGTTAACTCTGATGGCTCCTTAGGAGATGATGCAAATGTACTCATCAAGGGAATAAGCCACCTAAAGAAAAATGAGCCTATCTTATTAGGCGGCGCGCTTCGTAACTGTTAGAAAGGATTACCGCAGTGGTACAGCAGTTGCTACCACGTAGCGAGTGACAGTAGTGACTCCCCTGGACACTTAATAGCAGTGGTTGCCCAGTCCTTATAAAGGGTTCCATCTTAGAGACGAGGAAGCCAGAGCTCACATGAGTTGGTTTCCCCAGAGCCACGCTGCTTTGTACAGGGCAGAGGCAGAATTTGACCTTGGGTCTCTCAGGCTCCCGAGCCCTGGCCCTCGCCCCCTCCCCATGCTGCCTGTGCCCCATGACAAGGGCAAGGAGGGAGTCACCCGGCATGACCGCGGGTGGCGATAGCGTGCTGGCCATGTTTGAATCACAGTGCTAAGCCCTTCACAAGTCTGGTGTCATTTCCTCCCCACAGTAGCCTTATCCTGGGTCCTACAGGCAAGAGAGCCGGGGCTTAATAGGCCAGGTAACCTGCCGCAAGTCACACAGCCAGGAGGGGGCAGAGCTGAGATCTACACTCAGGTCTTTGCTTCCCCCAGAGTCCTTACACGTAACTCCCGTGCTTGCTTGCCTTGCTGGCAAGTTGATTTTCTAACTTGTTGGTAGCAGAACCTGAAGTCAGCTTATCTGCCGTACTTTAGGTCTTTGTCAAAAGGGAAGATATAATTCACATCTTGAGGCTGTAACAACTTCACGTCTCAAATCTAGCCCATCCATGGGAGTCGCTTTCCAGTTTGATTTTCTCTTTCTTGTATCACACTACGTTGCATTGCATTTTATCAGCAGAGGCGTAACTGAGCCACCCCATTGAGCAAAAAACAGGTGACCTTCAGCGTAGAGGAATTTCAGTTTTATCTTTGATGCTCCCTCCATCTGACCTCTTGGTTTCCAAGTCACGCAGCCCATTTTCTTGTTACGACTGGGTTACTGCCCAGCTCCTCGCACCAGTGACCTCCTCTTCCAGCCATGACAGCGAGTTTATCTTCGCTCCCTCAGCTTGGCCAGCGTTTCAGCCTTTCAGGGTTGGTCTGTCTCCGTTTTCTCTTGGCTATTTCCAGTTTTACAGTTTTCCTAGAAAGAAGCAGCAGCCGGTTTCCCTCTGAACCTCTAGGCCCCAGTCCTTGCTGCTGCAGCTCTGAGAGGCCTGCTGTCAGGAGAACAATTTCGCCCAGCACGATTCTGTCAGGGCTGCACATACCTAGCAGCTGTGCAGAATTCAGAGCGCTCACTTAAAAAAAAAAAAAACCACTAAAAAGACAAAGCAAGTGTGTGAGTGGCATCTTATAGATGAGGTCGAGTACAAAGCCATTTGGGAGGGAAGCCAGGAGCCTTGTGAAGCACAGTTTTGAGCCACTTACCAGAGTTCCAGAAAGTATGGCCGGCAGTTTGAGGATTAGATGGTCCAAGGCTCTGTGGTCGCCGTGTCTTGTGATTTAGAGACGCTGCTGCGGGATCATGGACCGGGCATGAGAAGGGGAAACAGCAAGAGGCAGGCGCCTGGCCCTGTGCAGAAGAGTAGTGACCTTGCCCTCGAAGCTGTGCTAAACCTCAGCTTCCTTCTGTTCAGAGTGAGACTGAGACACCTACCTGCCTGGGCTGTACTGCAGGGCTCTTAGGTAGAGGAGGAAACTACAGCCCCGTGGGCACGCCCCAGTCCTTGTCATAGAGCCGAGGGGGTGTCCGCGTTATTCGGGGGAAGACCCCCCCAGGCGTCAGGGAAAAGCTTGGGGGAACGTGTTTTCCAGGTCACATCTAAGAACATCTCTTGGAGGAATGTTTCATGGGACGTCGTCTGGGGAGTGCGCGTCTATACAGCCAACTCCACCTTTCAAAACGTGGGGTAAAACGGACAGGCGCCCAACCAAGCATGTTCCGACAGCTCAGCGACGCAGCACTCTTCTCCCCAAAACTTCTCAGGTACACGGTGAGCCCCACATGGTAAAGCGCCGTGTACCCCCCTCCAGTTAGTTCAGGCATGTGTCAGTTGTATCACCTCCTTCAAGGTAGGAGCCGTATCTGATACCTCTTAACCTCTCTAGGCTTCAGTTTACCCCTTAGAAAATGGAGGAGTTGGAGAAAATGACTTTTTAAAACTTGCCAGCTCTGAAGTTACATGATCCTCTGAAGTAGTGCCCTTGCCCAGTGCTTCACGTAACACATACACTTATATATTCAATAAATAAGTGCTTACTGGGATCATCCACTTTTTCCTCATCTTTCTTTGTCATTAGTACAGAGAGGAAGGTTCTTGGTTCTGTACTGAGGAAAAACTGTTCCTGAACCTCCTATAGGTGCCTGTCTGCCCCTCTCTCCCTCCCTCCCCACCCCTTTCTAACTACACTTTGAAAAACATCATTTCAAGTACAGCAGGCCCCTTAAGGACACCTACACAGTAAACTTTTACCTTGTTTGTACCTGGAAAATAACATTTGTGGACATGTGTATATATGGTTGGCTTCTTTTTTTTTTTTTAACTGTATCCCTGCCCCAGAAGCAGAGCTCATCCATGCAGCCTTTGTCTGAGTGACAGATAGTGTGCTCCCCACTTCACCTCCCACACACGTGCTTTACGCCGGGCCAGGGGGTGCTGTGTCCAGTCCAGGTTCCTCGTGCAGATGAGCCTTTGGTCAGCTCGCCTCCGCTGCATCCTAGACACAGCTATTGCTCAGGCTCAGGGTGCCTTCTCCCTGCACAAGCCCAGGGGAGTGAGGTGGCAAGCGGTCAGCTTCTCCCACCTTCCAAGCTCACCTGGTCTGCCAGTGTAAATAACGTCTCAACTACCAGATTTGTCACGTTTGCGTTGGATAGCAGTCAGCAGCAGAGCAGAATGAAATACGTTTGCTATTCTCCTCCACTTGCCTCCCACTTTGCGACTTGCCTCGCCGTAGTGAACTAGAAATTCTCCCAATGCCATACAGCTTGGTAGGCGACTGCCGTAGAACAGATAAGACCGCTGACGCAGCCCCCACAAGGGGATGGGCTGTGACAGCATCTCTAAGGGCACTTCCTGAAAGGGTGACGGCCGGCTGGGTGGTCCAGCCCAGCGGCTTCCTTTCCAAGCGCTCCTTGGTCCCCGTTGGGGAAGCACAGTGCACCCCTAGACTCTTCACAACTTGCCATCTGGACACACGGGGACAGACGCGGAGGTAGTGAGTGACCTGCTCAGTGTGGAAGAAGGGTTACCTTGGCAACGGCAAGCCCGCTTCGGTACCAGATGCATTAGCTTTATTTGTGGGATCCCATAGCAGTTGTGGTCCCGTCTCTGGGCGTTTTGCTCCAGCCATGGCCAGCACTGGCTAGTTTGTAGAACGGTGTCTGTTGGTCTGTATATGGTGCACCGCCGGATCAGTCTACCAAAACTCCAAGGTCACTGCAACCTGCTGCATCCAGATACGAACTGGCACAGTCCAGATACATAAGGATCTGAATCATTATAGGGTGACGTGCGAGCTGGGAAGAGCACACGTGAAGCTCCATCTGAGGGCAGGGCTCGAAGGGCTCACAGGACCCTCTCCACCGCACCACCTCTGAGGAGAACGAAGGCTGATGGCCCGCGGCCGCGTGTCTCCCACGGATCGTCGTCGCACTTCATTCCTCAGCGGGCCGCTCCGCGTCTTGCGGCTGTGCGAGCAGGCACGAGAGGTGGCCCGACTTGCCCTTGGTCACCCTGCCTGTAAGGGACAGGTGTGGCACGGAGTCCCAGTGCGCTTGACCTTCACAGTAAATGGCCTCTTCTGGGAGTCCGCAAGATCAGCCTTCGTGGCAGCTTCGGGCCCTCCCCATACCGCCTGCACCTCAGGCTCGCAGACTCTCAGCAGTCATTCAACAGGAACACATTTTTGTTCATACTTCAGGGCCTGCACAACTGTCACCCACTCTCTGCAGTGTCCCTTTAGCCCCAGGTGTGACAGCAGAAAGGCAAATTAGCATAGGCGGCAATTTCACTGGACCGGAGGCAGCAGCCCTTCCGGTTCCAGCTTTGATGTTAGCTGGCTTCAAATCATTTCGCCTCTGTGAAGTCCAGACAAGGTTTTGGGCTGAGTAGCAATAGCTGCCCCTGGGAACCAGGCCCCGCGCCACACCCCTCACCAGGCGCCTTGTCTCCTTGACTCCTCGCGGTCATTATCTCCATTAGCTGGAGGAAAGTGATGTTCACAGAAGGTAAGTAACTGGGCCAAGCTTTCCAGTAGCAGAGCCGAGACCCAATTCCAAATGCACCTGATTCCAAAGCCTCGAAATGTTAAGCTTCAAAATTGTGTATGCAGTTTCCTTATGACCATGTTAAAAATTCAAAAAGCCATAACTGTGCATATTCAATCCAGTTGAGTACCAGGGTCCTTTCTGGCTCTATAAAAAATAAGAATTGACAAACTTCATAGACCTTGACGAGTTCAAGAGATAACAAAAGTAAACCAGAGCCAGACTTCATAGCACTGAGTGTCCATAAACTAGCGCAGCCCGGGATAGACACAAGCTGGAGGGGTGTTCTTGGTGAGCCTGCCTGGCTCATGCACCTTCCCTGATAGCGTGAAGCCACAGCGCACGAGGCGGGGCATGGAGAACCAGCCTATCCCAGGACTCCAGAGCAAACCGGGCAGGAGGGGTGGGGGGGAGGCATGACGGGCTGAGGGTGGAGGGCAGAGGTGTGAAATATGATGGGGGGGCAGGAGTAGGGGGGGCCATATGACTGCGGAGTATCGTATTTTTTTATTAGAAAAGAAGTTGAAACGCTTAAACCTCAATACATAAATGAATGTAGGATAAGAAAAAAAGGGGGAAAGGAAAAACTATCCTAATCCAGATTCATAGCATGAAAAACAAAAAATTTAACCTATCAAAAAATGATTTGCCCCTTGCTCTGGTCGCGCTCTTGAAATACCATTTCCCACTGGAAGGAGCCAGAGTTGCTTGAGGAGGTGGCTGATTCATGACCTCAGGTGGGAACCGTACAGGACAGGCCTGGGTTATCATATACCAGACAGCAAGGAAGCCACCACAGAGACTAGGGTTACGACGAAAGGATTCAGCCTCAAGTAGATGCCTACCAGCCACAGACAGAACATTCGAGCGTCCGTAAGAAGAACAATGGCATCAGACAAAAATATATCAAATATGTTTCACTCTTTGAGTTTATAATAATGTTAAGGGAAAAAAACTAAGCCATCTACATTGGAAGTGAACTAGTGAAACAGTGCGTTGTTTGAAAACTGGTATGTGTATAACTGAATCACTTTGCTGTACACCTGAAAGTAACACAGCATTGTCAATCAACTATACTCCAATATAAAATTAAAAGTTTAAAAAAAGAAAGCTGGTAAATAAATGGAAAGAATTGAGCATTTATCTTCTCTCACACATATAATAAATTCTACCGCTGGGTAACCAGTTAGTAGATAGGGGAAGTTTTTCTTTATAAAAGTGTTCCAGCTAATAAATGAAGGCTGTTGATCTCATTGGAATACGACCGTCTGTAACCCCTGGTGAATTTAATGGGTCATCATCTGCCAGCATCACGAACTGAGACCCCTGACCTCACATGCCTCCTGTCGGTAGTCTGTGACACCCCTGTGAAGTAGTCTTGCCAAAAAAAAAAATCAAGCCTGAATCTCATCTAGTTACCAATTTACAGGAAGTACAGAGTAAGGAGTAACATGTACACCACCGGGACGCCATCTGCAAAATCCAGACTGTGGAAAACTCTATAGCAAAAATGACCCAGTTTCTTCAGCAAATAGCATGGGGAGAGGGGATAGAGAGAGGGATACCTTTAGTTTAGGAGAGACTTATGAGATAGGTCAGCCAGTTCCACTGTGTGGACCATACTCAGATCCTGATACAAGCAAATTTTCTTTTTTAATGTGGCATTTATGAGACTGTTGGAAATGAACACTGACCAACTGCAGGTTCGATAACACTGGAGAATTCCTGTTGTTGTTTTAGATGTGGAGTGGCAGCATGGCTATGTTTTTTTTGTTTTCAGAGCCCTTATCTTTTAGAGATACAGACTGAAATATTTACAGATAAAACGAGACCATGGCTGTTATTTGTTTCAAAATAATTCAGGAAGGGAAAAGTAGGTGAGGGTGTAGGTAAAACAAAGATCTGCCCGAGACTTGTAGCTGTTGACATTGGGATGGGTCCATGGGGGTTCTTTACACTATTTCATTTACTTCTGTATATGTTTTTTTAAGTCTTCCATAATGAAAGGTTTAAAGAAGGTAATTAAGTCGGTACTTCTGGGAGGGGGTGGATTTTATTTTGTTTTGTTTTGATTTAATAACACCCACTGCTGATAAGAGTGGGGTGCTGACAATACTGTTCTTAACCCTTCTGGTAGATTGTATCAAAAGCCTTAACAATATTTGTACTGTTTGCCCCAGTAATTACAATTCTACCAATCTATCCTCAGGAAGTAATACCAAATGCAGCAAAAATTTGGTGAACAAAAGGGCACATTGAATACTAACAGCCATAAAAGGGGAAATCGACAGTAACACATTCATAGTAGGGGACTTTAACACCCCACTTTCACCCATGGACAGATCATCCAAAATGAAAATAAATAAGGAAACACAAGCTTTAAATGATACATTAAACAAGATGGACTTAATTGATATTTATAGGACACTCCATCCAAAAACAACAGAATACACATTTTTCTCAAGTGCCCATGGAACATTCTCCAGGATAGATCATATCTTAGGTCACAAATCAAGCCTTGGTAAATTTAAGAAAATTGAAATTGTATCAAGTATCTTTTCTGACCACAACGCCATGAGACTAGATATCAATTACAGGAAAAGATCTGTAAAAAATACAAACACATGGAGGCTAAACAATACACTACTTAATAATGAAGTGATCACTGAAGAAATCAAAGAGGAAATCAAAAAATACCTAGAAACAAATGACAATGGTGACACAACGACCCAAAACCTGTGGGATGCAGCAAAAGCAGTTCTAAGGGGGAAGTTTATAGCAATACAAGCCCACCTTAAGAAGCAGGAAACATCTCGAATAAACAACCTAACCTTGCACCTCAAGCAATTAGAGAAAGAAGAACAAAAAAACCCCAAAGTTAGCAGGAGGAAAGAAATCATAAAAATCAGATCAGAAATAAATGAAAAAGAAATGAAGGAAACGATAGCAAAGATCAATAAAACTAAAAGCTGGTTCTTTGAAAGGATAAACAAAATTGATAAACCATTAGCTAGACTCATCAAGAAAAAAAGGGAGAAGACTCAAATCAATAGAATTAGAAATGAAAAAGGAGAAGTAACAACTGACACTGCAGAAATACAAAAGATCATGAGAGATTACTACAAGCAACTCTATGCCAATAAAATGGACAACCTGGAAGAAATGGACAAATTCTTAGAAAGGCACAACCTGCCAAGACTGAATCAGGAAGAAATAGAAAATATGAACAGACCAATCACAAGCACTGAAATTGAAACTGTGATTAAAAATCTTCCAACAAGCAAAAGCCCAGGACCAGATGGCTTCACAGGCGAATTCTATCAAACATTTAGAGAAGAGCTATCACCTATCCTTCTCAGACTCTTCCAAAATATAGCAGAGGGAGGAACACTCCCCAACTCATTCTACGAGGCCACCATCACCCTGATACCAAAACCAGAGAAGGATGTCACAAAGAAAGAAAACTACAGGCCAATATCACTGATGAACATAGATGCAAAGATCCTCAACAAAATACTAGCAAACAGAATCCAACAGCACATTAAACGGACCATACACCATGATCAAGTGGGGTTTATTCCAGGAATGCAAGGATTCTTCAATATACGCAAATCAATCAACGTGATACACCATATTAACAAATTGAAGGAGAAAAACCATATGATCATCTCAATAGATGCAGAGAAAGCTTTTGACAAAATTCAACACCCATTTATGATAAAAACCCTGCAGAAAGTAGGCATAGAGGGAACTTTCCTCAACATAATAAAGGCCATATATGACAAGCCCACAGCAAACATCATCCTCAATGGTGAAAAACTGAAAGCATTTCCACTAAGATCAGGAACAAGACAAGGTTGCCCACTCTCACCACTCTTATTCAACATAGTTTTGGAAGTTTTAGCCACAGCAATCAGAGAAGAAAAGGAAATAAAAGGAATCCAAATCGGAAAAGAAGAAGTAAAGCTGTCACTGTTTGCAGATGACATGATCCTATACATAGAGAACCCTAAAGATGCTACCAGAAAACTACTAGAGCTAATCAATGAATTTGGTAAAGTTGCAGGATACAAAATTAATGCACAGAAATCTCTGGCATTCCTATACACTAATGATGAAAAATCTGAAAGTGAAATCAAGAAAACACTCCCATTTACTATTGCAACAAAAAGAATAAAATACCTAGGAATAAACCTACCTAAGGTGACAAAAGACCTGTATGCAGAAAATTATAAGACACTGATGAAAGAAATTAAAGATGATACAAATAGATGGAGAGATACACCATGTTCTTGGATTGGAAGAATCAACATTGTGAAAATGACTCTACTACCCAAAGCAATCTACAGATTCAATGCAATCCCTATGAAACTACCACTGGCATTTTTCACAGAACTAGAACAAAAAATTTCACAATTTGTATGGAAACACAAAAGACCCCGAATAGCCAAAGCAATCTTGAGAACGAAAAATGGAGCTGGAGGAATCAGGCTTCCTGACTTCAGACTATACTACAAAGCTACAGTAATCAAGACAGTATGGTACTGGCACAAAAACAGAAATATAGATCAATGGAACAGGATAGAAAGCCCAGAGATAAACCCACGCACATATGGTCACCTTATCTTTGACAAAGGAGGCAGAAATGTACAGTGGAGAAAGGACAGCCTATTCAATAAGTGGTGCTGGGAAAACTGGACAGCTACATGTAAAAGTATGAGATTAGATCACTCCCTAACACCATACACAAAAATAAGCTCAAAATGGATTAAAGACCTAAATGTAAGGCCAGAAACTATCAAACTCTTAGAGGAAAACATAGGCAGAACACTCTATGACATATATCACAGCAAGGTCCTTTTTGACCCACCTCCTAGAGAAATGGAAATAAAAACAAAAGTAAACAAATGGGACCTAATGAAACTTAAAAGCTTTTGCACAGCAAAGGAAACCATAAAGAAGACAAAAAGACAACCCTCAGAATGGGAGAAAATATTTACAAATGAAGCAACTGACAAAGGATTAATCTCCAAAATTTACAAGCAGCTCATGCAGCTTAATAACAAAAAACAAACAACCCAATCCAAAAATGGGCAGAAGACCTAAATAGACATTTCTCCAAAGAAGATATACAGAGTGCCAACAAACACATGAAAGAATGCTCAACATCACTAATCATTAGAGAAATGCAAATCAAAACGACAATGAGATATCATCTCACACCAGTCAGAATGGCCATCATCAAAAAATCTAGAAACAACAAATGCTGGAGAGGGTGTGGAGAAAAGGGAACCCTCTTACACTGTTGGTGGGAATGTAAATTGATACAGCCACTGTGGAGAACAGTATGGAGGTTCCTTAAAAAGCTACAAATAGAACTACCATATGACCCAGCAATCCCACTACTGGGCATATACCCTGAGAAAACCATAATTCAAAAAGAGTCATGTACCAAAATGTTCATTGCAGCTCTATTTACAATAGCCCAGAGATGGAAACAACCTAAGTGTCCATCATCGGATGAATGGATAAAGAAGATGTGGCACATATATACAATGGAATATTACTCAGCCATAAAAAGAGATGAAATTGAGCTATTTGTAATGAGGTGGATAGACCTAGAGTCTGTCATACAGAGTGAAGTAAGTCAGAAAGAGAGAGACAAATACCGTATGCTAACACATATATATGGAATTTAAGAAAAAAAAAATGTCATGAAAAACCTAGGGGTGAAACAGGAATAAAGACACAGACTTACTAGAGAATGGACTTGAGGCTGTGGGGAGGGGGAAGGGTGAACGGTGACAAAGCGATAAAGAGGCATGGACATATATACACTACTAAATGTAGGGTAGATAGCTAGTGGGAGGCGGCCGCATAGCACAGGGAGATCAGCTCGGTGCTTTGTGACCGCCTGGAGGGGTGGGATAGGGAGGGTGGGAGGGAGGGAGACGCAAGCGGGAAGAGATATGGGAACATATGTGTATATATAACTGATTCATTTTGTTGTGAAGCTGAAACTAACATACCATTGTAAAGCAATTATACTCCAATAAAGATGTTTAAAAAAAAAAAAAAAGGGCACATTGCAGCCTAATATTAATATTAGGGAAAATTTGGAAGCAGCTAATGTCCAGCAATAGGTGAATGGTTAAAGAAATTATAGTATAGCCACTCAGTAGAATGCCAGGCCACGTGCAATGCCAGTTTTGAAGACTACACAGCAGTATGGAATGATGCTTACCTCATAATTTTAAATAAAATTTTGACTTGAAATTATATGTTTAGTTTCCATTATAAACGTGAAAAATTCAAAAACCGTGCATCTTTGATAGTAAAAAGATTAAAAGGAAGCACCCCAAAATGTTAAAGTGGTGATTAGCTTTGGACGGAAAGTCTATAAACAATTATTTTATTCCCTTTTTCTCTAGTTTTAGATTTTTCCATAATAAGCACTTATTAACTATTTTACTATTAACTTTAAAATACCAAAAATCACTTATAAAAACAAAAAAAATTAAATATAACATTTCTAGTATCTTTAGTGTGGTTTTTTTTTTTTTCCTATTTATTTATTTATTTTTGGCCATGTTGGGTCTTTGTTTCTGTGCGAGGGCTTTCTCTAGTTGCGGCGAGCGGGGGCCACTCTTCATCGCGGTGCGTGGGCCTCTTACTGTCGCGGCCTCTCTTGTTGTGGAGCACAGGCTCCAGACGCGCAGCCTCAGTAGTTGTGGCTCACGGGCCCAGTTGCTCCACAGCATGTGGGATCTTCCCAGACCAGAGCTCGAACGACCCGTGTCCCCTACATTGGCAGGCAGATTCTCAACCACTGTGCCACCAGGGAAGCCCTGTTTTTTTTTTTTTTTTAATTTCATTTTAAGAAGCTTGAGAAATTCCTAAGGGAATTTATCAGTTAAAGTCAGCTAGATTTTGTTTCTTTTAAGGAAACAATTGCTTAGTTATCTACGCTTTTTAGCAAAGAGAGTTAAAATATGTTAGAAAATGGTGGCACTGTTGGACGGGGTATGTTGGACCTTCACTGTAACCCAGCGAGGGGCTGTTAATTTCGGTGCTTATGACTGCCGGAACTGTAACTGGGTTCCTCTCCCTCCCTTGCTTCCTTCCAAGACTGCATGTAAACTAGAGACAGAGTTTCTGTTACTACCTTGCAGGTTTACTGGCATCCTTAAATAGTGATCTCCAGTTATGCAAGAAATGACCTATTAAATGTTACATGGTATAGCAATATTTAAAAGTACTATCCAGAAATAAGGTGCTTTTAACACTCTCTTAAATGTCAATAAGCACGGCATATCTTTTTCTTACCCCGTTTATATTCTGTACTAATTGGGGCATATAGAAATAGAGATCAACTCAGCACTAGACGTTATTGAAGGAGCTAGGTATTAGTAATGTTCACTGACACCCAGGACTGATCAAGAAGAGAAGACCGTTGTTGTTTTGAACAGTAGGTTAAGAACTGTAAGGAAAGGATGGTTGAAGGTGGCGTCCCGAGAATGGCCTGCTGCTTGAGTTGCAGGATTCGGGTTGCTGCTTGGGGCAGAGACTCTTGTCTGAGCCCAGCAGGACTCCTTTTAGCCAGTTCTGTGATGTCAGAGCCTCATGGACCAACCCAGACAGTGGGCCTTGGGTTGGGTCCTTTGAGTCTGCTTTTAGGATCTCATCTAGGAAATGAAAGAGGAGGCTTGACAAAGCATCAGAAGGGTTTCGTGAGCCCCGAAAAGAGAAGAAGGCGCCGTTTCTATCCTGAAGGCTGAGCCTCTTCAGCAAGCCCAGCAGGTCACTTCTTCCCTGGCATGTGTGAAACTGCACTCTTTTTAGGTTTTTTGTTTGTTTGTTTGTTTTTAATCTATAACATGTGCTTAGGTTCTGAGAGAGTAAAAGCACTTAAATGTATTTACAGGATCATGTTCCTTTTTGGAGATAAAATTCAGCTACTTTTCGTTTACCTTCAGAACTGCTCCACTTTTTACCAGCTGTTAAAAATAGATAGTCCAGGGATTTCCCTGGTGGTACAGTGGCTAAGACTCCGTGCCCCCAGTGCAAGGGACCTGGGTTCGATCCCTGGTCAGGGAACTAGATCCCACATGCCGCAACTAAAAAAGATCCCTCGTGCCGCAACGAAGATCCCACACAGCCAAATAAATATTAAAAACAAAATGGATAGTTCAACCAGGGGATATCTGGTGCCTGTCTTTCACCCCTCTACTGTACTCTCTGCATAGTCTATGGGTGTACATAGGCTCACGACATAATATGAAAACAAATGTGCTCTAACTCCTAGAAGGCCAGAATTGTAGGATAGTCTTTGAAGAAGGTAATCTTAAGACAGGAAAAAAAAAAAAAGGGAAACTTACTTTATCCAGCAGATAGTAAACATTTGGAAATTATCCTGAGAGTTTCTAAGCCAATATTATAAATAAATTCAGGGTAGTTAGATGAATTGGGACCTGCGCCACCTTAAACGCCTTAGGAGGCTGGCACAAGGCGCGACCACCGCGTCTTTCCTCCGAGTGTCCACTGGTGTGTCTCTCAGGAACAGGAGGAGAGGTGATCCTCTCTTCTTCTCATTGTCTCGCCCAATTCATGTGATTTGCATGTTCCAATGTAAGCATTCCTGCTTGTACACGTGTGTTTTGACAGGTGACCTTGGGAAAGGTGTTGAAAGTGATCGTTGTCATGCGGAGCCTGTTCATTGATCGAACGATAGTAAAGGGGTATAATGAAAACGTCCACACGGAGGATGGCAAGGTAAGCATTCTGGAGTCTTTGGTTTTTTCCTTTATTTTCTGTATCCCAGAACAAAGGTAATAGAGTCCCAGGTGAATGACATTAAACACTAGCAATCACAGCTGTATCAGTATGAAGCTGAACACTTTACAAAAAACATTTCTCTCTCTCCCCTTGCATTTTTCATCAAGCTTCTGCTTTTTCCTTTAAGCCTGTTACCCTTAGTTGAATTTCTAATTTATCACCTTAGACCCCCAGTTGCCTCATTAAATGTGTCTTCTGAGGAAATGAATTTCTTTCTTCCTTTCTTTTCTTTCCCTTCTTTTTCTTTTTTCTTTTTTTTTGCCTAGTCGCACAGCACATCAATAGCCCAGGGTTCAGCATTTTGCTTTTCCTAGAACCATGAGGAAAATTCAAGTTAATGTGACACACAACCTGATAATGATCATTTTCCTTGAAACTAGCAAGGAGCCCCCCGAAGTTGGTTATCCATAGCAGTCCATATTGAATACTGTAATTGAAAAAAGATGAGTTATTCCCAGGAGTGATTTGTTTCATGCGAAGTTCACCCACGTGAACCCCTAATTTCTCTTCTCCATATGGAGATGCAGAGAGCACCAGAAGATGCTAATGGGAGTCGACAGCCTTCATTTGTGTTTGCTTCCAGAGCGTAATGAGCCTTCTGCCAGAGATACCCACCCAGATACACCCTGGTCACTTCCTGACACTAAGCCTGCATCTTCACCTCTCCCTGGAGCTTTCCCTTCTCTTCATGAATCCCGTTAAAATTTAAAAGTTTGTTTGTACCAGCACTTACCACCCAACGGCCACATTATAATGAGGATAGACTGTTCTCCAAAAACAGGGGACAAATGTAGCTTAGCACATAAGAGTGTGTTATATAAAAGGTGTGACCCATAAAGTGGGTCTGTAGTTTGGGATTGTAAAGTGGGTTTGTATTTTGAACAAGTAACCCAGCATTTCGAATGTCCACATTCCACTTGAGTGTTGTCACCATGGGAAGCTACTCTTACTCCCAGGTCCCTGCAGAGTTCTCATACATCTCCCCATTGAGAGAAGAGCAGTCCTCCAGGGAAGCTTTCCTTTTTCCTTTTGGAAAAACCAAAGTGTCTTTGGAGCAAGTGTGGAGAATAAAACAGATAATTGGGGCAAGTGTGATCTGTTGTGTATGTGACTCAGAAACTCAGATGGCGATTCTAGACGAGAAATTCCAAACTCCTTCGCAGCAGCAGAGGCAAGGCTGGGGCGGTGGAGACCCTCGCCAAGAGCCCGAGTCAGTGGTCATCTAGAGACAGGGTTCTTGTTGCCTCTGTTCAAGATTTACAACTTTATAGTCACCCCTGCTTTGAAACACGCCCTTACTCTCCAAGGACTTACAAGTGACTTGGGGATATAAAGAATAAATACATAAAGCTAGATACTAATAATGACCATGCTGTAAGAGACGCCAAATGCAGGGCGCCAGTGAGGCACACTCTGCGTGGAGATTCTCAGGAGTGGAGGTTTACCTGAGTTGAAATGTCAGCATCAATCTTGAACATGGTATTTATTTAACTGCCCCATACCGAAAGTGTCCGAAATAACACAAGCGGTTTGCCACCTAGTTAATAGTCAATAAATGATTAGTATTATTTTTATTCTGCACTTAAAACAAGGGAATTAGAAAATAGTCTCACGTGTATTCTTCTAGAATTTCTCTCTGATTACTCCTCCTCAGCTGCTATGGGTAGTTCCTTTCCTCCCATCTACCCCCTTGACTCCCAGATTACTGGGGGTTCTCTTCCCCCTCCTCTCATGCCCCTTGGCCATTCTTACATGTACCCCTGTGGTTGCACGTGTCCCCCGCACAGGGATCACTCCTGATTTGTGTCGAGGTCAGACCTCTCCTCCCCAGATGGACCTCAAGTTCAGCCTGTCCAAAATCAACCTCAGCTTCCCTCAGCTGGTCCTTCTCCAGGGTGACTGTACCACCACTGCTCAGGCCTTCCTTCCGCTGTCTCCATATGGAGTCTGATAGTGGGTCCTGGCGAGTCTCCCTCTTTATCCCTCCCGCTGGGCCCCTCCCATCCATCTTCACTCCTCGCTTCTCCTCTCTCCGCTGAGTCGCTGCACCAGCCTCCTCACTTCCAGTCTGCAGTCCTGCTTCCCTCCGCCGTCTCTCCTTCACCTGGCCTCCAGAGCCGTCTTCCTGAAATACACAGCCAAGGGGATGATTTCTTGCTTTCTGCCATGTCCCCGTTGCCCAAAGCAGCAACGTGGGATATTAGTAGATGGTAGGCACAAAGCAATCCATGATCAAAAAAGTTTGAGAAACGCTGGGTTAGAGAAAGTTCAGTAGGATTCTTTCTTTGCTGTGGAAATTCTTAAGCACGTAGTTTGCCTAAGTGCCTGGGAATCTCCCAAGAGGGGCACATCGTATGCAGTCTTTTCCCAGCTAATTTGACCATCCATCTTTTTCCTTCCTTTATTCTTGGAGCATATTGTGACACCGGTGTTAGGCGAAACACACTTCCGAAAACTCTGGCTTGTAGAATAAAATCCAGACCCCTTAGCAAGGCATGGAAATGCCCAGTGGTCTGGCCTCTGCCTGCCTTTGCGACCTCATCTGCCGTCACTCTACATACATTTCGTCTTTTACTATCCAGCCTTTTGTGCCACTTGTGGCTCCCAGAACGTGCCAGATTCTTGCCCACGCTTGCACCTGTGCTCTGTGCCCTTGACCTGGGACGCTTGCCCCCTCCCGTCCACCTGGCGCGCTTACCGGCTTTACACTGGCTGAGCGCTCTGTCCCTTCTCATCCGGCCCCCATTTTCCCAGAGGCCTCTTCTGTGAGCACGGGCTCTGGAGATGGCAGGCCTGGGTTTGCCTCTACTCACAGTACAAGTGATCGTCATCCACTCGAACCTCCGTGGCATTTTGAACAGTCTTCCTCTGGTACTAGGATCAGTCCGTCCTGATTATTTGTTGCATGTCTGTCTTGCAGTTAATGAATATTCTAGCGTCCTCCATGTTTGGTCTGGTAGACATTGTGCGAAACAGACCTTGCCTCCAGTGGTTATGGAACCGTAGGTACCACTGTTAGACTCATCTTCCAGACAAGGAAACTGAGACCCAGCATGGTAAAATGACTTGCCTACAGTCACTCACTGAGCCAGGTCCCAAACCTCCATCTGCCAGGGGCTCCTCGAGGGTCCAGGCTCTGTCCCGAGACTCTCTCCCTCCTGTGGATATACCTCAGTGCCTAAAACACAGTAGAATAATAGTGTGTGGGAGGGGGTAATGAAAAAGCCTCCTGGGGATGTGAAGATGCTTTAGGTGGGATGGAAGAATGGAGAATCAGAAATGAGAGCCGGAAGAAAAAAAGAAATGAGAGACGGGCACTAGACGGAGCACCAGGGAGTGAAGTCGTAAATAAAGAATAAAGGAAGCACGCACATGCACACGGGTCGTGGCTCCCTGATGAGGGATTAGCGTGGGTTCTCTGTTCACCAGAAGGAAAGTGAGTGTGTGTCTGGGAGCCTGCATTCTGAGTCGTATCGCAAAGGTGGTACAGGAGACCTCTTGCTTCCTTTCACAGCTGCATACATTGGCCTAGAGATAAGCAGGGACCCTAAAAGCAGGAAGAGCACGATTAGGAGGACTGAGTCCACTTGTTCTTGTTGTTGTTGTTTGTTGTTGTTTTTTAAAATATTTATTTTGTTGCGCTAGGTCTTAGTTGCGGAACCTGGGCTCCTTAGTTGTGGCATGCATGTGGGATCTAGTTCCCTAACCAGGGATCGAACCCCGGCCCCCTGCACTGGGAGCTCGGAGTCCCAACCACTGCGCCACCAGGGAAGTCCCCACTTGTTTGTTGTTTTAAAGGCACATTTACCGCATTTGTCAGAGAAGCTCGCCCAGAATCTAAGCCCAGCCAATTCGATGCACCCCTTTTTTTCAGAGTACCTTACAAATGATAAAAATAAAGTTGTGCAGCCATTATTAGTGTTCTCTTTTTAGTACTGATACTGGTATATGTGAACTTACACATTTATCTACATACAAGCATTAGTGCAATTAACGTGTTGGCCCGTCTGGCACATCCCAAATAAAATGCAGGTTTGGAAGGAGCCTTCGGAGCCTGAGGTGTGGTCTAAGAACACATTGCCTGCGGCTCTGCTGTTGCAGAGGTGCAGCCCTGCATTTGCTGAGCTGGTGCCTAAGCGCTTGCCTGGGGGTGGATCGCTGCCCTGACGCACTAGGTGTGGCTGGGAAAGCCTCGCCTCGGCTTCAGGGTCTGAACTGCGAATTCCTCCTGCCTGTGCAGGTGTCTGTCTTCTTCCAAACCGAAAGCAACCAGCTTCTGAAAGGGTTCTTAGCCCTGTTGTTACAAGAGTGGCCCCACGCCACCCCGATTTCCAGCTCTGGCAGGTTTTCCCCCCATTAGAATCCCAGCAAGCCTGTCCCTCACTTTGCACTAACAGCCACGGCCTCTACCCTGATCATCCTGCGTCTTTACCTGTGATGCATATTTTTGATGCCAAGCGCCAGCAGACTAATTCCTCAAACAAAATATAAAAATGCTGTTAAGACTTACCACCCTACTCTTCATTGTCATCAGGGAGGAGCAAAGAGCCATGACTCAGCATGTTGAATACCTGGCCATTGTCCTGACTTTACACCAGTCAGACTTAGCTGAAAAATATAAGTGTCTCGGTTGAATTTATCTTATTAGGGGATTTAGGTTATGTTAATGCTACAGCTTCATTAATTATCCCATATCAATTTTAAAAAGGCCGCTTTTAGCCTCCTAGCACAAGAGAGGAAAAGAAATGGTGGTATCAAAGGGAACCTTCAAAGACAGCCAGAGCTGCCTCCAGGGTAATTTCTGATCCCCGCATTCTTCCCACTTCAGAGTTGTGTGTGTGTGTGTTTGGGTCGAGGCGGTTGGGGGAAGAAGCTTGAATCTGATTCCTCTAATAAGTGTTGGCATCAGCCCCATTTGATATTAGTTGCAGGGAACATTTTGATTTGTTACAGCCTTTGAAATTGTTCAGACAACCTTCAGAAAAATGGCCTCTTGTTACTTATGGGGAAGGGGAATCCGGTTTAATTCATATGCAGAGGATGCCCTGAAATTGTGCTTTCAGCAGTTTTTTAGTAACAAGTGCATGTCCTGATTGAAAGTGAAAAGTTGAAGAAGAACAGACCTGTAAAACTTGTTCACTTTTTTATTCTCCAGGGGAGGGTGGGCAGACTTAAGCAGATGACCAAGTAGAAGTTTGTGGTTTTGAAAACTTGGGTGACCATGGAGAAATCCATCACCGTGGCTGGTTTATAGGACCCTCCCCCTATTGACACATCACCTGTTGACCTTGCAAGACGAAGCTACTAATAAATAAAAGCTTTAGACGTTGAAGTGCCTGGGAGGCTTGGGTTTTATTTGGAAGTGTTAACTTTAGATAATTTATAGTTTCATTGTGCTATTTTTTGAAATGAAGAGTTGATAACTTTCTGGTAAGCGGCCGTGATTTTCACTCGCTGCTGAAGGAATTCTAGTGGCGATGTTTGTCACGTCAGCAGGCCTGAAAGGTTTGTCACCTTGAGCTTTGCAAGACTGTCCCACCACCACTTTGAGCTGTGACAGCTTAGGGGCCACTGGGAGTCAGCATTCCCTCTGAATTCTAGGTACAGGGCCATCTGCCTCCCAGGTTAAGAGCTGGGCCTCTGGAGACACACCTGGTTTTGAATTCTCTACCACATGTTAACGATGTGATTTTGGACAAGCTGCTTAACGTCTTTGGGCCTCAGTTTCCTCACCTGTGAATTGGAAATAATTTTATCATTCTCGTGCGATCGCTGGGAGACTTTAGAAAGATGACGCAGGTGCAGTGCAGGCTGAACACGTGGCCATCTGCAGATGGTATCCGCCCTCTCCGGCTGTGCCGGAGATGCTGATGGGCATCGTAGTCAGCGTTCCTCTGCCTGCTGATTTTGGGGCATTCGGATTTTTCATTTCGGTGAGTGAACTTGACTGTCACTGTTATCACCAGTTCTTCCTGTGCATCAAGAGGACCTTTGATGTCTGACGTGTAACCTTAGAGCAGATGAATCTGTGCTGAAGCAGTTGGTCGTCTGTGGGGTTTGTTTCCATTTTATCTGAAAAGAGACCATATTCCCACCCCTAAAATACTCATTCTAATCCCCAGAGTCCCACAGGCTGCTCCTAAGACTGCAGATTCAGCCCCAGTTACCATAAGGTTGGCTTTTCCATTTTAAGATCTTTCTAATGCTTGCCCAGAGTACTGGGGGATGCTTAGTTTCTTTTCCCTGACACTGTAGTTCAGCATAATTTCTCGTTCATGGGGCTGAAAGTTTGTAGCTTCCAGAACGCTCCTTTTTGAATATTGCAGCCAGCAAAAAATTGGTAGCCACGCCCTCCTTTGTAGCAAATAAGCAGAAGCTAGTGAACATTCACTTGCCTCAGTCCCGGCTCCCTGAAATGAATTTCTGAACTCTTCCTGCTGGCCCTGAGGAGAGGCAGGGCACTAACTCTAGAGCACCTGCTTAAATGGCTTTCTTTGGCATAAATCTAGCAGAAAACCAAGTACAGGCTGCCTGCTCCGCCTTCACAGCAAAAGGGGAAGCCACTGTCATCGGATCCCTTTCTCACCCCTGTGCGCCTGGGAAGCAGGGCGTATTGTCTAGCGTCCTTCTATCCCAGGTGGTCAGAACTGGTCCCTAGGGTCCTGAATAATGTATTTCAACGCCTTCAAAAAGAGCAACACCCTCACTTGGAGTGAGCGCTGTGTGTTTTCAGAAGCCACAGTCAGGCTAGAGAGTCCATCTCTTAACTAACCCTGTGCGTATTTCTGTCTGGATGATTTTTTTATTTAAAACATTTTGCAGATACTGAAGGTTTTTTTATATGTATGTAATTTTCTCTTTTAAATTAAAGCGAACTTTTCACTCTATATGCAGATTCTTCCTTTTCTCTTTTTCCATGGCCCTGTGTTTATGTCAGCCTGTGTATGATGTGAACAGGCAGGAAGGATAAACAGCAGAGAACTTCAGAAGAAGCCGCTGTGGGCTGAAAATGGAAAGAGAACTCTATTGCTTCAGATATTGATGTGACTTTTCCAATAATTTAGATGTAGAATCTTTGGCATCTCGCTGTCATCTTGGCAGTGATTGGGTGAAACGAAAAGATACAAAAAGTTGTTCTTATCCCTTCCACAATGTCTGAATAGTCTTTAAATGCTACATTTGTTAAGCCCTGGGCTAAACCGCGGCACTAAGATCATGATAGAAACCTGACTTATCCTCCCAAATGTGACCCGCTGCCCAACAGTTTTCTTCAGCCAAATTGATAGTGTAGGGAATTAACTTCCTATGTTTCTTTTGAGGTTTTCTTCCGAGTTATCTGGAGGTAACATGTCACTGTTTTCCTCCACGCATGCCTGTAACATGCTAGGTCCTGTGCCAGGACAACGTAAACAAAAGAAGTAAAAGCTTCAGTTAGTTTTAAGAGCTGTGAAGATTTTTAATTTTTGAAAGAATAAAGAGAAGCAAGACAACAGGTATGGGAATATTGTAGAGTAACTGGGAGATGCCTCTCTGACAAGGTGATGTTGGAGCCAAAGGAAGTGAAGGAGGAGCCATGGGAGGGTTTGTGGGAAAAGCAGTCCAGGCGAAGAGCACAGCAGGTGCAAAGGTCCTGAGGCAGGACTGACCTTGGCATGTTGGGTGACGCAAGAGAACCGTGGCAGGGGTCAAAGTTAGAGAAGTGAACGAGGGGCTCAGCTCACGGGGCTGCGGACGCAGCAAGTGCCTCAGGTTGACTTCTTATACCTCTTCGTATAGTCTTCTCAAATCACCACAGGTTGATAAAGAGGAAATTCAGCCTCGACATTTAGGATCCTTTCAACCCCAAGATTCTGTTTTTCTATAATCATGTTTTTTTTTCAAGCTTAATAACAGTAGTTACGATATCATTTCTTGGAGTCCAGAGTTCTAAAATTGATGCCGATATTTTATCTCTCCCCCCGCAGCTCGATATATGGTCCAAATCCAACTATCAAGTATTCCAGAAGGTAAGTTGTACTTTTTGCTTCTTCCTCGGGAGGCGCTAAGGGAAATATGAATACTTCGAGGTGTAAACATTGGTCTTAAATCAGAGGCTTTTTAAAAAGTGAGAAGAGCCAGACACAAAAGGCTGCTCACTGTATGATTCCATTTATGTCATGTTCTGGAAAAGAAAACATCAGGGACAGAAATCATATCAGTGGTTGCCAGGGGTTAGGAGTGAGGGAAGGAGATTGTCCCCAAAGAGCTATAAGGGAACATGTTTGGGTAATGAAAATATTGTGTCTTAATTACGGTGATGACACAACTGTATGTTTCAAAACTCATGGAACGAACTATATGCCCACAAAGGGCAAATTTTACTGTATATAAATTATGCCTTTAAAAAAAAATCAGAGGCTTTTGAGTTGCTTCAGACTCAACCCACAGTTTTTAAATTCAGTTTCTCACAGCCCTGTAATCTACACGGGTGCCTTAAGGGTGAGGATGGGCTGAGGAATGAGGGCTGGCCCTACCCCACCCCCACTCTGTATTACAGTGGCATCTTTTTCAGCTGTTGGGCTTCCCCAAGAAATACTTTCTGGGAAATGTCAGAAAAAAATGAAATGTGACCAGAGAAAGTCCATTTCCCAGCTCCCAGTGGTGGAAGGGCCCCTTCCCTGGCCCAGCTCAATACTTCTGAAGGCTTCTGAAGAGGCTTCTGAAGGCTTCTCCCATGGCCCTCAGGCCAGGTCCCCTGCAGGGCACCAGCCACTTTCTTCTGTGCTCTCCGTCCTCTGTGTCCGCTTCCATCCAGCAGTGCAAATAATAGAGTTGGTTGTAAATCCACTCATTGCCTCCTCACGTTCAACAGCGATTATTTATTGAGCCCCTTTGCCGTGGGCAGGCACTATGCTAGGTGCTAGGAATACAGGGGAAACAAGACAAACAAGGAAGCAGAATCAATAAGAGAACTCCAGGTCATTACCGGGGGCTGTGGTCGAGGACAGGAGGGACCTCCTTCGCATCAGGGTGGTCTCAGGAGGGCTTTATGCAGCAAAATTTAAACTGAGTCGGGAAGCAGGAGAAGGAGCCAGCCACGCGAAAGGCCACGGGAAGAGGGTCCCAGACAGTGGAAGCAGCAGCCCTGAAAGCTGCTGTGGAGGAGGGACTTGCACGGTCCAGCACCGCTGGGACCCGTGCGATGGGAGCTGGCAGAGGGCGGCGGGGAAGGCACACGAGGCAGGGCCGGCCCTGCAGGTGCCTTTAGGTGCCGGTGCAGAATTTGGATTTTACTGTCAATTCAGTGAGAAGCCAGTGGAGGGATTAGTGTGGAGGAAGGATGCGATTTTGAAAGCTGGGCCCGAGTTATCCCCACTTGAGTAAAAACTGTGTCCAGGGTGTGCCGGGTAGCTTAGCATAGGGTGGTGGGTTTTTTGCAGTTGAGGTGAAATTCATATACATAACCATTTTAAAGTGAACAATTCCATAGCTCTTAGACTTCCACATTGTTGTGCAGCCACCACCTCTATCCAGTTCCAAAACGTTGTCATCACCCAAAAGGAAAGCCCATCCGCATTCAGCAGTGAGCACTGGGCTTCTGTATCAAAGGAGCTAACGGACCAGCCCGCTATTGGCGTCTAATGTACCTCAACTCGCGTTGCTCCCTGGGCCCCTTTACAGTGAAAGGGGGAAGCAAAGGACAGATGTCCAGGGTTGGGGAGCGGTCTGAGGCGTAACACCACACACTTAGGGAGCCTACGTAAGCATGAAAATGTCACGATCTTATCACAGTTAAATGCAGTGTGCTACCGTGGGTTAGATTCTGAACCAGAAAGAACATATTAATGGAAAAACCGGTGAAATCCAAATAAAGTGTGGACTTGAGTCAATAATAAGTAACCAACGCTGGTTTCTTAGTTGTGATGAACGTACCCAATAATGAAAGATGCTAACAGTGGGGCAAGCGGGTGAGGGGTATATGGGAACTATGTGTACCATGTTTGCAACTTTTCTGTAAATCTGAAACTAATCCGAAACTTAAAATTCATTTCAAAAAGAGAATCATAGTGTTGGCTCTTCTGACAGCCCCAGTCCTTCACCCAGCTGGGCAACTTAGATGCAGAAAGGAAAAAACAGCCTCCCTCCCTGGGCCAGAGCCTAAGGGAAAGAAGTACATGGTCACGGGCTTCACTGGTGGTGCAGTAGTTGGGAGTGTGCCTGCCAGTGCAAGGGACATGGGTTCGAGCCCTAGTCCAGGAAGATCCCACATGCCACGGAGCAACTAAGCCCGTGCGCCACAACTGCTGAGGCTGCGCTCTAGAGCCCGTAAGCCACAACTACTGAGCCCACGAGCCACAACTACTGAAGCCTGCGCTCCGCAGCAAGAGAAGCCACTGCGATGAGAAGCCCGAGCACCGCAACGGAGAGTAGCCCCCACTCGCCGCAACTAGAGAAAGCCCACGCGCAGCAATGAAGACCCAACGCAGCCCCCACCCAAAAAAAAAGTGCATAGTCACGTGTGGGCTTTAGTGTAGGCAACGATGTTTTAACCTTGGCCTTCTTATCTAGGTGACCATAGCCAAGGCCTTTACCTGTTCAGCTTGCATAAAGCCTTGGCCTTAGTTGCTAACTTAGTCCCTGCTGACAGCTCTTATTTTCCCCCAGCAGCTGTGGCTGAAAAGCATTCTGAGGAGAAAGAGCACTGCTCGTATCTGCATCTTGTTTCGCTTTCCCAGTGAAGAAGAACGTTAACACAGTTTTGGTTTGTTTTTTTTTTAACCTGGTTTATCTTAGTGTCCTCTGTGGTATTTCAGTGAGTTACTCTCTGGCTCCACAACAAGCGGGCAATGACTTCGGAGGCCCCGGGCATCGCAGACCCATAACCTGGGATTTTAACAATGTCCAATTTCCATTCAGGCTTGCCTTGGCAAATATAGTTTTTAATGTTCTGTGTAGTATTAAGTATTTTTGAATGCAAGCAGAAAGTTTATTAGGAAGTTGTAAAATGTGTGAAACACAGATTTGGTGAAGCTTAGATTTGGAGAGAAAGTGCTGTATTTTTATTCTGCCGCCCCTAAAAATAACCTGCCAAGCACTCTTTATATTTGTTTAAAACTACAAACGCGCAGCGCAGCAGCGTTTAAACGCACAGCGCAGTAGCGTTTAAACACGCAGCGCAGCGGCGTTTAAAATTTGATATTGGTTAGTTGGGGAGATTTAGGAGCACCCGCCAGTTCCCTCCTCATAGTTTATGTAACATGTCTGAAGCAGTAAAAATGGATGAATTTGTAGAGATGGGAATGTTATCTCAACTGGTGAATGGCATGTTATCCGTATTTACGCAGAGCCCTTTCTGAGGTTCCTTTGTCATCCCTCCCCTCACCTATTTTTTAACTAAATGGACTTGACCTCTGAGACTGACCTGTACTAGATTAAAGAACCATAATTTGGAGACAGGAGGTAGTGCTTTCTGATGAGAACAAAAGGCTGCTAATGTTGAGGTTCTTTTCCTTTTTCAGGGGCAGGTAAGAATTAGTGGATTACAGAGTCCGTGCTCGTCCCTACTGAAACGTTGTCCATTTGCTGTCAAAGTAAGGAATATATTGGAAAATAACGTAGTACAGAATTCAGTTTCATCCTTTATCAGTAAAGCTTTCCAGCTAATCATCGTTGCCTCGCAGGGGCTTGGGATCTTGTTCTTGCGGAAGATGTTGGTAAAGAAGATGAGGAATGTGGAACGTGGGATCACGATGGGGGGGTGACCTCACTGGGCTTATTTCATTGTGTTAGTTTCAGGCCATGTTGTGGGTCAGAGGGCCGCCCTCCCTATTCCACAGCCAGACTGAAAGCAAAGCTGGCACCGCCGTGTTCCTTGCAGATTCTGAAGGCCTGGTCCAGTTGACAGGATGCTGTTTAACATTTCAAACTCAAAATGCCAAAAGAAAAGATTAGGTGGCAACATTTCCAAACTCTGCTTTTTAGTATCAGCTTTTGCTTAGAATTCTATTTTCTTCCTGTCCACCCACTTAAATTTGAGGTGTCCTGATTGATGTTGCTCGTAGCATTTCCCAGAAAGACACTGCTTGAGAGCACAGTGGTAAACGTTCCCTTCTGCCCGTCATCAGCCTGCTTACACCCATCCAAGTAACCCGGCCGGGGGAGGCTCAGTTGTCAACCTGACCCAGAAAGACTCAACCTGGAACAGGAGTAAAAGTGATTGGGGAAGTACAAGGTCAAGGAGGATCCTTGGTCACCGATAAGAGGTCATTTCTCGGGCAGGAAACAGTTCCCAAGTGTCCTAACCGTGTGGGTAGACGCCGGAACTGTGCCCCAGCCCCAACTCTGAGGTGGGGACACTAGCAGCCACCGTGGCTCTGTGAGCAGCGCGGGGGCAGCTGTCTGCCCGCGTTGCTCTGCTGTAGGTAGGGCCCCAGCGCTTCCTTTCCTTGGCGCTCATTATGCGGTTGCAGTTGCTGTGTGTTGTGTGTGTTTTCCTGCCCACAAGTAGCAACGGTGGCCGCCGCAGAGAGAGGCCTGATGGGAAGGCGGGAAGCCCCCCCAGGTCTCTCCCTCAAGGTGACAAAGCTGGGGGTGGGAGGGGACACTGCCTCGCAGAGCCAAGCCAAGCTTACACTCGCCTTTTTATTTCTGGAAAATAGCACCAGGCGCTGAGAGGATGGAAACACGCGCCTGTCAGATTCTCCTCGGGCTGTGCCTGGCTCCCCAGGTTAAAGACAAGCACACGAGGTCCCGTGGCAGATCCTACCGCATGACGCTAAACGTGACCTGCGTTTTGTCTGTGACGGGGACTGTCAGCAATTAGCCCCCTTCCCCGGCGGTGGAGGGCTGGGGACAGCTGGCCGTGGAGCCGCGGCTGCCGACAGGCTCCCGTCATTTACCGCGGTGTCCCGGAGGCTCTCTGCACTCGGTCCTAGGGCAAAGGAGCTTTTTATAGCCGGCAAGCCTCCCGCAGAGCAGATTCAGAGAATGGAACTTCGGAATAGGGGGCACCGTCTGAAAGGGCAGAATCACAAAGAGCCGGGAACGGTTTCAAGCGTGTTCGTATTTTTCTGACATTTAAACTCTGCAGGGGCGCTCACTGTTTTGATCTTTAACCTCCTAACTTCAAAACAGTGGGCATTTTCATCCAGTAACTTAGGAAGAGCGAGAGCAACTCTGCAGCTACTTTTACTGCGTTAAATCTTGGCAGGGAGGCCAGAAAGAGCTGGAGTGTGTGTGTGCAGCCCCAGGTGGGCAGGTGGGGACGAGAGAGATGGTGTCGGAGGGACTGGCACCTGCGTCGCAGCTCTTTCACTTGGAGGCAAAGCACAAAAGTCATAGCCGCAGATGTCCGGTTCTTCGTCCACAGTCATTATTCTAGAGGCAGCAGAGGCAAAAGTAACCCTTTCGGTCCCGTGCAGAGCTTAGCCGTGGACAGGTGATGGATAATGTTCTGAGCAGGCCGCCACTGCTTCTTCATTCCTGTGTTCGCTCCTTCGTTCATTTTTTCGCTCCCTCGTTCACGCTTCGATACAAACACTGGCCTCTGTGGGGCAGACTTTATCAAGCGGCCACCCAGTGCTTGTCAATAGACAAGATTGTGTGAACCCTAGAAGGACCAGTTCTCTGAAATGTTGGAGACACTGAGTACCTGGCTTAAATTGAGTGCCTGCCCAAATAGTGTGTGGCAGACCTAACTTGTTACTCGTTCCAGGCCCCGGGAAGGGGGGCTGTCCCCACGTGGCTGAGTGTCTGTACCTGCTCTAGCGTCGCACGTCACCAGAGGGACTCAGTCAACAGGCGTTCAGTTCTTCTCAATCTCATGCTCTAGAACATCTCAGATTTCTTCCTCCCAGCTCACTTCCATTTCCTTCCAGAAGCCCCTCTTCCAACAGCACGGATAAGGCCCCGGAGGAGGCTGTGGTTGTGGTGAGAGCCCGAAGGCAGCGGGCCACATCTCTGTCCTCGCCCTTGGCGGTTGCCCTGCCCAGGTGAGGCCGTCGGCAGAGGCCCCCGCGCCTAGAGGGGCCCCCTCAGCCTCCAAAAGGGGGTCGCATGTCGTAGGAGGGCCCTTTGCTTTTTCTGGATCCCGTTGCTCTCGTGGTCCCCTTTTCTCTCAAACGCTGTCCAACTTCCTCCAAGAGGAGAGCTTGCGTACGATGGACCGTATATGGTGGCCTTGGCGTCCTGTTTCTGTGTGTTCTGTTGCTGCCTCACACGTGTGTCTTGGCAGCCCCAATCGGAAAGCCGAGGGAGCAACTTTGACCGGTGGCAGGGCCGGGGGGCAGCTTCACGAAGGAAGAGAGGTTCCCGTCCGTGGTCTCAGTGGCGGGGCGGGGCGTGCGCGGGTGGCAACTCTGCAGGAGCCAAGCATTGGGCTGTGGACAAGCTTCGGGACAGGAGAGGCGACGGACAGTTCCAGGGTTATCCCGGAGGGCAGCCCCTTCCTAACCTGAGAGCCGGACCACACTGACCGGGCTGGGTCCGCAGAAGGAAGAGGGGAGGGGACGTTGTGAAGGGTTAGCCCAGGTCCCTGGGAGCTGAGAAGGGCGGGGGTCACTCCACTCACGCTGCAGCTCAAGAGCCTTTATCACCACCTTGTCTCCTAAGGGTCGCGTTTGAAGATTCACAAGCTCCGAAACCCGGGGTAGATTTGATCACTTGTTTTCCCCTTATGATACCCCAGCACCTTCCCTCTGCAGGGCTCCCTCTACCGCTGCTGAGGGTGGTGATGACCGAGAGCCCACGCCCCAGTTTGACGGTGAGAGTGGAGCCGGAACGCCCACGCGCCCGCCGCGGGAAGCGGTCTGTGGTTCTCTGCCGTTAGGGAGGCGCAGAGCACTTGCCTTCATCTCGCAGCTTCTTTCTTCCTGAGGGGTTTGCCTGAGACTCGTGTGCCCCAGGTCAGAACCCAGCAGTCGCTTCTGGGAAGCCCGGCCTCCTGCCCTCCCGGGCCCCTTCCCACCACCCCACAGGCCGCCCGCCGCTGAGGGCACCTTCCTGGCAGCATGTCTGTCTGCCCCCCCCGTGAGACCCAGCGCCCTCCCTTCCCCCGTCCTGGCCGGCCTCCTGTCGCGTTCCCCCCAGTGAGCCGTCTGGCAGTGGCTGGGAGCTGGGCTGTCCCGTGTTCAGACCCCAGCTGACCACTGCTCTCCGTGTGGCCTCACTTGCCTCAGTTCCCTCATCTGTAAACAGAGATCATAAGAGTACCTGCCTCACGGAATTGGCGCCCCACGTTAACACCTGGGAGAGGCACAGCTGCCTCTGGAGGACCCGCCCAGCCTGCTCTCAAGGGTCCTGGGAGTTGAGGGGCTTCCCTTTGGGGCCTCAGTGACATCTTGGCTGGGACTTTGAAGAGGGTTGGGTTGGAACCCCTCACACCAAACAGAAACTCCTTTATGGAGGCCCTGTTCTGTGCCACAGGCCATGTTCTGCACTTTACAGACGAGCATCATCCTTCTCAGACAGAGCTGGATCTCAGAGCTGTGGCAGGGGCTTGAAGCAGGATGGAGCAGCAGTGTCTCTCTCCCCCTCCCCAGTTCCAACCCAGACAGCCCTGCCCTGGTCTCATCCCGAGCGGCACTGCCAGGCTCCGGTGGACAGTTCTAAGCCCTTCAGAGCCCATGCAAATGACTCCTTCATCAGCAGAGAAGGAAGTATTGATCCTGTCTTAAGTAAATCCCTAGTCCCCCTGGACCGTGGTGCTTCCTCCCTGGGCCTCTCAGCCTGCCGAACCCGTGGCACACAAATCCAGGGTACAGATTAGAGACTCCAGCTGCATAATAAAAGCTAAAGCCCCATGCTTCCGCTCTCCTGGACTCTTTTCCCAGTTTTAGAAGCCAGTCTCTGCACTGCTCCCCATTGCCCCCAGCACTTTCAGGACTGGCTTCATAGCCTTCAATTTTGAAATAACCGTGGTTCCTCTTTTTATGAAATGAGCACTTCTGGGGCTGTTTTAAATATTCTTCATAAAACCAGTGCTCATCCTGGGAGCAGCTTTGCTGGCAGGGTTGCTGTCTCTTTAAACATTTAACACACTAGGTTCACATCTTTGACTCCCAGACCCACAAAGAATTTTCTCCTTTGGAGAGATTCCTAGTGTCCCTCTCGTCAAGGGTGAGTCTGTCTTTGGCAAACCCCGGGGTAGAGCCCCAAACTCGTGGATTGATCTCCTTGTATAGCATTAGAGCATACCCAGCAGATGAAAGTTTATTTATATTTCTTGGACTCGCAGGACCAGCATGTGTGCGACTAAGTGACAAATGTTTGGCTTTGCTGCCTGTTAGTTTGCGCTCCAGAGTCCCTTTGAAACCCACCGAGATGGGAAGAGGTTCCCAAGAATAGTGCTGTGCTGATCGTCTCCCTGGTTCTGAGCTCTTGGTAACTGGCCCAGAAATTGAGGACTCCGTGACATCACGTCAGGGCAGCAGGTGGAGGGGGGCAGGAACCTGGTGCCCCTGCCCCCTGCTGGGATTAGCGCGTCCTTTTTAAAAGAACAAAGGGCTTTCACTTGACGCTGGTTGGCCTGAGGGTGGAGCTGGGCACTGAGGTACCCTCGGGGCGGGGCTGTGCAGGCAGGCCCTGCAGTGGTGTCCACGGAAAACCTAGACCTTGAGGCGCCCAGTGATCGCAGCCTCGTGCTCTTTTACCAAGGGCCAGCGGGGGGAGTGATGCGGCCAGGGTCACCCAGATAATTGGTGATGGACCTAGGACTGTACCCCGGCCTCCCGACGGCTCCGGGTCTTCTTTCCCTTTTGTTCACATTAATACAGGCCAGAGAGAAGCTCCTCTTCATAGTATGTGGAAGCAGGTATCGACTGGAGGAGAGCCAGATCTGGGTGTCTACCAGACTTCTCTTTTAAATAAGCAACTTCTAAACACTTGTACTTAACTTTTCCTATTTATTAACCTTGCGGGACATACTTTTAATAGGCAGAGGCCCCAGCTCTCCTAGCTCAGCCAGGGAGGGCTTGGGCTTCGTGGGCTGCGTGCTGGCAGGTAAGATGATGTACTCAGTGCCGTTAGTCCGTTGCATTGGGAAGAGCGCCACCTAGCTGCTGGAGCCAGTGTCCAGGCTCAGCTCCCACCCCGCGCTGTGTGGCTGCAGTCCTGCCCCCTGGTGGTGGGAAGTGGGCAGAGACCTGCAGCGGCCCGTTCACCTGTGGTTCCCCAACACTGCTGACATCAGAATCCCCCGGGGGAGCTTTTTAACAGCACAGGTCCTGGCCCCCAGCCTAGACAGCCTTCCAGAAGCTGGGAGGTGGTGCCCGGCAGCCCGCCTCCAGAGTCTGTACGCCTCACCTCTGCTGCACTGCAAGCTCTCCCCTCCAGCCTGGAAGCCCGCACAGAGTCAGGACGATGCCTACAACCTTAGTGGACTCAGGAATCCCCGAGGACAGTCCCTGGGCCACCAAGAAATACAACACATTGTTGCTTTTTAAAAGAGGAAACTGCTGGGGGATGATAATATATTAGGAGAGTTTTGGTCCCATCCCTGCGTCTCACTGATCCTCTCTGTGTACCACCACTCTGTCCTTTGTTCTTCCCTTGTGGATAAGGAACAGAGTCTGTCTGGCCGCCATAAAACCCAGGCTCTAAGGGGCTGACCTTCAGCAGAAAATAGTCTTGCTGGACTTGAAGCCGTTCTCTTTGCCCTCACAGCTCAAGGAGGGCCCAGGTGGGAAGAAGAGTGGGCTCTGTATGCCAAAGCCATCACTGCAACAGCGGGATTTCCCCCTTTTCTTAGCACCCCCCCCCCCCCCCCCCCCCCGCTTAGCCGCTTAGGCTGTACTTTTGATTTTCCTTGAGTAGTATGCCTGCCCACCTGACTTAACACTGCCGGCTTTCATTTGCCCCGTTTCCTCCTGTCATTCTGCAAGGCAGGGAGACTCATTCAGTCTTGAGATCTTCTTGAGGGTCCTGTGTCGGGATTTATTCAGGGTAGGTGCTGGGTTCAGGGTAGGTGGTTGAGTAAGATGGGCAGAAGCTTTTGGTAGTGAGGCAGAGGGACAGCTGTGTACGTGGTAAGAGCTGAGGTGTAAGCGAACGGACTTGGGACTGAGTCCCACCTCTGCCCTAAGAGTCTTGCGGTCCGTTCCCTAGTAGGGAGGAGATGGCCTCATGTGCCACCTTCCCACACACTCCCACAGCCTCTGTCCCCCGAAGGCCTAGGGCCCTGCTCTGCTGCTTGGCTTGGGCAGGTCACTTAACCTCCCTGTGACTTTGCTCCCTCGCTTGGAGTGGAAGTTGTCTTCCATTTGTAGTGCCATCACAAGGTTGTGGGGATGGTGAGGAAAAGACAGGATGACTCCCATCTGGTGGGTGTTTGCCATTTGTCAAGCACTTTCCCTGCACTGACCCATTTAATCGTTGTCCAAGGTCACCCGGCTCTTGAGTGACTGCGGATCTGTGCAGTCTGGCCCCAAAGCCCAGGCTCCTCCCTGGGCCGCGTGGTGTAGACCAGCCCTCGCTCAGAGCTGGTGCTCAGTAGACGTCGACTTGGAAACCTGCCGTTAGTGCAGGCGGTTCCATTAGGGTTCAGCTAAAATAACTCCTGACCTCCGAAGGACCCTCTAGGCGCCAGAAGCTCTTTGCACACAGTATGGTGGAGGAGTTTTGGGGACGTGTTTTGACTGGAGTCGTCTTCTTCAGTGTGTTGACCGGCAGCTGTTCCAAGGTCTCTTGAAAGATTCCTTTCTCCCTTTCTGAGCTGGGTTCCCCATCAGTTTGGGTGCTGGAAGACCTTCTTTCTCTGCCTCTTTGAGCCTGGGGGAGAGGGAATTTCAGTAAGCCCTGGTTGGTGGAGGAGAAAACTGAAAGTAAGGTTCATAAAGCAAAGTGGGTGTGTTGGCAGCAATAGAAATGCCGCCCTCCTTTAAGTAAATAAGTCACCTGCAGTCCAGCCTCGGGACGGGGTTGAGGGGGAGGAGGTGCCCACCCCAGACGAAGCCAGAGCATCTGCAGTTTTTCTTTGCCTTGAGATGAAACGGGACATTTCTTGGCGAAGTCCCCAGTGTCTGCGTACTCCTTGGAGTCGCCCTGTTTTTCCGTGCGCGTCCTCTTCCCGCCCTTGCTGGTTTCAGCACAGTCTCTGCCCCCGGCGTCTCCCCCGCACCCCACTCCTCTTTGCCGCATCCCCTGTCTCCCTGGCTGATTGTTACTTTCATGTCTTCTCCTCCCTCTTTCCTTGGGTTCGCCATCTGCTTTGATCTTTTCGGAGCTCTTTTCAAACCAGCACTCACTGGTGGATGAATGGCCTCCCTTTCTCGGGAGCATTAGTGCCCTTCTGTGGCCTCAGCCGCCAGACAGGGTGGCTTTCATCTCCCAGGGGAATCTCATTAGCTCGGCATCACAATGGGACCCGAACCGCGGCCAGACTGGTCCAGAGTCGATTTAAATTAGTTAATAGCAATTTTTTGTTGTTGCCCCAGGCCTGTTTTTTCCCACATCTGGGATGCTGAGCAAAAAAAACAACTTTGTTGTTGAAAAGCAGGAAACAAAAAAATATTGAAGGTGGAATGCTTTGACAAAAAGGAAGATCATTGCAGGTGAATTTCTCCAACATCTGACAACCATGTCTTACCTGCTGCTTTGGAGTTCAGCCACGGGAACCTGAAAACCAGTCGGGAACCTGAAAACCAGTCGGGGAAGTTTGGGAGGGAGGGAGGGAAAACGTAAGAGCAAATTAGCTTTGTTTCCTTCTATTAAAATTGGTGATGGGAAGTTGAAGAAACTAAACGATCATGTCGGCACTAGAAAAAGCTGCCACCATTTGGCAATTAAGAGAATATACTGGGCCTTTTGAAGAAAGAGGCTGAATTTGGCCAGATTGCCCGCCCAGTAATGTACAAACTGATTCCGTGCCCTGCCTGGGAGCCAGATGCCAAAACAGAGCTTTGGTGCGCGACTCCAGCCGCTTCTGGAGAAGGACGTTTTCTAGTTAATTCAGTGTTTTCTGCTCTTAGAAGCCTGTTACCCACCAGCCACATTTGCAGGTCTAACCTGCGCCTGGTGGTGGGCCTCTGGCTTGCCTTAGACTTTTGGGCTGGGAGGTGATGGGCAGATGACACCGGGGCCCCTGGGACGTGTGCCTTTATCAGCAAACTGGAGAGCTGGCCAGGGTGTCTTAGGAGGGAGGCGGTGTAGGCTGGGGCCTGCAGGGTCTGGGCCCACGTACCCATTGCCGCTCGCCAGCTGTGTGGCCCGGGGCATCTTCCCAAGCTCTGTAAGTCCCCATTTCCTCGTCTCTAAAATGGACGCAGGGGAGCACCCGCCTCAGCTATGGTGGGGATTGAATGAGCGGGACACAGACATCATACGTGTAAGGTCGGATCTTAACAAACGGCACCGCGAAACAGAGGAAAGCTTCAAGTGAGCTTTATGAGGGAGCGCTCCCGGGCGAGGTGCACTGGTCCGAGAGAAAGGGGCCAGAGAAGTCGCGCCCAGTCCTGGATGAGGGGGATTTCTATTGGGGTAAAAGCAGAAGGCGGCTTGCAAGGGGAGGGGGGGTTGCTATACAGGGTAATTCCTTATTTGGTGAGGATACAGCAGGGCCAGGTGTTGGTTGGTCTGTTGTGGGGCGTAAGCCCATTTTCCCTTCCCGTCAGCCCCATTGTTTTCTGGGCAGGAAGTTAGAGTCTCTTGTTGATTCCCAGAACAGGTGAGGTCGTTATGTCCCAGTGCCTCTCCTACCTCATACTGGTCGATGTTTTCTCTTACCCCCAGGCCTCCTTTCACCCGGGCCATCGGACCTTACAGTAAGCTCTCATTAATGTGGCTCCCCACAGGTTAATAAAATTACCCCGCAGTCCTGAAAGAGCACCTGTCAGAAGGAAGGAAAACCCTACCAGTCCACCGCCACCCACTGCGAAAATATTTCATTTTGAAAATACTTCACCACTACCAGCCCAGCCCCTCCTTCCACAGCGCCATTATGAAGTTTGGGTAGTGTGGTTCACTGTGACTCATGAGAAAGACAAGCTCTCCTTTGGGTTTGTAGTCCTTTGTGTCGTGCCCCAGAATGAAGTGCCTTTTCCCTGTAGGGCCCAGAATCCTCAGCCCCCTGAGCGGCCTGCGGCCCCTCCGCCGCAGCAGGGCCAGGCCTGGGGTCTGTTGGAAGTGCCCCGTCTCAGCTCCGCCCCACACCTACCTGCGTAATTCACAGCTGCTCGGTAGCAGGACCCCCAGGGGATCTGGGTGCCAAGTAACAGTTGCATCTTTCTGCATTTTAGCATCGCTGAGAATAGCTGGGGAGGCCGGCTTGATTTCTGGGCCCCAACCCAGAGATTCCGATTCCAGGTCTACACTGGGGCCCAAGAACTCACATTTCCAGCACGTTCTTAGGTGATGCTGCTGCTACTGGTCCGTGAACCACATGTCGCGCGGCCCCGTTCTGGAGGCTTCCTAGGTCGCAGCTTGGACTTGTGTGTGCCGCCGCTTACAGGACCCTCGGACCTGGCAAAGGCCGTGGCTCATCTTTTAGACGGGAAATGAATAATCCAAGGAGGGTGCAGTATTTCGGTCTGAAGAGGAGAGAGAAGGCTGCTGTAACAAACAGACCTCATAGTTTTTCTTGTTCAAACAATAAAAGTTTACTTCTTGCTCCCACCATACACCCATCCCGAGCTGTCGGAGGGCTGGGCTCCGCTTCACGGAGGCTCTGCCGCCCTGCAGGTGCACCGTCTGAGGGTGTGGCTCCCAGCACTGCAGGGGGAGGGGGGTCTTGGAGGGTCCACATCTGCTCTCCACCATCTCCTGTGGAAGTAGCACACGCCCCTTCCACTTCCTGATGCTTCGGTCAGAACTAGCCCCGTGGCCCAACTCCAGGAGAGACCAGAAAGTTCCCCCGTGCCAGGAAGGAGGGAAGAACCGGCCAGTGAACCCCAGCAACTCCCAGCAGATGGAAGGTCAAGGTTCCCAGCAGAGTAAGGGTAGACCAGGGTCCAGCGTCCTTAGCTCCTGTCTCCCACTCTCCACCCCACTAAGGCCCTTGTCTCCGTCCCCAAACCTCACATGAGCCAGTCTCCCTGGACGTCTCAGAGACAGAAGGGATCATCTGTTCAGTCAACACACGACTTGAAAACCTCTGTGTCAGGCACTAGGCAGACATGGTGTCCGGCCTCTCAGAGTTCACAGCCAAGTTAGGGAAACTGACACTAAACCCAAACTGCAAAAAAAAATAATAATTATACAAGCTCAGTTGTCAGGAATGCTATGAAAGACAAGGTCTGAGTAAAGGGACATGACCCGGTCAGGAAGCACAAGGATCTAGGCCAGGCCCAGAAAGAGGAAGAGGAGCCAAGCAGGGGGAGGGGAGAGGAGGAGGGAGGGGAGGAGGGGAAGGGGAGGGGAGGAGGGAGGGGAGGAGGTGGAGCACAGGGAGGGGAGGGGAGGGGGGGAGGAGGGAGGGGAGGGGATGGGAGGAAGGAGGTGAGGGGAGGAGGGAGGGGAGGGGAGGAGGGGAAGGGGAGGGGAGGGGGGAGGGGAGGAAAAAGGAGGGGAGAGGAAGAGGGAGGGGAGGGGAGGGAGGGGAGGAGGTGGAGCACAGGGAGCTGAAACATTCTCAGAAGTGGGAGGGGGAAGGGAGAGGAGGCCGGACCAGGTCCTGCACGTCTGCACTTTTGGGTTCTACCCTGAGTGCACTCATGCTCTGAAAGGGTTTTCAGTGGGGAAGTGACGTAGTTAGATTTATAGCTTAGTGGTAATAATCGCTAATATTTACTGAACAGCGTGCACACGTTATTTTATTTAATCCTCACCATTACCCCAGGTGCTGGGTAATGTTTGTTATTATCCCGCTGTTCCAGATGGGAAAACTGCAGCTAAGAAAGATGAAGTGACTTGCCCAAGGTGGCGTTGCTGGAAGAGGCGGAGCCAGAGTTTACACCTCCAGAGCCACAGACTTGACCCCTTGCCACAGAACACCCCCTCTGGGTGCCACAGCCAGAGGAAACCAGTTGGGGCTCTTCTGGTCATCCCGACAGGAAGAGGCGGAAGCTTAGACAGCGGACTGGGAAAAAGGAGAGGGATTCCAGATAAATGAGCTATAATGCAAGAGACTGCTTGAGTACAAGTGGGAGGAAAAGCCCAGCTTTCCAGCTTAGGCTGCTGGGTGGATGGCCGGTCATTGCTGAAAACAAACACAGGAGGAACAGGTCTGAAAGAGCGCCTTAGATGCCCCTGTAATTAACATGATGCCTTGCCTGGCTTAGCACCGTGCAGTTATCAAAACTCAGCCAGGAGAGGTCAAGTCCAGAGGCCAGCTAAGGAAGGGAGGGGTAAATGAGCACAGGTTTGCCCCGCCAGGCACCCAGCGAACAGGAGGGTGAGGGGCAGAGATGCTTGGCGCTGTTTGGGTAAAGGCCCTAAAATCCACAGGCCACGGGCCAGGCAGGTAGCACGAGGGAAGCGGGCTGGGTGTGAGACTGGGCACACAGAGCGAACTGCAGGTACCTGCCCTGCCCAGAGGCACTGCCCCTCCTTATCTCCCGCTGATGGTGGCCACTTGGATCTGTGGGGGCCAGTGGGCAGGGCCAGGTCACAGTCACAGGGCCCATCATATGGTTGGACTGATTTAATCTTCATTAGCAGCCCATCAGGCAGGCGCACTGTTACTGACCCCAGATCTTCCAGTGTGTTGAGAAGCCGAGGATCCAAGTTAGGGACATTTTCTGAATTTTAAATGTTGGTCATCCGTGCTTAAAACTGTAAAAAGAAAAGCAAAGAAAGCATGCAGACAAAGCCTCCCGGCCTCGGCCGTGGCCGCTGGGTGATCCGTGTGTTTGGGAAATCGGGCCCCAGGCCAGGCGCCCGAGGTGCCAGAATGGACGGATCTAGACTCGTCCAGGGGCTGGAGGTGGAGCCTCTGCATCTTGGGAAAAGAGCACACCCGCAGCTGCGGGACAGCGGACACACGGCACACCTGCTCTGCGGGCTTGTATGCAGGCTGGGGCTTCTAAGAGGCTTGTAAAATAAACAGTAGGGGCAGGAGAAGGAATTCTCCGGAAACTTGGCTTCTTTTGTAACGGCACATGTGATTGTAAGGAATGTCTTATCAGCCTATAAATGGCACTTGTGTGGGTTTTTTTTTTTAGCAAGGCATCTTGATGGGTAAGAACCAAGCTTTAAGCAGGTATCATCGGGGCCCAGTTTGCTTTGCTGCATTTTGGAGCCGTTCATTTCACCCCACCAATCACTACCCGCCATTTTGCCAAGTTATCATTCTACTGTTATTTTTTTTTTTTTTTTAAGCATTGCTCATTTTAGAAAGCTGTCTGTCAAAAACGCTTAAAATAAAAACAGTCTTTGCACTTGAAGGAATAAGTGCCGTTTATCTTGAAAGTCATTTGGGTAAGAATTTCTCAGCAATGTTGGATATGTGAACCGTTGCTGTATTTGCAAGAAAGCCAGTACAGGTGTTTCCGGTATGTGGCCTTTGATGAGTGGCCACTTTTAAGTTTATTTCTTTATTCAACAAATATGTATTGAGCACCTGCTAGATGCCAGGTGATGTTCTAGGCCTTGGGGACACAGCATGAACTTGGACGAGCGTGATCCCTGCCTGCACAGAGCTGATCGTCCAGCGGGGTTCACCAGCCGCCAGGCAGGCCATGAAAGTCCAGAAGGAAAGAGGGCTAGTCCGGGGGCCGGGGAGAGCAGAAGAGAGGGGGCAGGCGGGCCTGAGGCACAGCTGGAGGGTAGGCACTTCACGTGCATGACCATTTTATCCCAGGGGAAATCGCATCTTAGCGGTTCGGTGAACTGGGGAGCCTGCATCCTCACTCTTCAGGGTGTAGCCTTCCTGGCCTTGGGTGTGGACACACAGCTGGACTAATTTCTGGATCATTTGCAGCTCCCCGTGCAGGACCTGGACCAGCCCTGATGGTTTCCACCTGGTCAGTTTGCTTAACTGCTGCTGAGGCCCGTCAGCACACCGTGTTCACTCTTGTTCACAAAGTTAATCATTTTATCGGGGTTTTTTTGTTTCGTTTTGCTCTTTGCCCACAACATTTGTAATGGCAAGACCCCCGAATGAAGACAATGAAATAAACCATGAGTCTGAGCACAACTATCAAATTAGGAATAATCTGTTAATTCGGTCATGGATGGCAGGCCTTAGCAATCCATGGTGTCATCATATTTCAGAACTACAGGGGATCTTAGACGAACCCTTTGCTTTTCAGGAGGGACACTGAGACCCAGAGGGATTAAGTAGTTGGATCAGGTCAGCAGACAGCTGGGACTTAAACCTAGTGCACGTTGTTATCTGGTCTCCAGATGCCTCTAGTGAACTTAAAGCCGTCATGCCCTTGGCCCTGCTGGGGGAGTTATGGGTCAGTGGGTATGGCCCACTAGACCACAGCTTCCAGGGAGCTGGTCAGACGGGACCACACTGGGAGTGACACAGCTTTTCAGAAAGGTAACAGCAGGATCTGTGAGGCCTCAGGGAAAGATCATCAGAAATGATCAAGGTCACAGTCACAGAATCTGTATGGCTACAAATTATGAGCCCGAATGGGAATTAAAGGAAGTAGAAAGCCCAGTTAGGCCGGCAGGAAAACTGTTCCCGGGTGAAGAGGAAGTCGAATATGGACAGTTGGAAACGAGCCTCTGCGTCCAGGCGGTGTTCCACGCAGTGGCTGTGATCTGCCATCTCTTTACCTCTCCGCTGACCTCTGGCCACGCCTCTCTCAGGTGCCGCAGCCTGTCTGGAGTTGCTGGAAGTTTCCACACTTCGCTTGCTTCCGGGCCTGACTACCTGGGTCCTGTCTGCTTACAACGCACCTCCCCTCCCTCCCCTGCCCCCAACTTTGCTAACTAATTTTCAACCTTCAGATTTTATTAGATGTCTTTTCCTCCACGAGACGTCATATAAAAAGAGCACCTTCATCTTGTTTTCTCTGTGCTGGTTCCGAGTAGCTCTAACCCAGGCATTGTCCTTGGTTCCCAGGTGACGGACCACGCCACCACCGCCCTGCTCCACTACCAGCTGCCCCAGATGCCCGACGTCGTGGTCCGATCCTTCATGGTAAGTGGCTTAAGGAGTCACATCTCCCCCTTGAGCCTTGGCTCCTTAAGTGAGAACAGGCAGCTCGGAAGGTAGCTGGACCGTCTTTAGCTCGCAAGGGCCTCGCAGGGGGGAGACGGTCCAGTTTGGAAATGATACTTCCTTTCAACTGGGAAGAGATCTAGGAGAAACCATGTCCTGCTTAATTAGCTGGTGTTTCCTATCATTGCCGAACACATGGTGGTTTCAGAAGTGACCTTCCAGCACAGTTTCCAATGTTGATTTAGTCAGTAGGTATTTATCGAGCTCCTGATCTGTGCTGGGCCCTGTGCTTGGCGCTGAGCAGGTACCGTGACACCGTTCCTCCAAGACCCCTACTCCTTAGACTTCCAGGTCAGAGCTCAGGATGGGGAGTGACCCAGAAACAGCCATCCCCCCGGTGTGCTGGGGTCGGCTCCCACCAGCTCTCGTTTAATGTTCAGAATTTCTCGAGCTGGTTGTTCGGCCGTCGGTGACTTGACATTGAACCAGAATATTCACGTGCTGGAGATCGGTCCTGCACGTCAGGACTCCCCTCTGCCCCCGGCTCCCACCCCTGGAGCCAATTCATTGATTGATCACACGCCCTCCAGTCCGTCTCAGCAGGGCCAACAACTGGCCCCACCGTATCCTGGCAGACGTGGCCAGCTGTTTCAGCACCACGCTGACGGGGCTTCGTGCTCTCACGTCGCTAGGCTCCGTCTCTCCCTGCCGCTAACGCTCCCATCTCAACTCCGGCCAGTAAGGCTGCCCCATTTCAACTCCGGCCGGTAAGGCTGCCGCATTTCAACTCCAGCCGGTAAGGCTGCCCCATCTCAACTCCGGCCGGTAAGGCTGCCCCATCTCAACTCCGGCCAGTAAGGCTGCCCCATCTCAACTCTGGCCGGTAAGGCTGCCCGTTAGAGAACATACTCAGCAAATGGGCCCGTCAGCAGGCGCTGCTCAGTGCCAACAGCCAGGTGGAGTTCTGCTCTTCCGATCCACCTCGTCACGTTTGCTGCCGCAGTTACGCTTCTAGGAGCCTGTAGTTCATTTCTCAGAAAATACAGCCTGGCTCATTGATGGGCCCACACGCTGGGGAGGTGAAGAAGCAGACCTGGGGCTCAGCGGAGCCGTCGCGCAGGCGCTCTCGTGTAGAGAGAACTGTTGCAGTTGGCTGTCTCTAGCGGGTACTTCCTTTCTGGATGGATCGAAAGACTTGCTCTTTAACCTGACGTGTGGTAATGCCCAGTTCCCCTTTGGTAACTGACTTTGGGGTTTGGGAAGAATAAATAGTTTGACTGAGTGATCCACTGACATCCTCATGTTTATTGCCAAAACCTTGCACCCCAGCCTCTGGAAGGGGGACAGGGTGGGTGAGCCGCGGTCTGCCACCAGGAAGGCAGCTGTGCCGAAGCAGAAGCGTTTGTATCCGTCCACTCGGCTGACCGCCCCGAAGAGCAGTTTCCTCTTGCCTGATTCAGGAGGATGTTAAGTGACAAGATTCGCACACCCCCGTCGCAGTGGGAGCTCGCCTCACTCGCTGGCCTGTCGCTGTGGGCTTGGGTTGGTACGGTTGTGAGTCTCCTTGAGTTTGAGCATTGAGTTATGAGAATCTCATCCTCATGTGTGATGCCCGAAGGACCTCTGCACTCTGCACCCTCCGGCGTGTACTTGCCATTGATTATGTTATGTGGTACCAGGTTGTCCCTGCCCTCCCCCCAGGTGTGTCGGGCCACACTGTGACAGTGAGTGGTGACCTCTGAAATCAGAGCAGAAGGAAGGCACGTTGACCTTAGTGGGGAATTCTCCACTCACCCTCTCTCCGCACGTGTCTGTGGCCACCTCTGGGTGGTGAACAAGGAGAGGATCAGTGCTGACGTTCGGGACTCAGAGGAAATGTGGTCATGCCCCCGCCGGGCCGTGAGGCTGCGCCGTGGTTCGCGGCCGCTCCTCCGGGAGTGCTGCCTGCCTGAGAGTAGGGATTTCTATTTTAAAGTCCCCTTAGTTGGGAGGGGCCCAGGGCGCCGGGACTGAGCATCAGCAGTGCTGTGACCTTGTGGGTTCTGCACAGAGCTTGCTGTAGAATCCCAGGGCACCTCTTGGGGGTCACAGCCACCTCAGGCTCTATCCTGGTGATGGTTAGGCTTGACAGGAAGGATGACGTCCGAAGCACCCGGATCCCATTTCTGTCGTTTCTCTCCTCACTTCTCTTTTTAGACCTGGTTAAGGAGCTACATGAAGCTGTTCCAGGCCCCGTGCCAGCGCTGCGGGAAGTTCCTGCAGGACGGCCTTCCCCCGACCTGGAGGGATTTCCGAACCCTCGAAGCCTTCCACGACACCTGCCGGCAGTAACCCTGCCCCGGCCCCGGGCCAGCCCGCAGACCCCCATCCAGCACCTTCCCAGACAAGCCCTCAGTCACAGCGATGGCTCAGACGTGTCTTTGCGGCCCGGATAGCAGTACCGCCGCCCGCTCACTTCCACAAAACAGCATGTCGTGCGCTAAGGCCGAGCTTCCTGAAGAGCAGATCCGTCTCTGTTAATGGGACCGTTGTACACCTGAGCTGGCGCGTGGACGGCAAGGGACCGTCTCAGGACTCACTATAAGGAAGTTAGGCAGCATGTTCTCCCGTGTATGTTCGCAGTACTAGTCCATCGACCCGCCTGGATCCATGTTCTAAGTCATTTTATAGTTGGAATGAGCCTTTGTGTCGTGCTCAGTTTTTTGTTTTGTTCCATAACTTATTTTTATAAGCAATAAACCTTTTGTACCCAGGACAAGGCTTTGTCTCCGGTTTCTTAAAGTACCTTTTACGTTCAGTTCCGTGAACATGTGAGCAGATCTGATGGGCCTTTTGAAGGAAAAATAACTTAGTAATGTCTGCGTTTGAAATAATTCTTTTTTTTTTTTTTTTTTTTTTGCGGTACACGGGCCTCTCACTGTGGCCAGGCTCAGCGGCCATGGCTCACGGGCCCAGCCACTCTGCGGCATGTGGGATCTTCCCGGACCGGGGCACGAACCCGTGTCCCCTGCATCGGCAGGCGGACTCTCAACCACTGCGCCACCAGGGAAGCCCTGAAATAATTCTTTTTGAGGACACATGTCCCTGTTTCTTGCTTTCGGGAGAGAGGGGAGTGTTGGCAAATATTCCATTTCAAAGACATTTCAGCGGCTTGAAAAATGGATTGTTCTTTTTGAGGGAAAAAGTGCACAGATGTTTCATTTTACTAAACCGTTCACACGTACATATACCAAAGGGAAAGGACTCTTCCCGTGTTACCAGCCAGAACACGTGTGAGCGGGCGGGACAGGTGTGCCTGGCTTGTTTGTCCCGTTTTGTCCTAAATATTTCCGTGAACAGATTCCAGCCCAGGCTGCTGAGTTTATTCAGGGCCTCGCCCCTGACATTTAAAGCCATAACCTGTTTATATGAAGAAGTGTTGACCTGCTGAAGGTCTTGAGAAGGACAGGGGAGTCCCCAGAGCTTTCCGCAAGCCCAGCCTAGGTGACAAGTAGTGTCCTGTTTGTGGTGAACAGTACCGGAGAGATGCTGCCTTCCGAGGTGTCCAGAAGAACGGGTGGCTCCCACCTGGGTTCTGGTACCACCCAGGTCCTCCACACCTACCCCTGCCAGGCTAAAAAGGCCCAGAGGATAAAGGGGGTTTAGTGATGGGGGAAGCAATAGAACAGTGCCACTCCAAGTATGGTCCAGTAGCTGTGGCATCATGGGAGCTTATTAGGAACACAAATCCTCGGGCCCCACCATGGGCCGGCTGAATCAGTGACTCTGGGGGGTGGGTCTGGCAACCTCGTTGTTAACAAGCCCCGCAGGTGGGTGATACGGGCCCGAGTCTGAGAACCACTGGTCTCTCTAGGAGGCGGCGGTGCTTTCAGGGGCCAGTTTGGGGCAGTAGCGTGAGCGGCAGCGTGGTGTAGCGCAGGAACGCTTCCACACAGCGGGTGATTTTAGATTAAACACCAGGGTTTATCACATTTAAGATGCCATCACTTGTAAGATGCACCCCTATTTCATGATCCCCTAAGAAAAGCGTGCTGACAGTTAAACAATGCCACGCGCCTTAATGCTAATCCTGTGTGACACATGAATCAGTCACACCAGCCTTTCATCGCCCTGAAATTCCTTTCATGTCTTCCAAGGGGGGTTGCAGTCTCTCCTGCCTCAAGTCTTACTGTCTTAACATGTGACAGGCGATCCCTTCCCAGGGCTCCCGGTAACAGAGCATAACACAGCTGCACTGACTTGCGGGTATCTTCCTTTCTTTGGTCTTGTAAGACACTTGTTTGTTGCAAGAAAATCCCGAATTGAGGACATTGGGTGTATAATCACATTTTGTCGCATGGCATTTAAATGGCAAGTAGGCTGACCCTGTGCAGGACATATGGGTACTCAGAGCTCGTGTGAAGTGACGACAAGGTGAGTTGGGGCATGTGCTGATGACAGGTGCATCCTGACTGCCAGCTGGCTGACAGTGCCCATCAGGGAGGTTCACATATGAGGAAACCAGCCCTCTGATGATTGATGGGATTGTGGTAACAGTACACCACGTTGTAAGAGAGCTATTTGGATTTTTAAGTGTTTGCAGCAAATCTGAGAGCGTCCTCGTTGGTCCCAAAGATCCCTCCACCCCCCGCCGAGCTCTGTTTCCAATGGAGAGAGAGCAGACCTTGAGTTCAGAGCCGTGGGCAGGCAGTGGTTTCTACTTAGACTGAGTGACATTATTCCTATCCTCTCTGCGTCATTTTCAGTGATACCTACTCTCTGTGGCCACTGATGCTTGTTCCCCATTTACAGGCATGATAAGAAGCTTCCATGTTAAACTAAGGCACTTAGGCGAAAAAGTGAGACTATTAGAGAAAAATACTAAATAATAGCACACGCCAGAAGCTAACACAGCATCGTAAATGAACTATACTTCAATAAAAAATAAACAAATAAAGGAGAGCACAGGTAGTGTAGCAACAGCAAAAAGTGCGAAGGGCGTGCCTGGGCCAGGGCCTCAACTCTGGCCGCCTACTCTCAGCTGTAGCACTCAGACAAGTCGCTCGTCCTCTATGAGACCTCGTCCCCTCTCCCGCAAGACGCCCGGCTGATGGCCCAGTGATGGCAAGGCAGGAGAGTAGGAGGGGGCGGAGGGCTTGTAGACGAAACATGATTGGCCACGAGCAGATAATGACTGAGGCTGGACATTGGATAGGTGGGTGATACGTGCTACTCTTCTATTTTTTTTTTTAACTTTCCCTCATTAAAAGGGGAAAAAATATAAGGGTCAGGCTAGTCAACCTTTAGGGCGTTCCCCCCTTTGACCTTCTCCTTCTTCAGTGCCAAGTGGGGGAAGCTGAAAGGGAGGGGGCTGGGCTCTGGAAAGGTGAGAGAGGGGCCGGAGGGTGAGAGACCTGTTCACCAGATCCCCGAACACTCGGTGCCTAACAGACGCCCATGAGAGAGCCTGGCTTTGTGTGTCAGCCGTTCAAATCTAGAGAACATGTTGACCTGAGATGGGCAGCAGTAGAGGCTGGAGGTGGGTTGGGATCAGTTCCACGATGTGGATTGGGGGGAAGCTGGGACCTAATGCTGCTGTGGGCATAGCCACTGGGTCTGGAACCATCCTCTGGTACCCCTTACAGAAAGGAGCATGGCCATCAACGGGTGTGCCAGGCCCCCATTCCTGAGACTGTGCACGGGTGAGCCCCAGCCAGGACGACGAGGTATTTTAGTGACTTAATTACCACCCTGACAGCTCAGCATCTGCTCTGTGCCAGGCGCTTTCCATGTTGTCTGCTTTACTCCCAGGTGGGTTCGTACTGTTCTCTCTGTTGTGTGCTCGAGGCCTGGAAGGCCTGGGTATCCCGCTGCCCGCGTCGTCGAGCTCCATGGCTACTCAACAGCAAAGCTGCCTCCCCAGAAGCAAAGGGACTAACCAGTCCCTGCTCTGCCGAGTGTGTTGTGTCAAGAATTGCCTGAGAAGCACTCGGCCCGAGCTTGGAAACCTCTGTCTTACAGACGCTTCCCTGCCAGGATAAGCAGCGATGCACCTACCCCGTACTTTCTGCCGGCCAGGTTCCTGTTAATCAGCAGGGCGCCCGTTAGGAACTGACAGAATGGAATGAGGAGGGCCGTAAAAGGTTGTCCAGATTTTTTTTCCCGCACTAAATCGGGAATTGGCCTTTTGGTATCGAGTGATGTTTTTACACTTCACACTCCTGACGGAAAGCTGCAGGCACAAAATGATGATCTTTCAGTGTTAATGTGCAAGCTCTCCATCGCATTTAGAGTGTCAGAGTGTGGGCCTGATGCTATATCGAGAGCCTTTTAAGGTCACCCGAGCTGGGAGGAGGAGAAGGGATGGCGACTTCAGCCGCCAGGATTCTCACAAGGTCCCGAACCCCCGCCGACTCGATGGGAGGCGTCTTGGGGCCGTCGGGTCTGCAGACAGAGGACAAAATCTGACGACCCACCTTGCTCATCGGTGCCTCGCAGCGTCTGCATCCCCACTGGCGTGCCGAAGTTGAGCGGTGGGGCTTCCACTGTCCTGCCTTCGACAGGGAAGGGTGGGCCAATTCCGCTCCACCTGCTTCTTGGGGTGCAGCCGGCAGGGCTGGTCTACCGCAGACAGAGCTCATTCAAGGGCACACCATATGTGCCTCAGAGATGGGCCTGTGCAGGGCGTTCGTGGACAAACCTGTCCTCCAGTTGGTCTGCTCGGGGAATAATTGGGCTTCACTTTCTAGGACAGGCAGGTTTTTCTCGCCATCTCTGCCATCCTTCCCCCATTCTCATCCCCACCCCCGCTCCTTGAATCCATGGAAGGAACCTCAAAACATCACTCCCAAGTTGCATTTTAAACTGCTGGTTGGCCGTTCCCTATCATTAGTACTCGAAGAGATAAACAAACCTTCAGGTTCACAGGCACATCCCAGGTAGAGCATCGTCTTGGTAGCTTTTAGATGATTAGTTACTCAAGAACAGCTTCAGCCTGTCTCTGTGCTAATGAAGTTTGAAATTCCAGCTGCACACTGGCTGTCCTCGGGGACGGTGCGAGCGGTGGCTCGGTGCTAACTGAACAGGTGGGTCCTGCCACCAGTGCACTTCATCTGCATCATGGGTCCCCCAGCTTGATAGAGACAAGAGAGTGAAGTGTCCCTCTGGCCAAGAAGGTACAGGGAAGGTAGGGGACGAGGGGGGCGATGAGGGGAGGGTGGGGGACAGTAAGAGGCCATGAGCTTGCGAGCCAGCCTGGGCCGCCAGCAAGCTCCACCAGCCTCCTGTGGGGTGGGTCGTTACTTAACGCGTTACTCACCCTTGTCTAGTTCTTGGCCGTCATCTCGATCGCAGCCTCGCTTTCTTAATTCCAGAAGGAATACATGTGTTCCTTTTATAGAAAATCAGGTAATGTGGACAAGCAAAGAAGATAATACCCGTCATTCCCACTAGCGAGAGACAATGACCAGAGCGCTTTGGTGTATACCTTTCCAGACCTTCCTGTGGACGTGTTGGTGCGTGCACATTTTTTGTAAAAAGCAGATCGTACTGCGTACTGTTTTGAAACCTGCTTTTTTCCGTTTAGCAAAGGCTAAGTTACTCCAACACAGAGGCCCCAAAACAGTGGCTTAAAGAGTATAGACACTTACTTGTCTTCCACTTCAGCGCCCCAGAGGAAGGGAGTGCTTCAGACCCCAGGGCTGCTCTCCTCCACGCGGTCACTCAGGGAGCCTGTCCCTCCATCGTCTCACCCACGTGACCTAGGACGTGGTCTGCGTGGTGGAAGCTGAGTCACAGGCACCTTCTGAGTTCACAAAAAGGGAAAAACGCACAGGTGTTGTAAGACCAGACCCAGCACTGGCATGGATCAGTTCCACTTGACCTTCCTTAACAAGAACTTAGTCCCATGGCAGACCTGGCTGCAAGGGCTGCTGGGAGGGTGCAGGCTCCAACTGGGCACCTGTGGGTCCGGCGGAAACCCTTGTCCTGGAAGAGAAGGGAGCAGCCTCCGCCGAACAGCACGCCCTCCTGCGTCAGAAGCGTGAGCGGTGATGCTGCCCTGAGGGTTTTGTGTTCCTTGTCTCATCCGTCCTTGGGTTTTGTGTGGGGGTGGCCTTCCACGCTTTGATGACCATAATTTAGGCAATGAATCTCTCCTGGATGTTTAGGTTTTTATTTTGAAATAATTATGGATTCACAGGAAGTTACCAAGGCACGTATAGGGGGGTCCTGTGTACCCTTCACCGGCCTCCCCCAATGTCAGCGTCTTGCACGACTGTAGTTTCAACACAATGTTCAAACCACGAAGTTGACATTGGTGTGATGCATAGCGCTTGCTTGGGTTTCGCCAGCTGCACGTGCGCTCATTTATGTGTCTGTGTGATTGTGTGTCTGCGTGCAGCTCCGTGCAGTTCTATCGTGTGTGTAGCTTCGCGGAACCACCACCACCATCAAGATATCTAGCCGTACCCTCCCTGCAAGACTCCCTCATGCCACCGTTTTCAAACGACACACGCCTCCTTCCCCATGCCTAACCCCTGGCCACCCCGTAAGCTGTTCTCCGTCTCCAGAATGATTTTATTTCACGAATGTTATATACATGGAATCCTGCCGTATGTATCCTTTTGAGGTTGGCTTTTTTCACTCAGCATAATTTCCTTGAGGCTCATCCCAGTTGCCGTGTGTATCAGTAATCCATTCCTTTTAGTTGCTGAGTAATATTCCAGCGGTTTCCACACCGTGTTTAACCATTTATCCACTGGAGGACGTTTGGTTGTTTCCAGTTTGTGGCCATTATCAGCAAAGCCGCTGTGGACACTCGTGTACAAATTTCTGCATGAAAATAAGTTTCATTTCTGTGGAATATATATGCCCATGAGTACAATTGCTGGGTCATGTATTAAGTCCATCTTTAGTTTTAAAAGGAAATGCCAAGCTGTATCATATGACATGGACACCGGCAGTGTATGAGTAATCCGGTTTCTCCACGTCTTTACCAGCCTTTGGTGGTGTCACTGTTTCTTATTTTGACCATTCCGATAGGTGTGGAGTGACACCTCACTGTGTTTTTCACTTGCATTCCTCCAGTAGCGAATGATGTTGAGCAGCTTCTCATGTGCTTCTGTGCCATCTGGGTATTGTCTTAGGTGCACTGTCTGTGCATGTCTTTTGCACATTTTCTAATTAGATTGTTTTTAAGTGCTGAGCTCTGAGAGTTCTTTATATATTCTACGTATGAATCCTTGGCAGGCATGTGATTTGCACATATTTTCTCCCAACTGTCACTTGTCTTTTCATCCTCCTAATGGGGTCTTTTGCAAAGCAGATATATTCAGTTTTGATGAGGTCCAATTTATCAGATTTTTTGATCATGGGTTGCGCTTTTGGTGTTGAGTCTAACCTGCTGGGTTTCAGATGGTTGTTTTGCTGTAGTGATCATTGTTGCTCGCCCTTCCCTCCCCCCTCCCCCCTCCCTGCCTCCCTCCCCCACCCTTCTCTCTCCCTCTCTCTCTCTCTCTCTCTCTCTGGAGGTCCCCCCCACCCTTCCATCTCTCTCTGTCTCTGCCTCTGTCTCTCCCCCTCTCCCAGCAGGGACCTTAGCTGCCTTCTCGTTCAGCCTATTAGACAGTCACTCAGGGCGTCCAAGGCCTGCAACCCTGTTCCTCACTCACCCAGCAGGTCAGTGACAGCGTGAGGACCAGAACGGAACTCCCTCAGTCAACGTGATTTCCGCTTCCCCAAAACTCTTCTCGGGAAAACACTTGAACTGCAGTGTCAAAATGAAATAGATCCCGCTACAGCACAGCGTCTTAAAAGAAAGCGTTGGCAGTGACAGACTTGGTTCACCGCTCGGCCTGGGCCCCGGAGAGCAGTGCTCTGATACAGCCCCTCTGCCAGGAGTGATCTCATATCAGGGGTTTTCGCCCTCCCTGTCATGGGATGGCAGTCGGGCAGCATCCTGCGGTCAGATGGGCAGCTGGGGGCCGAGTCCCTAGCACTTACCCAGGCCTGTGTGAGGTTGCTAGGTGAATATGGGAGAGCTTCCCGGGGGTGACGCCCGCCCCCATCACAGCTGCCGCCCTCCAGACTGCCGAGCCACCCAGACCGCACACCGATGGCTCTGTTGTGGGAAGGGGGGGGGGGGGCACAGAGATGTGCCGGGTGCAGGAGCTGTCTGCCTCAGCAGATCGCCCACCCCTTTCCCGTGATGCACTCAGCACCCCTCCCTCTCAGGCAGGACCCCACGTGCCCGAGGACGCCCAGAGTTAGGGTTAGGGTCCCTCCCCCACAGGCTCCTGGGGGCCCACGCTCAGGACAGGGGTTGTCATCACCCCAGCCTCATGCTTGCTGTCACCTCCCTCTGGGAGGACACCATCCTCAAACATGGCAGGGGGAGGGGCACCGGGCTGGGGCGTGGAAAGAGCCTCCAACGTGGAATCCTTTTCAGGAAGCGCCACATGTTCCCCCCTCCTGGCCTCTGGGTTGTTCTCTGCCCAGACATCCTGCCTCCAGAAAGCCCCATGGTTTGCTCTTTTTTTATTTTTCCAGTTATTAATCATATGCTCACCCAACCTATTTCCTCTTCTTAAACACCCAGCCAAACAATTTCCTGGGCCCCTTGCATCTAAGTGGGGCCGTGGAACATGAACAGAAGAGGCAGCTAAAAGAAGATGCACATTCCCCATGCTCTCTCTTCCTTTCCTGAGGCACCATCAGCAGTGACACGTGACAACAGTAGGGTTAGATGATGGAAGGACTCTGAATCCCTGAGTCACTGCCTGGAGGCGAGCTGCCCCAGCGAGCCACCCAGCCAGGAGCTTCTGCGGTGGATTTTGTGTGAGAGAAGTAAACTTCTAAAGCTTTTATTGTGTTACATCACTGAGATTTGGGGTGTTCTTTTTATAATAGCTGCTAGCGTCATTTACCCCACACATCATACAGATACACTGGAAACAATGCCACAGACAGTAAGTTCTTTTTAGACGGTAGAGGTTACTGTTTCTCCTGTTCCTACCTGAGCTTGAGTCCGAGTCATCTTTCACTTCAGTTAGAAGGGGGCACACAGAGTGCCGGCTCAGGCTGTTCTCTTGTTCTCCCAGGAGGAGCAACCTTATTAGACAGGCCTTCCTGGCCGTTCGCTAAAAGCGTGGGCATTCCATGCCTCCCTGCCCCTTTCCTCTGCTGTTCAGAGTGCCCACCACACTGGACATTAGTTGTTTGTTTATCTTGTCCACGCCCCCTACAAGAGGGTCCGCTCCATGAAGAAGGAACCGTGTCTGTCTAGGGCACTGCCCTGTCCCCTTGCACACAGTAGGTGCTTAATAAATATTTGCCGAAAGTGGAAAGGAGTAAGAAAGCCAGGCTCAGGAGTCTTCTCTGCTCCTAAGTAGGTGACCGCGGGCCGCCCCTTGATCCCTCTGAGTGTGGGTACTTCATCTGTGAATGGGGCCAGTGACTCTGGCCATCCAGTGCAGAAGTCCTGTGAGCGATCACACCAAATATTTATTGTGCACCTACTGTGTGCAGGTGCTAAGCGCCAGGGATGCCATTCACATGGCAAACGAGAAAGGGCCCGACAGTGAAGACAGCTTTGTCAGGGACATCCATTGCAGGCGCAGTGAGTTTGTTCTGGGGCAGTGGCCACCCAGGTGGGCCTGTTCCATCTTCTGCCATGGCCTTGGTCTCTCTTTGCCTGCTCTGAAGAAAATATTCAGAGCAAGGAATTCAGAGGGTAGGCGGCAACCCCAAGGGAGGTCTTCCCCTCTGTGAAGCAGCCTCAGCTGTGCATCTAGGTCATCTTTTAAGCACAAGAGATTTAAAATGCCATTTGGAAAGCGGAAGTGCTCAGAAGAGAATGTCAGGGTCTCGGGACACCGCCCCGTTTCCCGATCCTATCTGCATTTCTGTGAAACGGGCCGCATCTCCCTGCCTTGATTAGAATCGAGTCCCTTTCTTGCCGTGGCCTTTTGATATTTGACTTTGCACTCGATGCCCCTAAAGCTAACACACACTGGCCTTTCATTTCCAAAGGGTAGTTGGTTGTATTAATGATCGCCAAAAGGCCATAGTTAATTTGCTCTCCTACCTGTTCCTTTCCATTAGTTTGCAAACCAGCAAAGTTCAAGAAAACTTCTGAGCATGAAAGACTAGGGATCTAATTAGGAAGCAGGCAGGTAGTTATAAAACTTTTTAGAACTTAGGGGCCATAGCCGAAGGATGTTTAGGAGATCATACCAGCAAGAGACACTGAATACTGTGTGAGCCAGTCCTGGCCGTGGGCCTGACCCACAGGGGCCTGGACAACCTGTAAATGGGTGAATTGTGACATGTTTAGCCTGTCTTCAGCCTCGGTGAGGGACGCCAGGCCAGGCCATCTGCTCAGGTCAGGGAGTGCCGTACCTGGACTGCAGGGGAAGGGCTGAAGGTGACGAGGGACAAGGGCGGCCCTCCAGCTGCCTCCTTTCTCAGGATATACATACGCATGATGTGAGGCAAGTGGGATAAGATGAGTCTAGTTCGGTCGCCCACACTGAAGGTGTTTCATTGCTGAACCTTGTACCTGGGCCTGAGCATCTCGAAGTTCAGCACCTCACTGCATAGAGGCTGTGGGTTCTCAGAAGCCACAGCCTGATGACTGAGTGCCCCAGGCAGCCAAGTGCCTGTCAGGGATGCTGTCCTACCACGAGCCGCATTTGTGCGTGGGGAGCACGTGACCACAAGAATCCAGACACCATGGTGGTGTCACCCTTCTTGGGATAAAACGGGAGCTCGCCTTGCCTCTGGGGAACCAACCCCTGACGCCTCCCATCAGTCCATGTGCTTCAATTAGATTGTCTCTTATCAGTCTGCCCTTCCCCACCCCCACTCCAGGGGAAGGAAGTCCTGGCCAATCTTAGTATCAGATACACACACAGTCCTACTGTGATTGGTTCAGGGGTGGGCACGTGCTCTAACCCCGCCAAAGACACACAATTATGTCTTGCTGGGGTGCTAAGAGAAAAGTACCACTGGTTTCCATGGAACTTGAACAGAGAGGGTTGAGAAGCTGCTGGAACCGGGAGCTGGAGGGCGCCCTGCAGGAACCTAGCTCACTCCTGTATAGCTTGGGCCAGGTGGGGAAGGGGAAGATCCCTTTACCTGCAGTGTGTGCGGTCAGTGCCTAACATAGGGCCAGCAGGCAAAGAGGAAGTATTCGAAGGGCCCAGATCCACTGTATAGATCAGGCAACGAAGGGTGAATTTGCAGCTGAAAGGCAGTAAATTGGAGACTGGCACTGTGTGTGCGGCCCTGCTCTAGGTGTCTGAGGTATTGTACAAGCCTTTTCTGGTTTGATCTTTGCCCAGAGGCCATTTTTTAATTTGAGATTTTTCTTTTTTTTTTTTTGACCCCCGCCCCCGCCATCTGGAGAGGCTAGGAATGAGAAGCACTTTTATTTTCAAACCCAGCTAGTTACGGCTCCTTTATATTTCCTTTACGTTTAAAAACTGAGAAGTTTCTTTTTAGCGCATAAGAAGCAAGGCAGCTTCTTAGTTTAACAGGGAGCCTGGAAGTATCCTGAAGAGGATGGTTGAGTCCATTGGGCAGGTTTCCTGGCTCGCACTTGATCTACAGGGACAGCGTGGCCCAACTCCCCGCCACTGCCTGACAAGGGTCCCCTTCTCTCCTCACTCCCCTTTCAGCCCTCACCAGTGGCCTCCTTAATCCCCACCTCTAGATAAGAGGTGTGTCAAGAATGTGTGAACTTGTTTAAAAACCAGAATGGGGGCCGCCCTTCTGGTTCCCGTTCATGCTATGGGAGGGGGAGCCGCCCTCTGGGACCAAGGAGGCTGCTGTGCAGAGCAAGTTAGGACAGATGCACCGCAGGGCTCCATGCCAGCCCTCTGCCACCCCCAGCCCTAGAGGTGGAGAGAGAGAAGTCAGCGTCTGTTTCAGCCACAGTTACATGTGTCTTCCATCCCTCACAGCCTAATCCGGTCCTAACACACCCCCTTACTGGCTTTCTTGGCCTTGACTGCGTGGGAAACATTCTGTTTGTTCATGGACATCTTTGATCAGTGTCTGACTGTTACCCTGATAGATTGTAAGCACGTCAGTAGGTATATATTAGGAACCTAGGATTTTCTTTTTTCATGGCCTTGTTTCATGGTTAACTGTGCGGATCAAGAAGATTAACTGCAGATCTTTCTCATGCCATGAAGCCCGGGGTCCAGACTGAGGACCTTGCCATGCCTTAAGTGGGACTAAAATATCGGGTGCTGAGGGCCAGGTGGAGAGCTGAATACGTGGATATGGTCAGGTAGGCTTTGTTTTCTGTCTGGATAAAGTTTACCTTTTCTGTACTATACAGCATGAATAGCATCATGACTTAAATGTCAGTGTTTACATGACTAATTCCGTGTCCTTTTAACATTCTGGCGCATTACATTTTCCCCCTTCCGTTGCGGGGGGGGACGGCTTATGCTCCGCCTTTGTCGGTCTCCCCTTCTCTTGCATTGCACTCAAGGTCAATGTCTTGTTTTGACGCGAGACATCGTTTTGATTCGGGCTGAACGTATTCTGACTTCAGGACATGGCCAGAGTCTGCTGTTTGCCTTCCCCAGTAGCCACACTTCCATTCTTCCCTTCCTAATAAGGCTCCCAATTTGAGCCTGGAATAAAGACTTCATATCCCAGCTCCTTTACAGTTAAATAACCATTGAGATGTGACTCAGATGATGTCCAGCTGCTGGAGGGGGTTCTTAAGTGGGGGACAAGGGGAGGGAGGCCTTTTCTGCCCCTTCTTTCTTCCTGATGGTGGAAGTGTGGACATGATGGCTGGCCTCAGGCAGCCAAGCTGGACCATGAGGTAGAAGCCACGTGCTGAGGATGCCACAGCAGCAGGATAGAAGGAGCCTGGCTCTCTGGTAACTTTGACATCCACCCCTGCTCTTCTTTTATGTAGGAGAAGAGACTAGAATGTCTTGTTTAAGGCACCATTGTTCTGGATGTACTTTCACTTACGGCTGAGTTTGATCCTATGGGCACAAGGACAACTGGTGAAGTTGGGTTTTTAAAACAATCCTCAGTAGGAGCCTGTTTTCCTCTTTCTCTCTCACCTTACTGGGGAGCTAATTGAGAGTTCCAATTAATTGCCGTTTTCGTTTTTGTTTTGGGGGGGGGTATGCGGGCCTCTCACTGTTGTGGCCCCTCCCATTGCAGAGCGCAGGCTCCGGGCGCTCAGGCTCAGCGGCCATGGCTCACGGGCCCAGCCGCTCCGCGGCACGCGGGATCTTCCCGGACCGGGGCACGAGCCCACGTCCCCTGCATCGGCAGGCGGACTGTCAACCACTGTGCCACCAAGGAAGCCCGAGAATTTCATTTTTTTAAAATAATTTTTGAATTTTATTTTATTTATTTTTTTATACAGCAGGTTCTTATTAGTCATCAATTTTCTTTTTTTTTAATTGTAGAATTACATTTATTTTTTTGTGCAGGTTCTTATTAGTTATCCTTCTTTTTTGGGGGGTACGCGGCCCTCTCACTGCTGTGGCCTCTCCCACCGCGGAGCACAGGCTCCGACGCGCAGGCTCAGCGGCCATGGCTCACGGGCCCAGCCGCTCCGCGGCATGTGGGATCTTCCCGGACCCGGGCACGAGCCCGCGCCCCCAGCATCGGCAGGCAGACTCCCAACCACTGCGCCACCAGGGAAGCCCCCATTGCCGTTTTTTGTTCCTGAATGTGGTGTTTGTCACAGCGACACCCACACCCAAGGCCCTGCCAGTGCTGAGAGCTCTCCTTCTCCTGTGGCACGTTGGCTGCCTTTCTCAAGATCGTTAACACCCCTGTTGCCTCTTTGGAGACCCACACGATTTCGGTTTCTGCTGGTGTTTAACACTGCTAAAGGTTATGGAATCCATCTTTAGTTAAGAAAAGCCACTTAATTAGCATGTCTTGGCCTCGTGAAGATGAAGTGGCTGCACACACGTGTTCTGAGTTGCAGCAGCCCCGCGGCGCCCCATCTCCTCCTCTCCGATTTAATCTCTTGGCCAGTGTTGGACACATAGAACAGGCTGGGTCTTTCATTCTCTCCTCCCAGGCCCCCGGCCCCTCGTGCATTTTTCATGTCGACTCACTACTCCTGCAACTCCCTCTGCCCTGTAAACGGTATCGATCAGCTGATGAAGCCTTCAGGTAACAGCAGACCACTGATTTTCCAACTCCGGGTCCTCGCTTCTCTTCCTCACCTGGTACCGTGTTCCCCGCTTACATTTCGCCACTAGCAGAGGATTTCTCCACATCCTGCCCACCACTGGCCTCTATCTGGCCCTGCCCTTGTTTTGCGGGTGTTTTGGATAATCAAGAAGATGAGCTTAAAAGAAACCACGTCCGCGATTTAGATGCCACTCGGGCCCCAGTTCCTCGCCAGATGGGCACCTCCACAGGGCTTCTTAAGGGTGCTTGCCTGCATGGCGGCAAACCACCACAGAGCAAGAGACCGAGAGAGAGCAAGCAGGAACTCGCAGCGCCTCTTATGACCTAGCCTCCCGTGCCATCTCTTCCGCTTGTTTTCTCTTTGTTAGAAGTGAGTCACTAAGGGAAGCGGAATTAGGCTCCAGCATCGGAGGACATGCCGCACACTCTGTGGACATATTCAAATTATCACACTGTGCCCTCTGGACACAAGTGGACATGCAGACATACTCCCCCCTGCAAAAAGGTCTCAGCCCGTCACAGCGTTGGCTCCAAGTCCTGGTCTCGTCATCCAGGTCGGAGGGAGCTCCTCACGATAGTTCCTTAAGTGCAGCTCCCGGAGTTCACCTCCTTTCCACCTGGAGACCTGCGAGCTAAGAACCAAGTGATCTGCCCCCACAGACCCGGGTCAGGCATGGGAGAAAACACCTCCCTCGTCCCTAGCTCCTGGGGCAGCGCTGGGCACCGGGGGTGCCTTCACTCCCTAGACAGTGAGTGAGTGAATGAATGAATGAGCGGTCTGAAGCCCCGAGACAAAGCGGCATGGCTGTCCCTGCCTGTCATCCACATCCCAGCCCAGAAGTCACCTCCACACCTGTCACTCAGCTTACGTGCTTCACTGCCCGTGTCAATCCCCAGGATTGCTCTCTGCTCACTTCCTGCTGACTTTCTCTCCCGACTGGCGGGTGCCCCCACCCCAGGGGCAGGGACCCGGATCCTCTTGTTCACTCTGCGTCGCCTGCACCTAGAACAGGGCCTGGCAAACAGTAACGCTCAGTAAACGTTTGTGGAGTGAAGGAAGGGAGCAGTCAATACTCAGGTGCTGGGCGGGGCGGCCTGACATGTGGTCCCGGGTGCTGGAGAAATCAGAGTGGGGATTGCACAGCAGATCACATGGCATCAGCGTCCGTTTTCTGGGGGCTGATGATGGAATATATCCTGTTCTTAGGAGACACGGTCTGACGTATTGAGGGGAGCAGGTTAGAATGTCTTCAGCTCACCTTCGAGTGGCTCACGAAAACGCATGTATGCGACACCCCAGCCCCCCTCGTGCAGGACCTCACAGCAGTGTCCTGTGTCCCCCTGGAGTGAAAGGCAGGGACTGAGTCCTGTGTGTCCCAGCGCCTCATCCGGAGACTTACTGACTGAATGAGGGAGCCCTGAGCTCCCCTCTCACTCTAGCCTGAGCGTCCACCCTGTAAAGTCCCCCATTTGTCCCCTTGCTCCTCTGGCGGGTGACTGGTACCAGGCGTGGAGGGATTCAGACAGGGACAAAGAGTTTGTTCCTGAGCGTGGCCTTGAGTGATGTGGTCCGTGTGGACCCAAGCAGGTGCTGCCCAGCTCCCTGGAGAGGCCCAAGGGGGCCAGCATCTCCGCCTTGAGCTAATTCTCCCCCAGGGGCAGCCGGAGCCGTCGCTGCCCTCCAGCTCCACGGATGGTTCTCTGACCGTCACCGAGCAAAATCCTTCACAACCGATTTCAAGGGGTTAATGGGAGGGCTGAGTGGAATTTGCTTAAAACCTCAGCCCCACTTAAAATAGCTTTTTAAGGCATTTAGCGGCGAAGTCCTTTGATTTCCCCATCCACATCCTTTCTCGCTGTTATTAAATACCAAGATATTCTGGTCCGAGTTCCGACTCCCCCAAGCCCTGATTCATGCAGTTGTACATGCCGAGGAGTATGAGACATTGTCACCTGCCACCCGTGAACTTGGATGGGCGGTGACACAGGCAAGCGTGCCGGCAGGCGGCTGGCATTTGGGCTTAGAACAGCTCGGTCTGCAGGCGTGGCCAGCACCCCAAGTTAAAACATCAGAAGCCACGCATGTGACCAGTGACGGCACCCCCTGTTGAAATCACTTCTTGGATTTTCTTGTTCTTACCTCGATTTACATGCATTTCTAAATGCTGGCTCCTGGGCCTTTGAGAGTCTCCGCCACTTTGAGGGCAGGTGCTCCAAGCCCCTCTCCCAGACAGGACTTTCTGCCTGCTCTTTGGACATTTCACTTGGTTTTGGCCACTGGTTTTTCATTTCCACCCAATTTTGAACGTATCTGCTTGTCTTTCAACCTGATATTTGGGTTGGGATAGGCATGATGATGAGGCTGATGGTGGTGGTGGTGGTGGTGGTGATGATGTAACAGGACCAATAGGACACTCAGGGAGGCTCGCCGTGTGCCTAGCGTGGTGCAAAGCCCGACTGTGGCTTGGGTTCTGGAAGCAGGATCTGAGATGGATGCAAGATGTTTATTAGCATCAGCACCTGCGAAGGGGAGAGAGCAGAAGCAGGATTGGGCGGAGGGAGTGGCGGAATGGTGACACTGGCCCTGTGAGGACTCAGCTAGCCCGGGGGGAGCTCAGACGAGCACTGTCTTTCCAAGGGTCCCACACTGGTCCCAAACAACCAGACCTATACGCCTGCCTCTCTCAGTCACTGGATGCCGACTGTCCCCAAGAACACAGCCTGGGGTGGAGAGGTAGACCTCTGCAGACCAGGCCCCCCCTGAAGGAGCTGAGAGCCGGGCCCTTCTGGTGACCACACTGCAGCAGCTGGGCAGCAGGTCCTTCCTGAAGATGACACGGGCAGCGCCTTTCCATGTCCGCCACAGGCCCTTTGTCTGCGTGATCCAACTTTGCCATCAGAACAGAACCCTGAGGTGCTTTTGCAGATGAGGCAGCAGGCTCAGAGAGGTTAAGTCACTTGCCCAAGGTCACACAGCTCGCATGCTGCCGGACATCTTCCTGGCTGCAGGGCCCAAGTTCATAACCATCATCGCACTGCCTCTCAGGCTGAGTAGTAGGATTTTAAAGATGAAATTGAGGGGAGCAGACACCATGCTCTGTCTGACCGCCCGGCTCCCTCCTGGGAAAGGGCTTATTGTATTCTGGGTTTCCCTTTCCACAGGGTGGCCAGCCGGTGATTCCACCTTTCTTCCTGTGCCACGGCTTCATTCGACAGTGAAGCTGGGATCCTGGCTCCTCCCTGCCAGGGTGACTTCTAGGACAGATGGCACATGGGTCTTTATCTTCTCTCTTGGTTCCAGACCTTGAGAAGGAGTGAAAGGCAGTCATTCAGGCCCTCCTTGGTACCAAGATGTGGGGTTTGCTGCGACCACTGGGAAACATGAGGCCAAAACCATGAGAAACGATCCTGAGACGAAACCCCCAGGGCAGCCGGGGCAGGCAGCACGTTGCAGGCTCTTCTCCTGCCCCTCCAGATAACCGGCTGCTTATCTCAGCGTGTGTATTGTTCTAGTGATGGAAGGAGGTTGTGTCTGGGGAGAAGGGTGTCACGTAAAACTTGGTCCGAGTTGCCCCTCTGGCCTGGGCTGTGGTGAGCCCAGTAGTTGCCTGGGAGCCCGAGTTCACCCATCCTGCTCGGGGTTCCCAGCATGTGAGTCCTAGAAGGACGCCAGCTCTTCCTGTCACCTCCCGCCCCCTCTTCCCCACCTCCCGCCCCACTAACTGCTGGGCCAGCCATGGGCCTGGCTCAACCAGTTGGAGGCTTCGGATTCTGGGAGAACGGAGCGAAGATTCAGGGACAGTTCAGGGCCCATCCGGTGGCCTTGGTGCCAGCCCGGGTGCCGGCAGCAGCAGCCGCCTGCCCAGCTGTGGTTCCGGCTGCGCCGCCAGCCTCGGCTCCTGTCGTTCTCATTGATTCTGGAAGCTTCCAACATCCCTCCATTCCCATGCTTTCCTGTATGAGATGCCTAAGTCCATTTAGCTCTTGCAACCAGGAGCCCTGCTGTCTGAAAGCAGAAGCGTCGCAGCGTCTGCCAGCACCCCCAGAAGGCACTGGGCGCACGCGCCTGGAATCCTCTAAGCTCAGCGGCTCGCGGTAGTAAGTTCCCTCTTGAGAGAGGCAAACAAGCACAGTCGGAGGCCTCCTTGACCCGAAAGATACCTCGATTTTGTGCAGATTCAACAGACGTGTTAGATAAAAGTCAGCTGCCGCTGTTGTTCTGTTGTTACTGTTGGTCGTGGCCATGACAGTAATTTGGGATCCGTTTAAAGCAAAGCACTTGGATTCTTAGCCCAGCCCCATGTTTGGTTTCCAGGCTGAAAATGAAACATCCTTCAGAGGGAAAGCAAAGGGTAGGTCTGTCCTTGGCAAAATCAGCCTCATTTTACGCAGTGAGCTGGGACAGCGCTCCAGTGAGTTCGGACTGGCTCCAACCCAAACGCCAGAGGACCCAGGCTTTTGAGACGTGTGGACGTGCCGTTTGCTTAAAGGAGAGAAAGTGGGGGGAATAGGAAGTGAAATTCCAGATCTGTTTTGGCCCCCAGATCATTAGTTGTAATAAAAGCCGGAATTTTTCATACAGGGAGGGGGATGGTGAGGGGGAGAGCAGCGATACGACCTCTGAGGTCTCAGGTCGAGGGTGCGAAGGAAGTGAGACACAGAGTCACCGGGGCCTGACAACTTCCAGTGAGGTGTCATCACCAGAAGTTCCATCCATGGGGAACTAGAAGTGGGGGGCAGGCACCCCAAAGCTGTACCTGTCCTTCCTTCCCAAGCTCAGCTCCAGCCTGGGTCAGGGCAGGATCCCAGGCTCGGCTGCCCACCAGCTTCCCCCTTCCCTCTCTAGGGGGACCTTCCCCCTGCCCACAGTCTCACTGCCCAGATAAGGGACTTGCCCCAGGTCACAAGCTATAAGGTAGAGGAGGTACGGTTTCACCCCAGAGCTGTGCGCACCAAAGCTTTGCCACTTCTGGGGCCTGGGCCCTTCCCTCCAGATGCATGCAGTCCAGTGGGGGTCACAAGGCCCTCAGGAAAGAACAGACAAAGGCTATGGGGAATTGAGAAAAGGGTCCTGGGTATCAAGGAGGGCTTCCTGGAGGTGGTGGCGTTTGAAATGAGCCTGGAAGGACAGGTGGATTTTGAGCAAGAGGTGCTGGGGTTGTGAACATCTGTGGGAAACCTGCAGGCTGGTCCAGAAAACTGGACAGGAGCTGCCATCACTGAGAGCCTGGCTCACCCAGTACCTCCTACCAGAGGCCGAGTCCCGCAGCTGGAATTCAAAAAGCCCTGCCTTCCCCCTACCCTAGGAGAGAGGTAGGGTAGCAGTGAAGCCCAGTGTCCAGGGCCCCGTAGAGTAGGGAGGCCATCTGAATCGGGGATCCATGGACCCCAGGGGTCTCTCCCAGCTCCAGGGCCCCATGACAAGCAAGTTGACTTCATTGGCAAACTTGCACCAGATGGGGGGGCAGGTCTACAGCCTCCATCAAAGGGGGCCAGGACCCAGAAGGTTCTACAACGCTGGGATGAGAGAAGGGCCCCAGACACTTTGGAGCATCTCCCACTAAAGAGAAAACACAGCTATTGAGCAGAAAGGTTCACTCTCACACTTAGGAAAGCTGGAGGTCGGGAATTGCGAATCCCTTAGTCACCAAGCACTTTCACATGGTCTTCAGAAGCTCTGGGAGGGGACACCACCCCCAGCAGCAGGGGCTCTTCAAGCCTGCGTGGGGCTTCTCCCCTCTTTCCAGAGGAGCCTTGGCCGCGATGAACAACAGGCCCTCTCAGGCCTGACACAACCTTTCTTCCCATAAAATTTCTGGCTGAAAATACCTTCATCTTTAAGGCCTGCCTCTCCCAGTGGAGCCAGGCTCCCTCTGACAAGTCTGCCAGCTGCGTGGTTAGTTTGTATCGATTCTGCTCTGTGCAGGGAGAGGGTGGGGGGCGGGGGGGCGGCACCATTCATCTGCCCCCAGGCCAGTGGGCCAGCGATGGGGAGGGTCAGTCTGGCAGGACTGGAAATCTTCGGTGACCAAAGGCTGCTCACACCTGCCAGGGGGACAGAACAAGCTGAGGGGAAGAAGAGGGCCGCCCGGCCCAGGGGCTTGGGAAGAAGGGTGGTCCAGAGCCCCCAGGGACCGGGTAGAGGACCCACAGCTCACCTCCCCCAGGGGACAAGAGCTCTCAATGTCAAAATGTGGACAGAGGACAAAATACCCACGATGGGCTGAGGCTGTCACACAAGGACTAAAGTATTAGGACTACAGGAGCTCCAGGCGGTTTACCTTTAGCCTAAAGTCGCCTCCTCCTCGTCTGCCCATCCAGCCGGACTTCAGCCTCCTGGGATGCATTGAATTATTGGTCCCGATTCCTCCCCTCCCTACAGCAGTGTGTCCTCACCCCTTGCTGTGGCCTCCCAGTGGGCAAAGTGCACTTCCTCCACCCCTTGACCCTGGGCGTGGCCTTGGGACTGGCTTGAGCCCGTGAAGATAAGCAGATTCACCACAAGCAGTGGCTAGCGTTGTGCGCTCACAGCAGGGCTTGCCTCTTGCGCTCGGGTGACGCACCTCGCAAAGAGCTGCCCCAGAATGAATACGGACAGAGCAGACCTGGATCTACCCAGCAGCCAGGAGCAGAGTCGGCCAACGGAGCCAGCCCAGATCAGCCGGTCCGGAGCCGCTTCCTCGCTGTGCCCCTTACTACCTCTCCATCAGCTTGGGCAGGACATCCTGTGCCTCACCTGGAATGTGGGCCTAATAATAGCATCTCCCAGATTAGTTAAGGGAACACCAGCACCCGCACAAACCCCAAAACGTCAGTGATATAATAGAAATTTATTTCTCGTTCATAGTTCTAGTTATCTACCACTTTATTTAAAACAAAAAAACTACTTTGAAAACTGTGGCTTACGACAGCAACCATTTTATTAAACCTCATGACTTCGGGGGCCAGGGATTCAGGCAAAGCTTGGCTGGGGGAGTTTGTGTTCCATGTGGCATTGACTGAGATCACTGGTGGCTGAGCTTGTCTGGAGGGTTCAAGGTGGCTTCACTTGCCAGCCATCTGGTGCCTTGGCATAGACACCAGAAGCCTGGCCTCTACTGGTCCTCTCCCTCTCCCTGGGGTCTCTCCAGCAGGGTAGACCCTCTTCACACAGCAGCTCAGCCCCGAGAGCCTGTGCTCCAAGAAACAGGATTGGGGCCAGAAATAGACATGGTATCATTTCCACTGTATTCTGTTGGTTGAAGCAGTTAGCAGGCCCACTCATTTCAGGGGAGGGAACATAGACCCCTCCTTTCAATGGGAAAAGTTCGCAGAATGTGTGACCATCTTTAATCTACTACATTCGTGAAAAGTGCAGTCAGCAGCCAGGAAGAGCTCTGTTCCAAACAGTGACTCAGGGACCCAGACCAGGAGGGTCTCTGCTCCATACACTGACTCAGGGACCCAGGCTTAAAGGCACTCTGTCATTTTCTACATGTAGCTTCCAAGGTTGCCCTGGTGTCAACGTCCAGCTGGCAGATCCTGGCAAAGAGAAAGCAGGGAGTTGACACAGGAGGATTTTATGAGCCAGCCCTGGAAGTGGCATCTATCACTTCCACGCATGTTCCATGGCCTGAATTCAGCACATGGTTCCACCAAACTGCAAAGGAAGCTGGGAAATGTCCTCCGGCTATGTGCCTGGGAGGAAAGGGAGACAGGCTTGGCCAGCCCACTGGTCTCCCTCTCAAGGTTATATGAGGAGTAAATGGCCCAGTACATGGAAAGGGTGCCTGGCACCCTCTCAACAGCCCTGCACGGCCCTCCTCCACGCCTCTGAATGCATCACAACGTGTGCAGGATTCACATCGCTGGTTTGCATCACCCTGTGGTTTCCTTGGACATGGTGGTATCTGCCAACCCCCCCAGCATCTTCAAAGGGAAACATCTCCCTGTGCGTGGGCAGCTGTAGGTGTCCATGCCGTGTATCTCATGGCTCCCCCGCCCCGGCCATGCTGAGGGGACCAAGAGTGGCTAGGCCCTTACTGGTCACTGGCCCACAACGGGACCTGGTGTAAGAACCTTTGCCTAGATAGGCTGGACCAACCAGAGAGCCAAATTGAGAATGACGCAGGGAGAGAGGGTCACGAGGTGGAGCGAGGGCCTGGAAAGGGCCAGGAGCACGCTGGGACGATGAGGAATCAGAAACTGCGAGAAAGCAAAAACCCAGAGCTACAGAGAAAAGCTCTAGAGAAGACAGTAAAGAAGCAGGTGGGTAGCAGGAGCTCTGATGAGATGCAGGATGAGAAGCAGAGACCAGGAGACACACCTGAGACATGCTCAAAGCAGCTCGGCGTGAGGACCCGGCTCCCGTCTCTGAGAAGCCGTCTTACATCCTGCCTTACATCCTTACACGGAGCCCCAAAAGATCCCTTGGTCTTTACTAATGAGCACAGTGAACAGGGTATGGTTGTGGCTGGAGGCAATCATCGTTCTGGGTCGGGGGTCAGCAAACTTTCTGTAAAGAGCCTGATCGTAAATATTGACAGCTTTGCTCGTCCCTGTTGAAGCTGCCATCATCGTGCAAAAGCAACCATGGACAATATGTGCTGTGGCTGTGTGCCAATAAAACTTTATAGACACTGAAATTGTACTTCATTACATTGTCACATGTCCAGAATACTATTTTTCTTTTAATTGTTTTTTTACTACTGTATTTAAAAATGTAAAGCAATTCTTAGCCACGAGCTATACAAAAACAGGCTTTGGGCTGGATTCGGCCCACGGACCATAGTTTGCTGACCCTGTTCTTGGTTCATAAGGGCCGAGGATGCCATTCTGTTTGGTCACCAACACCTGAAATGCCTTCCCGGGTCTGCGGAGGCCTCCCCCTTCCACTGTCAAAGCTGACCACGGCGGATGTGCCCCAGACTCAGCCCATCAGTGGCACCCACCCCGACCTTGACCAGAGGCGAGCGGTGAGGACCTTGCGGAATCAGTCCTGGTGACGGGTGATGGCTCCCTGGGCGCAGTGGTAGTCAGAGCCCCCACGGCACCTTGTGCCCAGCGGCAGTGCGGCGTCTTCACTAACCCATCCTGTTGGCTTTGGTTCTTCCCTCCTGGCTTCCGGGGCTCTGAGCTGGGTCCTCAGCCTCTTCTGGAGAGTCTGTGAGCCCTGCACCCTTCTAATGAATCCCTGTTCTGCTTAAATCAGCTAGAAACGAGTTCTATTGCTTACAAATAAGAACACTGTTAGTTGTTGGAATTTCTCTTCGTGATTTTCTCTAGTGAATTCCCAGGGCAATAAAACGTGCTATAACGTTCTTTTTTAATAAGTTTTTTTTAAGTTATTATGTAAATAATACATGTTCATTATTTTTAAAGGCAAGAAATAGAAAATATCACAAAGAAGAAATAAAAATTCCTCGTAAGCATGACACTCAGAAAGCAGCACAGTTACTGTGGGGATGCAAACCCTTCCAGATACAGATACAGATTTTTTTCTTAACAAATACCAGGTTATACTACTATAGGCCATAGTGTAACTGGCTCTTTTACTCACGAGCCTCTTGTGAGCATCTTTAAACATTAATAAGCATACGTTTCTGTCTTTTCAAATACCTAGTGTTCCATCACATGCGTGCCCCCCAGTTCACTCCACCAATCCCCCATTAGTGGACACATAGGTTGTTTTCAGTTTTTCATTACTAGAGACAATGCTTGGATAAGATGATGTGGGCTGAATTATGTCCCCCCCCTCCCCAAATTCATGTGTTGAAATCCTAACCCTCAATACCTTAGGCTATTTGGAGACAGGGCCTTTAAAGAGGTAATTAGGTAAAATGAGGTCACATGGATGGGCTCTAATTCAATGCAAGTGCTGTCCTTGTAAAGGGGAGATTGGGACACAAACAACACAGGCTGATGGAGGACCATGTGAGGACACAGCAAGGAAGTGGCCGTCTGCAAGCCAAGGATAGAGGCCTCAGGAGGTACCAATCCTGCCCACACCTTGATCTTGGACTTCCGGCCTCCAGAACTGTGAGAAAATGAATTCGTGTTGTTAAAGCCACCCAGCCTATGGTTCTTTGTTGTGGTAGCCCTAGCACAAAATATAGTATCCTTTAAACCTTTGAGTACGTTTTCATTTTTTCTTAGGCTAGAATCACAAAGACAGGATTACTAAATCAAAGGGAGTACACTTTTTAAAGACTTTTCATTTTGAAATCATGATGACTCAGAGGAAGTTGCAGAAATAGCAGAGAGAGTCCTGTGTACCCTTCCCCCGAGATTCCCACAGTGGCGGCGCCTTACATAATTACACTACAATACCCAAACCAGGAAATGGGCTTCAGTACGACGCTGTTAAATAAACTACAGGCTTTATTCAGTATAGTGGCAGGTCTTGTATGTCTTTCCATAGATTGATTCCTCAGTATTTTATTTTTTATTGTATTGTAAATGTTACTTTCCATTTCATTTCTTTTTTGTTTGTTTCTGGAATAAGGAAAGTGAGTATTCTGACATCGTTTCCAGAATCTTGCTAAATTCACTTATGAATTCTGGTAGTTTGTTGTAAATTCTGTTGGAATTTCAGTGTATATGGTGATATCATCTATAACTGATGACAAGTGTGCACTTTTTTCCTTCACTCCTTATATATTATTTTTTTTCTTGCTTTACTGCCTTGTTAGAATTGCCAGTACAATGTAGAATAAAAGTGATAGTAATGGGAAACTTCGTTTCACTTCCAGTCTCAGGATTGGGGTTAGGGGAAGTGGAAGTTTCTGTAATCTACCATTAAGTATGCTGTTTGCTGTAGATTTTTAATATATATCATTTATCACGTTAAGGACGTCCCCTTCTATTTCTAGTTTGCTAAGAGCTTTCTTTTCGTGGGTGGTATCGAATTCCATCAAATCATTTTTTAGCATCAATGAAGATGATCATGTATTTTTTTCCTTTATTATATTATGATTGATTTTTGAACGTTACGCCAACCTTGCATTCCTAAAATAAATTCTACTTGGTTTTGATATTGTTTTATTTGATATGGTAATATTTTGTAAAGCATTTTTGCATCTATTTTCTTGAAAATAATTGATTCATAATATTCCTTCATTGTAATGTCCTTGTCAGGATTTAGTATTAAGGTTATGGAAGCCTCATAAAGTGACTTGGAAGTATCCCTTCTTTCTGTACTCTCTGGGAGATTTTGTGTAAAACTGGGGTTATTTCTTCCTTAAATGTTTAGTAGAGGGGGCTTCCCTGGTGGCGCAGTGGTTGAGAGTCCGCCTGCCGATGCAGGGGACGTGGGTTCGTGCCCCGGTCTGGGAAGATCCCGCATGCCGCGGAGTGGCTGGGCCCACGGACCATGGCTGCTGGGCCTGTGCGTCCGGAGCCTGTGCTCCGCAACGGGAGAGGCCACAACAGTGAGAGGCCCACGTACCGCAAAAAAAAAAAAAAAAAAATGTTTAGTAGAATTCACCAGTGAAGCCATATAGAAATTTCTTTGTCAGAGAGTTTTAATTTTGGATTTAATTTCTTTAATAGATAGGTATTTTTCTTGTGATAGTTTTGATAAGTTGTGTTTTTAAAATATTTTGTCTGTTTCATTCACTTTTCAAATGTATCTGCATAAAGCTCTTCCTGATCTCTTCCCCAAATCAGTTTCAACATTAGATCTCCACGTGATCACAATAGGTTTCTGTGCGATTATCAGTATTACTCCATAATACCCCTATCATAGCACTCACAAGTTATATCTGCATGGTCTGTGCATGTGTCTGTCTTTGTCCCCTTCTTCCCCCACACTGAGCTGTGAGCTGCCCCCTGCCTAGAGCAGGGACCAGATGGAACTCCCTGACTAGACAGGACACATCACAGGCACTGCTGAACTGGGGCCAAAGTGAATGATTGCACTTCAGCATTTCAGGGGCAGCCCCCCACTGCTGCTGAAGCAATTGACTGCTATTGAATGAGTCTCAGACGTCTTTGAAATGAAGCTTTCAAATGTTGTTTGCATTGAAATATCTAACGGCTCCCCAGGTCCACCGAGCCGGAGAAAGTCATTGATAGATTAGTCTGAATGAAGATTAATCAATAATTTATGCTGATGGTTTTCCTCCTGCAGCAGGGAGACCTGTTTTGATAGGATTTGACAGGGTCAGGCACACCTTGCTTTAATGAAACCTGATACAGAAAATTAAAAGGAAAAGAAAATGCCCAGCAACCCACCAACAATTGTTTACCCAAGATGGACTCAATCTACAACTGATGAAGAGGGCTGGAGAAGCAGATGGGGATGTGGACAAAAGTCCAGACTCAGCAGATGCTCCTGCGTGGCTGCCCCGTTGGAGCAACGGCAAATGTAAATACGCTTATTGGCATCTTCTCATAATGTGGCCTTTAGGAGGCAAGCCGTTTGCACACAGTGATGGATGACTTTGCTGGCAGGAGTGAACGCCACGTCTAGAAACCAATATCACTTAGTCCTCCCTTGGAGGAGCCAGAATGCTGAAATGGGCATCCTCAGGGCAGAGTCATCAAAAGGAACATGTAGAAATTGATGATCGTCTTCCCAGCAGAAGGGAGACAGTCCTGAAACCTGGTGGAGAAGCGTCATCAGCGTGAGCTTTGGGGTGGGACTTCCCAAGTTTTCTACCCTCCAAGCTCAGCAGGATCTCCTCGCTTTTTGTTTCATTCTGTTAGAGAGATCCCAGTGGAATCTTCCAGTTTTCAACCGTATCCTCCCTGTCCTCTGGACGTGGGTGTGAACCTTTGAGGAGGTAGGCCTAGGGTAAACTCAAGTAACTGTCCAATTCAGAATGGTATCTCCACCAGGGGACACTGAGGTTTGTTTCTCCATCAGGCTAGTCACCCAACGCCCTCTCCCCAGTGGACAGCTTCTCACTCAGGGGTCCTCGGTCCCACCGAACATTTGCTAGACATGGCCAGCCGTGTCTCAGAGCCTGAAGTGGATAAGCCCCAGGTGGCAAATGAGTAGCACACAGACCTGCCTTCTCACTGCCTTGTCCATGGCAGACATTACCAATCCATCCCTGCATGTTCTCTTGATGGAGAGGAAGTGGGAAGCCTGAAGCCCAGCCCTGCCCGCCCATGCAAACTAGAGGAAGTTCCAGGTAGACAGAGAAGGGCAGGAAGTGGAGAAATGCAGAGGAGAGGTAGGAGGGGAGCACATGTGTCCCCGTGCCCCCTCTCCAGACTTTGGCCCAAAGGGATGCTACATTGGTCCAGAGGAAAACTGGGAGCAGGGAGGTTTCTGTCCAAGTTCACATTTGAGACTCTGGGAGAAGATCACTTCCCAGGCTGCCCGCAGCCAACCTGGGAAACCTGGCCCCTGCAGCTTCCCTATGGCCTGGATGGCTTGCAGCGACCCCACATGCCTGGAAGCAGCTGACAGTCTGTGGGACCAGCTCGCAAAGCGGTGAGGATCCTGCAGCCGAGGCTGTGGTGGTTGATAAGAGGCCAGGGGTCACTTGGAGCACACGGTGGAGACACAGAGGGGCTGGGAAGGGGGACTGGGCCAGCCAAAGAGCAAGCACCCCAGGGCCCAGGCAAGAGGGACCACCGGGACATTACCTGAAGCCTCACCAGTAGTGCTCAGTCCTGAGGGCTCCTGGGCAGCCACTCCCAGCAGGGAGTGGCGAGGATGGAGCTGCTGTGCACCCACAGACCCCTGCCCTCAGCCGCCATCCCATTTCCTGCACCACAAGCAGCCAGGTTGGGAAGGAGTAGGGCCGTGTGGTACTCGGAAAGTTCGTTTGCCCAAAGCGACTGGTTGGTTGTTGGATGAGGTTGGGTCTATCCGACTGGAACTCCCGATTCCCACTCACGGAGTGAGCAGAGGAGAAGTGTCTCAGTTTCCGTACAGTGGGCAGAGGAGACCAAGTAGGAGGTCCCACCAGCAGCTCGCCCAGCTCCAGCTCCCAGGCAACTCGTGCAGCTGACCTTGCACATGTCCCTGGAGCCCCAGCTGGTGTCCCCGGGCTCAGACTCTGCGGTGGTCGGCAGGCTTCCAAGCACTGCTCGTCCTCTCCCGGCACAGCCCTGCTCGTTTCTGCAGGCCCAGCATCTGTCCCACCTTACTCGGAGGCAGCACTCCGAGGTGACTTTGGGAGCCCCCAACCCAGGCCAGACACACGTCTGCTGTCTTGGAAGGGCTGTCATTGGAGGCGCCCCCTTCCCCTGAACAAGGGATGGACACAAGACCCTCACCAAGCCAGCTGAGCCCCGCTCCCTGGGATGCTGAGCCCTGAGCTGAGCTGAGTGATCCGAAGGCTGGACGCCGGCTGGAGCCTCTTCTCCCTCAGAGCCAAGAAGAGCCTGGCCTCGCTCCTGTTCCCCTCGCCCCCGAGCTGCCTCCCACCTGCCCTTTCCGCCACCGACTTCTTCACCTTTGCTTTGTAGTTTTCAGTTTAATTTTTCTTATTGTAGCAAAATATACATAACATGAGATTTTTAACCATTTTTTTAATTTTTTTAAATTTTTTAATTTTATTTATTCATTTTTGGCTGTGTTGGGTCTTCGTTGCTGCGTGTGGGCTTTCTCTGGTTGCAGTGAGCAGGGGCTACTATTCATTGCAGCGCGTGGGCTTCTCATTGCGGTGGCTTCTCTTGTTGCAGAGCACGGGCTCTAGGCACATGGGTTTCAGTAGTTGTGGCACGTGGGCTTCAGTAGTTGTGGCTCACGGGCTCTAGAGCACAGGCTCAGTAGTTATGGCGCACGGGCTTAGTTGCTCTGTGGCATGTGGGATCTTCCTGGACCAGGGCTCGAACCCGTGTCCCCTGCATTGGCAGGAGAATTCTTAATCACTGTACCACCAGGGAAGCCCAATTTTAACCATTTTTAAGTGCACAGTTCAGTGGCATTAAGTACATTCATGGTGCTGTGCAAGCGTCACCACGATACATCCACAGAACTTTCCATCTTCCCAAACTGAAACTCTGCCCCCATGAAACACTAATTCCCCATCCCCCTCCCCCAGCCCCTGCACCCACCATTCTACTTCCTGTCTCTGAGAATTGGGCCACTCTCGATACCCCACATCAGTGAAATCACACAGTATTTGTCCTTTTGTGTCTGGCTTATTTCACTTACATAATGTCTTTAAGGTTCATCCACGTTGCAGCTTGTGTTGGGATTTCCTTCCTCTTTAAGACTGAGTAACATTCCGTTGTGTGGACGGACCACGTTTTGTTTATCTGTCATCCGTCAAGGGACATTTACGTCGTGTCCGCCTCTTGGCTGTTGTGAATAATGCTGCTGTGAACACGGGTGGACAAACATCTGTTCAAGTCCCTGTTTTCGATTCTTTTGAGAATATACCCAGGATGGAAGGACTGGATCAAGTGGCAATTCTATGTTTAATTTTTTGACGGCCCCTCCACAGCGGCTGCACCATTTTACATTCCCACCAGCAGCGCACAAGGGTCCGTAGCTGTCCACACCCTCACCATACCTGCTGTATTCTGGCTTTTTGATCATTGCCGTCCTGGTGGGTGTGAGACGTTTACTGCTGCTTTTGATTCTGGGAGCCCCATTTCCTTCCACAAATCCTTCTTTATTCTTCCTGATATTAGCCAGAGTCACTTTCTATTGCTTAGATCCCAATAACCCTGACTGATCCAGGAGGGGAGACTGTCACGTGTGTCCGAACCACGGGGCCACGAGAAGCTCATGGAGCCAGCCCCCTCTCCGCTGCAGTAGGACCTCTTGTGGGCAGGGCCCTGGGGGAGCGGGGAGGGGCTCCGCCCATGCTCTGAGGGCTCCCCTGCTCGACAGGAGTACAAGGCTATTTGGAGGATGAGCTGTGCGCCTGGAAAGCACACCCCCCACTCCCTTCAATCTGAATATCCAGGGTTGGGAACCTGAATGTACAGTAGCGTTGAGAACCACGGACCACAAAGAGGCTGCAGCGGCTGGCCCGGAGGGTGTGGCTGAGGGCGGGCAGACGAGGCTGGGGGATGGGCACAGGTAGAAGCAGCATCCCAGATGATGCCCCCACAGACGACGGAGCACAGAGGGGGCCGGAGCACGGCTGGGCAGCCCAGAACGAGAGAAGGTAGTCCCCAGGTCACCCAGACGCCGACCGTGACCCAGCCGCCACTCCCTGGCCTGGGTCTCCGGGAAAGTCACTTCCTCTGAGTTTCACAGCCCTCGTCTGCTAAGTGATAATGAAACATCCCGTCCCAGCCAGAGCAGCTGGAACCTGGGCGCGGTGGGCTGCCGCCGGGAGCTAGGCCAGCAGCGGCTCCCAGAGGTCTCAGGACCTTTCGGGGTCCTGAGACTCCGTCCCAGGCGGGGCTTGGGGCCCAGCTGTGCCCTGAGAGGAGGAGGCCACGGCAACCGTCTGGCCCAGGCGGCTCTGGCCCTGTTGTACCTTGTGCTGCTGTGTCTCCCGCTGAAGTGGGTTGAATGGTGGCCGCCCCCCGCCACAAAGACGTGTCCACCCGGAACCTCAGCTCAACCTTATTTGGAATAAGAGTCTTTCCAGCTGTAATTAAAGTAAGGATCTTGAGATCATCGTGAATTAGGGTGGGCCCTAAATCCAGTGACAGGTGTTCTTATAGAAAGGAGAGACACAGATACAGAAACACAAAGGAGAACACAGCGTGTGAAGATGGAAGCAGAGACCGCAGCGATGTGTCCACAAACCAAGGAAGGCTGGGGCGTGCCGGAGCCTCCAGACGCTAGGGGAGGGGAAGCAACAGATTCTCCCTCGGAGCCTCCGTCTGCTGACACTTTGGACGCTGGCCTCCTGAGCTGTGAGAAGGTACATTTCTGTCGTCTTGAGCCACACGGTCTGTGGGCGTCTGTTACGGATACATCGCCCTCCCAGGTCCATCTCCAGCTTCTCTGAGGGCAGGGGTGCCCAGTGGCCACCCACCCACCTCCACTCCCGTGCTCTGGCTCTGCCCTGCCCTCCGCTTATCCAGCTGTTGAGGCCTGGACGGAGCAACTCAGAACCTCCCGTGCAGGAGCCAGACCACCCGCCACTGGAACGGGGGCATGGGCTGGGAGTGGCCGTCTCGTCAGCTCCACAGGAAGCTTGTGATGTGTCTGAAACTATCCCCACCCAAGGTGACCATCTCATGACAAACCTGGCGCTGGTGTCAATTATTCACAAGGAGCATCTTGGAACGCGCTCAAAACACACGGGCCAGGGTATTTTGTCGTTACCCCCTTCCCTGCCTTTAAAGACATTTGTCAGATCTGCGCCTGGCAGAGAAAAAGAGAGACGGGGCATTGGAGAGGGGCGGGGAGCAGAGCGCCCAGGGCTCCGCCAGCACGGGCAAAGGGCTCACACGGCAGCCCCTCGGCGGGCCTTGAAAGCCACGTCGCCGCTTCTCCGCACAGAGAGAGCTGTCGGCCAGCCACCGGGGCCTTTGATTCCTCTCTGACAGGGTGCTGACAGATGGATCTGGCGCCCGTGCATAATTCACGAGCCCCTGAGCAGCTGTGAATTCTGAGCAGACCTCGTCCACCGCGAAGCTGGGCTGGAGCGAAGGGTTTGGGGAGTGGGTATGGGTAGGGAGACGGGACCCGCCCCTGCCTGTCCCTCTGCTGGTCCCCCCACTGCTGTCGCCCCCACATGCTTCTCCAGGAGGTGGAGAAGAGCTAAAGCGAGGTTCTGGGGCTGGGAGAGAGTGGTCCTCGGAAAAGCGGTCCAGGGTCTGCCGTCTCAGAGACAAGGGCCACGGGGCACAGCCCGCTCCCTCCGTGTCAGCCTGACCGCGCCCTTCCAGAGGGCCTACGGAGTCAGGGCTGCAGGACCTCTCCGTCCTGCAGACCCACGAGCTGGATGACCTTGGACAGGTCACAGGCTGCCTGAGCCCCGCCCTCTCCCCGTAGCATCCCAGTGGCAATGTGGGGTGAGGCGCTCTCCCTGCAGGGCGAGCACCCTGGGCCATCGCTGTTAGGGCTGATGGATTCTTCTAGCTCATCCCGTCTTTTCCACTTGGCTCCCCGGGGGTGACGGCGCCACTTCCTGGGGTCTGGCCACAGACAGGCTTTAAGGACCCAGTTCACACGCGGATCAGGATCCAAACCAAACAGGAACAGAGCCACAGCAGGCGAAGGAGGCCTCTGCAAGCGCAGTGGCAAGGAACCTAGAGGCAGGGCTTCCCAAGCCCAGTGAACCGTCAGACCACCTGGAATTTTTACCGTGCAGCACCCGGGCCCCTTAGGGATTCCGAGTCAGAGGTCTGGGTGGCCGGGAATCCACGCGGGCCTCCCAGTCATGACCCCGGTGGCCGCTGCCCGGCCAGAAACGGCTTCCTCAGAAGAGGCCCCGGCACAGAGTTCCCCAGAGTATTTTCCAATTGGAGTATGGCTTGCGGTGTTTTTGCAGAACAAGTAGGTTGTCCTTATTTTTCCAATAGTTCCGTTTGGTTGAGGACATTGATATTGTTTTCCCCCTCATCGTATTTATTGTTAATAGAATTTTTTTCCGAATCACAAAAGGAATATGTACATAAATGTTTCTTTTATTTTTCTCCATGCTTTTCTGTATCTGACATTTTTCACATTAAAAAAGCAATATATAGCCCATGCCCAAAAAAAGTGGGACATAGAAAAGCAGAAAGAGAGCTATCTCCCACAGTCCCTTCACCCGGAGGTGACGGCCATGAATGAGCGGGTCGGTCTGTGGCTTTCCAGGACTGTGACCGTGTGAACACAGAGACATCCTATTTTAGTGTATTCCTTTTTTTTTTTTTTTTTACTGTGGTAAACTATACGTAGCACAAAATTTACCATTCTAACCATTTTTAAGTGTACAGTTCAGGGGCATTAAGTCCATTCACATTGCTGTGCAGCCGTCACCACCATCCATCTCCAGACCTTTTCATCTCCCGAAACTGTAACTCTGCCCCATTGAACGCTAATTCCCAGCTTCCCCTCCCCCAGCCCCTGACAACCACCATTCTACTTCCTGTCTGTATGGATTCGATTTCTCTGGGGACCTCATACACGTGGAATCATACGGTGTTTGTCCTTCTGTGTCTGGCTTGTTTCGCGTAGCAACATATCCTCCAGGTTCATCCAAGCTGTAGCATGAGTCAGGATTTCCTTACTTTTTAATGCTGAGACATCCTATTTATGAAATGAAATTATGTCGTGTGGTACAGACTGCTCTGTACCCACTTCTATTTCGCACAGCGTTAGATTGCAAACATTCTCCCAGCAGGGACACCCTCCTGGAAGCAGCGCTGGCCCAGGAGCAGCAAGCTCTGACCCTCTGGGTCGGTGGGTCCTCAAGACCACCCCCAGGACTGGCGATTCACTGCAAGGCTGGCAGGGCTCAGCATACAGTTGTATCACAGCTATGACTTATTACAGCAAAAGGACACAAAGCAAAATCAGCAAAGGGGAAGGCGGATGGGACAAAATCCAGGGGAAGCCAGGTGCGGGCTCCCAAGAGTCTTCTCCCAGTGGAGTCAGGCAGGATACTCTTGTAGTGTTGTCCCCCAGGGAAGCTCCTTAGAGACTCAGCACCCAGGGCTTTTATTGGCAGCTGGTCACGTAGCCACCTTCTGCCCAGCACGTGCCAGAAGTGCAGATTCCCCGGGACTTCCCTGGTGGTCCAGCGGTTAAGACTCCACACTCCCAGTGCAGGGGGCCCGGGTTCGATCCCTACTCGGGGAACTAGATCCCACATGTTGGTGCAAACCACATGGTTTGCACCAACAATTTGGGCACAGTGAGCCACTCTTATATATTAGGGAGTGGTGGGCCCTCTCCCAAGATCCAAGTTCCCAGATGCCAGTCCAAGGCCCGCCCTGCATGCAGGCCTTTCAAAGGGTAGCTGTCTCAGGCCTGCTACCTCTTTCCTGCACACACACCAAAGTCTAGGGTTTTTAAAGTCCAAGATTTAAAACAAAATTGAAGACCATTTGGCCATGATGGGCCCCTCTCCCACAGGCCGACTCAGCTGGGGCAGAACAGCTGTATCTTTAGGGCAGGTGGGCAAGGTTTAGAATTGCCATTATTGGGCTTCCCTGGTGGCGCAGTGGTTGAGAGTCCGCCTGCCGATGCAGGGGACGCGGGTTCGTGCCCCGGTCTGGGAGGATCCCACATGCCGCGGAGTGGCTGGGCCCGTGAGCCATGGCCGCTGAGCCTGCGTGTCCGGAGCCTGTGCTCCGCAACAGGAGAGGCCACAACAGTGAGAGGCCCGCGTAATGCAAAGAAAAAAAGAAAAAAAAAAAAAGAATTGCCATTATTCTCGTGAATTAGCTGTAAATTTGAAAGTCGGAAGAAGTCTAATGAAGACACCTAAGACCTTTACGCTGAAACATACAAAATGTTATTGAGAGAAATTAATGAGGTTATAGAGGAATATACTATGTTCATGGATTGGAAAACTACAATACTGTAAATATGCTTTCCCCCCGATTAATACCTAAACTCAATGCAATGCCGACCAAAATGCCAGTGGTTTCTTTTCGGTAGAAATTGACAAGCTGATGTAAAATTGTATATGGAAAAGCAAAGAGCCAAGAACAAACAAGAAGATCTTGGAAACAGAGCAAGATGGCACTTATTATGAGGCCGTGGTAATTAGGACAGCATGGGATTGGCACAAGGATAGACATTCTGACCAGTGGAACAGAGAGAGATTCCAAAAACAGAAGCTCCCCCCACCCACCCAACACAGTCAGCAGGGGCACCCCTAGAGTATAATGGCGAAAGGAAGTCACCTCAAAAACATACCTCACAAATTACAAAAAACACAGTCCACGTGGATCACAGCTCTACATGTGAAAGGCAAAGCAATAAAGCATTTAGAGGATACATCTTTGTGACCTCAGAATAGGCAAAGATGTCTTAAATATGGCAAAAAAAAAAGCACTAACCATAAATTTTAAAACTTAATAGATTGGACTGTTGTAAGAATATCTACTCAACAGAAGAACCTACTAAGAGAAGGAAAAGGTAATCCACAGAATAGAAGTTATTTGCAATGGAAGGACTTGTATTTAAAACACGCCTATAAACCGGTAAGAAAAAGACAAACATACCAGGAGAAAAAAGGGCCCAGAAAAATGGTCAATAACCGTATAACAAGAGGCTCAACCTCATTGGCCATCGGGGAAATGCAAAGAGCAGCCGTGGTGTGATCCCACTACACATGCCCTGGAACAGCTAAAATGAAAAGATGGAGAATACCAAGAAGTTGGCAGGGATGTGGAACAACTGCAGCTGTCATGCATTGCTGGTAGAAGGTAGATTGAAGCAACACTTTGGAAAACTGTGTGGCAAATCTAATACAGCTGAACATATGCATACCCAATGACCCAGCAATTCTGCTCCAACCAGAAATGCATAAACGTGTTCAGGAAAGACATGCCTCAGACCATTTATAGCATGTGTATAATTACCCAGAGAGCCAACAACAGCAGCATGGGTAAAACATCGTATTCTCACCCAAAGGAATACTATACAGCGATGAGAATGAGTCATCTACCATGACAGGCAACAACGTGGGTGTATCTCCCAGGCATGACTTTGAGTGATACGGACCAGACACAAAGAGGACGTGCTGTACGATTTCACTTACAAGAAATGCACACATAGATGGGAGGGGCCTTCTGGGGTGCTGGTTGCACGGGCGTCCCGTGTGTGTAAATTCATACACTCGTGGGCACTCATTCACGTACTCACATATGCTCTGGGCACTTTTCTATGTGGGTTATACTTAAGGGCAAACAAACAAAAACTTGGGGGGGGGGAAAGTGGGGCATGCCCTGGGTTACCATACCCCACCAGGAGCCTTCTTCCTTATTTGACATTGTGACCTCTGACCTGGGGGGGGAACCTCTGAGGTGCCTTCACCTTGTCCCTGGAGGCCTCCAGTAGAATGTATTTGTTCCCAGCTGCAGTCCAGACTCATGCCAACAAGCCAGTGGATCAAAGTGTCATCATTTTTTGCTACCTTCTAAAGGTTCTGGCAGTCCAGAAAGTTCTAAAACCTCCTGGGTGAGACCCAGCCCTGGCTCAGGGTCCAGTTCCAAGACTAGGAGTCCAAGAGGGACCAAGGGAAGAAATTGGGACGACCCCACCCATACCTCCCCTGGGATAGAGGCTCCAGCTCCCTCCTGACCCAGGGCTGGCCCTATAGCCTTACACACCAAAGCCAGGGCAGCCCAATTCCACCACAGACGCGTCTAGTAGCGGAGGCTTTAGCGGCCAGTGGCAATAATCCCAGCCCTGCCTCTTACTGACTGTGTGACCCCCGGCAAGTCACGTCCCCTCTCTGGACTTCCATCCCCTCCTCTGTGACTAGTAACACCACCCACTGAGGGGGCTGTTGCAGAAATTAACCTGAATCACTTAGCACAGAGCCTGGCACGAGGTCAGCCCCCCGGCGCGTGGCACCTGGCACGTCACTGTGATTACCGTCACCGTTGCCTTTCTTACGCTCCTGTTCATTTCCACTTCCAGATTCCTCTGCTCTGGATGAGGACCCTGAGCTCCCGTTTCCTGAGCCCCGTAAGGTAGGACAAACAAAGGCGGAAAACCAGTTTCCGAGACGAACTCTTTTTAGCCAATATGGTCAGCACAGCTAAGCAGGTCCAGTGCCGTACTTGCACACTGTTCCTTCCTTTCTCTGACACACGTAATATACCCTCGATGTCGCAAGGACCTGCGCTGCCTCCCAACACCCACAGCGGGTCGGGGAAATGCACCTCTGCGTGCTTCACGGAGGAAGATTTATTATTGCAGCGCTGAGACGCAGAAGCAGCCCGAGGGCGTGGTTTGGGAGCCAGAGGCAGCTGGAGCTTGAATTTCATTTGGCTTCTTATGAAAATGGTGCAGTAGATTCCGAATGGCCCCCCTCATCTTCAGATCCCAGGGCAGTTCTTCTATGATAATACAGTCCAGCTCCAAAAGCTGTTCTCTGGAAAGGTTTATTAAAACCCCCAGCATTCTCCCTGCTGTGGTTCAGGCTAAAACCCAAAGTGCAGGAAGCCTTAGGCACCAGGGCATCACCGCTAATGCCCAGTGGATGTACCGGCATCCACTCAGGTTGTCAAAGGCTGTCACAGTCCCCTAAGTCCCTCCGTGAAGCCCCCAGACTGTAGCTCTAGGACCGATGGGCTAAGGCCCCCAGGGAAATCAAATTGACTTCTTGACTGCCAGGGTAGGAAGGCGTCCGTCAGCTCAGGGCTAGCAGGATATAATCCAGCAGGGCAACGTGTGACAGGCAGGCCGCTGCGCCCCTGCCCACACCTTGACAGACATTGCTAATCAACCCCAGTGCCCTTTCCCACTGGGCCCAAACATGGCTTCTGGATCCTTCTTAGCCCAGGGCTCCAGGCAGCCAGATCAACTCGTGGCAGGCAGCCAGTGAAGTGTCTGCCATCCCCGGTCAGGAGGAAGAACCCCAGGCTCTAGATCTACCCGATTACCCGTGATACCTCAAGGTGGTCATTGAACTCACTGGCCTCTATTTTCTGGTCTCTAAAAACGGGGATGAATTCAGGGGCGGGGCTGGTCATTCATCTGGCTTCGAATGCTCCCCATTGGCTGAGAGCCACTTCCTGCCATGGCTGTGAGACCCTGGGCCACTTCCAGGCCTCTGTTTAGTAAGGTGGGGACAGTGTCAGGCCCATCTCAGAGGTGCACGCGTAGGAGGCACTTAGCCTGGTCCCTGCAAGTAAGAAGTGCTGAAAAAATGGGGGGCAGCCTTGCTGTTTTCTTACTCAATGTACTGAAGGGCGATGTTGCATCATTCATGCCACTAAATCAGCCTAAGAAAAAGAGTCAAAGTCTCCTCCTCCCTTCCCCCTCCTTCCCCGCCCCCAGTGTGTCAGACACACGCAGAGGAAAGACTGGTCCATCTCAGGATGCTGACCGGGAACTTGGGAAGCTGCTTGGACACCATCAGGCCCTCAGAACTGGATGGTTCACTGTGAAGGGTCCACTATTCCATGGATATGAAATGACCTGCACCCCCTCCACCCCTCCACCCCTCCATATGCCCCATGGCAACTGCTTAGAGTGTGGCAGGGCCCAGAGGGGTAAAGGTGCTCAGTGGAGCTGAGGGCAATCCAGGAAGGCTTCCTGGGGGAGGAGAGGTGGGCCCCACCTGGGACAGGGTCATAGGATTGTGACCCTTGGAGTGGCCACCATAGTGGCCACTTGGTCACCTAATTACTTCTTCTACCAGGATGGTGTCAAACCCCAGAGGAAGGTGGCATTGAGGGAGGGGAGGAAACCCTGGCCATTTCACGGGCAAAGCACTGCTTCCGGGCCATGACAGCATGTGAGGACATCCATGGGGACACAGCCAGGCCACCTCCCTCACTCCTGCTTAACAGCCAAGGAGGGCCCCCTACCTTGTCTCTCTTTCCCCTCCCCCTCTCCATCTCCCTGCTTTCCCTCCTCGTCTTGCCCTTCTGCTTGTCTGCAGGAAGGGGAGATGGGGACAGAGATGCCTGTCACCCAGCTTTGCCCTATCCATCTCCCTCTCCACGCCAGGCCCTGGTCAGCCTTCCCCCTCCGCCTTCTGGGCGGAGACAGGCGGCTCCCCTCCCGGGGAGCCTGGGCCGCCTCCCAGTGCCCTCCGCCTAAGAATGTTTGGAAGCTGCCTCTGGGTCGGTGCCAGGAGCTCTGCACAGACTGGCAGGTTGGCCAGGGTCGCTGCTCCTGTAGGCAGGTCCTGGAAAATTCCAGCCGTCCCGTGGCCTCAAGATACTGGCTGTCCAGAGCTCCCCCCTCCCCAGTGCTCTCACCGGCCAGGCCCTCAGGAGCACCAACAGCACTGGGAGAAGGCAGCTTGGCTTACGGAGAAACATAGGTTCTGGGGCACAGTGACCTTGGCCGAGTCCCTCGGCCTCACTGGGCCTCCACTCCCTCTACAAGCCAGTCGAGCCGTGAACACGGTTGGCCAGTCCAAGGGCAAAAAGTTAGGTATTTTCTCAAAGCAGCCAGGTTGGTAGGAGTCTGGAAATGTCTGCCCCTCCCCAGGCCTCGAGCTGTATTCCCGTAGCCCTGCTGCTGCTGCTGGGGAGACGAGGTTTTGGGGCTGATGAATTTTTCAAACACTCTACCAGCTCCTGGTATAGAAAGTAAACACAGCAGCAGCAGCAACTAGGGAGGGCAGGGCGTGCCACATGCCAGGCACCAGCCTAAAGGCTTCACCTACGGAGCCCATGTGGTCCTCAGAGCAGTCCTGGGGGATAGGAATCGGCACCAGTTACCACCCACATTTCACAGAGGGGGAAGCTCAGAGAGGTCAAGAGGCTTATCCAAGGTCACACAGCCAGGGAGTGGAGAAGCTGGGATTTCACGCCTTATCTTTGGGGGACACCAGCCCCTCCTCACTCCCCCTCCTCCCACCCCCTCATTCGTCACATTCAGCCTGAAAATCTCTTGCCCCAAGAGCCAGTCCTGAAATGTCACCGTTACTGCACAGTTCCCATGGCTAATGGCAAAGTCTTTCTCATCAACACTGCCTGCTGCTGGGGAGAAGCCATTCTGTGCCTGAACTCTGCTGTCAGAAGGGGATTGGGATCCTCTCCCAAGACCAGAGAGAAGGACCCTGCTTCTAGGATGGAGGTGAGGGGACAGTGCAGGGAAGTTGTGGGCTGAGAGTCAGGAACCGAGACTATTAAGGACCTATTTCGTGCCAGGCAGTTTTGTGAATGTCTTCTCATTGCACACAGTAGGGATTTCCACCCCCAACCCACAGATGAGGAAACTGAGCCTCCAGAGGTTAAGTGAGCCCCTCGAGATTGTGCTGCTGGCTTCCATCCCAGCTGGGCATCTCCTGGGGTCTGAGCAGCTCTGGGGAAGCCATGGGCTCCCAGGGCAGCGGGTCCGGGCAGGCGTAGGTAGCCGGCTTCCTGCAGGGCGCCCAGCCCCCTTTGTTCTTCCCAAAGGCTCCGCTGGCCCTGGACGCAGAGGGGCGGGTGGTGAGTGCCAGTAGCTCCTCTCAGAGTCATTGGGCTGGACTGGAGCCGCTGCCACCCACTGTGCCTGCAGCCCAGAGCCTTCCAGGTCTCCACGGGGCCCCGCCTGCCCGGCCAGCTCAGGGCAGCTGCCGCTTTGCATGGCTCCCGGGCAGCCAGAGGAGGTCCCCTGCTCCCACCCCGGGGCGAGAGTAAACAGCAACCGGGCCTGCAGAGAGGGAGGGACAGGCAGGATCGCTGGCCCCACTGGCAGCCAAGCCCGCCCCGCGCCAGGCCCTGCACCCAGGGCTCCTTGGCCTTTACGTTCTCACTGACTCCTCCCACTGCCCTGTTCAGGGAACAGGTGACACCACCTCTCAGAGGTGGTGACTTACCTAAAGCCACCACTGAGTCAGTCAATGGCAGAATGGAAATGCGAACCCAGGGCCGGGTCTAGGAACACTCTCGAAACCACTGAACCCCCTTGTCAGGAGTCCTGGCCACTCCAAGGAGCACAGGCTCCTGCTCTGGTGGCATCACTCCTTTGAGAAAGCCTGGGGGCCAAGCCTGTGCTGGCCTCTGGGGATAAAACAGTGACCAAGTAAGACAGCGTCCCCTCTCCCGGGAATCCTACAGCCAGGCGGGCACATGGCACGTGTTTCAGAGTGTGGCATCAAGCTGGGAGTCCCGCTCGGAGGGAAAGTGGTGAGGTTTGGTGAGAACCCAGGACGAAGGGCCCTGGGCCGGCCTAGGAGTCAGGGAAGGCAGGAAAGGAAGGCTCGATCTGACATCTGATCATGTCGGCATCCAAAGACAGAGGTCGGCAGCTGGGGGAGGGGAGGAGAGAGCCCTGGAGCAGAGGGAGCCGTGTGTGCAAAGGCCCTGTGGTGAGGGGTCGCGGACATGGAGGATTCAGGGGACCACAGGCCAGGGCAGCTGGAGGGCAGGGCCGGGCTCTGATAGAACGTGGTGAGGGTCCTAAAAACAGCAGGGTTTGTCAGGGATTTGTTGAGCACGTTAACAAGTCGACTGTCCTGCGAGGTGTCTCCCCTGCAGAAATGGCCCCCAGTGTAGTGTCCTCTGCCGCTTCCCTTGTTGACAGATGTTGTCTCTCTGCTACTGTGGGCCCCCCGCTCTCACAGGAGCCGAGGCCTTCTCTGCTCAGCTGCGGGCCGGGCACAGACCGCTTCGTGTCTGCCTGTTGCTGGAAGAGCTCTGTCTGAGCAACACGTCTGGTTTTCGCAGCCACTCTTCTGACCCCCGCGAGGGATTCTGCTTACTCTTTGCTGGAGCCTGGCCTCTGGGTGGCGCCTGCCCTCATGAGCTCCCGCCTTTAGGCACACGCCCTCTCACAGAGAAGTCAGGTGACTGCCCAGCAGCAAACATCCCCCTCCCCCACCCCCTGCCACCGCTCCACACACACCCCCTCCAGTGTCCGGCCTTGGGGAATCCCAGGACGCTGCCGTCAGCCAGCTGCGGTGTGGATGTCCTCCCAGGGTCCCACCAAGAGGTTAAACACCCATAGGTGACCAGTCCTGGTGACGCCCTGGCTCCCTCCCTGGGCGCTTATTCATCATCCCACAATTAATGACAAGTTATTAATTATTAATGACAAGCGTTGAGCACTGTGCTCAAGGGGCCCGTGGGAGAGACATCCAGGTGAAGAGAAGCTCACACTACCATGGACCAGGTGCAACAGGCCCTGAAACAGGCCCAGGGTGCTGTACATCCTCCTTTCCAACCTTGAGCACCGCGGTGGAAAACGCCTTCCCTGCATTTAGCTGACAGCCGTCTCCTTGTCGCTTTCCACCTCCTGATACTAATTCAAACGCCACCCAGGCTCCTTGGCTGCAGGATCCTAGATTTATTCTGGAAGCCGGACCCAGAAGGGCAGTCAAGAGGCCTCTCTTCCGCCGAGGGAAAACAGAACACTCACAAAAGTATTTGTCAAGCAGATTCATGCTAAGTTGGTTTGGTGTTTTTAGTTGGCCGGGGGCCTAGAATCCGACTGGCAGCAATGGAGCGGACAGATGGGATCCTATATGAAGCTACTGATGCGTTCAACTTAGAAAGAGAAGAAAACCTTATTAGTCAAGGTTTCAAAGGCTGCGACTTCACAGGAAGCCTTCTCCGGCCCAGCCAGCTGGGCCTGCATCCCTGGCTGGTACCGCCCAGCTTTGCCAGGCCCTGCTCGAGGCTCCCAGCGTCTCAGCCAGGTGCCAGCAGCCGAAAGCCGGCCCCATGCTTGTCCCCCAAGAGCTGCTGCTTCCTGAGTCCCCGGGGGTTTCTGTCTGCCCTCCCGCGGGCTGGACCAGGCAGGAAGCTCTCCAGAGCTACCTCCCTGTCCCATCCTTGCTCTGAGCTCAAAGGGACCTGTTCTAGGTTGAAGTGTGCCCCCCACCCAAATTCATAGTTTTTTGGGGGGGACACCCAAATCTCTTTTATTGCGGGGGGGAGTGGAGTGGTCTCTCACTGCACGGTTCGTTCATTGGCGCGGCCTCCTGAGTCCGGCGGCTTCGTCACAGCCAGAAGCTCGCGTGCGCTAGAGAAGGGCTCGATGCGCAGGGCCTCAAAGGCTTCACGTGCCCTGAAGGCTATAGCCCCACAGTGGCTGGGGCCTGAGGCTGTGCTGTCTGGCTGGTGAAGCCACACTCGCCCAGTGTCTTGCCATCGTCCGGAAGCTGGTCGTCCTAGTACAGCCGCTGCTCCTCCGGCAGCCGCTCGAGGATGCCCTCGACGGTGCGGTTCAGCTCGAACACGGTGCTCCATTCCTCGGCGTCTGTGAAGATGGTGGGCTTGTGGCGCCAGATCACGCGGAACACGTCCGTCACGGCTGCTGCCGCTTCCCCTCGATGCGCCGGCGCGGCCGCACCTCCAGATTCGTATGTTGAGGTCCTAACCCCAAGTATCTCAGAGTGTGACCTTGTTTGGAGACAAGGTCTTTGGAGAGGTCGTAGTTAAAGTGAGGTCCTTAGGGCGGGCTGTACTCCAAGATGATGTCCTTACAAAAGGGGGACACGTGGACACAGACACACGCACAGAGAGAAGAGACTCAGGTAGAAGGCGGCCATCCACAAGCCAAGGAGACAGGCCTGGGGCAGATCCTTTCCTTGGGGCCCTTGGGAGGAGCCAGGCCTGCGGACACACTGATCTCAAGCTTCTGGCCTCCAGACAAATGTCAGTTGTTTAAGCCGCCCGGTTTGCAGTACTGTGTCAGGGCAGCCCTGGCAAAGGAATACATGACCTTACCCAAGAGGCCTCCCATCTCATGGGCTCCACCCCCCAGGATCCCAGCATGTGGCCTGGACACAGACATCTGCCCGGCCCAGGGGTGCTCACCAGGCCTGCTCTCCTGTCACGCCCACCCGGCCCCCGCCACGGCCATCCACTGGTCCGTATATCCCCTCGCTGTGGCCAGGTGGAAATCTCCCTTCCGAGGAGCTAGAGGAGTGGTCTGGGCTTGAGTTCATCGTCACCTTCTGAGAGCCCTGGCGGAGGTGTCCCAACCCACAGGGCTGAGCCAGCCACCCTGGGACAGAGCCTGGGAGCACCCTGAGTCCAAGATGCCTCACCTCGCCCGACATCTGCACACCTGCAGTGTCCCAGGCACTGGGCAGCAGCATCGATGACACTAGGATGGATGAGACTGGGCTTCCCTGTGGTTGCAGAGCTCACAGTAATCCTTTACGTATGCTTTCAGGAGGTCAATAAGCAAAGCGTATTATACAGCGTTGTATCCTCGCTCACCAGGGTGGAAACCACCAAGTCAGTCCTCCTACGGCTCATCGCGAGTGCCCACTCCACGCCATGCGTCAGCGATCTCACTTAAGCCCTTCAGAGATCCTTCCAGGGTAGTTAACATCATCCCACGTCACAGACGAGGAAGGCGATGCTCAGAGAGGTTGGGAGCTTGCAGAAGGTGACAGAGTTGCTAAGGGACCCATTTGGGGTTCAAACTTGACCCCAAAGTTTGTGCTGAGACCACCCTGGCAGGCTCCCTCTCCAGGCTCGGCCCACACGCGCTGCACAGGGTGTCGTTCTGAGGACCGGGAGGGCAGTTCCGCCAGGCCGTGGGCTCTGGGGTCACCCCCTACCCCCAACCTGTCTCACAGCACCTGGCGTTTCCGAATTTTGCTTTATGAAAAAGTTTCGAGTCGCACGGCCACTGAGCAAACAGAAGAGCGGCTTCGTTCTACAGCGTGTGGAGCTAGTTTTCTGTACTCGTGACAGCGTCAAATCATTCTCCTCTGGGAGTTGGGAGGGCGGACAGGCAGCCCTCGTCTCACCACACAGTGTTTGCGCTGGACCACAGATGTGGATAAACCCGGGACCCCGCCCTCAGCCCCCCGATGGCTGTTTGACAGCCATCACACAAAACTCTCAGGTCCTGTGTGGGTGCATATCAAGGTCTGTGGGCACCCCAGGGGTGGGCCTGGACCTTCCAACCACGCCCGGCTTTTCCGTCGCCCACACCCCAGCAGCTGCTGCCCCCCTCTGCGGGACGATGAGGGTGAAAGTACTTGGAAAGAGGAAGGAGAGCTCAGCTTAAGGGGGCTTCCGGTCCAGGTGGGCAGAGGGGCTGGGAGGGTGGGGGAGATGATGAAGAGTTTGGGGTGGCAAGGGCCCCCCTCTTTTCTGACTCGGACAAAGCTTTCTTAGGAAACACTGCACTTAATCTCCCCATTTCGAAGCGAGGAAAACTGAGGCCCACTGGTCACAGTGGAAGGTCCTGGGCCAAGCCAGGTGAGGGGCCTCCCCCTACACTCCCAGCCCACCTGGGCACCAGGAAGCCTCAGGTCCCCCTGCCCCTTGCCCTGCCCCTCCTCTCCCCAGGTTCCCATTTCCTGTCAGGCTCGCTGATCCATTCAGGTCAGAGCCACGGGCTGGAGGCCAGGCAGAGAGGTCACTGCTAACTGCATGCTAATGACAGCAGGGACCAATCAATCTCCCCCTTAATCAGGCAATCGATGTGCACTGCAGGTGTGTCCGATCCAGGCCTGCAACGGAGGAGTAGGGAAGGGGGAGGGAGGGGGAGAGGAGGCTGGGTAGTGGGGAGCTCGCTCCCAGCCCCGTCCTCTTCTGCATCCCAGAGAGTCAGCTGCAAATTGAAATCACTGCTCAGGAAAGAACTGAGGGGGAAAGAGAAAGGGGAAAAAAGATGGCATCTTTTTAATCAAGGCTCAGAGCTGCCGTCGCTAATGAATTCAAGGTTCTCGGGAACCCCAGGGCAAGTCAGGGAGGATAGAAGCCAAAACACTTCCTCCATCCCCTCCCCTCCGTCCCCTTAATGGGGGGGGGGGCGCGTTTAAACCTTCGACTGGAGGACCAGGAGGTTCCCCGCGTCCTCCTGCCTTTTGGAGTTGGAAGGGTCACCCAAGGTCACGGCCAGGCCCCTCCCACCCAGGACTCCTCTGTCAGGGTCCCTCTCAGCCTTGCTTTAAGAGGGACTGTTCTTAGGAGAGGTGCCAACAGGCTGTTTCCTGGTTCTTTCTCTGAATAGCCCTCCTTTGCACCCGCTGGAGTTTTCAACCTTTACCACTGATTGCGTACCTACTGTGTGCCAGCTTTAGAGACAACAGCGCCCTGAGTTCTCACAACCCCCTCATGTATGTAACCTAGTTGCTAAGATTATCCCATTTTACAGATGAGAAAACCAAGGCTCAGTCAGGATCATGGAATCTGCCAACATTTCAGCCAAGGTGGGAGGGCAGGGACACGGCCCCTTGGCCTCCAAATTCTCTTCCCAGGAGCCCCACAGTCACTCCGGCTCCAAGATCCTAGTTAGGATCATGGCACCCCACACACACACACCCCATGCTCTGAGGTGCCCTGATGCTGCCCCCCAGCTCTGCAGCTCCTCAGCCCCCCACCACCTGCCTCAGCTTTTCCCCGTTTACAGATTAGCCTAGGATTCAGATCTAATTGTCTGTGGCGTTCCTTCATTTCCAAAGTGTGAAGGTACCGAGTTATGGCAGTTGGCACTTAGGCTGTGTTTGTTCCTTACCGGCTGTGTGCTTATAAGCAAGTTGCTGGCTGTCTCTGGGCTCAGCAGACAGCGTGTGTGGCGTGACCCAGCTACCAGGCCCTGGCCCACTGTAAGGCCTTCCCTGTGCCTCACTTCCCCATCTCGACAGATGAGGCACCTGAGACCCAGAGAGGTTAACTAACTTGCCCAGGTTCACCCAGCAAACCCAGGGCAGCACAGGCGCTGAGCACGTGCCTGTGCCCAGAAATCCTGAGAACCTTCCACTCCCACCTCTTCTCCTCGCCGCCCCCAGAGCTGTCAGAGGCAAGAGCAGAATGAAGAGCTGGCCGGAGAAGGAAGCGGGTAAATGATGCTGGTTAAGGAATTCATGGCCTGGGAGATGTATTCCCAGAGCAGCTCACTTCAAAAGTTCTGTCGCTAAGGGCTCTTCGCAGGGAAACTACGCAAAAACTGAGGTTCTAGGCCACGCCCATGGAGGGGAGAAGGTGGGCCTCATCTGCTTCTCCAGCAGGCCTGCCTGGCCTGACCTACCTTCCCAAGTGGCATGCTCTCCCACCGTGCACAGACACTTGCACTCACACACACGCAGCTACAGCCTTGGGAGGCCCCGGCCCCCAGCCTGAGAAACCCCCCCCGGGGCAGCTTAATCGCAGTGGCAGGGGTTGCTCCCGGCCCCTCTACCCAGGAAAGACCTGGAGGAACGGCAGCGAGGCACCAGAGCTTCGCCGTGCGAGGTGACCGCCAGCTGCCGCATTTGAATTAGAGCTAATTTAGCGAAATACATGTGAGCAGGGTTTACGTTTCTCTCGCGTAACTGAAGTTCACTGTCCATTGGCTCCGCTGCACTTGTCGCACCTCAGGTGGTCCGTAGCCACACGTTATAACCCAGGCTGAGCCTGAGAGCTGCCGCCCGCCCCGGCCGGCCGTGCGGACACAGCACATCAGAAGGTGCTACTGGACAGACTGTCTCCTAGAGACGTGGGTCTTCCTCTTCCTGGGTCTGCTTCGCTCTTGTCTCTCATTGGGTATTCCTCTGGTTGCTCCTCCGGTACGTGGTCCAGCATGACCGTCATCAGCACTTCATCACGCCCTCTCCTCTAACGCATCATCCCAGTCCCTCCTAGGTCAGAATCCCAGGAGAGAAAGGGGGATGGCTCAGCCCCACCTGCAGATGAGCGCGGCTCCCCGGTGCAGGCAGCGGCGCCCAGGGTGTCAGGGCTGTGCCTGGGAACCCAGCGCTGTGGGCAGGGTATCCTCAGAAGGGATAGGGCTCCAGCGGCCAGAGCACTGAGAGTGCGAGAGAGTGAGCGAGAAGGGACACCATATGTAAATGCCACTGGGGAGGGGGAGGGGGGGACGTGCCTCCCTGCTGAAGGTCCCATATTCCCAGCAACTCTAGGAGAGAGGTCCTCTTGGTCACGTTCTACAGGTAAGAAAACTGAAGCCTGGGGAGGGAGAGCTAAGTAATTTATCCAGCATCACACAGCCAGTAATTGACAAACCCTCAAGGTCACGTTCCCTAAGATGACCGTCCTGAGAACATGGCTGCCTCTCCGAGACCAACAGGCTGGCACCAGTACGGGCTGCCCATGGGCTTCCCTCTCCCCACACTCAGATCTTCTTACTGTTTTATCTCCCATGAGGAGAGAAGGGTCCCCACCACTCTGTAAAAGTAACCTCACCCAGACCACAGTTGAAGGTCACCAGGCCTAAGTGACTGTGGTCCCGCAGGAGCCCTGGCCTGGAGACAAGCCTCCTTGCCAGGGTGTGCAGGGCACAGGGTGCGAGGACGAACTGGCAGCCGTGTTTCTGCTGCTGTCAGCATCGGAGCTCTGGGCGGTGTGTATTCACGACCCCCAACCTCAGTAGCTCGACACAATGAAGGTTTCTTTCTTGTTTGTGGCACATTCCAATGAAGCTTATTGCAGGAGGGGAGACTGTGCCCCATGCAGTCATCCAGGGACCCAGGCTTCTTCCAACTCGTGGCTCCACCATCCCCCAGAGCAGGAGCCAGCAAGCTTTTTCTGTAAAGGGCTACATAGCAAGTATTTTAGGCTTTGCAGGGCGTACAGTGGCAACTACTCAATTCTGCCATCGTGGTATGAAAGCAGACATAGACAACACAGAAAGGAATGAGCATGACCATGTTCCAATAAAACTTTATTTACAAAAACAGAGGGAGGGCCATAGCTTTCCCACCACTGCCCCAGAGCCTTGGAGTCCCTCATTGGGCCCTCTGTATCTGACGAGGAGACCAAGAAAGAGAAAGCTATGGGGGATCATACAGGAGGCTTTGAGGGCCAGGCCTGGAAGTGGCATACATTACTTCCCCCCACAGAAATAAGTGGTTATTTCTGCATGCCACTGAGATTTGGGGGTTGTTTGTTATGCAGCATTATTGTAGCAATAAACGATACACTCTTTTTTTTTTTTTTTTTTGGCTGCTTTGGGTCTTCATTGTTGGGTCTTCGTTGCTGCACACGGGCTTTCTCTAGTTGTGGCGAGCGGGGGCTTCTCTTCGTTGCAGTGCGCGGGCTTCTCATTGCGGTGGCTTCTCTTGTTTCAGAGCTTGGGCTCTAGGTGCGTGGGCTTCAGTAGTTGTGGCTCACAGACTCAGTAGTTGTGGCTCGCGGACTTCAGCACGCAGGCTCTAGAGCGCAGGCTCAGTAGTTGTGGCGGACAGGCTTAGTTGCTCCACGGCATGTAGGATCTTCCCAGACCAGGGCTTGAACCTGTATTCCCTGCATTGGCAGACGGATTCTTAACCACTGCGCACCAGGGAAGTCCCAACGATACACTCTTGTTCTCTCCATTTTGAAGATGGAAAAAAGGAGGTTATTTGCTCAAGGTCTGACAGCTGGTAAATGGCAAAGCCACTCCAGGAGAGCCAAAGCGTTTGTCTAAAGATTCGACATCTGCTTGATCCCCTCAACTATAATGGTGTCTAGCACACAGTAGGCGCTAATATTTGTGGAGTGATAGAATCCTGCTTTTGAGTGGTCGTGACCGAGAGGCCCTTCTCACTCTCAAGGACAGCATGAGGGCATTGACTTCCCTACAGCGGGGAGAGGGGGAAGCCCCTGAGCCAGCAATCGCAACTCCCCCCATCGACAGGAGCCTGAAATGAAGGCTGACACGAGGGACCCATTCCATTCCCGCTCACTCATGCACTTTGTTCTCTAGCAGACCCGGGGGAAACGGGCAGAATCAAAGGATGAGGAGAGAAAGGCTTTTTTAAAAGCCCTGGGCTTCTGACATGATGACAGCCCCTTTGGGAAAGATACGGAGAAGAGGGTGCAAGGGGCAGGGGCGGCTCAGAGCAGGAAGGAACTGCCCAAGGGCCATGTTGGAGGATAATGGAGGGAGAGAAGCTTGACCGGGCCCCTTCACAAGCATCTTACTGGCCCCTGTTCACCCCAACCCTGCAGCTCCAAGAGCTCCCCAGAGAGCCCCTACTCTTCTCAGCATCAGCTCTGAGAGCAGCGGAAGAGCTTTCCTCATTGGCTGGATATTTCAGACACACACACACACACACACACACACACACACACACACACACACGAAGTGATTTCACTTATCTGATTTTCCCCATCATGCACCCATGCTCCAATAACCTTATGATTTCATCGTGTTCCTGCACCTGTTCCTCGGCAGGATGGGTGTACCTCTAATTGAAAAGAAATGCAGAAGTGCACAGGCATGCGTGTGCACCACTCACCCCACAGACCCCCCACACACACAGAATCCCATCCTGACGGACCGGCTTGGCTCCCCGGCTGGTTTGATGTTATCCAACAGCCTGACAATGCAAGGCAGCCACCAGATAAGGCGTATCTCTGGTTCCCTGTCTCCTGAAGACTCCAGAGCCCCAGTCCCAAATGACCCTCTTGTCTCTCCAGGAGTCCATGCAATTTTCAGAATACTCCGAGGTCTTTCTGAAAGCAGAGAAGCTGGTGCCCCCTGTTGGCTGGGCCTCCAGGAGAAAGATAGGGCTGGGCCACCGACTCCTTTACTGATTCTCTAAAATCTTCTGTCGCAGGTTGACAGTGTCAGCATGTGCTGTATTTATGACCATCTGACTCAGTACTCGTCATACTGCATAATGCATGGCATGCAATGGGGACTCCATAAATGTTTGTAGAAATTAATGGAGCTCTTTTTTTCTTTTTAGGTTTTTGGGGTTTTTTTTTTAATTTATTTTATTTATTTATTTTTGGCTGCGTTGGGTCTTCATTGCTGCGCGCGGGCTTTCTCTAGTTGCAGCGAGTGAGGGCTATTCTTCGTTGCGGTGCTCGGGCTCCTCATTGCGGTGGCTTCCGTTGTTGTGGAGCACGGGCTCTAGGCGTGCGGGCTCAGTAGTTGTGGCACACGGGCTCAGTAGCTGTGGTTCGTGGGCTCTAGAGCGCAGGCTCAGTAGTTGTGACGCACGGGCTTAGTTGCTCCACGACATGTGGGATCTTCCCGGACCAGGGATCGAACCCATGTCCCCTGCATTGGCAGGCGGACTCCCAACCACTGCGCCACCAGGGAAGCCCTAGTGCAACTCTCAGAGGTAGGGGAAGATTGCAGTGCTCTGCTCCATCCCGGTAAAAAACCGTACTGTCTCTGATTCTTCTAGCATTGATTCTCTGGGGGGTAGAGTTTCACCGTAAGTAAAGAGCAGAGCTGAGCTGGTTTCAGTGTGTGTTTCAGTTATGGGTCATCGCTATGAATCTGATGGACTGGCGGTTAAGAGCTGGACTCTGAGGTCAGACAGACCTTCTCTTGAACCCCGGCTCTGGTACATCTATGGCTTCGGGCAAGTTACTCAATCCCTCTGAGCCTCCCATTATAATGACGATAATAACCGGACCTGCTTCAAAGAGTTATTCTGAGGTTTCAGTGAGATAAAGCATAAGAAGTGTCAGCACGGCCATTGCATGGTGTTAGCACTCATTCGTGGCGGTCGATGGTCTGCTGATGGTGGTGATGACGAGGATGTTCTCGCACGGTCCAGGCTCGGCTCTTCTGGACAAGAACCAGGTCCTCTGAGAGCCCACGGCTGGGTGGTGAGAAAGAGAAAGCTCACGGGGAACAGCTAGAGAAGCATTGCTTGCTAAACTTGGCTCTAAGTTCAGTAGGAGGTCAGAAGAGCAGCCTGGGCTGAAAGGAACAGAGTGAGTGCAATGGCCTGCAAAGGGCTGGTGGGCAAGGGGAAGGGGTGTGAGCACAGATCCTGGGTCTGGAGACACGGCGTGGGTTTGCTTTCCACCATGAAGGTGTCGTCAGAGCACAGTGGGTGGGGGAGAAGTGCCCAAGTTTCCCACGGTGAGGAGTTATTGCTTAGGGGTTGCAGTAATGTAAAAACAGTCCCACCCTCCAGTAGTCCGGCATTGGTTGTGTCTGACCAGCAGCCTTTGTCTGGTGTCACCTCTCACTCTGTATCCTCCCTTCGCCACCCCGCCACTTCTTGTCTCCCCTGGCTCGGAATTCCTGAAAGAAGGCGGAGAGGCTTCAACTGAGCCCAGGCAGAGGCGAGGCTGCTGGGCCCCTGGTCCAAGATGGTGGTTCAGCACCACGGAGAGTACCCAGGGGGCAAGCCCCGCCTAGACGGTGGGCTCGAAATGCCAGTGATTTCCATGCCCCCATAAAAGCCCCGTCTCCTCTCCTCTGACTGCTGGTCACCGCTCTCCTACTGTGCCCACTCTCAGACCTCCGCTCCTGGCGCGCGCGCGCACGTGTGTGTGTGTGTGTGTGTGTGTGTGTGTGTGTGTGTGTGTGTCTCATACTCACAAAGCCTAGTTCTCAGCGTCCCAAGAGGTCAACAAAAACATCTGCCCATCCATTCCGCAAGCGTGTGCCGAGTGTACTACGTGTGTCGGGCAATGTACTGATGCGAGGCCCCGGCTAACGTGCCAATGGGAGTGGGCCACAGACGACCTCTCTGGTATCAGCTAATGCGCATTTTCCCCAAAGTCTCTGGAAGCTCCGGGGTGCCTTTGCCAGAAAAGCAACTCTGAAGAAGCGAGTGCTGGGAAAGCTAGCAGAACAGCCACACCCTACCAGTGCCCCTGTGAGTTGCTAGTTAATGCTGAAACAGCTGCTGTTGACTGTGCCCTGGTTCTGCAGTGACCACCGAGGCAGGTAGTGACGCATACGGGTGCAGGGAAGCTGCAGGCCCTCCCCGTGAGGCGGCGCCATGATTACTTGTGCTCAACAGGCAGGTGCAGAGCGATGAGGCCAAGCTCCCTAAGCCGCCCAGCTGACCAGTAGTAGAGCAGGACCGGACCTGGTTTCTGACTCCTTTCTCCTCTTCCTACCCTCCCTCTCTATAGGAGCAACTTAGATGGTCCTATTAGGTTGAAATGCCATTTTCCTGAGTCAACAAATGGCTGAATGTCAGAACTATCATATGATTCATCTTAATATCTTCTCCTTTGAGAACATCCCCCCCCCCCCCACCAGCTACCTGCTTCCCTCCACAGATTCCAGGCCACTGGGTCTGGCCGGTACTGACCTTCCAGTCACTCCCCACTCTCCCAGTGGGCAGGCTGGGGAGAGCTTCCCTCCAGGGGGCACTGTCTGCTCAGAGGTGGCCTCTCTGAACCAGCGAAACCGTGTGACCCTTGCAGCAGCTAATGAACACAAGTCACAGAGGAAGGCAGCTTTGTGAAATAATCCTTGATCTGGGAGGCTGCCTGGTGCAAGCACGCGGCTTCATCAGAACGTTTCTGGAGGGGAATTGATCGTGAAACTCACTGGAGTCTCCAGTGGTGGAGAGGGGTGAGGAAGGTGGCAGAGTTTGGGGTGGGGGGCTGTTCCGTCTCAGCAATCAACACTAGAAAGGATTCTGTGAATATCAATTGTCCCAACGCAGTCTGGAGGCTGGTCGAGGACACCAGAAAGCAGGAAAAGCCAGTCGAGTGAGAAATAGCCCGTCGTCCTCTGCAGCTGGGGAACAGAAGGGTTACTGGCATTCATTTATTCATTCATCCAACTTCTAGTCAGTTAAACAGTATTTATGGAGGTCCTTCACACGCTGGAGCCTTGCTGGGTGCTGGGACAGTTACACGGGTGACCGGACAGGCATGGCCCGGTTTTCAAGACTGAATGGAAAAGCCATTTAGAATCTAGCTCGGAGATTTTGAACCTATTTCCAATGGCCTGAGTTGCCCCACGTCTCCCCTGACCTCCGTTGTGTTTCATCATCATCGTGTTGAGTCCTTACCCTGTGCCAGGCACAGTGTGGTGCTCTCGGTACATCCTGTCAATGCATTTGGGGAGGAGACACAATTATTCTGGTGTTACAGTTGGGAGAGCAAGGCTCCGAGAGACTAAAGAACGCACCCAAGTTCCCCAAGTTAGCAGGTGGCGACCTGGGTTTCAAACCCAGGCCAGTCTAAGTCCAGAGCCCACTCTCTTAGCCACGCTGACCTGCTGCCCCATGAAGGGAACAAAGCTTTTTAATGCTGTGACCAGACTGTCCATTTCCCTCGGCCTCTGCATCCCCACATCCTCACCCCTTCCAGCTCACAGCCCTGAGGTAAGCTTCTCTTGACCCTCCTTAACCCTTTGTGTCCTCTCACTTACCGTTCACCTGGACGATAATTAAGCAAAATGAAAAGATTTAAAGGAAAACTGAAGTTCTTTGAAGACACGGAGAGGAAACTCCTGATGTCTAAGCGTGCGGGAGTGACTCTGGCCTGTGGTACCCTCTCCTTGGCACCCCCAGCTGAGAGCCCCTCGGGGCCCCCCACCTGTGCCCTCCCATCCTGTCCTGAGGACTTGCGGACAGCCAGCCAATCTTCAGGAACCCTTCTAGCTCTTACTATCTGTGGGACCTCCTGGACACTCCTCACCCTGGGATCGGAAGGTGCAGCACAAGGCAGGGGTGGCCCTGGGTGTGCCCTTTCTCATCTCCTTTCCAAGAGCCTGCCAGCCTCAACGTTCATTCTGCAAACAGTCACAGTGTGTCTGCCCTGGCTGGACACTGCAGAGGCAGCAGGAGTAGCCCAGTCCAGTCTTTGTTCTCATAGACCTGAAAGTCCAACAGGAAAGACAGGCATCTAACAGATAATGACCCCAATAACAGATTATTTCCAATTGTGATGAATTTTCTACAGCCAGGGGATGAGTTGAATAGCGTCCTCCCAAAAACCATGTCCACCTGGAACCTCAGAACGTGCCCTTATTTGGAATAAGGGCCTTTGCAGATGTAATAGAGTAGGGATCTTGGATTGAGATCACCCTGGATTAGGGTGGGCCCTAAAGCCAATGACAGTGCCCTTCTAAGAGACTGAAAAGAAGACCCAGACACACAGAGGAAAGGGTGATGTGAAGATGGGGGCAGAGATTGGAGTGATTCGGCCAAAAGCCAAGGAATGCCAGTCATTACCAGAAGCCACCAGAAGTGGGAGAGAGGCGTGGAACAGATAAAGTCAGAGCCTCCAGAGGGAACCAACGCTGTAGGGAGTCAGGGGCAGTCCCTCGAGGAGGTGACGTTGGAGCAGAGACCTGAGGTTGTATGGGAGCTAACAGCAGAGAGCGCGCCAGGCAGAAGGAATGGCAGGTGCAAAGACCCGGAGCCCGGAGGGAGGAGCTGAAGGAAGGACCCAGGAGGCCGGTGCCCTGGGGAGGGAGGAGGCCATGCCAGACATGTCCAGAGAGGGGGCAGAGACAGCCCCGGAGGAGCGCGGGCTTCCTGCCGAGAGAAGCAGGATGGTGCTTCAAGCTGGGAGTCTGACTCATCTCGGCCCCGTGGGATCCGAGCCTTGCTGGTCTCTGCCCTTCGCACACATGAGGTGCTGGGTAAATATTAGCTGACGGGTTTCATCGTGTGTTTGAGTGTGTCTTCAGTGTGCAGGCCACGCCACCTCCCAGGACAGCAACTCGCACCTGCCCCCGAACCCTGGCTTCACCCTGTGGGCTGCAGCTTCATTCCACCCTTTCAAACACGTTTCCTGGAAGCCCCCTCCGGGTCCCTGCATCCCTGCATCCACCCTGGGTCCTCTGTCTGTGTTAGACAAGTTCTGAGTTCCTGTCACCCCCTCCAAATTCCTGGCGCCCAAGCTCATCATTTTAACAGGGGACTTTCTCTCCTTTGGTCGTCCTCAGACTGAATTAAAATAGCGTCACCACGGAGCCGAGTCAGATGTGCCCAAGGAATTCCAAGTCTCCGGTGACTTCATTAGCTCCAGTGCCTTGAGAAACTGAGCCACGGTGCTTTCTTGTCCCGGCCCCTCCCTCCTGTAGAGGGGGCCCTCATTAGCTGGGAAAGATGAACCACTTAATAGTTCCATTAACTTGCTGCTTCCAACACGTTTCATCTCTGCCTTTCTTCCCGCTCTGCCCTGTCACCTGTGGTTCTCTGCCTCTCTGCTCATTAGCCAGGGGTGCCTCCGAATGACAACTCCCCCCTCGCTCTCCCTGTCTCTCTCCCCCTTCCCCTCCTGATTCCCCATCCATTTCAAACCCGAACACTTGGACATGTTGAACCAGCACCTTCTCCTGTAGTGAATCTAAAATGCCCACTGGCTGGGGGGTTCAGAGTTTGGGATGTGGGGAGTGGGGTCTGGGTCAGAAAGGCCTCCACTACCGTTTTGTTTCTGCCGCTTCCAGGCTGTGTGACCCTGAGTAAGTTGCTTCACCTCTCGGGGCCTCAGTTTTGTCATCTGTCAAGTGGGGGGTAGCAACAACCCCGTGTAGTTGTAACAATGAGATGAGGCGGTTTGTTTAGGACCGCCGCTCAGTGCCCAGCACACAGTTAGACCTCACAAAGGTCTGTTGTGGCCGCTGCCCTCACAAGGGTGGACGTGGACCTGGGAGTAGACGCGTGGACGTGGATGTGAAGGAGGGTAACGTTCTGACCGGCGCTTGAGCTGAGCCTAAGAGGACCCGGACGTTCCATTAGGTGAGAAGCACTTGTGTCCCGGGTCCAGATCAGCCCGGAGGGTCGGCGAGTCTGAGGGCGGCAGCCCGAGCACCCCTCCTCGGTGGCGCATTTACTGAGCTCCTGATTCACGCAGGGACCAGCCCTGCCAAGCTGCACAAGCCCAAGGGGCACCGTTCCCACACAGCCCGAGGTGATGGGCACCCCCTGGGGTTGTGCGACACGGCAGCCCTGCATGGGCTGTGCGGGCAGGGCACTGGGACCCCGGCGATGGGCAGAGCAGCTCCTACGCTCACGAGAGCCAAGGCTATGCGGGAAGGAGACGGGAGACCCGTGACATGGAGCCCCAGCCATGACTCGGAGCTTCCCCACCATCTCCCAGGTGTCGGGCCCCCAGCGTCCCCGCAGAGGTGGCTGCTCTTCCTGCGTTTCAGTTGCGTGGTCCCAGTGGGTCAGGAGGGTAGCAAGCAAGCTTGCCATCCCCTCACTTAGCCCACGGCTCTCCGAAGCCAATTAAAGTGCATGCTAATCACCTACACAGGGAAGAGCAGACCTGGGGTCAGATGAAGCAAAAATACCCACATGCTTCATTGTGGGGAGGGGAGCTGTCACCCTAATCCGGCTCTCACACCCGTACCTTCTGGGCAGGTTTCCTTTGCAGGAACTCAGGCAGCTGAGCCTCGCACAGGGTCTCTATAGTGCTGCAGGATGCAAACACCCAGCCACCCACCCACCCATCCAGCCACCCAGCCACCCACCTACCCACGAACCCACCCAGCCACCCACCCACTCACCCGCCCACCCAGCCACCCAGCCACCCACCCAGCCACCCATCCATCCACCCACCCATCCAGCCAGCCACCCAGCCACCCACACAACCACCCACCCATCCACCCACCCAGCCACCCAGCCACCCACACAACCACCCACCCAGCCACCCACCCAGCCACCCAGCCACCCACCCATCCACCCACCCACCCATCCACCCACCCACCCATCCATCCATCCATCCATCCACCCACCCATCCACCCATCCACCCACCTAGCCACCCACCCATCCACCATCCACCCATCCATCCATCCACCCTCCCATCCATCCACCCTCATCCACCCACCCAGCCACCCACCCAGCCACCCACCCAGCCACCATCCACCCATCCATCCATCCACCCTCCCATCCATCCACCCTCCCATCCATCCAACCACCCAGCCACCCACCCAGCCACCCATCCATCCACCCAGCCATTCATTCAGCAGATACTGATGGGGGCTCCTCTGTGCCAGATGCTGGCGACCCAGCCCTGCCACGAGGGCCTCGCTCCTAGGAGCAGGCAAGCATCAGTAAGGACATTAGAGAGAATGTTGAGAGATGATTCACTCCAGGGAGAGGAATAAAGCAGGGCCACTGGGTCAGGAGTTGCGGGGTGGGTGCTGTCAAAGAGGTGAGTGGGGAAGGTGTCTGAGAATCGAGGTTCTAGCGAAGTCTTGAAGGAGGCGAGGGAGCTGGCTGGTGGGATCTGGGTTGAAGGCATCAGGCAGAGGCGGCAGTGGCTCTCCTGGCTTCACGTATTCGTGCCCTAGGACCGCTGCGACAAGGTACCACAAACTGGGTAGCTTAACACGACAGAAAATTATCCTCAGTCCCGGAAGCCGGAAGTCCAAAATCAAGGTGTTGGCAGGGTTGGTTCCTCCTGCAGTCTCTGAGGGAGGATCTGGTCTAGGCCTCTCTCCTGGCTTCTGGGGGCTCCGGACATCCCGTGTCTTATGGACGCGTCACTCCACTCTCTAACGCCATCTTCCTGTGGCCTCCCCCACATGGCTCTGTGTCTCTTCTCCTCTTGTTATAAGGATGCCAGTCTTTGGATTTAGGGCCCACCCTCATCCAGCAGGACCTCTGCTGAGCTAACTACATCTGCAAAGACCTTATTTCCAGAAGAGGTCATATCCACGGGTGCCTGGGGGTTAGGACTCAATGCATACCTTTTGGGGGACGCAGTTCGGTCTACAGCACTTTGGTTTTCTTGAGTATGGCTTCAGCCCAGGACTGGCTTTGGACGTACTGAGCATCCTGACCCCGGTCCTGAGGAAATGGTGAGGATGTGAGGATGGTAACAAGTTCCCATACCTGGCACCCTCCCCCCAGGCCAGGCCCTGTGCTAAGCTGCCCACACAGTCTCACCCAGAGTTCACAACAGCCCGTGAGGCAGGGCAGGGGGACCCACTGTACACAGCAGCCCGTTCCTGCACCTGCAGAGCTCGGGGGAGGGGGGTCCCTGCCTTTTCTCCCCTCCACCCCGTGCCCTGTGGTCCCCCTCAGCTAGGGACAGCCTTGGTCTCAGGGGGTCCCAGGGGCCACAGTGCCCAGCGTGGAACCCGCCTCCTCGGACATCTGTCACGGTTCCCAGTTCGGGTCCCAGGGCGGGTCTCGGTGAGGTGGAAGGAAGCAGCCACTGCTGTCACCTGGGCCTGGTGGCCCTGGGGACAGAGCTGTGAGGGAGGGCTGGGGAGAGCCCTGGCTGACTGCGTGCATTACGGCACTGAATCCTCTCAGTGGCCACGAGTCAGGGATTGGGGTTACCCCGGTCTGCAGAAGAGGGAGCCGAGGCCCAGGGCGGCAGCACCGCACCCCCAGCGTTTCTGCTACCGGCCTGCGGCCACACCCCCTCTGTCATGGTCACAGCCCCCACTTGCACATCAGCCCAGCGCCTGGCACGTAGGACTCAGGTGGTAAACGGAAGCTACGGTTATTACCGTCATCACCTCTGGTTCTCCTTTTCGTTGGTATCCGGTGTTTTAGCTCCCCGGCGGCAGGAGGGCGGATCTGACTGGTCCCCCACCGACTCCCAGTGCCCAGGCCAGGACCTGACGCCTGGTAGGCCCTCGGACACATCTGTCACTGCCCGAATGGTTTCATCTGGGCCTCCTACCTTGTAAGCTCCTAGAGGGCAGGACCCTGGTTCTAGCCTCACCGGTCTCCCCAGGGAGCCCAGGACAGTGCGGGGCATTCGGGGAGCCCCAGAGGGTACCACACAGAGCAGGAGGTGCCTCGGCGGGAGCTGCAGAGCTGGTGGCGGCGCCTCCCCTGCACGTGGGGCAGCGTCCCTGCCTGCCCGGCTCGCCTGTGGGGACCAAGTGAAGCAGCGACCTGCCAAACGAGCCCAAACCACTGGGCTGCATCGGGGTCCTGCACGTGGGTAACCACCACAGGTCACGGTCCACGGCCTGGCTGCGCACGAGGCCCTCCTGCGTGCTGATGCCGCCCGCCGGCCCCCACCCGCCTCTACTCCCTGCCTCCCCGGTGGCCTCTGGCGCAGGTGCCACACCCGTCCAGTGTTTCTCGCCTCTGCGCCTGCCACGCCCCCCTCCAGCCCCTCTCTGTCTCCTGGGAAACTCCAAGTCGTGCTCTGCGACCCACTCAGCACCCAGCGGAGTGGCTAAAAGCCAGGAGGCTGACAACACCAAGTGCTGGCGAGGCTGCAGGGCAGCTGAAAGTGGCGTGTGTTCCCACAGGAGCACAAGATGCCTCCTCATGGGAGGACTGACCACCGTTTCCCGTAACGTCCAGCATCCACCTGCCCTGGGACCGGTAGTTAGACTCCTGCGAACTCACCCAAGAGACTGGAAGACACGTGTTCACAAAAGACGTGCTTGAGAGTGTCCACAACAGCCTGATTCATGACGGCCAGAAATGTCCACCACCAGGTGAAAGGCTAGACATCCTTATTACAGGACGCTGCTCAGCTATGAAAAGGAAGGAACTGCTGGCTCACAAACGTCATGGACAGCTCTGGAGACAAGCCCAGCGAGTGTGTGGGGGGTACGTTTAAAGAAACCCTAGATCAGGCAAAAGTGGTTTATGGTGACAAAAATCAGAACAGTGGAGGAGGGGCGTTGACTAGAAGCGGTGATGGGGACGGTTTGTATCTTGCTCTGGCCGCCAGTCACATAGGCATATAAACTTGCCCAAGTGCATGTGTGAGATCTGGTACACTTTATTGTACCTGAATTAGTCCTCACGTATGTATCTGTATGTACTATGTGTGTGTTTGCGTGGGTGTGTGAAGGTGTGGAAAGACCCCGCTCCTCAGGCCTTACCCTCCCCCGCCTGCTTCCCCTGTGTCCCCCTCCCCCACCGCCAGCCGAGGCAAGAACCCCTCCCTCGTGCTCCCCCGTCGGCATCTCCGTCTCGTCTTTGCTCCACCGTAATCATGGGTCTGGCTGCGCCCCAGCCTTCAGGGCACCGCTAGTGGGCGCTGGTGGTGCGGCATCCTCTTCATCCGTGTGCCACCCTGAGCCCAGCATCGCTCCTGCCGCCTCTGGGGGCTCAGTAGGCGTTTACCGAACAGACAAATGAGGAAGTGATCGCTCTGTCTTTATATTTATGGTTCCGCTACAGTCTAGATACATGTTTATGTCCATAACCTCCATTTCCCGTTTATATCGATCTCTGTTAAATCCATATAGAGCCATAAACTCAATTTCCAGTGCCTCTGTGTCACTAACTCTCTCTGTGAACCTCACTAAGCTCCTGGGACGGTATAGGCACCAGTCAACCCACAGGTCCTCAGGGTCCCCGTGGGCTGACAGATCAGCAGCCCCTGCCAGCCCCTCCACCCAGGCTGGCCTGCTTCCAAAGATCTTCTGCCACCTCCCCCTTCTCGCCTTTCTCGTCCCCTGCCAGTGTGGGTGTCTGCCCCCTGCTCTAACGTATCGCATAGAGCTCAGGGGTTCTGAGGTCAGGCTCTGAGCTGAAGAGTGCTCGGTGTGATTTCTGGCTCTGCTGTGTGACCTTGAGCAAGTCACTTATTCTCCAGGCCTCAGTTTACTCATCTGCGAAATAGGACAGTATCAGCACCAGCCTCGTAGGGATGTCAGGGGGACCAGGTGACGTTTTGCTCGTAAAGCTCTGAGCTGGGTGCATGAGGGGAACTGGCCTGCCAGGCACACCCTGTGTGCCCCCCAGGGGTTGTGTGAGGTGAGGGGGGTCTCCAGATGCAAAGTGATGCCAGCCTTGCCCCACCCCTGCACCCGGGCAGCCTCCGGTGGCCTTCTCAGCACAAAGAGCGTTTTCAGCTCAGACCAAATAGCCCTAAGCTAATTTTAAAATAAGGCTCGCATGGTGGCTACAATTAATAATACTGTTATATACTTGAAGGCTGCTACGAGAGTAGATCTTAAATGTTCTCACCACAAAAAAAGAGATGGCAGTTATGAGAGGTGATGGAGGTGTTAGCTAACGCTATGGTGATAATCATTCTACAATGTGTAAGTGTATCAAATCAACACATTGTATATCTTAAACCTATACAATGTTATGTGTCAATTATATCTCAATAAAGCTGAGGAAAAACATTTTAGTACAAAAAGTTAGAAGGACAAAGGTTTTTAATAAGTCTGTCATTTAAATTGAAAGAAAATTAACAAAGGGATTTATATTTTAAAAAGAATCGGGGGACTTCCCTGGTGGTGCAGTGGTTAAGAATCCGCCTGCCAATGCAGGGGACACGGGTTCGAGCCCTGGTCCGGGAAGATCCCACATGCGGCAGAGCAGCTAAGCCCGCGAGCCGCAACTACTGAAGCCCGTGCGCCTAGAACCCGTGCTCAGCAACAAAGACAAGTCACCGCAATGAGAAGCCCGCGCGTCGCAAGGAAGAGTAGCCCCCGCTCGCCGCAACCAGAGAAAGCCCGCGTGCAGCAACGAAGACCCAACGCAGCCAAAGTAAAAAAAATAAATAAAAAATAAATTGGGAATTCCCTGGCAGTCCAGTGGTTAAGACTCTGTGCTTCCACTGCAGGGGGCATGTTGGGTTCAGTCTCTGGTCGGTGAGCTAAGATCCTGTGGGCCATGAGACTCAGTCAAAGAAAAAAAAAAAGAAGGTGGATTGGAGACCACAGACCACCCACCCCCACCCAACTACAAGAGAAAAAGCAGAAATGAAAACTTGGAAAACATAGTAGCCAAACGCTGGTGTGAAACTTGGTTCTGGGCAGAAGGGGGAACCTGTCCTGAACGTGGCAAAGCTCATTTCTCTTTCCTGGTGGAGGCAGCGACCAAAGGCCATTTACCTGAGGAAGGACAGAGAGGCGGGGCCATGTAATCAGCCCACAAAGCTGGGACCTGGGTTGTTGCCCGGGCTCCACCCCTTCCTCAAAGCTGTGTGACCTCTAGTAAGTCACTGAACCTCTCTGAAGTGTTTGTCTGTTTCGGTCCCAGGTCCCTCCGCAGGGCTGGGCATAAGTGGGAGGCTTGATACAGACTCGGTAGAGAATGAAGGACAGTCTGAGCTGGGGTGGGGGGGAAACTGAGGCACGGAGGAGTTGCTTAGGGTGACTGCAGAGGAGCACGGAGATGCAATGCCAGATGTCACCCCAGACGCTGAAGGCAAAGTCCCTGTTGGCGTGTGTCTTCCCTCTCCTGTGTACTCTCACAGCCCTGATAATCACACAAGAAATGTATGTCCAGGAGAAATTAGGAACTATAGGAAAATACAAAGAAAAGAAAAACCACCCAAATCCCGCCACCCTGAGCCAGGTAGAGGTGAGACTGCAATGCACCTTCTCGGCCCTTCCACGCACGTGTTCACATATGCCCTGGTGGGCATGATTTTATACACATGGGATCAAGTTCCTCCAGCTTCAGGCCCAGCGTTGTTCACACAATGATAATTGTGCACATCTTTTTACATCAATAAAAACACACCTCTGGGGCTTCCCCGGTGGCACAGTGGTTGAGAGTCCGCCTGCCGATGCAGGGGACACGGGTTCGTGCCCCGGTCCAGGAAGATCCCACATGCCGCGGAGCGGCTGGGCCCGTGAGCCATGGCCACTGAGCCTGCGCATCCGGAGCCTGTGCTCCGCAACGGGAGAGGCCACAGCAGTGAGAGGCCCGCGTACCGCAAAAAGAAAAAACAAACCACCTCTGGCATCATTTTTACTGGCTGTGTGATACTCTGTTGTGTGGACAGATCCTAATTTAATCAGTAAATCCCCAGCTGGGGTAGAGATCCCTTAGTGGTGTTTGTTTGTTTTCAGATATAAACACGGAAGTAGGTGCCCCCGGCAGGTAGACATCCTTCTCTGAATCACCCCAGGTGACAGATGCTTGCTATTCCCAAGGCAGCCTCATTCCATTGTCAGGTGGCCCCAGGGCTGGGGAATCCTTCCTGAAGTGGACCCCGAATCTGTCTCCCAAGCACTTCCACAAGCTGGTGTCAATGCTGCATTGGGGTGACTCGGACTGTCCACCCCTTGGCCTCAGCCTCGGCCTCCCCACCCGAAGACAGCCAGCATTTTCCCAGCTCACCGCACACCCGCCCTTTTCTCTCACTCAGTTCCAGGGAAGGATGCCTTCCCCACAGGCCTTGGGAAGCCTCCCAGGTGAGTGTGAGGTTTGCAGGTTTAGAGGTCCCTGTCTTTAGAGCCAAGCAGAGCTGAATTCAAACCCAGCTCCACCACTTCCTGGCTCTGTGACCTGGGGAAGGCCCTTGACCTGCCTGAGCCTCACTTTCCTCATCTGTAAAATGGGTTTAATAACCGTGCTGACCTCATGGGGCTATTGCAAGGATTTCACAGTGCCATCCTCGTAAACCACTTGGTTTTGGACCAGCTCCTGGTAAGGACTTAATAAACAGTGGATAATGATGCCCTAGACGGCGGGAATTCCTGTTCGCGAGGATCCTGGGGGTGGGGGGCGGGCTCAGCCGGGCTGTGGGGTGTCCCCGAGACACGCAGCAGCCCCCTGCCCTCTGGCTGTCAAGTGATGAGCTCATCTCTCTTATTGGGGAGGACCCCAGCGCGGCTCAGGGGCAGGGGAGGGCTGCAGGCACAGAAAGTGATCAATACATTATTTAACAGCAAGAATATGCAAATGAGGAGAAATTAATGAAGGCACTTCCTCCGCCCCCGCCCCCCCAGCCCCCACTCTTCCTCGACTCTGCGATTGCTGACAAATTCTCTAGAAAATATTGAAACAGCCTCCGGCTGGAGCCTGCCACAGCGATGCACCGTTATCTATTATTGATGTAAACCCTGACAAGTTCTCTTTTTGAGGAAGGGGAGCTGCAGAGAGAGCTGCTAATCCGTGTTTAAAGGGAGAGACTCTCGTTTCCCCGTCCCCAGTGCCACAGGAGCAGCTGCAGACTGCAGCCTCCGCCATCTGCCCCTCGTCCTACCCAGGCAGGGAGGGGGAGAGGGCTGGGGACCTGGAGAGAGCAACAGGTAGGGAGCGCTCTTGCCTCTCACCAACTTTCCCTTGGCTGTGCCTCAGTTTCCCTTTGTGTGCATTTGCCAAGGCCAGCAGTTAATGGCATGGCCTGGGGATAGTGGCGGGTGGGGGAGAGCTGCGGGGGTCCTGCGAGAAGCCGGACAGCTCTGACTCTCGCCTCTGGGCAGTGAAGGAGGGGCACGCCCGGGGCAGAGGACTGTCTGCGGTGCTCCAGCATCTCACTCTAAGGACCGAGGACCCTAAGGTCCATTCTGCAGAATGGAGTCTGTCCAAAGCTGGTGATTTTTACATGTTTAATGTTAGAAATACCTCAGTCATCCAGAAATCGATGGATGGACAACTCGAGTGGCCTGGAATATTGAAAAGAATCCGAAAGGGAAGCTGAAAAATCCTCCAAAGGGGCCACTTCAAGGTTGCAAAGCCCAAGAATTCAAGTACGTGCCCTTGACCCACAAGTGAGTTCCTCGGGCCCCATCAGCCTTATTTCAGACTCGTTTCTAACAAGCATGGGATTTTCTTCTTGTTTCTTCTCGTGGGTGTGAAATGGCGATACTTGGAAAGGCAGAAGGGGCCCATTGTGGAGATCAGACGCTATAAACAAGCACAACTCGACAAGGGGCAGCCAGACCAGAAGGAGGGGAGAGGGTGTGTAACAGGTGGAGGCCAGAGGTGAAGAGGCAGGGCCAGCCGGGGCCACTTACGGGGGCCAGTGCCCTTGCAGGGACCTCTGGCTTCACAAAGGAGTTGGATATTAAGCAAGTCTGACTTGCTTGAATTTAAAGCAGTTAGGAAAAGGGCTCCAGAGACCTCACTGCTGTCTTACAGCAGAGGGATCACAGGAGGCAAAGATAGAGAATTTGACTCACAAACTCGAGTGCCTTTGTGGGAGCAGCCAGGTCATGTAAGTGAAAGGAACAGGAGGGGTGTGGTCACAGGGAGGAGTGGTGACTGTCGCAAGCTGGGGACCACAGGCCTGGTCTCAAAAGGGCAGCTGGCCCTGAGCTCTGGTCACCCCTGCGGTGGAAGAACTGGACCCATTTCTTCAAAAGAAGGTAGAAATAGAATTTTAAGATGCGATTCCCAATTTTCAAACCTGGACAACTCATTTTTATTTTCTAAACAGTGAACAGGCTAAACAAAGCCTGTCTGTAGGCTGAGCCCAGCCTGAGAGCCGGGTCTGCAATGTCCCATCTTCACAGACAAGGAAAGTGAGGCCTGGAGAGGGCTGATGACATCTGTGGCCAGTTGCCCAGCCTGGTGCCCTTTAAACAGTTTGGTACCTTTTCCAAATTAAGCGAGAGGAGCTTGGGCCCGGAGCATCTCATGCGAACATCAACGCGTCAGGCCTGTGCTGCAGCTCCTACACATTCGACCTTGTGAAACCTCCACAAGAGCCCTGTGGGGCGGGGATTACTCTTCTCCTTTTATTGGCGAGAAAAACACTCCCAGAGGAGTCAAGCGGCTTCCTAAGGTCACATAGCTACAGGGTATCACTTCACTATAAAATGGAAATCAGGAACTTCCCTGGTGGTCCAGTGGTTAAGGCTCTGCACTCCCAATGCACGGGTCCCAGGTTCGATCCCTCGTCAGCGAACTAGACCCCGCATGCTGCAACTAAAAGATTCCTCGTGCTGCAACTAAAGATCCCGCATGCCGCAACTGAAGATCCCTCACGCGGCAACAAAGATCCCGTGTGCTGCAGCTAAGACCGGGTGCAGCCCAATAAATAAATAAACATTAAAATGGAGATCAAGGGTGTGGGGGGGCGAATACAAAATTGCATAGTTGTTGTATGTAGTAGTTGCCCAGAGCTGCTCTGACAAATGACCACAGCCGTGGTGGCTTGAAACAACACGTTTGTTGCCCTCCAGCTCTGGAGGTCAGAAGTCCCCACATCACGGCGTCAGCAGGGCTGGTTCCTTCTGGAGACTCCAGAGAGACTCTGTCCCTCGCCTTTGTCAGCTTCTAGAGGCTTCCTCGGCTCCCAGCCCCTTCCTCCACGTTCAAAGTCAGTCTCTGTCTCTGACCTCTGCTTCTGTCCTGTCATCGCATTTTCTTTCTCTGACTCTGACCCTCCCGCCTCCCTCTTATAAGGACCTTTGTGATCACATCGGGCCTACCCACACGATCCAGGATAATCCTTACCTTAACCCCATCTGCAATGTCCCTTTGCCGTGTTAGGTAACGTACTCACAGGTTCCAGGGACTAGGATGTGGCCTTCTTGGGGGGAGCACCGTTCTGTCCCCCACAACTGTCTTCCCTGCAGAGTAGAGGGGTGGGGAAAGAGACCAACAGTAGAGGGTTCCTTTAGAAAGCTCGGGCTTCAATTCGAGGGCAGACAGATCCCCCTGAGAGGATGCGGGAAGCCCGTGCAGGGGGCCAGTCCCCGGTGACCCCAGGAGCAGCTCAGGGAAAGCTGGGGCAGAGGGGCTGCCACCTCCAGTCCTGCCAACCCCACACCCCAGGTTGGAGCGATAGTTACCCAGTGTCAGGTGCGGCCTTGATCACCTTTCACCCCCTGTCAGCCCTGATGGGGGTTGCTCGCTGGGGAGAGGGGCTGGGACCTGAATCCCACATTCTCTGTTCCAATACCCGCCCTGGGCTCGAGGCCTCATCTGAGCCCGGCGTCATGGTCCTGGAGAGCTCGGGAACTCCCTGGGTGGGAGGGAGCGCCAGGTCATTTCGCGCAGGGATGCGGCTGTAATCGAGGCAGATGGGGCCCAGGCCCGCGCAGGGCTGTCGGTTTGATGAGATGGATATTAAGCCCGCAGTCATTTAATTGCAGATATGAAAAGGTGGCTGGGGACATGGAGTATTTGAGAAGTGAGAGCCTCCATGTGCGTTTTCTGGAGAACTGGAGGTCCCTCCTTGAAGGAATTATACAGGCAGTTGGAGAAGGAAGAGGAGAAGAAGAGGTGAAATCTCTCTGAGATGCACCCCTCCCCTTCCGCACCGCACAGCTCCCATCCCAGCCAGTACAGCTGTCAGCACTGTGGTCTGGCCTTTACCCTCTGATTCGCGCTCGTTCTGGGCTGTGAGGTGCTGACTCCCTTCTCTCGATTTGGGTTTCTCCAGTTTTTTGCTTCTACGTCCCTTTCCTGACTGCTAACCCCGCTTCTCCCAGGGGGAAGGGGCCTGGCTTTGGGAGCGTCACCTCCACTGCTCTGCTGCTAGTGTCCAGGGGACCAGGTGGGACACCTGCATGCAAGTCCCCCCAGCTGGGGTACACCAGGCCCGAGCTTCTCCAGGAGCCCAGGGCCCTGGAACTCACGAAGGCCCCGTATCACTCACAGCCCGAGAGCCGTGTCCCAAGTCTGCCTGGTGGTGGACAATGGCCCTGGGCAAGTCTCACCCCATCTCTGAGCCCCAGGGTCCCCATCTGAAAAATGGGGAAAATGGATCAGACGGTGCCCAGGGCCCCTTGCTGCTCGCCTTGTAGAGCCCTTTCTTGTATCATAAAAGGGACGTCGTGGGTGTCGGGCTGTCTTCCTGGACTGGACTGCAGGCTCTTGGGGCACCGGGTGGCCGCCCCACAGGAACACTGGCGTGAACAGCCTGCGAGCTGCTGCGGGGAGCTCGGCCTCCCGACGTCCGATGATGCTCGTGGTAGGGCTGGCACCGCCCCCGTGGCTTTGGCCCAAGGCTGCAGGCGCCCCGCGGGGATGTACCATCCTGCCACTCCATGGGGAACTGCAGACACTGTGTCCTTGTCTGTGGCAGGGAGAGAGCCGAGGCCAGCGTGGGACTCCCAGGGCTGGCGCCTTCCCTGAATTCCTAAAGGGCCCCCAACCCAGCTGCACGTTCTCACCCGCTCCTGCCCAGAGGAGAGTGGTCTGAGCGGGGCAGCCTTCAAAGAGGGCACTTGGGAATCTAACAGCTCTGGGCTCAAGTCCTGCTCTCTCTCTTGCTAACAAGCAACCTTGGGCAAGTGGCATAACCTCCTACAGCCTCCGTTTTCTCATCTGAGAAAAGAGAGATGAGAACCCCCTTCTCAGGGTCCTTGTGGGGCTAAATGAGATAGTAAGGTGCGGTAGAGTGTTTAGCATGTAGTAAGTGCTCAGTAAGTAAACGGTGCTTATTAAAATGATGAAGTTGATCGATCAGCCTACTGGTTTCAAGGCTAGGCTGCTACTGACTCACTCGGTGACCTTGGGGAAGTCCTTCCTCCTTGGGAAGTGGGAGGGGGGCAGCGGTCCTAACAGTCTCTCCGTCCCTTTCAAGCTCACATTCTGTGACCTGTACCAGCAGTTACTCCCCCGTCACTCCTCTCTAGCACTAGATTGTGGCCTTCGAAGGCCAGGACCGCCTTGCCCCTGGCTGCCCAGCAAACAGTGCCCAGTAAGGACTGGTGGGCAGAAGCAGGAAGAGCCACTGGGGGAAGTGAGCGATGGCTTAGCCGGGGTGGTAGAGGCAGGCGAGGCCACCCACAGCGAAGGGAGGGGGCGGCAGGGGGCAGCCCCACAGCTCCTGAACAAAGGTCACCTTTTCTCCCATCAGAGGTCATCCCTCTCTAAATATCAGAGCCCAACTTTCAGATGAGCCAAGAAAGCTCCCTGGATTTAAGAGCTTATGGAGAGTTTAATTAAAGAACCTCGTTGCTACTTTAAAAAACAAAAAAAACCCTGCCTGCCTTGATCCTTTTTTGAAAGGTGTTTTCTCCAGCAGAGCATCAGGGGAAGTGGAGGGCGAGAGGAGGAACGGGCCGCCCTTGACCTGCATGGGCAAGAGGCCCGGCTCCCTAGGCGCCCAGGCCCTGCTGTCTGGGAGGGGGTTGCCTTCTGGAAAGATGACTCTGGGTTCAAAGAGGGCTGGAAACCTCCCCGCCCCGCCCCCAGGGCCCGGCTGGCCCGTTGCCATTCTGTCTGTCCTCTCTCCCCTGGAGAGGCTGTATGTGGCCGCAGTGACACAGCCAGCA